>NW_027269271.1:27147500-27865000 GCF_023055355.1 Agelaius tricolor
AGGCATGGAGGGGTCACACCTGAGATCAGGCAAACAGGGTGGTTCTAACCACCCTACCTTGGGAAAAAACATGGGAATTCAACATCATTCCAGGTTACAGCTGCCCAAATGAGTTATGCAGATGTTGGGATAATCTAGGGATGGAAGTGCACACATCTGTTCCCTGTATTGCATCTGCAGCTTCTTGCCTCGTCTTGTCTACATTTTCTTGCTGATCCAGCTTTTTCCTGCACTCAATTAATTGGGGTTAGGTTCTGAGAGCCCTTCAGCTGCTGGACAGCTCACACTCTATTGGAAAGTCCATTTGTAAGGGAATACTGGAAAGTCCATTTTTAAGGGAATATTGGAAAGTCCATTTTTAAGGGAATATTTCCCCACCTGCAGCCACCTGGGGACCCTGTAACTCCAACTTTCTCTGCTGAGATCCTTTAGCCATCAGCAACACACCTTTCCCTTTAAGGACTTTGGCTGTTTTTTTATGGGAACTGCTTGGACCCACAAAAAACCCCAGTGGCACCAACAGAGTCACCCTGTTCCCTTCCAGCAGTGAGAGGCTGGGAGAGCAGGGAAGGTCTGGAGTGGTTTTGGCTAAAGTGGTCCTGTGTCACCAAGAGCCTGGGCTTGCTGTTATCCCAGCACTATAATTTGGGACTGTCCATGTAGTGGAGATGAGCTCTGAGATCTCTGGGTCCCCTCCCTTCCCACTGATGATAAAACTCAGCACACTCAGTGCTGTGCTGACACGGGGCATTAATCTTGACACCCTCACTGGCTTTGTGGTGTTGATGCAGAACAACAGGAATATTACAAAATTCACCAACAGCAAAATCAAAATGTTGTATTTTAAAGAATGCTTTAAAAGTTAATTTGAAATATTTCTATCAAGTTTGAGAGAAACACCTTTGCATACAGCACTGAATCCCCCCAGAACCAGAGTTAAAAGCGGTTTTGCTTTTGAACAGATCATTCCTCTTTCCCAGTCAGCACTGCCACAAGCATTTGCTGTGGACCTAGGAAATACTGTTCCCATTAACAGCCTGACAGTATCCTGTGAACTTGTGCACATGAGCAGATTTTTTGTGCACTATTACCCCCTTGAGCATCAGCTGGGAGAGCACACCTACATATGAAGGCTCGGGTAAACAAACATGGGGTGGAATACAGAATATAAATAATGGGAGGAGTTTAGTTCACATTGTTCCCCCATTCCATGCTGGGATTCAGGGCTGGGATAAGGCAGCCTGCTCTTAGTCCCATCCACCAGAACCCTTCTATCCATAGAAATGATTAAAAATTAACTAGGCAGGGAAGACAGATCGACTTTATCGGGTACTGCTGAGATCAGATTAACATTCCACTGACACAGGGGAGTTCAAAGTTCAGGTTCCTGCATTACTGGAAGTTTAATTTTTAATCTTTCTTTAATAGTTAAGGTCTAGAGGAGTGCCCTAGATAGGTCCTGCCCTGACATGAAGGAACCTCAGGCCATAAACTTCAAAAGCATGGATGATGGGCATCTGAGGTTCCCCAAAAGGAGAGAGAGCTCTTGCCTGCTGAACTAGAGGTGCTCCTGGAACCAATCATGTCTCCATTGCTCTTGTTTTGACTGAACACATCATCCTGCTCCAAAGGATAAATGCAAGGGGTGAGAGACAAGGAGAGAGGCCTCAAGAGGCTGCTGGGACTCTTCTGGTCATATCTGGTGGCCATTGCCACCAGGAAGGGTCAGCTCCCAAAGCACTTGCACCTTCCCCCAGCTCAATGGCCACAGGAGCACATCCCCTATGAAGCCAGGCTGGGACAGCTGGGGGTGTTCAGCCTGGGAAACAGAAAGCTCTGGAGACACCTTCCAGTGCCCAAAGGGGCTGCAAGAGAGCTGGAGAGGGACTTTGGACAAGGGTGTGGAATGGCAGGACAAGGGGGAATGGTTTCAAAGTGACAGAGGGCAGGGTTGGATGGGATTTTGGCAAGAAATTCTTCCCTGTGAGGGTGGTGAGGCCCTGGCAAAGGTTGCACAGAGAAGTTGTGGCTTCCCTATCCCTGGAAGTGTCCCAGCCCAGACTGGAGAGGACTTGGAGCAACCTGGGATAGTGGAAGGTGTCCCTGTCCATGGCAGGAGATGGAACTGGATGAGCTTTAAGGTTCCTTCTAATCCAAACCATTCCATGATTCCATGATAAATTCAGCCAATATCTGTGACCTACACTCATTTTTACCAACACTGTTGTGTCTGGCCTCTCGCTTCACAAAGACAGTCCCAGCCACCAAGAGTCACTCAAAACCTTGGGATGTTCCACATTTCTGCCACTATTTTATTGTCTGCCTTTACTGTACTTCTAACAGTTGCTAAGAATTACTTTAACATCAGCAAACACTAAGCAACAAATGTTTTACACATGACAAATCCTTTGCCTCCGGCGTTTTTAGAAGTTCACATTTTTTCTCACGCAGCAGAGCCTGGGTGAGGCTCTCACATCTCACATCAGCTGCTGCAAAGGTTACAGGAGAAATAAGGGACCCTGTCTCCCCCTCAGCCTGAGTCTCCTTTCAAAACCAAATTGATTGCTCTTGGATGGGGATGGGGGACATTCCCTGCCTTCCCATATGGAGAGCAGGTTCCGTGTGTTGAACGTGCCTGTGAGGTAATATTTCAGCTGAATCTACTGTCTGTCACATCTGGTATTTTGAATAATCGGTTAAGTGAACCATAAATTAAATTAAGCCAAGCCAGTGTCATAAACCTAAAGTGCATTTCCAAAGGTTCTCCCATCTGAAGAGGGAGCTGGCTTTAGAAGGCTTTAACACCCTGACTCTGAGAGCCTTGACTGCAAATAAATCAACAGCCTGTGTGCTTGTACCTGTGCAACGGACCCCCAGAGTGGATTAAAATTAAATACTTGTGAGAAAGTGACAACACAGATGGATTTTCCTTCATAGACACCTGCCATGAGTGAAGGGCTTCTGATGGTGACAGCTGGAGAAAGAGACTAAACTGGAAATTAAACTGGAAACCCCAGGGGAGACAGGATCCTGGTGCTGCTGCCCTGGCCTGCCAGGCTGGCTCTGCAGGAGCAGCAGGCACTGGCTGCCCTCTCCAGCTCTGGTAGCAAAGGATCTGCAGGAAAGGTGAGCTGGATTTATCTGCCTGACACTGCCATGAGTGACTGGTGTCCAGAGCAGCTGCTCCCCAGAGGGATTTTGGATGTGCCCCAAACTTTCCTCTCATCTCCTGGAACTGAATCACTACACTTTCAACCAAAAAAAAACCCCAAAAAAACCAAAAAACCCTCCCCCCAAAAAAAAACCACCAAAAACCAAACCAACCTCACAGTCAGGGAACAAAAAGCAGCAGCTCATTTGTAAGCTTGTCCTTGGGAATGCTCTCCACAGCCTCATGAATGCAATGATTCCAGCCGAAGGATTGTCTTTCCCTGCACCTCTCTCGGCCCTGAGCACCACGTTTTACCAATAAAGGGCTAATGAACCACAACAGTTGTTCATATGTTTTCTTACTCCTTCTCCAAAATGTCACAATAAATCTATATTGCCAGATAACAGCAAGCAGATGGATATTGTAGCTCCTAATTTGGCATAGGTGTTCTCAATCGAGGCAGAGATTAATTCTCCCCAATGATAACCAGCTCTCTAGTTTGTCAGGAGCCCATTATCATTTTCTGAAAGGTTTTTCTCAGGACAAGGGTAAAAACCAGCTCTCTTTGTCCTATTGCTTTATCCATTACAAAAAGAATGAGGGATGGATTTCTGGAGACAAGGTGAATTAACCAGAGAAAATGACATGGCAAATAAGCACAGAAACAATAGCAAAAAGTTCCAAGAAACACTCTTTGATGGAGTACATGGATTCATGGAATTTATCTCCTGTTGCTTTGTGAGCAGCTCAGGAATACTTTTGTTAGGATTATTTTGTCAATGACACTGAAAAATATTTTGAAAAACAGATCAAAACAAATGAAAAAGCTATTTTCTGAGGTATGTCTTGCATAGCAAAAGGAATGCATCTTTTTTTCTAAAACCTTCAAACTAAATAACAGAATAGAAAACAAATATGGATTTTACTAGCTGGGAAAAATAAAATGGGGCCACAGTGCTGTTTCTCATGACATGGAAAAGAACTAAAATTTGTAAGTGAATGTAAAACCTGTCAAATTCAGTGAGCTTTAGTCCTGACTTCCAGACCCTGCCTTGTCCCTGGTCCTGCAGGAGGTGTGTAGCATCTCTAGGTATTTACATTTCCTCATTGATCTTCCTCTGATCTCATAATTTCATTAAATACTCCTAAAAACATCCCCTTAAGGTATTTGTTACCCTTGAATTTTGTTTGCTAATGAGCTCCTAATTGTGGCATAGCAAGTTCATCAACTATTGCACTTCTATAAAACAAAGAGGTACTGCAGCTAATTACTTGTAAAACTCATTATCAGAGCCCTGCTACTGCAAAATTTCCTAGGTGCTGAATTTTCCAGCTGACATCCTGCTGCAGGGATGAGGGCTTGAGCAGAGGTCTTGAAGTGATAAAACAGCACTGAGAGAGGTTTTGGAGTTCCTGCTTTTCCTGCATCTCTCACCAGCTCCAATGGGGCATTCCAGAGCACCCCCTGAAGTCCAGGGAAACCTCAGCACTGACCCTCGTGGGCACTGGGTAGGGTCAGCACAGGTAATCCACCAGTTTCCACTCCCTGCACACTGGAGAAGAATATATTAGTAGAAAATTAATAGCTCAGTTGGTTATTGATTAACAGAAATGCTCCAGAGCTCTTACATTTCAAATTGCTCCTGAGGAATGGAGAGGGAAGGGAATGCAAGGAGTGATTTCACTGCTTGGGAGCATCACAGCAGGGCACTGCAGAGTCCTACAGCTTGCCCTGGCAATGGGGAGCACCCAAGCCTGGCTCAGCAGGGAACCTGAGCTGCAGAGTGTATTTCTGTGTCAATCCTGGGGCTAAACACTGCAGGCTTCTGCCCTGTGAAAAATGTGTATTTTAGGATTGGCTTTTTGCAAATATTAAAATGAATATTATAGGTGTTGTGTTAGAAAGTTATGCTGTATTAATTTTTTTAAGTAGTGTGTTAAATATAGTTTTAGGTTATAACACAATATTAAAATTAAAACTATGCTATGTAAGATACTTTTTTAAGAAAGGGCTTGCAGCAAGATAGCAGCCACAGGACACCTAAATCTTTCAGAGGAAGAGAATTTATTGCTCCCTTATCAGAAGAAACAAACTTCTTCCTGCCTCACTCAGGCCTGAAGACACCATCAGGGTTAAGAGGAAGAAGCTGACACTGCCCAGACAGAATCCTGTATTTGAATGGAATTTATGCATCATGTATGAGGTGTATGAATACGCAACAGGCTGTTGTTTTTAAGGGTTAATCCTCTGTTAACGTGGGTCCTTTTTTGGGCTTATTTTGCCCAGAAAAAGGTACCTGGACTGTCCATAACTCTTTGTTTCTAATCTCGTATTGTCCTAATCCAAATTGTTCAAATTTTTATTACTGTAATTATATTACTATTTTTATAACCATTTTATTACTATTAAACTTTTAACATTTCAAAAACAGGTGATTGGCGTTTTTCACATGCCCCTACAGATAATTGTGATTCTTTAATCTGTTAGGTAAATGTTTCCTTCCCTTTCCTACCTCAGGTGTCTGGAGTGAGCCTCTCTAACTGGGGAGGATCCATCCCAAAACCTTGGTGGATAAAAGTCACTCCTGTCCATCCCCACCTTTTCTTTCTACTCCCTGCTCCAGTGTATCAAGGTTAAGAAATAATGAATAATCAATAAGGCCACGTCTCCACCAGAGAAAAATGTTTCAGCCTGAACATGAGAGCTGAAGAAGATTTAAATACAGCTTTGTGCCATCCACTCCAGCTTTGCTAATGTGAGCTGTGAGTCAGCATCCTGTTCTAAATCTCTGCCATTGCCCTGTCCTCCAGGAAGAAGCCCAGCAGTGCTTCCCACAGCCCCTGGGAACTCAGGTTTCTGGGAAGAGGCAGAAGGCAGGACTGAAGGAAAAGAATTACTGACACTGCTCAAGCACTCCCCCAGCAATGGCACCCCTTAAAATGGTGCAGATTAAATCAGCAAGTCCCTTCCAAGGAATGCCTGCATGCAGAGAAGCCAAGCAGAGCACCTTCCAACCCTGGCATTAGTGGTATATATGTATATTGGTATATATGTGTATTTATTCTGTATATAAACTGATAAACCACTCAAACTGTCTCTTTGGAAAACGGGAGAATTAGCTTCCCAAAACTGCACATTATGCATTAGACTAAAATATTTTGGAAAGAGGGATGTGTTTCTGCCACTGACCATCTCTGGAAGTGAACGGGGTTTTTGCTCCCTGAGCAATGTGGAACAAATCTGCCCTGCAGTGAGGCAAAGAGACTGAAAAAAACTTGAGAATCTCCAAGGTAAAACTATTCTATTACAAAATCACATTGCTATGCAGCACTCATTCCTCTGCCTATTTAAGCTGAATGTGAATGTAGGCTGCTATAATCTTGTATTATAAAGAAAACACAAAAAAAAAAACCCAAAAAGACATACCAACCTCTACTACAGATACAATCAAAACAGGTTTTAATTATTTGCAGGCAGTACTTTGCCATGTACCACAGTTATTCATTTATACTTAAAAAAATAATAACCCTACTCTATTTGATAGTTGGTGATACTGAATTAATAATTTGAGCAAGTCAGGAGGAAGTTAATGTAATCCTCAATTTGCTTTACATCTTCAGAGTCACCTAGGGCACTTTACAAGGCAGGTAATATTATCACAGCTGGACACCTTGGTAATCTTCTGAGCCCTTTTTCCTTTTCAAAATAAATGTTACAGATATACCGTGATACTGCTAAAATAGCTGTTAATTTACTTCAAAAGATGAAAGAAAACAGGTGAATTAACAAAACTCCATCACACTGAACAGAAATTCCAGCAGGGCACAGCACAAATGGGAGATCCAAGGCTGAGGCTGGACCAGCCATGAGAATCTCCAGTCACATCTCCCTTTTTAAAGGGAGGTTTGGATCCAATTCCTCCACCCTGGCTTTTGTTCACCCTGTGATCCAAAGCTGTGGGGTTTGTAGAGGATGGCAGATGCTCCAGATGAGCAGACTTGGTATTTGGTATGTGTGTAAATGAGACTTGGTATTTGGAAACCTCAGCTTGGCTCTTGGAGGCTGAACCTGAAAAGAGAGGTGACAAGGGCCCCAGAATTAAACTATTCCTCTCTTCAGTCTGGTGTCCACACTCTGGAAACCACTTGGAAGCTTCCTGGATCCAAAATACCAAGACTGGGATGGACTGCAGGGAACCACTGCCAGCTTTCTGTGTCTAAGGAGCCAAATGCTTGATTTAAACCAGTAAAAATTATGTTTTTTTTTTTTTTTTACAGGGGACAGATGAAAGATTTGCTGTGAGCTGGGAGAAATCCTGCAGCCACCAAGAGCCTGAGCAACACCCACTGCACCTGCCCAGGTGGGGCAGCTCAAAGCCCCAAGTGCTGCTCATCACCTGCAGCATCTTCAGCTCCCCAGGACCCCAGCAGTGCTTCCTTATGGGCACCAGGTAAAAAAATTCCTAAGAAACCCACAAAAACCCACTATTGAAATAAATCTCAAGGTATTTCGTGATCCTCTTTATCCCCATGTTGCCTCCCAGCACCATTCAGGAGATCTCAAAGTCAGTCTCACATGAACATTCCTCTTAGACTCACTCTTTAATTTATATGGGATACTGTTGCCTGCTCTTTAAATAGAACTTAAAAAAAAAATTAAAATATATATAAAACTCATTTACACACATTTGCATATCAGAAAAGCCTAATCAAAACCTCCCTGATTTCCATGTCAGCTGTCACAGTTGTTTTAGCAATCAGCAAGCTTATATAAAAAAATAAAACCAAAATATATTTGTCTTCTTACATAAACTGTTATAGCAATGTAATGGAAAAAGTTAGATATCTAAATGGCACTGTAAAAGCTGTAAAAGCTGGAATGATTGATTTCATAATGTTTCCAGGAATTATAAATAACCTTTAAGTGTCTCCACTGCTTTGATTTGCATAAGCAATTGAGAGTTCATTAAGCAGGGATTAAAACAAAGCCGAAGCAGTGCTGGGGACTTGGTCTGAGCAAGGACCTGGGTCAGTCAGTGCTGCTCCAGCCTCAGCTCTCCCAAAAAGCTGCTGCAGATCAGGTGGTGAGGTTTTGGTAGTGGGGAGCCAGAGCCAGCCTGGATCAACCAGCAGAGATTCCCCAGGATCAGCTCTGGGGTTACTCTGTGAGAATTATGTATAAACCAGGGTGTGTCAGCTTGAAACAGCGTGGATGGGAGCTTCACAGGACCTCCAGTGGAACTTGGAGTCAAGGAATGTAATCACTAAAGCTGGGAAAGTCCTCCAGGACCATTGGGTCTGACCTCCAAAATCACTGAGTCCAACTGCTAAAACTTCACAGGAAACTCCCAGGACTTCCACAGAAGTCCAAGCATTCCAAGCATTTTCCACCACTGCCAAGGCTGGAATTTCCCCGTGGTGAGCACCCACACAGCATCAGAAACACACACAAGGTTTTGTGGCCTTTCCTGCCTGTGTCAGAAATGAGAGGCTTTTGCTCCTTTGGCTCTGAGCTGCAGCTCCAGGTAGTGGTTATGGGGCATGGAAAGGGAGGATGGGAGCACAGGGGAAGCAATGAAGACAAGGGAAGATAATTGAAGGTACCAGTGCACTAGTTATGTTGCATATATCTCATATAATTAGTATTAATAAGCTGTCAGTCAGAAGATGTAGTTGTTAAAAGGCAGTTTCAATGGGGGAAAATGATAATTGAACTCCTCCATGTATTTGTCTGTATTATTTATTCTCTTGTTTTTTCAGTTCACTGCCACAGGTTCGTGCTTAGCAGAAGTGAAATTGAAGAAGTAAATGAGTTTTCTTTTTTTTTTTTTGTTTATTAACTAGGAAAAAAAATTAACCTCTATTGCTCTGAGCAGGGCCAGCCATAGGAGGGAGGCTCAGGGAATGTCAGTGAGTCAGTTCTGCACTTGGTTTTCTCTCAAAACACAGGGTTTTCAAGCCACAACTTTGCATTAATTCTGTTTTGATATAAACACTTGTTCCTGTGGTACCTGACATGGTACTGCTGCTCCTTTATTCTCAACTAATTCTCTACTCACTCCAGATGCTCTGCCTCATGATTTAACACTGCAGTTCCCAAAGCTGGTCAAATCATGTGCACTGAATAACATATTCAATAATTCCCTTCCTTTTTTATTTTAATTTTTTCAATTGTCTGCAAGCAGTTTACAGTGTTTCCCAAAGCATCTGTAATGAGGAATTAGTCCCTAAATATTTTATACAAATAGTTATTTAGGATGTATCTTGATCAGAAGCACTTTGCTGCAGATTCAGCTGGGACAGAAGGATTTGGATTTAATTTGTACTTCTGACTGTAAATTGGCCACATGGATACAGCTCTCTTTCCCTGCTTTGCAAAGCAGCCCTCATGACAACATTGGTGTATTCCAGACTCCAGAATTCCAGGTTAAATTAGCTGTGATTGCTCTGGAATATCCCCAGTACATCACCTGCACTGGAAGTATCCTTAAAGCTCAGAGCTACATAAAAATATCCCATCCCTATTTTACAGAGTCTGATGTGACTTTTTGAATGGAGGAGCTATTTACCCATGGAGAAATCCTGAATTTTATCCCCAATGTCAAGAAACCTGGACAGAGAGCCTCACTCAGGCCAATTTATAGATGAGGAAGTTTTGGTGACACTGGCACGGGTTGCCCAGAGAGGTGAAGTCCCATCCCCAGAAACATTCACAGTCTGGATGAGGCTCTGAGTGACCTGATC
Organism: Agelaius tricolor; assembly: GCF_023055355.1. NCBI lineage: Eukaryota > Metazoa > Chordata > Aves > Passeriformes > Icteridae > Agelaius > Agelaius tricolor. The sequence goes on from NW_027269271.1 coordinate 27,157,396, forward strand.
CAGCTGAAGATGTCCCTGCTCATGGCAAGGGGTTGGACTAGAAGGCCTTTAGATGTTCCTCCCAACCCATTCTGTGATTCTGCATTGATAGGTTCCCCTCAGGAGCTCCTCCAGCACAGCTCCCTGCCTCCCATCACCCCTCACATCCCAGTGGGGCTCTGGGAATTCCTGTAAACACCAGGAATTTCTCTTCTCTGTGTCACATTAATAAGAAATGCTGCTATTTTTTTGGTCACTTGCTGAATTTAAGGAATCTGTAAGTCATAAACCCTTGGCACAAAGGCTCCTCTGACTTTCAATTCTTTGTACAATCCCAGAGGAAGTAACTGAAGGCCTCGTTGGGCTGGAATAGCTCCTGGTATCAAATGAAACATTCCTGAACTGGTACCATTCCAAACAAGGGATAGGAGACATTTTCTGACTCAGCTACTAAAGGAAAAAATAGATCTTAGTAAAAAAAATGGGAACTGTGACACTTCCAGAGCCCTGCTCCTGTGCGGTAGCCAAGGTGGGGCTGCAGAGAGGCCAAACCTCTGGCCTGGGCATATCCCATCTTTCCAGTGGCTTGATGTGACTAATTTGGATTGCTGAGGTTGGAGGTTTGTTTGGAGAATGCTGATTCTTTCCTGACTCTAATTAATTAATTGGGATGGTCTGTTGCAGTTGGCAAGTGTGAGGCCTGTTGTGTGTTGTGGGTCCCAGGAGGAGGTGAGAGATGAGAATTGACTCCAAGCTCTCAGAAGGCTGATTTATTATTTTGTGATATTATATTAAAAGAAATGATACACTAAAACTATACTAAAGAAAGAGAAAGGAGCCATCAGAAGGTTAGACAAGAATGAATAATAAAAACCTGTGACTAACCAGAGAGTCTGACACAGCTGGACTGGGATTGGCCATTAATTAAAAACGATTCACGTGGAACCAATCAAAGATGCACCAACCTCCAGACCACATTCCAAACAGTCACATAATTATTTTTTACATTTCTTTTCTGAGGTTTCTCAGCTTCTCAGGAGAAAAATCCTGGCGAAGGGATTTTTCAGGAAATATCATGGTGACAGAGGCCCCATGCCATGCTCAGCAGAACAGGAGGATCAAAGAGGCTCAAATCCATCTGCACCTTCCTGGAATTCCTGAGACCCTGTCAGCCCCAAAGCCACACACTGACAATGGGCTGCTGGAGCTATTTGGGACCTCCCTCTGGTGACTCCTTCCTTTCCTCCTCCTCCTGCCAGGCTCCAAGGACAAAACACATGATTTGGTGTTTGAAAGGACAGGGAGGAGGATGGAAGAGGAATCAATGTCCTTTCAAGGCTTTTCACCTTTTCAGGATGGAATATTTGCAAGGAGCTTTGGATGGGGGGAGTTGGTGGTCATTAAATAGCTTGTCCCAAAATTACAAAAAAAGGATCCATCTGAGGCACAGCTTGGCTCACTTTCAGGATGCATGGCTGCTCCTCATCCTCCCCATCCCTGGGGGGAAACAATCACCACCCCCTGGCAGAGCAAGACACTCCCAGAGACTCCCCAAAAACTGCTGGGGCTCCCCTCAAGCCACTGCTGATACAGGAGCTGACCCCACCTCTGGAGCCACAAATCCAACACATTTTCCAAGCTGCTTATTTACATAGGGACAAAAATGATTTTCTCCCAACCAGGTTTTCTTGTGTCAGTCGTTTAACATGTTCCTGTGGTTTTTTCCCTCCTTTTCTTATTACCTTTTCTGATAGTAAAGACGTTGCAGATGGGCATCAAACTGTGCAAAATGTAAATTATGATTGGGTAGAGTCAGAACATAAAAAATAAGTTATTTGGATATATTTTTTTTTTCCTAAGGACCACAGCACATATGGCATGCTAAAAAAATGTCTCGTGTTCATTAAGGCTAAATGAGACAGGTTAGAGAATCATGGGCACCAAATGGAAAACTTGGGGAAAAAAATGCTGGCTGGCAACTCATTCTGCTGATAATATTTTTTGGATGTTTCCCTCCTGCCCTCTCTCCCTCATTTTTTTTTAAACTGCAAGGACATTTTTGCAAATATTTCACAAATATCTGATGGCTGTTGCTTAGGAATCTGTCCTCCCCGCTGTGCCTTCCTCATTTGAAGGTCATAATCTTCAGTTTGTGAAATCATAATTATCTGGCTAGCCAGTAACTCTGATGTCACAAATGGAGGATTATGAGGACTTCAATGAAAAAAGCAGCAGCAGGAGAAAATGAACTCGGCCACCGAGAGCATGTTTTCCTCCCCACCCCTCCAGAAAAAAAAAGGATAGAGCTGAGAAAAATATCAGCAGAATGATCTCCAAATAGACTATATTCTGCATGGCATCAGTGCCTCTTTCAGAATATGAGGTTAATTTCTGCCCTGTGCCAGTTTAATGCAGGCTTCCACTTCATTTTAACACATAGCAGGTCTTATATTTAATGTAATAGCAGAATCTTGCTACTTCTTGTGGAGCTCATACAGGGACCTCAGAGCTCTTCCATAAAAATGAAACAAGCCTCCCTGTAGCACTCAGGAAAATAAAATGGCCAAGATTCACCACAAGGTCATCTAAACCCAGGGCTTTACTACTGCCAGATAATTCTCCACTGTATCAAAAAATATGACAAATAAACACTGTCTGTCACATTAATAAAGTATTTAATGGCCAACTCTCCTTATTGCTTTTTATTAAGCATCCCTGCCAACCTAATGCTAAAAATTCACTGACATATTGAGTGACAACTTCTCTCCCCAAAAATCACAGAATCCAAACTGGTTTGGAGGGGACCTTAAAGTAGTTGGAAACAGGACAGGGATGGCAGCACTGATTTTCCTCCAGGACAGATGCTCTGGGAACATGATTCAGCAATTCTGAGTGTCATTGTTTTGAATAAAGCTATCAATGTTTCTCCTGAGGAGTTTGGAACACAAGAAGATTTCTACTGTCACTATAAATGCTAGTGCCTGTCTCCTGAGCTTCAAATAATGTACATTTCAATGTTCCTGCCTGCTTGAATGGGACATTAAAAGAGCTATACTCTGAATTGCTGATGTTTTATAAAAATATGAACTAATAGTGCAATGACAGGATTCTACTGTCCCTTCCCATTGCTGCTCTCCATGTGCCAAAGCAGCACCGGGACCAGCCACAAATCTGGGAAACGTGGTGGATTCTGCCACAGGGATGAGAACAAAAATCCTGAATGCTGGAGGTTTGGAGGGGGGGAAAAATGCAATTCCCTGATCATAGCCATGTTCCCTGGCACTGGGCTGTGTAGCTCAGAGGGGAGTAAGTGGCAACAATTGTACCCTCACAGAGGAGGTGCCTTCCAAAGGTGTCTCACAGCAACAGCATCCTCAACTTCCTGGCTGCAGAATTTGGTGGGGAAGGGGAGAGGACTGGGGGAAACAAAAGCACAGCAGCTGTAGTGCCACAGGCCCCTGGCCCCTGGAATATGTTGGGAGAGCACTGTGCACACACCATTCTCAATCATTAGGAACAACATATGGTGGGTTGGTGCTGGTGCTGCCTTTCCCTGCCTGCCCTGTTTCTGCTCAAGGTGTGAGTAAATGAGGAGAGAGGAATGCTGCTCACGTGAGCAGAGAACTGCAGGGGGAACAACCATATGGGGTCAGGAGGATGTGTCAATTCTTTGCTGCCACATCTTCATCAATTGTAAAAGCTCCAAAGAATTATTCAGTTTTGTGTCTGCGCGGTCAAAACCTTCCTGTGCTTTTTTCTGTTCTCACGGCAGCTGAGAGCCCCATCATTGGTAACAAACTCCCAAAGCACGGAGCACAACACCGCATTTACAAACAAGGTGACAACAGCTGGGATGGCTCATCCAACCCTGAGGGCACCCCACAACCTCTCTCTGTGTATTCACTGCACAGAGGTTTGTGAAATCAGCCAAAATCCAAACTGCTATCTTTGAGACAGCCAAAACAGAGTCAGACAAACACCCTGGACTGTGCAGGGTGGCCCAGGGGTGCCCAGAAGTGGGAGGTGGGTCCTGAAAACGCCTTTCACATGGGCAGCTTGGCAGAAGCCATGGCTGCCACTGAGGATGGCAGGCAAGGATCGGTGTTGGAGCAGCAGGAAAAAGCACAGGGATGGTGTAGGACAGGAGTCCAGAGAGAGGCACAGGCTCAGAGCACTGCACAGACATCAGCTGAGGCAGGTGTGGTGCCAGGAGCTGGGCAACAGCAGGACCAGGACCCGTGGGGGCACTGGGAACTCACGAGATGTGCACAGGAAAAAAGAGCAAATCCATTCACCTCAGTCCAAAGCAGGATTGGGGATTTCTTTCTCCTAACATTCAGACTGCTTTTGATGCTGTGAAAGGTGGCATGAGAAATGCCAGTGCTGCCAGAGGAGCTGGGGATGGTGACAGGCACTGCTGCAAGAGCGACTCAAGGAGAGGACTCAGGAGAGGTGACCCAGGGCTTGGTGTCACACGTGTGGGGTTAACCTTTGCCACCTCCCTGTTCAGCCCACTTCCCCCTTTAATGAAGCAGCTTGATTGATGCACGAGTCATTTGCCTTCTTAAGAAATGTATTAAGTGATCATCTCTTTTTGCCCCTCCAGATTTGTCACCTGGAAGGGGGTAAATGCTGTGTGAACCTGCAGTGCTGTGCCACCAAAGGAGTTGGAACCCCACGGGTTCCCTGCTCTCCCATCAGAAGGGGGGGCTCCCAGCACAAGGAAAACTCCTCCTGCTGCTGCCTCTGATGCTGATGGCCTGGGAATTGCAGATGATTTTCCCTCCCTGGATGACACAAGGCTTAGCAAGAGCTGGGGAGCAGCGCAGCCCTGCTGACCGAAATGGGGTCTGGCTCCATCTCAGTTCAGCAAACAGGAAATCCAAGGAATGCAGTGAGGACCAACTCCATGGCTAATGTCAGACATGTTTCAGCACTGCTGAATCAGATCCTAATCTCCCACTCCCCTGGCATCCCAAAACATGAAAACAATACAACCACGCCAAGAATATGCTATAAAAATAATTGCTTCTAGTTTAAAAAACTGAGTTGTAAAACAGCCACAGACTTGCAATTGGTCTTAATCTCCCTGCAAATGTCATTTTACATTAGATTCTTGTTTTTCATTCACAATTTGAATCAAAAAAGTATTTCTGTTTTAATTAGTTTTATAAATTTGCTGAGCTAAATGAATACAGCAGTAAAATCAAAACTGCAGAAAATGTGTGTAATCTCAGCAAAATGCATTACTTCTGGAACAAATTGTAAACCTAAAAATTAATTAATTAAATTTATTAAAATAATTTGAATTTAATTATTTGATTAAAATTATTTGAAATGCCAAGATGTGAAAACTGTGAATTAAGCTGCCACAGAAAATCTACAGCTCATTTTAATAAACTGCAATAGCCCCAGCTACACAATTCCCTGCTCCAGAGAAATCAGCTGGGTGTGTGGAGACAAGCAGTTCCCACGTGGCCAAAGAGAGTGGAAGAGTTTTAAATTCATTCTGTGACACCAACTGGAGACTTTTGTTCTAGATGATAATCTCAGTTTTCTCAAAACCCATTACAGTCAAAGCACAACTTAAATGACACTTCCTTCCTTGTGATGGCTCAGTGTCAAAGCACTGTGAGTGAAGGATTAGCAATGTTTGATTTCAGCTTCCAGGACATTAATAATCATGGGAAATTGCTCTTATAAGCAGGGTTTCCTTGCCCACTGTCTGCTCTGCAGATTGCTAGGACAAAACCCAACCTATAAATGCAGAAATTGTATTTCAGTATAGCTCTGCCAGCTGGCCACTCCATTATGCACCTAATTCCTTCTACTTGGGCTTCTCAGTAGGGAAAAAACCAAATTCCTAAATTGAATACACCTTAGGAATATCAATTTAATTAAGAGGATGACAAGAGGAGATAAAGGCAGGAGGGTGTTTATTACCAGAATAAATTTCTACCTGCACTGCACTGGTACACCTGTGCCCATGTATTGATGTTTTCTAGTAGGAAAAACCTGTGCAATGCTGTGGAGAACACCAGCACCACAGGTACCTGTGTGAGCTGAGCAAAGGGGACAGAAATCTCACTCTGAGCTGCAGGAAAGGGAACAGATGGTGCAAACATTCACACACACACACAAATTCACACTTTTTCATGACATGAGGTTACTTCCATGCTTGAGCTCAAAAGGGTTATGGCTGGAGTTAGTCATTCTGGATTCTGCACTCAAATTGATTTCCTGGGAAAGGACTGCAGCAGTGAGGAGCTGAGGTGGAGCAGGGGGTGAGGCTCCCAGGGAGCCACACACAGGCTCTCCACATCAGTGCTTCTCTCCAGCTCACTGAGCCCTCCCATGCCCACCTCCAGAGCTCCTGCAGGCCCCATGGAGCTGCCTGTGGGCTCCAGCATGGCCCCACACACACACACACACACAGCACCCACCCAGAGCACACAAACAACAGCCCAGCACCCCCAGATGCTTTATTTAAGAACATGCACGCAGACAGTTCTCTAGAAAGCACACTCCATAAATAAAACATGTTTAATAACCCAAGAAAACCAAACAAAATAAATAAACCATGCTACTGACTGGCAACCTCCTCTGCAGAAGAATCTGTAAAACACTTTCCAGGGTTTGCAAAGTGCCTGCCTGCAAAATATTTTGCATGATACAGTGCTATTCCTTAAACAGCTGTGATGGGCCACATGCTGCAGCAGCTGCCAAACTCCCTGCTGGACAGCTCTCCTGCCCTCCAACCAAACCTGCTCAAATTCAGCTGGAGCCAGTGCTCCATTTTATAACAGCAAGGTATAATTTATTAGGAAAAAAATAATGATGACTGTGTTTTCCCACTGCTGGGAGTCAGTGAGGTGGTTGTGAGGTCAGGAATGCCAGGCCAGCCTGTGCCAGCTCACTGCCCAGCCTGACAGATTCCCCACAGACCATTAAGGGAAGCAGGGAAGCCTGAAGTGCTGAGTGATGTTCTCACAGCTTTATATTTCACTTCTGGATTCTCTTCTCACCTGCAGAATGGAGTGACATGAGTCACACTGAGGTCTGAGCTTATTCTGGGTTTATTTCCAGCTCTGGATGAAGGACTGCAGCCACCCTGACCCTGTGCTGATGCTGGAAGTGATCAGGCAGCACTCCTGCTCCTTCCTGCTGTGAGGAAAAGGGTGGGAGATGGGGAAGGGGGCAAATGCCTGGTCCCAGGCAGGAGGGAGATGTGTCCCTGGGATGCAGCACGAGTGCAGCCTGCTGAAAACCCCTCTGAAACTGCTCTAACAAGGCTCTGCCTCTGGAAAGGGGCTTCTCCACTTCAACTGCTCTGTGTGGGTGGGAGGATCATTCCTATAGGAAAGACTGGCAGGACTGAAGCCAAGTTTGTAGGAGATGATTTCCAGAGTCAATTTGTTCTTCTCTGCCCTTTTTCTTTTCTCTGTATAAAGCTGAGCACGCAGGAGAAGAACCAAATCCAATTGAGCATCACCTAATTTTGCTCAGAACAGAAGCTCCCTTTCATTAAAAATAAAAATCCCTTGTAATTCCATCCATGCTGCAATCTGGTGAATTACCAGAGTGGATTCTGGACAGAAAGCTCCTGCTCTGGGGTGAGCCCTCATTGTTGGCTCCCTTGCTATGCACTGCACACAGCTTGCCTTGTTTCACAGCCAGAAGTGCTGCTGCATCTTTTTGTCCTGCTCTCCCCACATCCCAGCCACTCTTCTGTTGGATCTGTAAGTGCCAACAGGTGGGAAGGGGCATGGGGAGGGAGAGGCTGCCAGGGTGCTCCAAAGGACCATCTGTGTGGGCAGGGACTGCACAATCCCAGCCAAGGACACGGGAACATCTGTCTGCCTCCAGCTCTTCACCTACTGCAAAGGTTACGCACCATCGCCGTGCCAGCTGTGCCAGCACCAGTTTAACACAAAACACCCCAGCAGCAGCCTGTGGGGACATATTTTTGTTGTCTTTAGCCATTTTAAAAACAGAAAATTCTGCCTAATTGAAAGCTGGCGTGCCCTCCCACTTCTCCTCACACAGGAGGACTTACTGGGGTAACAACAATTTCCCCCACGCTCCTCATCGGTTTTGCTGCAAATAAACAAAAGTTTCCCACTCTGCACTTTCCCTTTCAAAGACTGCTGACAGCTCTGACATTTTTTATATTCCTCTGAGTAACTAGTGCCAAAATTTCTCCAGTCTTTACCAGCAATGAAAGCAGCAGCCTCAGAGGACTCGTGCACACAGCGGTGTGAGCACACTCCTGTGAGCACAGTCAGAGGTGTTTCCCAGGTGGCATTCAAGAGGAGAAAGATGGAAAGCTGTTCAGTTACTTCTCTGGTCTAACATAACCTGGAAGGTTTGGATCCTTTTTTATGTTTGAACATCATGAACATCACGAACACATCTTTACACGTGTTCTGCTAATACTTTCTGGCCTTTTTAGAGAATACTTGGTGGAGGTACAACCTAAGGAATTCACAGAATTCAGAGAGTGACCACGTTGGAAGAGACCTTCAAGATCATCAAGTCCAACCCAGCCCCAACACCTCAACTAAACCCTGGCACCCAGTGCCACATCCAGGCTTTGTTAAACACACCCAGGGATGGGGACTCCACCACCTCCCTGGGCAGCCATTCCAGAACTTTATCACTCTTTCTGTAAAACACTTTTTCCAAATATCCAACCTATATTTCCCTTGGTGCAGCTTGAGACTGTGTCCTCTCCTTCTGTCAGTGCTGCCTGGAGAAAGAGCCCAATCCACCTGAGCACAGCCACCTTTCAGGAAGGAACGGGACCTTCATCTCAGAGTCAGCCTTGAAATGTGTCCCCTCTCTACATGACATTTTTTAACTCCCAAAAGCATCACTTACTGTCATTTTTATGAGGCTTTTTGATGCCTGTTTGTAACTCTCTGCCTTTCCAGGTTCCCTCCCTATCCCTCATCCCCAATGAGCCGCCCACCAAGCAGCACCGCTGCGGCTGGCACTGCCACACTCCCACCCCGCCAGGCTCTGCTTTCCAGAGTTTGTTTTCTACAGCAGCCACTGGCAAATGAGGCTGCTGTGCCAGGCCACTGGCTGGATAATGAGTTCATTCTCCAGACCCACTGAGAACAAGGTGCTTCCCTGGCCCATCTGCTCTCACGGCATGGCTCCGGCAACGCCGTTTGCAGAGAGAGCAGCAAACACCTGGCGGAGCTGCTCATGTGCAACAGAGCCCCTGCTACACACACTGCAAAGCCTCCTCAGCCTAAAAATGGGAAGAGACAGAGCTCTGGGATTACTTCAGAGCCATTGCTGCAAATGCTTGAACTGGGGGGGGGGGGAAATTTTAAAAAATCAGGAGGAACAAAGCCTCCAGAGGGCTGAAGCACTCTTGTAGCACACACATGGCACAGGCACAGCGCTGTGTCTTGGTCACCTCTATTTCCTCCAGGTTTTCTAAGAGAAATAAAAGCTCCAGGAAAGTCACAGGTCAGAAGTGGTCAAAAGCAAAGATCTAGAGAAACCAGAACAAGAAATTACCCTTTATAAGTTTATCCAGCCTCGACTGAAACTGGCACACCTGACCTCGAGTTAAAAAGCCTAGGTACCATCTACAAATATTTCTAGAGGCAAGGAAAACTAGTACCATTGTCAATTGGAGAAGGGATGAATAAAAAGTGGTGGGGCATCGAATAAAAAGTGGTGGGGCATTGGTCATTATCTTCATTAAATTACTCACTATTGAGTAATTTAATTAGTGAGTAATTTAATGAAGATAATGTGGGCTCTGTAATGCCCCACCTCCTCAGTACTAAAGTGTGGCAGCAGATGACTGACAACACCATATTTCAAATTGCCTTTAAAAAAATGTTTTTAAACACATTGTCCCACAGAAGGTGCTGCTGGTTGACATGAACAAGGGGCAGATGTGAGTGATTCATTAATGCCTGGAGGCTGCTGAAGGTCAGGAGAACATCCTCCCTCACATCCAACAGGACATGGTAACCATGAACTCTCACCGTTAGGTTGGGATATGAGCCAGCTATTAGCAGCAGAGCTTGCTCCAGGTAAATCCTTCCACAGCTGCCTATTATCCCCATCACATTATTCCTCCTGACAGAGGCAGCACTGTCCATATAGATCACAGGTGCAATCCAGTATGGAAATCCTATTTAGATGTGCAATACATTACTGTCTTCTCCCTGGCTGTACTAATGTCTGAATTAAACTGTAATATCTCATGGCTGGAACCTTTCTTTAATTCATACTGCAGACCCCTCACACAATCTATGTGCTGAACAAAGTAGTAAATTCACCTTAACATCTTTATGCTTTCCCATAGTCTTTAAATCATTCATATCCAGACATTCTGTGTGTTCTGGATCGGGTGGAAATATTTCTAGCACATAACTTTTCCATTAATGGTTTTGGGGAATGAACTCTTTGAAGAGGAAGCTCTGTCCTTTAATCACTGGAAGAAGAGCAGTGCCCACACCTCACTGCTGCAGGATGAGCTGGAGAAGCCCCTGGGATCTGAGCCATCCTGCAGTGAGCTCCCTCTGAAGAGTGGCTGGGATCAGGCCCTGAATCCATCCCTGGGGAACTGCACACACTGCAAATGAGTGGCTGGGGGGTGGCATCTCCCTCCCTTCACCTGTGTGCTTCCCCTGTATGGGCAAAGAAGCCCAGCAAGCTCCCCTTTCTGTCACAAGGTGAGCTGCAGTGAGTGCAGCCCTCCAGATGGACTTCCCTCTAACAACAAATGCAATTATTCACCAAGACTTGGTAAAACCTTGAAAGCAAGTTCAGAACAAGCTCCACTGCATCATCTGCAGGAGCTGAGGGGGGTGAACAACAGAGCTGCCTGTAGGAAACCAAACCCTCACTGCACTGTACCTAATTTTTAGACATCTTCCAAAATCGGCTTCACTGAGACACAGCAGGTAAAAACCACTACTAAGTACAGCAAAACACATTAAAACCACATTAAAGGATTTGGCAGAGCTCTCTAAAATTCAGAGAAATATTTTCCTTTGCAAGGACCCTGCACACCAAGACCCTGCAGCCTTTAGGGCATTGATGACACTGACTGTCCCTCTCTTTTGACAGCTGCACTTTTCTCCATCAACTCCTTTCTAACCCAGACTTAGAAGGACCCACAATCACTGCAGCAGAGGCTGGAGGAGAAAGGAGGTTGTTACACTGTGAAATCCCTCAAGCTGATCTTTTTCAAATGTGTTTATCCAGGACAAAAAGCCCCTTGAACTGCCACACCAAGAGCTGGCAGAAACTGGGTCCACGAGGCAAACTTCTCCTTTAGAGCCTCCAACTCCCTGCATACCTGGGAGAAGCGATTGTACCAGCAGCTGACTGGAAATTTATCCAAAATTCTCATGGTTTCTTTCACCCAAAAATTGTTTCCAGTCTTGCAGGGCCAAGGAACATTTTGTTGAAAGCACAAAAACTTGCTTTTGAAATAGGAGAATATTGCAGGCAAATGTCAGCACGGTGCAACAGCACAGTGCCACTCTGTGTATTGCTTCCTTAGGTACTCCAAATTTCTGGCCTGGGTCCAGCCTCTCAAACACAATGGGTTCTCCCCAGTGCCATGTGTTATCACAGGTCTCTCCCTAATTCTGAACCTGCTCAGAGAGGGTTTGTCCTCCTGCAGTGCTCTCCAGCTGCTGCCTCCAGCCTCTGACCTTTTGAAAGCTACCTGGGAAATCCCACATTTGGTAAGAGACTTTTTAAAGCAAACAGTTTACATATGATTAATTCTTCCTGTAGACCTCAAAAAAACCTCCTTCCTGATTAACAAAGGTCACTGAATCTCAAAAGTTAATGGCAGACACTTCAAATATATTACAGCCCTTCTCTAAAAAAAAAAAAAACAAAAAACGAAGTAAAACAGAACTGGGTTTGTCTGGAGAAAATAGATGTAGCAGAAGAAAAGGCAAGAAGCTGGGGAGGAACAAACTGGAAAACTGATAGAGGAGAAGCTGGAGAGGAATAGGGCAGGAGCTCTTGCCAGAACAGCCCCAGATTCAGAGAAATAAAAATATATCCAAAGAGTGACTCCTGCTGGAGTCACTGGGTACTGGGATATCCCCTGAGTACTTTGAGGTTGCACTTTCCCTATGAAAGACCCTATGAAAATGTGAAGAGGGAATCCTCAATCATCTTCCTGCACGTTCCCATCATACCTTTCTCTATAAAGCAGCCATGACTTTGCTACCCTGACTGATCCATAAAAAATTCATAACTGTTATCCATGCTCAATAATTACAGTGTTAATATTTGGGTAATTTAGAAGTACCTTTCTCCAGCAGAGTTCAGCCTGTGCCACTGACTAATGCACAGTTTAAGTGTTTATGACTAAAACTCTTCTCTCCTCTTTTCCTTCCCCATTCATACCTCCAAAATGTTTTCAAAATGTTATGAAAAGAGGAATTTGAAGAGGGAATCTCATTACTTCAAGGCAGAATTAAAAAATTATGAAATGCATAATGCCCAATTTATCAATCAAAGCAAACTGTGCAGTACAGACACACTGAAAGCCCTTCACTCTCTAATCACTAACAGGTAACACCATCAAATTCAGCCCTACACTCTATTAGAATTGCAGTAGAAAAGCACTTAGTGTAATGCACAGAGACAGCTCACCAAATACTGCTCACTTGGCTCAAAGACAAGGCTGAAGATGTTAATAATTTGAAAGCTTCCTTAACCAGTGTACTTTATCAATATGCCCAGAAAATGAAATAAAATACCTACACACAATTTCTGTAGATTAAAAAAAAAAAATCTGACTTGTATTCAGCCCAAGAGCTGTGAGTTTTTTTCCCAGATTTGTGAATTACCTGTGGATGCCTTGCTGCAGAGCCCATCCTCTCCCCATTGCAAACTGCAGGAACCATTTCCATTCCTTCTTTCTGACCACATTAATTTCAGGCTTGCTTGTAGGAAGATTTTTTTTTTTCTATGTCCTCATTTCCTAATTCCTCATTTTCCCATCAGTCTCCCAAGCACCACAGACATACAGTGTTGGCAGAGCAGTGGTGAATTTCATCCAACCTTCTCTCTCAGTTGTGCCTTCTTTCCTTGTCTTCCTCCAAGGGAGGAGGCAAAGACACCAAACCTCTGTGACCAGGTCCAGTGCTCATGTCCTCTCTTTTCATGTTATTTTCAACCTCAAACTTCGGATTTCCAAAGGTTTTCTTACTCTCCAGAGTAAATGTCACCAACAGAGCATCACTGTAAAGCACCCAGAGCTGGAGCAGAAGCACCCAGCTGCAGGCAGCAGCACAGTTGTGACAGGGGGACGTAGCAAACACCGAGTTTACTCACAGACAGAGACACTGTGAGCTGGTGACAAGCAGTACAAAGACTTATTTGATGCAAAGACAGAATGACTGCATTGCTTATGTCAAAAAAAGATCAGTGGAAGCATAACAACAGAGCATTCTGCATGCTACACACACCGCATAAAGCACAAAAAATACTCTTTATGTTTCCTGCGCTTTTCTAGCCTGGTTTCTCAGGAATAAAACAAGAGCTGTGCAATTGTTCTGTCACTCATTGCTTCCCCAAATAACTTTTGAACCTGTTGGCTGATCTCAGGTTTGACAGATAGGCTGAGGTCTCAAAGGGATCACATTCCTATCAGATGCGTGAAAATAATAGAGACTCAAACCGGCGCCTTTGCCGGGCTGCCCCCCGTGCTGTGCCTGCCTCTGCTCTGAACCTCAGGGGTACCAATTAGCCCACGAGCCAGAGCAGCTCTGTGGAGCAGGGAACAGCTGGGGCAATGCTGGGATTCTTGCTTACATCTTCAGACAGAGCTCCCAGCAAAAACATCGGTGCGTGTGCCTCCCTCGGGAGGAGGGATCAGCGCTCCAGCCACAGGACACGGCGAGGTGAGAGCTCACATCCATCCTCCTCCAAGCACAGAAAGGCACAGCAGAACCCCAGAATGCCAGTGCTGCCAGCCTGAGCTGGCCTTGGTGTGCATGGTGCTCACTGTGTCCTCAAACCCCAAGCCACTGATGGTGCCAACGCTCCAAGGACTGCCCTGTCCTCCCAAGGCTCAGCAATGAAAATTTCTTCCTCACCCTCCCCTGCCTGCTCCTCAGCAGCAATTCAACCTCTGAGCTCCTAAAACACACGTGCATTTTCTTTCTGGCATCACCAAAAAAAATAAGAGAAGCGTTGCCTGGCAAAGAGTAAGATTTCTGTTCAGTTTTAAGGGGATGTGTATGACAGGGAAGTTACAGGACTCTCATTCTAATAGCCAATGCTGCTAATTAAAACTGTTTTGGAAGATCTGCAGCCAGCATATAAATCACCCCTCTATATGCTATAAATAAGAGGCAGATACAGAATTGAATAGTTCCCATTTGTCAACGGAATGAAGAGATTTGATTGTGTCTTTTTGAATAATAAATCCAGACATACCTAGCAGGGCATGGAGAGTTGCTCCAAGTGTCTCTTTTATCAAACAACAATGATTACATTATAGGGTTTGCATTATGGGCCATCATCCATTTCTCTTGTTTTCTCATTTATTGCTGACATCCTCCCTCCCAGATGAAGCATTTTGCTCTGCACAGAACGTGCTCATGTAAAGATCTCAGGAGCGAACGCTACTGAGTGTCCTGATGCAGGGTTCACCTACCAGGATGTATCACAGAGCAGAAGGGAGTTTTGTAGGGGAACTGAGCTGTGGAAGACTAAATACACAGGTTTTTCAACCTAAATACACAGGTTTTTCAACCTAAATACACAGGTTTTTTACCCCATCCTTTTTTTTCACAGTGCTTCTAAAGGACACTCAAAATGCACTGTGTATCAGACAGAGGAGAATCAAATCATTCTTATTGGCAGTGGATGTCCATTTATGCAAAACAATGCAGAGAACCAAAAATAAAGTCCTGAAGATAATCTTAAAACATCGTTGAACAATGGAAACTCCAAAGGTATCCACACACAAGAAGCAGATTCTTAATAATAATAATGACAATACCTCTCTCCTGTGTGGAAATCTCTTCCCAACCATGAACACTACATTCCATTCACAGCCACCATGTCTTTCTCACTGGAAAAGAAAAACAAACAAATGGGCACCAATTAGAAAAGGGCATTTATTAATGCTAAGTTCAGAGTAGCTTCAAATTTTGCACATGCACTCATAAAACAGAAGATTTAGGATTCCCTGTCACACGGGAGGCTGCAGAAGGTTAATTGAGTTCACTGTAGAAGTATCATTACCTCTATAAGACACCTAAGGAAAAAAGCACAGCAGTCAGGTTATGAAGATAGATTTATTTTAAGCCTTTAAAACTATTTGTCAAATTTTTGCCCTCTAACAGGGTGAGGATTCCTCTCACTTTGTCCCTAAATTCCAATGCAGCTGAACAGCAACTTCCACAGCATTTCCTCGGCTGTGGATTTCACGTTTCCCCCAGAGATGCCCTTGTCCCACCCACTGACAGACTGACACAGAGAAGTCATGACCTCTGGCATCTATTCCCATTTTCCCAAAGGAAATGCATTCTCTGGGGTGGGCCACAGGATTTCCTCTCCCCTGCTGAAGGAGCAGCTGGAAGACAGCAAAACCAGCCCAAAGAGCTGCAGGGAAATTCCTGTGGGCTGCGCTTTTATCTTTGCTTCTGCTGGGGCTAAAAATGGGGAGAAACAAGGGGGAAATCTTCCCATCTGGGCTCCCTCATCACCCCTTCCAAAAAGGGCAGCTGTGGGACCTGTGGTCCCCTCAGTATGGAATAAACAGCCTGCTCCTCATCTGCTCAGGCTGGTAAAGCTCTGACCTAGGTGTGCTTATTTTACCAACAGTGACTGTAAATCTGGATGATTTTATTATTTTGGTGTTATGCTTGCCAATAAAAAGGAAAAGCCAGCCCGAGCTGAAAGGATTTGATGGCTACAGAACTGAGTTCCCAGCCTGCCTCCCTAGGTGCTCACCTGGCTGTCTGCCCTCCCCTCGCTCCCTGGAGCTCCTGAGCCTGAATAATGTCCCAGGCACCTCCAGCCAAGCCAGGACTCCCATGTCACCGACTCCGCAAGGACTTCGCAGTCACTGTTTTGTGCCTGATGATGACACAAAAGCCGCTGCAGAGCAATTCTCAACGCAGGCACACACACAGAGCGCGAAACAGGCAGATGGGACTCGGAGCACAAAGAGGATAAAACATCATTTTAACAAAATCCATTTGTTCAGATGACCCCAACTTGAAATTAAGGTGTTAAAGCCCAAGACAAAGCGGATTTCTGATTGGCAGCCAGTGATGTCAGCCCTGTGCCAATTACAGAGGGAATTCATGTGGCTGCCTTTAAAAAGAAATAATTCCCTCTCTGATACAGCAATAAGACATTGCAGACAGCCCATTTGCCGGGGATTACGCGGCACTTCTCAGGTAGTTAAAGTCACTGAGCCTTTTGACCTTGTGCCTCCTAACACTACTGGAGGCACAATCACCCAGGGACACGCTGCTTATCATGTGTGTCTTATTGCTTAAACAAAACCCAGCCACCCAGCAACCTGAGCCCGCCACCCCGGGCTCTTTGGCTGTGAGTTATTGCGCCGAAACAACACGAACATAATAAACAGCACTATTTATTAGCTTATTCTATGATTTCAGAGATGACTACACAGGCTGAGAAAGTGGAGGAGAAAGCGCCAGGCTGGAGTGAAAGCATTTCTCAGGTCACTGCTTTAAACACAGATTTTTCGTGCTGCCGCGATGCTTGTGCAGGGCGAGTAAATCTTTGCAGGCTGCGGTCCTGAAGTGGCTGGAATTAATCGTCCCTCCAGATGGGATCCGAGCTCACTCACTGCTATAACGTTCAGCATGTAATGAACACCAGGCAAGGTGAAAATTGATATCAAGAGCACTTCTAAGAGCTAAAAAGTTAACACCTAAATTGGAAATCAATATATGCTGTAAGTATTGATCAGCTGAACAGAAACCCGCAGGTTTTTGCCTCTGCTGAGTGGATGCTGTTGGAGGTTGAGCTGAAGTTCCACTGAAACACCCTATTTTAATAGTTATTAAAAAAAAACCAAAAAAACCACAAAGCAACCCAACCTTATGGAGTGATGATCTAACTTTACAGAGTGACTGTCTAACCCTTCCTCAAGTGCCTCCATTCTGAACGACCAGGAACGTGCCAAGCCAGGTGTCTTTAGTGACTTCTTTACTGTCCCTTAGCTTTTGAAGCCAATCTTTTGTCCTCAAGACCAACAGAAGAAGCCAGAGCTGAGGAGCAGCACCTTTGAGGAGGATGGGTGGCCTTTGTGGACCTGTGCCTGGTGATGGGGCAGAGATTTGGAGCTTGCTGAGCACATGGAGGCCCAGGTGTCACCTCTGCAATGCAGTTCTGAGCTCTCCTCACTGTGCTTGCTCAAAGCCACCTCTGCTGCCTTAGGAGGGGATCTTTGCACAGTGCCCTGCTCTGGTGGGACACAGCTCCTTGGGTCCGCAGTGGGTGAAGAGCAGCTGCAGATTGTGTCATCCCATGCTGTGTATCTGCTCAAAGCAAGCTTTTCAGACACTGTGATGAATGAAAGAGCTGTGAAAAACAAATGTCTCATTGTTTGAGTCCTCCAGCCTGCGAGGAAGCAGGAATTTCTGTGCTCTTACATCAAAGAAACACTTGACCCTATGTGATCAATTCCTCCTCCTAATTATTAAGTGCTGAAAGACCTGAACTTCTTCGAAGTCTCTCAGGTGAAAAGGGGCAAGAATATCTCAGAAAAGGTTAGAGAATCCGTACATTTCTATAAATATTTGTTGGTCTGCATTCCTTTAACTTTGCATGATTAAATACAGCCTGCTTCTGTTCTTCCACTTTATCCTCCGGGGAAATTTATCATCAAAATTATTGTACAGCATTCATTACTCTAGCCTCATTTAAAACCTTGCCCTACTTATTATTTAGGCTGCAAAAAAAAAATGTTGCTTTGTATAGCATTTCCTATAATAGTCTCAATCATTACATTTAAAAGATTGCTGTAAGGCAGCTTAGCCTGCATTAGAGGAAAATAAAGTGGGATGCCATAGTTAAGTGTTACAGTTCTAATTCAGCTTTTGTTTCCCAAATCATAACAATGCAATGTTTCAGTTCCTTAAAAGGCTCTCGCTGCTCATTAGCAGCATCCAGGACTTCAGCCCCTGGAATTCAAAGGGACATCCAGTGGTTCTTCTCCCTTAAAAATGGTGGGGAAAGGCAGAGGGATGGGAAAGAATGGAAGGGAGGCAGGAGGCTCCATCAGTTAAGAGGTGGGGCTGTCTTTTAAATCAGTGGTGCAGGGAACACACTCAGCTGTGACAGAGCAGCAGGGAATGCAAATAAATTATGTTTGCTTAACCCTTACTCAAAATCTGTTTAGGACAGAGAGACAGACACGGCTGTTGAAAAGAAACAAAAGCAGAGTTTAAATGGAGGGAAACAAAATTAACTTAAATCCCAGTAATGCTACGTGAAGCCTCTTAATTTGGGGTCGTTCAATAATGAGAACTGCTCTGATGCTGAGTACCATTGCTGGCCTTTTAGATAACACTGTATTTGTGTTTGTCTAACCCTTCTGTGCTCCTGAGAAAGCCCAGCTGGTGCTGCACTGCAGACCCTGCTGGGGAGGGGAGCAGGGAAAAAGCATCTCCTCCCCACTGGCAGCCCCACCAAGATCTCTTCCTACATGGGCTGCAGAACCAAAGACTTTGGCTTCTGCTTTGACCACATCAAACTCAGACTGAAAGCACAGGGTGGGCAAAAGCCGCTCATTAACACAGCACAGTTTTTGGAGGTTATGTCATGTATTTACTGTTTAGGGTGTTCTGTCCTCCCTCACTGCCTTCTCTGGACCTGACTGACCTCAGAGGCTTTTTGCTACCCCAGACCTGGCTATCCTTCCCTCTCTTCTCCATCTCAAACCAGAGACCTACAGGACTTAGGAACACAGAAGGAACCCCTGGTTTAACCCTCTGTGATGGTGAAAATTCCCCAGTTATTCCTAATCTTCACTTCAGGATTTGATTCCTGACTCTACTTTTCCCTTTTACCCACCCACCTTGTCTTTCTGACTGTTTTCTACAAGGGGCCTTGCAAAGACCTTTCAGCATCGTAAATAAATGAGATAAGCCAGTTCCTCTCTCTTCCTTTCGTATTGACAACTTCAAAGACTTCCAAGAGATTAAGAGAGAAAGACTGTAAGTGACCTGCTGGGTCATCAAGCCTAGGCTTTCCCTATCACTTCCAGCCATATCCTACACTACCTTTCTACTGGATAAGCCTGATCTTATCAGCGCCTCCCAAATGTTTTCTTTTTTTTTTTTTTTCTTATCATTTGAACCAGTTTACGAGGTACAAATGAAAGGCTTAGTGGTCTGTAACTCCCCGGATCGTTTTCTTCCTGGTGTCACTAGAAGGCACCTTGTCCTTTCTATCCATTGAGCACACACATTCCTCATCACCCACGGGAAGGGAAAAAGAGAGGTGAGCTTTGGTGGAAGGAAGGGAAGAGAGCAGGATGGTGGAGTTAATGTTCATACAAGAGATGTACTGCCAACTCTGGTACGTGCAAACTGGTGGAAAAATGAAAATTCCTATTTTATCATAGAATCACAGAATGGTTTAGGTTGGAAGGAACCTCAAAAATTCAATTCCAGCCCCCCCGCCACAGGCAGGGACACCTTCCACTGGAGAGAGTGGTCAAAGGAGGGATCAATACTCTCCTTGGCTATTATTTTATCATTACACTTCACAGACAAATAAATATTATTTTCTTTTCTACCACTAATTGTATGGATTCAGAGCTAATAATGAAAAATATGCAACACCTTGCTATTAGTCATGCACCAAACACAGCTCTCCCATCATTCTGGTCAGCAGAGGCTGTTCTGATGGGTTCTGATGAGCTGCTAATGCTGGAAGGACTGTGCTCATTAGCTGGGCTGTGGAAATGGGGCAGATCACCCTCCACCAACCCAGAGTTATCCCAGCACCCAGCTCTGGGTGCCAGCAGCTGCTCAGCACACCCAGATTCACATTGGCAATCCTGCTGGCTTTCAATAAAATCTGTGTTTGGAAAATCCATAATGGTAAAACAACCCTATCATCATAAAAGGGGCTTTCCCAGGAGGGAAGTATTTTGTGCAGCCTCTCCCCAATCATGTAGATGCAGAAAAACCTTTAGGCCTGTAGCTGGCTGCAAAGAGCAGCAGAGACCTCACCCAAAGGGGAACACCCTTAGGTTCAGGACCAGGAGAGGCCAAACCTCACTGCAGTTCCTTGGTCATGGGTGATTCCCAGGCAATCAGAGCCACAGCCCATTCACCCACGTGCTGCACAAACCCTCCAGGTTACAGTGCTCACACACAGGGAGAGAGCAGCTTCTCACCTCCTCTGGCTCCCCAGTCCTCCTCTTACACACAGCAAACACCTCAACAGGGCACATTTCACCTCGTGAAGCCGATGTTGGTGCAACCAAAGTGTCCCCCCAAAGCCGGGTCCTGGAGCAACCTCGAGAGTGCACGGGGGTGTGCAGGGCTTGAACTGCAGAGCACCCCCTGAGACAGCAAAAATGAGGATTGGGGTGAAGCTGAACAGATCCTCAACACTTAGAGAGGAAGGGGAGGAAGATGTTTTGATTTTATTTTTTTAGTGATGCATTAATTCTATAACTTGCCATACAACCTTCTTTTCTTCAGAAAATAATAAGGGTACTGTTTGTTTCCTGTAATAATTTGGCACTGCCCTCTCTTTTATGAAACAAATCTATTTGTACTTGGATATTCTGAAAAACAGCAAAACCCTTACATAAGCATTTAGGCAAAAAAAAATTAACCAAAACACTTTCAACCTAACATGACTCCCGTGGAGAGCCTGTTATGGCCTGACCACAATCCCCATTCCCAAACATCCTGCATTGCTGGGCAGGGAGGAGGTAGAAGAATTGGGCATGAAAAACTGGACTTGGGTCTGAGAAGAAGTGGAAGGAGGTGCATTAGTTTTTGTCTTTGTTTCTCACCATCCTACTCTGTTTTTAAGTGGAGATAAATCAAAATAATTTTCCTCAAGTCCAGTCTGATTGTATCCCACCATTTCCATGTGAGAGCCTTAACAATGCCATCTAATTCCTGACCCCCCAGATGACTTTGCATCAGCAAAAAGGAAAATCACCAGCACTGAGGGGATGCTTGGGGGATTATCAGCTGCTTATCAGAAGGTGACTCACAGAAATCACACACCTCCTCCTCCATCTCAAACCAGGAGCAATGAGCTGTCAGGTTGGCAGGAGTCTTTTCTGTCCCAGACCTTCCAAAAGAACTGATTTTCAACATTTTAAGCAGAAATGTCCAAGTCTCTAACTTGAAGGGATACATCTTTTCCTGTGCTCCTTTGTGCAGATTTTACAAGAGGTCAACCAACAAAACAAGGTGGTCAGACCATCAAATGCTTGCTGTGCTTGAGGTGGCTGATTTTGACTCCTGAGTAGCTGGACCTAATTCTCTGTCAGTTCACTGTCCCTCTCCTGTCCCCAGCCCCTGAGCCTCTCATCTGTTAAAAATGAAAGGTTTGGAACAGGAGCGAAGGTCATCTCTGCCTGTGCTTCTGTTCCACAGCCAGCGTTGTAGAACAAATACTGATGAGGATCATGATGATAATGAGGAAAATAATAATGAGCATTGATCTCGATGGAGATGCTCCTCTGTTCTACCCAGGCCACTGAGATGAGACTCAGGAATCCCCAGACATAAAGGATGTGTCACACTAAACTTTAATTAACAGCAAATCACAACCCAAATGACACATCCCCCCTTCACACTCTCAATTTTCATAACTGACTTTTCACAATGAAACTCCAGGGGACATTTGAAACTAGAGAAGAAAGCAAAAAAACACTTCTGCCTCCACATGCAGCTGGTTCTGCCAAGGGAGCCATCCAGCCATGATTCCTCTCTGATTTTGTACAGCAGGAGCCACGAGCAGCTTCAGCCTGGTCCAGGGAGAGGCATCAGCAGAGATGAGAGGAGGATTTGGGTCTGCTGTGCTCCAGAGAGACACTCTTGGCACTGAGGTATTTCACAGCTTCCCCTGCTGTGACCCCCTTTGTGTCACCAAGCAAACTCCAGCTCCCACAGCTCCACTGGGTGATGCTTTTCACTGCTCCAGCATTTTCCCCACTCAAACAAATTAACCTGGCCACTGTGAGGGACAAGGCCTTGCTGGCCAAGTGCCCTTGCTCCAGCAGGGAGCACTGGGGTCACTCGTGGAACATGGCATAAGCAGCTCTACAGATTTCCAGGGAAAATCCCAACTCCTGTAAGGAACAGAAGAAATCAATGCTCAAAGGAAAGTTGTGTAGCTGTGAATAACTAAAAAGTAGTATTCAGGAATGAAATATTTACTTTTTGGATATGAATTTGGCTGGTGGTGTTTCTGTAACATAAATATTTTAATCTTGCTTTCAAGTGCCCAATTTTTCAGTTTTTTTCCCAATAAATATGAAATATTTTTTGATTGGCACACTCCCCTATGGCTGCTCATACAAGGCACCAAGCAGGCAAACATGGGTTCCCTTTCTGTCAAAGCCTAAGGGAGATCTTGTTTATGAAAAGGTGCAACATGTAGAATTCTTTAAAAGACTTTTTTTTTAATAAGTACCATGAAGTTGTTGACTCATTTTATGGACTAAGTAGGAGGAAGTAAGGAATATCTCAGGCAATTCCATGCATTTATATCCATTACATATAAACTCATTTCATATTGATCATGGAAAGAATAAATTGTTCAGATTAAATCAACCTCCAGCAGGATAAGGTCACAGGCTTGTGCTATTAACTGCAATTGGCCACTTAAGTGGAGGATACCAACAGAACAGTGAAAAAACCCAGGTACATCTTCAGTGATAACATATCCCATAAATACTCCCCATGGAAAATTTCATGTACAGCCACAGCAAAGTTCAGAGTACAGCAGGAAATGGATATTGGGAGTTTCAGAGTTGCTGTTGTTCAGCCATCTCTCCTCCCTGCAAGCAGCTTCTACCCAGTGAAGAACAGGAGATCTGACACCAGGAGATGCAGCTGATGGAGCAAAGACAGAAGGACACAAATCTGCACAGCCCCATCCCTCCTACAGGGCCCTGCATGGGCAGAATCAACATTTACAGCGCTGGGCAGACAAAGCAGCAAAGGATTCCTGATCCTACCTTTGGGAGAAATAAATAACCATGCTTTAAAAAAAAATAAGCGAGAAATAAAAGGCCAAGTTTGGATAAAATTCAAGCAACTAGTCTTGCAAATTGTAACTTAGGCAGCTCAGAGTGCTGTAAGACAGGGATCTGTAACTAATTGAAGTGAATAGCTTGAAGTGCTCTGCTATTAGGGAATCAAAGCTCTGGCATATCTGCTGCAGTGTCTGTGAAACAGCAATAACAGTGTTTGCCCACCTTACAGAGATAATAGAAGTGGTTACATTTGTGCAGAAATGTGATCATGTAAAAAGCACTGTGGTATAAAAGTGCTAAATATTATTATTAGGTGTATGTTTTGGTACTCCAAAAAATGCAATTTATTCACACTCTATTTCTTTGACACTTGTAACAGGCTTCCAATGTGGCTTAAAACCCCTGCTCAAAAATAAACATCAGAATAATGAGCTTTCCTTATTTAATTCACCAAATAGGCACAATAAGCTCATGTTTAAACAAAAAATGGAAAGGAAACTTGCTGCTGTGCCAGAACAGCAGCACAATCAATTTTAATTAGCATTGCTCATTGTGGGAAATGATAAGGTATCAGTCATAGTAATTGGTGGTGTTGACAATTAGTCAAAGTTATTAACATCTCAAGACCCAGGACAAAAAAAGCTTGCTGAATTTTAAATATCTGGAGAAGGCTTGCCTCGAAATCCTCAATTTTCACACAGTCTGAAAACATTGCTCAGGTTTATTATTTGTCAGCTTCCCATCAGAGCACAGGCACTGGGATAACAGCACCAACCCAACATGGCTGGTGCTTGATCAATCCAAGTTTTCCCCTGCTGGGAGTGGGGCTCCCTCCTCTCCTCTCCTCCCTGCTCCCTCCCTCTCTCCCTTTGTTTCCCTTTTCTGCTCCCAATGCTCATCCCAGACCCTCTCCCAAACTGAATGGATCAGGGAATGCTCCCAGGCAAGGGAAAGGCCTTGGAGTGGAGCATCTCCAGCAAGGTCCCATGAAGGAACATGATCCTTTGGGTGCCCAGAGCTCAGGTGGGTGCTGCCACAGGAGCAGCAGCAGCTGCTGCTTGCAGGAATTGCCTGGAGCACCTCATTTAATGGTCAATGAGCAATGCCTCAGCCTTCTGAGAAGCTCAGGGGTGAAACAAAGTCTGTGACAAGACACAATATAGGGAGTTTTGAGGGTTTTGTCCTGGTCTCTCTTACCCCACAAATGTCCTGCCTGTGTTTGCTCTCTGACTTCTGCTGAGAGAGGATCTGGCAGAGGAGGTCAGTGATGACAAAGGTGAGCAAAGCAGAGAGCCCACCTGTGTGGATCACATCAGAACTGACACAAGGATTTCTGGTCTTTTACTAAAGTTTAGAGGTCAATATCAGGTTATTTTTCTGGCCACCAAGACCATAAATTCTCCAAGGTCTAGCACTTGGCTACTCTATTGTATATACTCTACTTGTACCTTCATGTTTTAGTGGGCAATTCCTGAGACACCCAGCCTGCAGGTGCTGAGAGCAGCAAGTGACCCACCTCAGTGAGTTGCATAAGGATCACTTATGGACTTATGTCACTTATGGCAGCTGATGTACACAAAAAAGGCAGAAAAACATTGTCCAAAAAGCATTTATTTAATCTGACAGACCCCTGACCACCTGCCCTACAAGACAAAGATCACAGAAATACTCTGTCAATTGTTTTCTGCTAGAGTTTCAGTGAAAACTCAATATATTCCACCTCCCACATGCTGCTGTCCCCTCACTGTAAATAAGATGTGTATAATACTGCAATAGCCATCCTTCTGCTGTAAGTAGGTGTTACAGTTTAAAATAGCAGAGGTGACATGTATTACTCATTTGTCCTTTTGCTCACTTTAATGAGTTTATTTGTATGGAAATTAAAAGCCAGGTAAAAATACCATCTCTGTCCCTAACATATGTATCTGTTACACAACCACAGTGATTCTCCTGACCCTTCTCCTACAACCACCACTCCCAAACTGGTGCTGCCTTTCAAGCAACGGAGCAAAATACCAGGCTGCCACAAAGGAACAAATCCTGCTGAGCTGCACCACTGGCACAACAGTCAGAAAGCACAGTCCTGAAAGAAACTCCTCCAAAACCCAGCTGAGATTCAAAGCAAAGAAACTGTGATTTAAATTCCCTCTCAGGCCCACAGCAGCAGCGGGGCTCTGCCACTGCGGCCGCCAGATAAACACCATTTTCAAGGTCAATTTCCTATGACCAGTTGCTTCATTTCTCATCATTTTCTGTCCAACTTCATAGATTACCACTTAAAATTGATTTATTCTTTCCCTTCCCAGCATTACTTTGCACTTCATTTAAAAGGGAGGTCGGGGGGGATTTTTCTCTGTGCTCCCCACAACGACACCGTCATAGGACGATGGGCTCAGCTGGGTTTCAATTGACTGAAACAGCTGCTCAGTAAAGCAGTGTAAAAAGTTTATAAAAGCCAAACCAAACCAAGAGGCACCTCCCAACCATTTCCCCTTCTCTTCCCCACTGCTAGAAATACTGTATTTTTAGAGACAGTGACCCGGGTTTCCACACACGGAGCTTTGTTGTAAAGCAATGTTTTCATAGCCCCTAACAGAAAACTGAAGTTGTGTCGAGGTCTGGTTCGAGGTTCCTCCTGCAGGCCGGTAGCAGTGGCACTGGAGATCAGATTAAAGCTGACAGAGATGAAACTGTGCTGGCCCACATCCTTGGGCTTGCTCCAGGGCCTCTCATCTGCATTTCATCGTGATGTGAGCACATGTTCCCATCATTGGTACACTCATCTGCATCACTCTGAATGTTAATCACAGGCTAACCCAATTTCTTCGGCAAATTTATTGCATACTGTTCATTAAAGTTCATAAAGCCTCACGTGAGGCTGAAAGGAGCAGAACAGCCTCACGGAGGATTCCTCAGCAATTCAGAGGTGGCAACGTCAGCCCAAGGAGCTCCTCCTGCCAAGGTGGGTGCCAGAATCTTTCATCCAGGGGACGACAGGGGAGGGGAAGGAGGCAATGAGGTACAAAGAGCTGTCACAGCCCTACAGAAAGCCCTGAAACTGCTGTCCCTGTTGGAATTCAACAAAATAAACCCAGATTTCTTTCCAGAGTCATTGAAAAATACTTTTTTTTTTCAACGAACAAGGAAAAAGAATCAAGGCTTGCCAGCAATGTGGGGATGTGAGGGGAAGGAAACCGAGCTGGGAGAAGGGGATCACAGGACAGAGCTCACGGGGAGAATCTCAGCAGCACACACTGCAAATGTTACAGGTTTTCCTGGAGTTGGGAACTGTGGGCTGCCCTCAGGATGTCCCCAGCAGCTGGATCTGACAAGTGACACTTTACTGCCCTTCGGATTTACTGCCAATGCATGGTAGAAACACACTTGGACAACACTCACACGCTTAAACCTAAGCATGTGCTTAAATGCTTTGCTGACCAGGGCTCAGAGAAGCTGTGTTTGTTTTTTTTTAGAAAGGGATGATTTACTGTATTCCAGTTAACAGCCAGACATAAACATCTACCTCCCCAATGAACTCTGTGCATCTGAAATTATCTCAATTTCTTACACCAGCTCCTCAAAACCTCAGGAACACGCAGAAATCCAAGCCTCCAACATCCCGAGTGGAAACTGTTAAAATTCTCCAAAGGACTTTATGATTGAAATATTCAATCAGATGATGCTACCATCAGAATAATGAAGCCTTTGGAGGATTTGCTTCATTGAGTATAAAATAATTCTGAGAGACACTTAAAAGGAAGAAACCATGTCTGTGGGAAGAAACAGGACCGATTTTTTGCCAGAAGGAGGATTATTCTGCAAGCCAGAAAATGATACCTCTTGGTAACCCAACATCAGATCTGCTCCAAGGCTAAAATTAGATGTCACAAAATATATAAATATAATTTTTGCACAGCTGTGTAAATGAAAATACATCTGTCAAGAAAAGAGAAATTACAGATGCTTACTCTCTCCTTTCCCCAAAATTTCCATAACCATAGAACAATCCAGCCTGAAATTAGAAATTTGCTCTCTCCTTTAATTAAATCCATTTGCATTTTTCTTCTCCTCAGCTGATTAAATAACAGAAAAGCACAAAGGTGAAGGCATGTTTTGTGATTAAAGCACTGGATGAAGACCCCAGAGGAGCCAATTCAGTTCCTGGTCCTGTCACAGGACTTCCTCTGTGACCTTGTGCTCAATCTCTTTGCACCTCTTTTCCCCACGTGCAATGATGG
Organism: Agelaius tricolor; assembly: GCF_023055355.1. Classification (NCBI taxonomy): domain Eukaryota; kingdom Metazoa; phylum Chordata; class Aves; order Passeriformes; family Icteridae; genus Agelaius; species Agelaius tricolor. The sequence continues at coordinate 27,184,852 of NW_027269271.1, forward strand.
ATATTGTTACACTCTCCATCACAGTCTCCATCTTTCCTATTGGATCATGAGCTCTGCAGGGACAGGACTGTCTATTAAAGGTTTTAGGGAGAACACCCCAGGAACAGGGAGGGAATTGCAGAGGGATGTTCTGCTGTCCTGTCCGCCTCTCAGACCCACAGCAAGGCTGTGACCTCTCACTGCTGTCACCGTGTGGGACAAGCCTGGCTACAAGGAACACAAAAGGGGTCCAATGGAACTTGCAGGGCTTCTCAGTGACTGCTGTGACCATTTTTCCACGAGGTAGCTCCAAAGCTGTGCACAGAGCAGTGCAGGGGGGAAGAGCAGCTGGGCAGGGCGAGGTTTGCACCAAAGCACAAAGCAAGACAGGGCCAAATCCTTTATGCCATTCTGTTTTCCAGCTCCTAATCCCATTTCACAGAGCATGGCATCATACAGCACTGCATTTTTTGCAAGCAAGGCTGAGGTATCCCCTAAAGAGGGTGTAAAACCTGACCTTAGTAAGGCCAAACCATCCCACAGCTCTCCATGGGGACGGGGCTCTGGATGAGCCTTGCAGCTGAGTGATCAGAAACACAAGAGGAAACAGGAATTCATCTCAGGAAAGAGAGAGACTGGACCCTAACAGAATTATTCCAGAGCACAATAACACACCAAGCTGTCTTCATCAGCTCTATTACTCTTGCCTGGCTTGACTGCGAGCACATTGCCTCAAATCGGTGGCAGGAAAATTAATATCTTCAAAAGGAAACAGTTCACCACATCACACACAGTCCAGCTCCCATAATGATAAGTTCCCTGATAGAGATCATCTTCAAAACCCCAGTGGTTATAAGAGGCTCTATGGAATTCATCATTTTTGATGGCTGGTTTGTTGTTGGTTTTTTTTTTTTTTTAATTGAACCAAAATACAGTTTTGAAGGAATATTCCTGGCCATGCTGTTTTAAGGGATTAACAAGCCATTATGTACTAGAGCATACATACATAATGGAATCAGCAAACAGGAATCAGCAAGTAATCTTCTGCCTCCACAAAGACTGATGTGTAATTGCCAGAAGCACCAGGGGAATTTCTGCCTTTTGTTAAAGCTTCAGGAGGTGACTGTCGTCAAATCTGACAGAAATACAGAATGCAACAATCTTATAGACATGAAAGTTACTGTTTCACACAAAAACAAACTTTCATTACAGTTAGGAGCGAGAGCCTGAGTATTGATTTGCAGATGTAAGTGCTAACTGTTATTATTTGGTAGATTATGGGAACAGAGCAGTGAGCTTCTGAACACTGCACACAAAGAGAGGCATGATATGCAAGATGAATTTTATGAAGCAAATCTTCTTTGTGGAGCCTTTAGACTGACACAGCCTCAGTTTAATGCCATGTATGGGGAGCTGTGATCAGACAGCTGATAGGCACCACATTTCCCTGAGCAATTGCTTTCCCATTAAGAACTTGCATCAAACCAAAACACCATGGGGGAGAGCAGGGCACAAAGAGCAAATATCAGAGCAAAACCCAGAAATGTGGCAATGTTACAGAGTTGAAGCAAAGCCTGTGGCTTTACAGAGCAAACACATTCACTGCATGACAGTGAGAGGGCAGCCAAAGTGAGGGACACAAAAATCCTTCCTCTGTGACCATCTGCAGGTTCAGGCTGTGGGGATCTGCAAAATTCCCTCCTGAGGTGATGGTTCTGCAGAAACCTTGTCCTAAATCCTTAGGAATACAGAAGGCAAACAATATCTAGTAGGACTCTCACTATAGATTAAGAGATTTCTTTTATATTTCTTTATTAGAAGGGCTGGAATGTCCTAACATGTCCTGTGGGAAATGGGAGGACCCTCTGAGAACACTGCTGGGAATTTGAAAGAGTAACTGTAAGAAATGTGTCTGCCCAAATCATTGTGACAGAACTAACTCACTTGCATTTCTTGGAAAAAGTAAATATTCTCTGCAGTTACCCTCTCTGTACTTTTACTCTTTGAAGTTTTTCACTCCAAAGAGCCATTAGAGTTTTTGGTACTGGTACCAAACCCTGCTGAACAGCACAGGTGAGAGCAGACCCTTTCTTGAAAGCTCATGCACGGGAGGGATGCCAAGAAGGCGTCATCCAAATAATTCCCAAGATTTCTGCAACCCCATTCCATAACACACAATTTCTGCATGCCAATAGTAGCTCCAGGTTCTTATCTGGTATCTGCTTGTCCACAGAAAGACACACAATGAGAAATAAATTAGCTTTAAAAGCTGAGATCAGATGGTTGTGTCAAGGCAGCAGAGAAGCCCCTGTACTCATCAAACCCGTCAGGTGAGAAGCTGATCCCAGCAGCTGAGTTTTGAATGGAGCTGCAGGATCATGAAGCAGGAAACGAGGTCTCTTAGTCTCTTATTTCTACCCATTGACTGCATAAGCTGCTGTAATCAATCATAACCTTGCAAGGAACAGCTGCACAGTGCTGGAGTGGGGACAGTCTGTGCAGGGACTGCTTATTCCTTGCTGCTCCAGATGAAAACATTCTCCTTGAAAGAGCAGAAGTTTTGTGTCCCATGGCTGAGCCCCACCAGCCCAATGCCACTACACCAGGTTTTAACCCTGTTATCCCTTTGCATTAATCCATCACAGGATAACTGCATAACTTTCCCCCTCTATTTTCTGAGCAAATCACAAACAAACAGCTGCTGGCTAAGGTAGAAAAAAACTGCATAAAGGTGTTTAAAAGCAATGTTAAAAATAAAAACCAATAACAGACTGTTAAAATACACAGAATTCCTTTCCCATTTCCATCAGGGCTGAGGAGTCAGGTGCAGGAGAGAAAGCAATGCTGTGGATAACATACACACTCCCTTCAAAACCTCATTATGCTGCAGCACATCAGTATTCCAGCAACATCTTGGGTGGGAAGTTGTAGCAATATCGATAAATTATATTCTGTCCACATCACTTGGGTGCCAGTAATGTTTCAAAAAGCCTGGAGGATCAGTGGGTGACTCTTACAATGTATATATAAAGAGAAATCTTGTTTTGTCTCCCTAGAGACAGTTTCTCTTCTAATGGAGTGTGGTCAGAGGGGTTCTGCTTAATTCATGCATTAAACTCTAGATCTCCATCACTTCACAGTGGTTTTGTGCTAACTACAACGTATAGGGGCCATTAGGAAGCACGACTGACTTTTCTTCCTTCATGGATTATACAGAAGGAATAGGAGCCAGTCAGGCTCATTAGCATATGTTTAAAGAGTTCACGGGGTTGGCAGTAGCAGAAAGTACCCAGCAACCAGCAGAGACGTTTAATTCTAAACCTTACACATCAACAATAAAAGGAATATCTCTCCTTCTCACTGTTACATCATTAAATGAACCAGAAGGAGCTAAACCAGGACCTCTGGAGGTGCTGACAACAGAGAATTGTCTGAGCTTGGTGGAGGATAACATGAATTTTAATTATCCCAGCGAACTGCTGGAGTGCTTATTCCCTTTCAGAGGAAGGAATTAGTGCTGAGGTGCGTGTCTGCAGCCCTGTGCTGCAGCCAGGCACTCCAGGAACAGGGCTGGGTGTCCCTGGAGCCCTGGCAGTGTCTCTGGAGCCTGGGAGCAGTGGCCCAGCCCAGCAGCAGCACTGGGCACACTGCAGCCATTCCTGGCCACCAGCCTGGGCTGCTGCCTGCAAACCCCACACCCCAGGTGGGGCTGCACCTGGGAACCCCACAGGAGATGCAGGAGCACCCTCAGCTGCCTCAGCCAGGGAAACCAAGCAGTGCTGCCTTGAACACAGGTGATGCAAGCTGGCTGAATCCAGGCTGGTTTTCCATGGGGAGCATCCCTGCAGTGAAGTGGCCAAGCAGCACATCACTCCTCTTGTTACAAATAAAAAAATTTGCCGATTTTTTTTTTGGGGGGAAAAAGAGTTGTAGAACCAGTTGGACCAGTTGCTGCCAAGGTGAAGTTCTACCTGTTTGTTATTGTAAATTGCTCCTTTTGTATCGGTATGGCCCTGCCTGAGGCTAAGTTGTCCTTGTCCCCAGACGGTGAGAGGAGGGGACATGGGGGGGCATCAGAGAGAATGCAAAACAGCCTCAAGACCAGCATGCCATGGGAACCCCACCAAACTTACCGAAAAGACCCTGAAAACATCGAGCCAATGCAGCTCTCCTCAGCACATCACTGCCCTCCTCCTCCTCTCTCCCAGTTTGCAGCTGGGCCCATTGGGGCTGAGGTGAAAACACCACCAGGCTCAGCATCAGCCCTGCAGGTACTCCAGGGGTGCCTCACCTGGGAGCAGATGGGCAGGACAGCCAGGTGAGAGCAGGAGGAGTTCCAGCTGTTTCTGCCTGTCCTGCTGACAAAGCAGTGACCTGAGCCACTGCACGGCCTTCGAGTATCCCAGCACAAGGAGAGGCTGAGAAACCTCACCACGAGCAGTAAGGAGCACCTGGAGGTCAGGAAAATGTGGGGTTTGGTGAGGAAAGGGGCAGCAAAGGCTTCCCAGTGCCCTTCCTGCTCCCCAGCCCCTTCCCCAGGGCTCTTGGCCCCAACCTGAGGCTGAGAGCACATCCAGGTTCACCAGCCCAGGGAGAACCAGGCAGAGACAATTGAAAACAGGGAGATAAGTAATGCAATCTTCACACAAACCTCCTGAACAAAAGACTTGGCTGTAACTGAGGTTATTTTTTTTCCCCCCATCCTAAAATAAACCCTTTCCCTCATGGATGTGAAGCTGCTCTCCCACAGGACCCGCAGCACAACAGGGCACACGAGCCCACACGAAAAACAGCCTCCCTTGCTTGGAATTCTGAAAAATGTCAGATATCAAGGAGCATATGTTCCAAGTGCCCCTGAGCAGTCACAGAACGCTACATTTACAAACAGAGAAAACCAATTTGAATCACTCAGTACATTTGCATGCAGCGTCTGCAGGATGGTTTAGAATCAAGATTAATGTGCAGATTGGAGCAGGGGCCTGTGGTGACAGGCAGGGAGAGCCAGGGAATGGTGGCAGAGGATGCTCAGGGACGCAGGAACCCCTGACAGAACCTCCCCAGGGACAGCAGCAGCTTTCGGGTGCAAATGCCAATGCAAAGGCTGTTTATTGCTTTTGCAACTTACTGCTGCTCACACTGGGGTTGGTAAAGGCCATCTGGAATTAGCTCTTAATCTCGTGTCCCAGTGGCTGGCAGAGATCAGCAGCTCACAAGGATGGGTTGTGCATCCTCTCCAACACTCCCAAAACCACAGACCCTCACCTTTCACCTTCTCTCACAAAGAAATTGAGTTCAAGGGGCAGAACTGGGGAAGCAAAACCCCCCTGCACATCAAGCAGTTCCTGCTTTTAATAAAACTGAGCATTTGCAGGGGTGTTTTGAAGTGCAGATTGCAGCAAAAGGCCTTGGTGAGGTCCTGCTTGCCAGCACCATCAGAGTGGGCTCATCCTCACTGAGAGGTGGCTCCCACGCTGGGATTGAGCTGCTGGGGCTTTTGAAGCATAAGGCTCTGGTTTATCAGGTAAATAAGCAGGGGAGGTGATAAGCCACTCTCTGAAAGCCTTCAATAATCACACTGATATGTGCCTTGAACTCACACTCCTTTCAGACTTCCCTGGCTTTTTAATGACAGAAAAGAAGATCTCGGTTTCAGAAATATTCAGTGTTCTCCATTGTCAGTCTCTAGCTTAAAAAATAATTAAGTTTACTCTCCTGCTAGCCTGTTATCAGGTCAGTGCAAGATGCTAAGAGATCAGTGTACCACAGTAAGAAATATTTCTGTCTATTTAACCCACTAATTCAATCTCAGTAAAGAATGAAGCCCATGAAGTATCTATTTATAAAGTAAATACAGCAAGTAGAAATCAAATATTGGTCCTGTTTCAGGCCATTAGCTGAGAGGATGCTGGGAAGGTAATAGCCACAATTTCTAGAGTGCTAAAAAGAAGTGGCTTGTTCCAACCAGCCTTTGTTTTGTTTTGTTTTGTTTTTTCATGCCATAAGTGTCAGCCTGAAATGTTGTGGGGAGAACTGGACAAGATGCACCTCAGCTGTAATCTCAAAAACACTCCCAGGTTTTTCTGTGCTCTTTTCCACATCCTAAGGTGGATGCACAGAACCTTCAGTAAATTATTGCCCACTCACAACAGCTCATTTCAACATTTCCTTCTGCAAATGCAGCTTTGTGGACTGGCAGCTTCCATAAAGTTATTCATTCTGCTTGGAATCTTCCAAGAACTTGCAACAAAAGCCAGGGCCTCCTAAATGAAAGTGTTTCCACTCAGCCATCCTCCCTTGGTGCCTCTGAGGGGGTTAATTGGGATAATTCATGGAGATTATTTTCCAGTCTAGATGTAAATATATTGGGATGTAGCATCTCTCATCCCACTGGTGGGGGACTCCAGAACCCAAGAGAGAAAAGTCTTGGCAGGTGGAATGAAGGCAATGTGGGCACCATGGTGCTCATGAGGCATCACCAAGGCACCAAACAAAATTTTCAGGAAGAAGAATTAAAAAATTTCCAGCTTTTATAATTTAGCCTGTATTATAATTTAGCCTGCATTTTTTAGTTATTATTTCCTTACTTTTTGAGGTAAAGCAGCCCCTTTTGCCCCCTCTTCATCCCCTAGCACACAGTGTTGAGCTGACTTGTCTCACTTTTCCATTCTGCATATCCTGCAGAAACTGTCTGTCCTGTATTCTCCACATCCATTCATCACACAAATTAATGCAGAAGTTTCAAGTACCAAATTAATGCTACTGTAGAGTGCAATTAAAAATGCATTTAATTCCACTAATATTTCACAAAAACATTTTCACAAATAGCAACACCTTTCAAGAAAAATACTACACAGTAAACGTCACCAGAGCCTTAAATAAAGGGAATTGCTATTGATCTCTGGGTATCCTAAATTCAGTAAAATACTGTGGCAAAGCTGTGTTCTAATGAAACAGTAATTTAAATGTCATTAATTTCATATTTGCCATTCCCTTTCTACTACACTGATCCCTAAATTAAGGGCATTAATGTCTGCTACGTCATTTAGGGATTTAATGATTTTGATCCAGATTTAAAGGTTTAGAAGTGTTTTGTTTGGAATTTCCTATATACTCTCCTAGGAACCATTCAACCTTTTCCAGAACCAGGACAGGAGCGAATGGCAGTTTCCAAATAAATCTGTATTTTTAAATTTGGGAAGAAACCTCAGGGTTTTCCATTTCAAAGCAGCTCCCATTTCTCCCTTTCTATGGCAGAGCTGTGCAGCTGAGGAAGCTTCTCACGAGATTATTTCTGACCCCAACCACCTTTCAGCGTGGGATTCTTGCCCCTCCATAAAACCAGGCACGAAAAATAGAGTATGTTAATCACCACAAAATCCTGCCTGTGCAGTTTGTGTCACGATCAAAGACCTCCTCACTCTTCACAAGTCCCTGACAGGAGGCTGTAGCTCAGTAGGGGTTTGTCTCTTCTCCCAGGTAAAAGTGACAGGATGAGAGGAAACAGCCTCAGCTCTCACCAGGGGAGGTTTATATTGGATATTAGGGGGAAATTATTCACTGAAAACGTGGTCAGGCATTGGAGCAGGCTGCCCAGGGAAGCAGTGGAGTCACCATCCCTGGCAGTGTTCAAACACGTGGAAGTGGCACTTGGGGACGTGGTTTAGGGGAGAATGTGACACTGCTGGGCTGTGGTTGGACTTTTTTAAACTAAATGATTCTATGATAACTTCAATGTGCTGAAGTTACAGTTGCTTCCCCACACACAGGGATCTTCCCTTAACTGTCCACACAGAGAATTTAAACAGTTCAAGGTGGAGCTGAATTCTTCATTTAAGTGGTTTGTGTCTTTACTGGGTGATCTCGTCCATGCGCTTCATTATATCAATAACAGTAGGAAATTATTGATTTTTCTGGAGCCATTAAGTTCAATTAACTTTTCAATTCAAATGGAAAAATGGTAAATTACCTTCATTTGATGGTAAAAAACAGTAAGGGGAGGGGAAAGAAAGGATAATACCCTAATTTGTGAAGTATGTGAGCAAAGTGGTAAAGGTAAAGCAAACAAATGAATATTTGTGTAATAGCTCTAATCAGCACTGCTCAGCATTTAAAGCTGGCATCATTATGCTCACTGGACTGTGCAGCTAGAAGTAGTTGTGATGTTGTTTACCCACTTAATCTTGTGAATAAATTATAGCAGAATAAATAATAAACAATAGGAAAAAGAGTGGAAAATCATTTGGAACAAATTAAGCTTCTGCTTATCCTCAGCCTAAGGCACATCCAGCACACCCCAAGAGCTGTTGAACTGTGAAGAAGTTGGAAACATGGCCCCAAAACTCTCCAAGATCTTGGGAGACAAACCTGGGCAACAGGTGAGGAAGATCCCTGGATGTGTGAGTCCTGCCTGTAAAACTCAGGGATGTGCAGATCCACAAATTCTGAACTAAAACCCAATTTGAAAATCCATTAAATGATATGCTAGTGATCAAGGAATATACAATAAGTCACCTGATTTAGGCCGAGTTTTACTTATTTAGACTGGGTTTTACTTAGCAATATTAAATGAATATGACATTTTTGCTGCTGTTCACAAACACCAGATCAAACTCCAAGTAGAGATCAATGAAATAATAAAATAAAACCAAGTATGTAGTTATTGACATAGCCTTTTAAAATACTTAGATCCAAATTTTAAAACTATTATAAAAGTTCACAGCAAAAATTTTATGATTTCATTTCAGTTACTGCCCTGAGAAGAAGAGATTCAAAGCTTTTAGTTACTTTTTTCCCCCCAGCAATTGTAATATCTGGTTCTCTCTCTGTTCACTACAGCACCAGAAGGAACTTTGCAGCAAGTCTTGGGCTGAAAATTCTCTGAGGAGCTCTTCCCTCCACCCAGCTGGATTTCCACACACTCCAAACCAAGTCCAGGGAGGAATTCCAGTGCTGTGATGAAGCTTCTGGGATTCTGACATGAGAATATACAAAGAAATAAACTGCCTGCCTGAGCAGGCAACACTGAGAGCTTTACAGCTTCTCTGTTCAGTCCCTGCAGAAGATCCTGTGCACCTGGGAAGGCTGGGGCTGGCATTTGGGAAGCCTCCAAGGAAGCTCCTGTGTTTCTGCCTCCCCCATTTCAGTGCCCAGCCATGGCCAGATATTGATTTCTGCAGTGACTGCAATCAGTCATGACGAGGAAACAAGAAAGAACCCATCCATCCTGACACAAACCCACATCAGATATTATCTGGGGCTCGCTGGTGATTTAATTTCTACTGACCCAGTCGTTTGGGTTGGCTGGAGCTTTTGTGCCTGAGTGAGAGTTCACTTTGTGCCCAGCAGTAATCTTAGTGTTATTACTATGTTCATCATCTTCAAGCAGTCTAGAAACAGCAAGAAAACATTTTTTAAAATTTATTTATCTTGTTTTCACATCTCAAAGTTTGTTCTTTTTATTTTACCTTTATGGAGTGATTTTACTAAGAAGAGGAAAGTGTCTAGTCATTTCCTGATCAAGTATCATGCTAACTGGGACTTTTGCTGAATAATTCTCATTTAATATTCTTTTCCTTCTCCCCCATGTGAAATCCTCCTCTCCACTTCATATACAGCAGCAATGAACTTTACTGCTTAATCCTATAAAACCCAGATACATTCATTTTTTTGGATGAGCAGTATAAACTTTGAAATTAAGTATTCCCAAGGCTTTCCACCACTGGCAGCCTCCCTATGAGCCAAAGAGGATGTGCTTAGATGCTCCTCCACCTTTCCTTTCTTTCTGTCCTCTGCCCTTTCCAATTTCTGTGCCTGGATACCTCTCCAGCTGTTTCCTTTTAGCTCCACAGCACTTCCAATTTTTGGGGATGCTGTTCCCTTTGACCATGGCTGCACAGCACAGAAAGATGTATACAGTGAAAGATCTATCAACAGTGGTAGGTATGTATATAAAAATCAATTTTTTAGATAGATAAACAGAGGTATGGAGATGGTGTAGCTGGATCCAGACCAAGCTCTGGAGAATGAACCACCACAGAGAAATAAATCAGCTATTCCCACACCCAGTGGTCAGTGGCTGCTCCTGACACAAAATGTCAGGAACTTACTTGGTCTCTTGTGGCCATGGGCTCTCACATTTCTGTGGGAAAAGCTTCCCTCCAGCTGCTCTTTTAGGACACTAATGTGAGATGATGACCAGACCAAAGATACTAATGGTTTTGTCATCTTTTGACAGCTTAGTCCCTGCCTATCACAGCAAGCCACGAGCTTGGCCCAGGGTATTTAAAAGACTGCCCTGAAGCCTGGGATGAAGGCAAACTGCTGGGCTGGTGGCTGCCTCCCCAAATCCACGTGTGACTCAGTGTCTCCCCGGGCACAGCCTTGCTGTGAGCTCTGCAGGGCGGCCGTGCAGGCCGCACGTGCCACGGGCCATCCTCCAGGAGCTCTCTGCACCACGAGCCAGGGCTCACCCCAGCAGAAGGCACATGTTCTCCAAGGCAAGCATAAGGCTGTGGAATCAACTGCAAAGCTTAGGAGGAAATTCACACCCACCCACTCCAGCTGCAGCATCCAAGCCTCAATTCTCCCTGCCCCAACTTCAGGATGCAGCAACCGAAGCATTAAAAACCAAAAAAAACAATTCTCTCTGCCTCAGGAGGGACTCCCACGACAACAACGCCAACCAAACAACAATGCTATTAAAATAAAACACCCCATTGCTCACACTTCTCTTCCTGGGGAGAGATGACAGAATAAACTCCACATGATGGATGCCAGGCCTGCTGTTTAATGCGCTCCAGGACGGTGCTCTCAGGTGAGAGGCATGAAAACAAACCAGGGCAGCAAGCAAGAAGCATCCCAGCCTGAAGTTTTCTGGCCCAGGGCTGCTGCTCATTAAAACTATGCAAAAATTGTCACTTCAACATAAAGCTAAATGCAATTCAGCACTATTGAGTCAGTCTGGGAGTTTTTTTGCTAAGCCTGACACTGGAGGGGAACCTTCAAGTGCTCCCAAGGATGAGCTGAGCTAGGGCTGCAGAAAGCCCCCAGCTGGGGAAGTCTGCAGTGTCATCATGCAAACACTTTGTTTGCTCTTTGCTTCTTGTGCAAAGGATCTCTGCAGGTTCTTGTACAGTGAAGTTTTTTGCCAACCATTCTGTCATTTTATTCCACTTCTCCAGTATGGCCCCCAGATCGATTCCTTTCTTTCCTAATGCAATCATTAGTAACAGAAGAATAACAAAGCATCCATCCCAGATCTCAAACCTGCAAACAGATCTGTTCTCTAGACTTCACCTCTGATTTAATTCCTAGTGAACATTTCCAATCTTTACTGCTGAAAGTGTGGCTCTCGTAGATGTCAGGAAAATATTTTCCATTTAGCATTTTAAAAGAGGTTGTGTATAAGAATTGATTTTCAGGTGTTAAGTTGTAGCATTTAAACCAAATGTTTCTCTCTACCAAGCCCAAAGTGAAATTCTAATATCCAGTGAGAAAAATAGCCCAACACTATAGATATTTGCCTATCACTGTTCTTATTTCTCTTTGAACTGATATCTGCATTTATGATTAATTCCTGGCTGTGCTCTCTTCATCTTTGACACCTTCAGCCACATTTTCAAACACAATCTTTTTTCTTAAGTAACCAACATTCATATGAAGTTTGTTATTTGCCATACTATTACTATAGCTCTACACACACTAGGAGGTAAGGGGGAAACTGTGGTTGAAAACACTGAATTAGGATTTAATGTCTTTGGAGACCTTGAGACAAAGGACTCCTCCTCTTAGAGCATGACCTGCAACTGGGATTCTACAGATGCTTTTTCTTTGGAGTTTCTATGATTTTTGACGAGAGAATAAGAAAAGTTTTTTAAAAAGCAAGTCACCCTTCTGCTGAAGAGCTGCAACAGCCTGAAGAAGAAATACCTATCTTTAGCCACTATTAATTAACTACCTAAAACATGGTAAAACTGTTAAACTGCTTTGTAAGTATGCACTGGGGGGCTGAACTTTTAAGAACATGGTTCTGTGAAAGCAGAGGGTGATTGGAGCAGAAACATCAAGAACAGAGAAGCATCACACAAACAGGAGCTCTCTGCTTAGCAGGCCCAGAGGGAGCCGGGAGAGAAAAAGAATTAACAAGTAGAGGTATCAAAATGTGAGCAGATTCTTAAGCAGCTGTGATGAGAGGTCCTGTGAAATACCTCAGCAGCTAAAAGCAAGTGAGGACTGGTGTCTGCACAAAGAGCAAAGTTCACATGCTCTGAATCTCACTGATATGGATCCCTTTCAGTATCACATCTTCTGATCAGATCAGAATGGTTTGGATTGGAAGGAACTCAGAGAAATCTAGTTCCAACCCACCTACATGGGCAGGGACACCACCCACTAGACCAGATGTCACAGTAGGAGCTCCCATCTGGGACAAAAAGTAGGTTTTGTCCCTGATTTTTATTTTTGATAGGCAGGACCAGCTGGATTCCCCATCATTTCACAGAAGCCTGGGTGTATTTCTGCAAGGAGTGCTCTGGTTCAAGCACGAAGCACCAAGCCTGCTGAAAAGGCTGCTGAATGACATCCTCTGGCCCAGGCAGGACTGGATGCTGATCATGGTATAACTTCAGCTGGCTTTTACCACCTGGGGAGCTGCAAAGCAGAGCCTGAAAGAGCCAGAGGTCCTGAACATTCCTGAGGCCTAATTGGATCTGTATCCAACCTCACCTGGCAGCTGCACATTCTGGAAAGGAGTAACCAGATCTAGAATAAAATGTGCTTCTCATGGCACTCTCCCAAAGGCCATTATTTGAAGGGCAGTGCCCCTGTAGTACACACAAGCTTGTGGCTTGGTTTCAGCCTCAGCCTGTGTTATATAAACAGAGAGAGACCACAGGATCCTAAGGTGGCACTTCCATTGAATCCACCACAATCCCAGCCAGCCAAATGCCATTTCACATCACAGATGATGCAATTCCACTGGGATATACTTAAAACGAGTCCCAACTGACTTTCCCTAGAGGAATGCCATTTATCTGGGCTTACAGCTGTTGCATTCACAGGGTAAGATTATGAAATAATCCTTTCAGGAGCATTAGGAGATATGGGTGGCCAGAGCAATGGAGCCCTGCTGATGTCCCAGGAAAGGCTCTGGCTGTGAAGGGGATTTGGGGAAACGAGCTCGTGTCCTGCAGGACCTCTGTGGATTTCAACCTGCCTGCCTGAAAGGCTTGGCTTCTCCAAACCCTGGGAACTGGGAAGGGAGCCCACTGCACAAACAAGCATTTCATGGGGATCAACAGGAAAACAAGCAGAGGGAGAATTTAACGGGATCGTGCCACAGGCTCAGTAGGGTGGAATTAGATCCCTGTGATGCTCCTCTGGAAACACAACAGCTCCACAGAGCTGGTGCAGACCCTTACACCTATACAGTCCATGAGCACACTGAGGATTCCCAGCAGGTATGGAATTACTGCCTATTACTCATTCCTCCTTAGTAATAATATCAATTTAGCTGTTAGTTTTTGTTTTGACTCAGTGCTTAGGAATCAGCGGGGCGATAAAGCTATTTAAATGGAAATACTATTCAAATACACAATCACCTGATTGGAACACGAACAGCTCCTGCTCCTGAACATTTCTCATATAATAGCTGCTTTTTCCCTCATTAAATGCAGAAGTCTGATTAACATTTAGATCACACGTGCTTTACTTACAGCAATTAGGACCAGATACCAGAGTTTTGTTAAACTATGTAGGATTTTTGTGCTTTATCACGAAGGGGAGAACAAAGAAGCTCCATACACTACATCTGGTCCTTTCTACTGCTTCTGTTCTATGCACACTCTCAAGGACAAGTGTTAAATTTCAAGAGAAGTCTTTAGGGACAAACTTAGTGAGGAAAAAATTGGACACTGTGATGAACTCAGCTTTGTAACATAGTACAGTGACTGGTAATGCTATAATTCCATGCACTCCCTGGCAACACCCAATTAAACAGTCCAAGGGGTTACAACAGCTAGAGATTAGGAAACAGCTGCTAAAATAACATGCACGAGGCCTGAAAATGAAAACCTTTTCTGTTCTGATCAAAAAATAATAGTAATCTGCAATTCATAAGGTTCAACTCAAGTTAGAAAGGATCAAATCTCAGTTGTTCAAAAAGCTTCAGAAATATAACTGAAGCAGTAATTTAGGATGTCCACTGCATTTTGCTCAAGCTACGTTGTCACATACTTCACAGGCTGTCATGTTGTTCAGCAAATGCAAAATGTGGAGTACAGCCCTTTCAAGTAAGGAGCACAACCAGAATTAAACAGTAAAACAAAACAAATGAAACTCTGTCTGAAGAAGCCCCAAGTATATTAACATTTCCTACAACATTCTGCTCTGACTGGTCCCAGAAGAGACTCAAGTTGTTTTAAGGGAGCATTTTCCAAGATTAACCTCCACACAAATGAATTGGATGGAAATGCGTTTCCCAAGCAGACAGGCCCAGCCCTTCTGGTTTTGGGGCTATTCCCATTTTTCTGAGGTGTTCCACCCTCAACATCATGGTAAACCTGACCTAACGGTTCAGCCTTTTTGGATCACCAAAACCACAGTTTGTGTCAAGCTCTTGCACTGCCCAGGCTGAGAGTTTCTCTCATCCCACCTCCATCTGATGCACTGCCCAAACCCCCTGCATCATCAGGAACCACAAAATGCCATTTTCCACACATTCCTAAGAGAGGGAGCTGGCATGTGTGCACAGTGGGAAAAAAAAAAAAATCTCCTCTCCAACAACACAGAAACCCAAGTTTAAAACAATGCAAATCCAGTTTCTCTCTTTATGGGTCACCTTTAATCTTTTATACAAGCGCTGAGTCAGGTCAAGGTTGAACCGACTTAAGGAAAGGACTCGGAGTCCTTTGAAAGAGCCTGCGAGTACAATCTTGTGTTTGCATTTAATTAATCAGCTGAAGCTTTCAAATCTGCACTATTATCTCTTTAATAGAGTGGCCCCCTGAAGGCTTTAGCAGCGAGCCCACAGCTCCTGGGGCTCTCTGATGCAAACCACAGCCAGCCACAACTCCCGGATTCTGTGCAGTTCCGCAAGGCACGCCAACAAAAGAGCCCCAAATTCGGGAGACTAAATATTAATTGATGGTAAACAGAGTGAGAGTTAGTGGCAGTGATCAGCTCCCCCAGTTGCTTCCCGGGTAATGTTGTTGGTGGTTAATGAACTGTGTCTTTTCCTTTCTCTTTTATTTTTTTTAATCCTGCAGATGTCCGGCGTGCAGGAGCTGCTCCTCAGACGGCTCCCAGATGAACAGCCTGGTGAATGTCTAACTTCCCACGCAGTCTGTATTCCTCAGACACTAATTAGTGATATTTCAGGAGCTGTAAATGATGCAAGAGTCTCTCCTTTTTTCCCCCCTTTTGTTCAAGACATGTTAATAATCTAAACCAGGCTGCTCCTGCCATCATTTCCCACCCCGCTAACCTGATGCCCACCAAAATGCCCCGAGGGTCAGAAGGGCAGACAGGAGGTGCCTCACAGTGGCCTCCTGCCCAGGGGTGAGCTGCAGCTTCACTTCCTGAACAAAAAAAGTGAAGAAAACCAGGAAGCATTTAGAAACAAGTCAGAAAGATGCAGCCTTGTTGATTTATTTGTGCTCTTTGTCACTCACATCCCAAAGGAAGCAGCAGCTCCTGGCCCTGGTGACAAGTGCCAGTGAGTCACTGTGCTTTCCACTCTTACAGGCTCTGATTCACAAGGGAACCATAGCATTCCCATCAGCATCTCTTTTGTCATGACCCAGCTGAGACTGCCTAACACAACCAGAAATTAATTTTTGGGGTTGTTTTTTTTTTTTAGAACTCTAAAAACTCTAGGAGACATTCTGGGTTGGTAAGGCAGCAACATTTCTTCTGCCACACCTGAAATTGTGTAAGTGATAGAACTTGAACTGGAACACCTCTCCTGCTCTGCACCCAGTAGGACACAGGACTTGACAATAGTCACTGACAGAGACTGCCACCCCCTAAGGTAGGTGGAGGTGCTAATTTCCATCATCATTCCTATTTAAAATGTGTGTCTTGTTCCTAGCTTGCAAGAAGCTTGTGTTTTCTTGGGACCAGTGGCAAGATCAAGGTTCATTTCCCATGGATGAGTGGATACCCTCAGGAACAGGCCAGTCCTGACAAGGACAAAGGGCTTCTGCTCCTCCTGCTGTTTCCACTTCTGACTCCCCATCTGTCCTGCCCACAGACAGTGAGTGTTTCCCACAGCCTAAAGAAGAATTAAATGTCACCAATTTGTAGCAGAGGGGAAGGAGCAAGACAACATTAATTGAGTTAAATTAGTTCACAGGCACTTCCCTAGCAAAGCACGTAGAGCCTCTGGACATCTTCATTTCTGAAAACGCTGCTCATTATTTTGGTGCTGCCACAGGAAGGAAGCATCCTCTGGCTTTGGCAGACCACCCTCAGCACTCACTCAGCCATTCCTGCATCCAAGGGTTTGGGCAGCCCTTTGGGAGGTTTCCCCCCCCATTTGCCCAGTCTCAAGTCCCTTTCCCCCACTCAACAGCCGAGATACTTAACATGAGGAAAAGGCCAAAGAAGAGTTCTCTGCAGTCCTGCCATTCCCCATTCTGGAAGGTACCATATACATACCTACAAAATGCACTTTTCTGAGCTGGTCTTACTTTACATTGCCCAATAAAGGTCCCCTCCTTCCCCCTCAAGAACCAAGGAGTGACATGATTAGCAAATTGCTGAACACATGGGAGAAAACTACCACAAAACAGCCTCTGAGAGCTGATCCCAACTCCTATTTAAGAACCAAGGAGGTGTGAAATAGTGCCACAGAGCTGGCTAAATTTGGGATCCAGCTTCCCAAAGCACTGCATCACATCTGTGGGGTAGCATGCACACTCTGCCAAGCCCAGGAGCTGAGGGGAGCCCAAGCTCCTCCAGAATAAGTCCTGGCATACAACTGTGTGAAATCAATATGGATTTTCTGTAACAGCACATCACATGATAAACAAATCAGTTCAGAGGAGGAGATGACTTTCTCATTGCTAACATCTAACTTATCATTTAGTCTTTCCACAGAACCGATTAAAAATAAGAACATGTGCATTTCTCTGGAGGTTTCCAAGAGAAACACCAGCAGTTAAAAGATGGACAAATACATGTTGGAGCTTTCCCACCTTGATATCCCCTCTTCCATTCTGCCTGTCAAGAAACAAATGGTTTGACTATGGCTGCTTTAGCCTCAGAGTGGAGGAAAAAAAGGCACCTTCCTTGCCTGAAAGAGATCCAGGCTTGAGGTCAATTATCAGCAAAGACAAATCCTTCTGTCATTTTCATGAGTTAGAAAAATCAAAGCAACTTTGATACCTGGCTTGTCTCCACAGCCTTCTAACTCCTGGGAATGCAATCAACTAATCTGCCTGTGCTTTGTACTCTTCCCCTCATTAGCACTACAGATTAAGGACACAACCAGAGCTCCTCCAGGAGAAAAGCCTGGAGCCTTCACCATGTACCCACCACGTGAAAAAATGTGGCTTCATTTCCCTGCTCTTCCCAGAGGCCTCAAGCCCTCATTCCCTCCATCACAGCAGCTCCTGCAGTGGCTCCAGCTCTGCCTCTTCCAGCCAGACTTTGGCAGGGCATGAAAAGTGAAACTGCCTCCAACTTCCACAGAATTAATGTAAATAAGGAGCTCAGAGTAGGGATCAGGGCTGGGAATGCTGCAGGATGGGACAACAGAGAACCAGCCTCAGGAGGTGTTTCTGGATATAACACTCACACATCTGTAAGGCATCAGTTCTCCCCAAACCAACACTTCAACACCTAATTTTGGACCCTAAATTCCTCTAAAACTTCTAAGAGCAAACATTAAAGACAGGTAATTCTTTTCTTATTTTTTTTTAGCTTTTACTCCACAGGGCACCTTTGTTTGCTCTTTTCCTTCTTCAAAAGCAAAAGCTTTCAGCAAAACACAGCTTCCAGGGCTCAGTGCATTACAGAGCAAGGTCAGAGGTCTCCCCTTCAAAGCAAGCCTTTTACATTGGAAACATTGGGAATGTGCTCTGTGCCAGCAAGGAAGGAAAATAAGGTTGGCTGGAGGACCACTCATCCTAGATTTGTTTTCCCCCTACAAAGGCTCCTGCAATGCTGAGGCAATTTACTCACAGCCCTGTAAATGTCAACATGGATATTTGGGGTCGCTGGATTTGGCTCTTCCACCTCAGATCAGATCCCTGCTGCTTTGGGATAAAGCAGCCCCTTCAGGCAGCACCAGGACACAAACCTGCCTGTGCAGCAAACTGTGCTGTGCCCATCACAGGAATTATCCTGTGAGAGGGAGCAAGAGTGGCCACCACACAGAACCTGGGACCACAGCTTGCCCTTTTTGGCAGAGTTGCCCGTGCTAATGAGGGAGTGACATAGGTGTCACCTGCCTTGGGGACAAACAGACACAATCATCATGGGATGCTCCACTGGAACTGCCCATCTCTGCAGAAAAATTGTGTATTGCATAGCAGAGAGCCTTGGGCACAAGGGTGAGCAGAAAAACACAACACTGCTGTTAATCTGCAATGTCCAGGAGCTGCATCCATAAACATCCACATGCTACTCAGAGTTTCTTCAAAAGAAATCTATAAAACTTTTACTGACACGCCAAAAATCCACCATTGCCTCTTTGCTGATGACAAACATTGGTACAGTCATTTTTCAAGGGGGGCAAAATAAAATAATAATTTTTAAAAAATAGATAAGTCAACTCCAAAGTAATTCTGTCAACCCCTTCACTTAGCAAAGAAAAAGACACTGCTGCACTTTCCTCCAGGTGACAGCAAGCTAAGCAAGCACTGCTAACACTGAATATACTGTCCAGACATGCAGCCAAGTAGAAGATGGGAGGAGGTAGGGCTTGTCTTTGGGTGGCAGAGCAGTAACAAAGCCTTGCCAGCAAAGTGCTTTAATGGGAGTTTCTGTTTCCCTTGGGAAAGGCCTAATCATTTGATTGCCAAAAAAATATTTAAGGATTACTACCCAAAATAATTTCTTCTGCTACTGTGCCATATGTTTGTGGCTCTAATCAGGCTAAAAAAAAAAAAAATAATTACATACTCTTTACTGTAAGTATGGCCAGTTGCAATTGAAATATTAAGCTGTCAGACACAATTCCCATTGCAGGCAGTGCCTGGCAATCCCCTGTTGGAGATGCTGCATCTCATCACAGCTCATGCCTTGTGTGAGGCAGCTCCAGGACCAGGTTTTGCCCAGGTGAATTATGAAACACATCATACCCAAGTGTCAGGCTCACATTCACACAGGAAATTCAATTTAGGTTTAGGAGTACAAATATTCCTTCTGGTTTAGTTCCCCACCTAAAACCAAGAAGAGCTGATTGAATGTGCAGAAAACCTCAGGCTGCTCCTAAGAGCCAGTTCTTTGGTGCAGGAATTCCCCCTGGTCCCCATGGCAGCTGCTCCTCACCCTCTGGAGCCAGTGGGTGCAAACAGGCTCTGCACACCCCAAACCCACTGCCAAAAACACACAGACAACTGTAGGATTGATTAAACTGCTGTAGGAAAGCAAAACTCCTGCCCATTGCCTTTATTCTTGACTAAAACCCTTCATCTCAACTGCACCAAAAGGGAGAAATCAGTCATTTATGTATTTTGCCACCATTTATTATTTTGCTTTTGAAACTTCAATACACCTAAATAATTTAAGAAAACTGCAGGCAGTGGCTCCAGGTCTAAATGGCAGCTGACTTGCAGAATGGCTGAAGAGTTCACCCCAATGGACCTGGGTACCTTGGCTTTTTTTTTTTTTTTTTTCCCCTCTTTCTCTGTTTTTCATGTGCTAATTCAAGAGCAAAAGCTCTATTTTCCTGCCTGTTTGTGCCTAGTGCTGCACTAACACAGAACAAAGTCCTTGCTCCTGACACTGCTGCTCAGGAGGGACCTGAGAGCAAGTGGAGTAAGATTCCACAGCAGGCAGCAGAATGAAGAAAAACCAACATTTGTTGAGATGCTGTGGGCACAAATGTCAGTTTTCAGAAGAGAATTGACAGGTTCTTTTGCAGATGCACGTGGAAAGCCACAATCCTGAGTGATGTGGCCTTGTGACCCTGCTTGAGCAGGAGGTCAGACTAGATCACCTCCAGTGGTCCCTTCTAACCTGAACCATTTCTGTGACTGCATGAATTTGATTTCTAGCAAGGTGATGGCATTTTTCCCAAAGAACACCATACATGGTATTTCCAATGGCACAGAAAGGTTTGGGTTTTTTTGTTGGTTGTTTTATTTTTCCTCAAGAAAGGACTCAGTAATGGTGATGTTATCTTTGCATAGAGAAACACAGAGATCTTGCAGTCTGTTTCCAGCTGGATAATCTTTCAGGCCATCAATACCCACTAAAACATGTAAAACAATTTATATACTCTTTATGCTCTCTAAAAAGGAAACAGCCTTTAAAAGCAGAGTTACACTCTATAATTACTCTAATTCTCTGCATCTGGCATTCAGAAGAACCCAAATTAAACACCACAGAGTACCTCAAGTGCATCCATGGAGCAATGAAGGTGGAATTAACTCCAAATTACATGGGACATCTTCAGAGATTGTCATACCATTAATCAACGTGCATAGGTTACAACTATTTATATTTTTGCATGGATTACTCCTCTTAGGGCAAGGTAAGCATTGTGAGAGTTTGCTTCAACACTCAATAACTCTCCTTAGACTACAGAAAAGCTTAAATTAGAAAATCCTGGAGCTGAACACCATAAATATTGGAGAAGTTCTAGGCTGGATCAGCTCCAAACTCTGCAAATTGGAATTTAATCATTGATCTTCTGGTGAGTAAAGACTTTTCTTCCCTGCTGATAGAGCAAATGCAGCCAGGAGAACACACACAGCCACTACTGCTCTGACCCACTGAACATCCCCAGCACAGTGAGATTAGGAGCTGTTGTTAAATTCAAAGTGTGTGACTAAGGAAAACTACAGAGAGGTTCTTCTGGGGTCACTTTAGATGTGTTCCAGCACACTGTGAAGGATTTAGCAAAGAGCTGCTGTGCTCTTGATGCTCAGTGCAATGCAGCCAGAGACCCAAACATTCCACAAGGAGCAGATTTCAGATTTCAGATCTGAAGGCAGCACATCCAAGGTGGGTCACACCAGACCCACACACTGCCTCTGGTCAATTGATCAGTGTGGATGCAGCAGCCTTTTCCCAATAATCCAGTGTCAGACACCCAGAAACAAGGAGGATTTCTGCCTACAGAAGTCAGATTTACAGGCCTAATAATTTAGCCCACGAGCTTAAAATTGAGCTGGGCTGCTCTTGGTTCAAAGATGTGAACAGCCCTCACTGTGCAGCTGTACCACAGCACCTGGAAAAGCACAACTGCACCTCAGGAAGCAGCACAGTCTGTCTGAAGGATGCACCTGATGCCCTTGAGCTGGCAAGAAAGGCAGGCAGGATGCAGAGAGGATTGCACCTGCTGCCCATCACCCATCTGGGAAGGAGTTTGGGAGCTCAGGAGCTGAGGCACGTGGCAAGGAAGCCACAAGGCACAGGGATGTGTAGCAGAGGGCAATCCACTGCCACCTTCATGGCATGCCCAGGGCTCGGCCTCCTTGGCATCTGTCAGGAGGGGACAGAGGTGAGAAGCTGAGCACGAGAATTCACCCTGCTACAGCTTGGAGTTGTGCCATACTTGGCAGGCAGCTTCACCAAAAGGGAAAGGAATAATAGAACACTGAAAAAATAAAAATAAAATTAAAAAAAAAAACTATTTTAAAAAGATAAAAAAATAAAAGAAAAAAGAAAAAAAAATTAAAAATTGAAATAGTAAATTAAAATGAAAATTTTAAAAATAAATAAAATTTTAAAAAGAAAAAGAAAAATAAGATTAAAAATTAAATAAAATTAAAAATAAAAAATTTAAAAATAAAAAACCCATAAAAATAATAAAACAAAACAAAAAACAAAAAAAACCAAAAAACCCCAAAAAAACCCCAAAACCAAAAAAAAAAAAAACCCAAAAACCCCCAAAACCAAAAAAACCCCAAAAAAACAAAACAAAAACAAAACCCCCCCCCAAAAAAACAAAACAAAAAAACCCCAAAAAACCAAAACAAAAAACCCCAAAAAACCAAAACAAAAAAAACCCCAAAAAACAAAACAAAAAAAACCAAAACAAACAAAAAAACCCCAAAAAAACCCCCAAAAAAACCAAAACAAAACCAAAACAAAACCAAAACAAAACCAAAAAAAAACACAACCAAAAAAAACACAACCAAAAAAAACCACAACCAAAAAATGAAATAAATGAAAATAAAAAATATAAAACAAAATAAATAGAACTAAAAAATAAACAATAAAATAAAATTGAGACTTAAAAAAAATAAAATTAAAAATAAAATAAAAAATAAATAAATAAATAAATAAAATATCACTGGGAGGACAAAGCCTCACTTGTGCACCTGGGAGAAGGCTGTGAGGCAGGTGAGGGGTGCTGAAGCCACACAGCAGCCTGGTCCCAGCAACTGCAGCAAAGCAGAGTTCATCAGATTTGGAAATGTTATTGATTTATCTGCACGGTGCTTTATAAACAGTCATCCCACTCCCCACACAGGAACAGCAACAGCTAATATATTCTCAGAGGATAAATAGCTGAGAGAAACCATCTGGGGGATGAATTTACATTCAGCCAGTACAGAAATCTCATTCTAAGAGTCTGCAGTGTAATTACAGCATTTCTTCTTGATTCCCTCTGCCTTTGCAGGACCATGGCAATTGTGTGTGGGTAACCAAAGCCATTGCAACAAATTGGTTAATTTTAATGAATATCCAACACCACAGCACACATCAGTGTGAGGCAGGACATGGAAAGGGCTCCTGGAGCTCAGGAGAACAACGTGGCTGCCCTCTGCCACACACTGCCTGGGCCTGTGGCCAGCAACAGCACAAGCCAAAATGTGACTGCAGAGGTCTCCTGGTCCTTGGCTGGTGTCAGATTATTTCAGCTGATTTAAATGTCACTCTGCTACACGTGCTTTAATCTATTGTTTGCTGTAATGCATTGATGACACCATTTCTGGTGGAGGCAGCATCATCCAGCTCCCTTGCTCATCTGCTCCTTTCCCATCTCCTCACTGTACAGCCATGGAGGTTTTTTCCTGCAGTTTTTTACATTTCATTCTTTGTCTGTCCATAGGCTTATGTTGCTTTACCATGAATTGTGCAGCCTGTTTATCTGTCTGTGCTCTCCATCTATGGGATGGATCCCAAAGCCTTATAAGTTGCTTCCCTCCTCAGCTCCAACTCTTTGTTTCCCAGTTCTGGATCACTATACATATATACAATTTTTTATCCTGCTGCAAATTCCCCTTTCCAGGTTATTAACATAGGAAACTTTTACAATTCCTTCTCAAAGGCAATAATTTTAAATTGTTTCAAGTCTTCCAAGGGAAATCCTCATCTCTGAGCTACACTTTAAAGACACCTGCCCTCCTCAGCTGCCCAGGGAGGATTAACCTCTAAATGCTACAGGGTCTAAAGGTGCTTCACCAAACTCTCAACACATTTAGACTCCCTTCTAGCTTCTGACACAGATTCCTAAAAAGAATTCATTCAATACTTCATGTGATTATGCAATTCTGAATGGATATTCAATTATCCCAACTCAAACCAGTTTCCCATATTATATCTTATTGTGGCTCTCAGGGGTTTTCTCTAAATCTTCCATTTCAAAGTCAGATTTAAAAGCAGATTTTTTTTCTAGAGCCTGTTTAAAAATGTTATTCCCTAAGGGTCTCTGAAAATTTATCAGTGCCTTCCCACACCTAAAACAATGCAGTTCTACAGTTTCCTCAATCCAAGTCATTTACATTAATTCCATCTCTTAAGTTTTCCAGTATAGATTTCAATACTTAAGGACTGTAATTTCTGGTGTGATTTCTCCCACTCCAACCTGCTTTCTTTCTTTTAAAAGCTCAGAAATTTACATCTGTTTCTTATGGCATCCATCTCCCATTTCCCTGGCAACAAAGAGCCAAAGAACTATTGTTTTTTGTTTAGGCACTAAGCAATCAAACCAGCCCTACTCTGCAAAGAGAACATGCACATGTCTGTGTTGCATCAATGTAGTTACACACTATTTCACTCTGGCCTTACTTAGTAAATAACCTTTACAAGTTCTTGAAGCCCTGACATTTTACATTCAAGGATTTGACAAATGTGTTAATATTTCCATCTATCTTTTATTCACCTCCCCTTCAGTCTCCACATCTGCTTTCCACCTCATATTTATTCCTCCTCTTTGCTTCATCATCTTCCCTATCAGTGCCTTTTATTCTTGATACATGCTTTATCTGCACTGTGATTATTCTTATTTTCCCCTTCTTCATTTGCATAGAAGATATTTTAAATGGCTTTAAGTTACCTGCTGGAATAAAATCAAAACAGTTCAAGATAAGACACTCCAGGTCCAGCAGCTCTGAGCTTCTCTGTTGTATTTATCACATCTCAGTCCTGTTCATCCATACTTCCAGACTCTTTTCCAGGAAATTCACAACCAAAAGGAAGACAAATAAGGATAGATATGTTGTATTCACCCACCCAATGCATTCACAGCCACTCATTACTGCACATCTAAATGTCAATTGATTAAATTACAGCCAGCATCCTTTAGATACCCTCTCACCTCACCCAGTGAGGTGTGTCCAGGCACTGTGGAAAATGAAAGGTCAGATGTGACCCTGATTTGTTTGCACAGCTCCCGGGGTGCCCCATTCTCACACGAGGGCTCCCACCCTGCCCCAGGGTGATTTACAGCACACAAAGTGAGCTGAACAAAGACCAGAATTGGGCCCCACTCTCTCTGGGGGTGCCTGCACCTGTGCAGGACCTGCTGACCCCAAGCAGGAGGTGCAGGCTGTGTCACAGGTACCTCCATCCTACAGGGAGCTCTGATGGCTCTGAGGCACCACAAACAAAAAACCTCTGGCAAGGGAGCCTTGGAACTACAGGCAAAACTGGGCTGGAAGTGGAAGGGAAGAGGGATAAAAGGGCCAAACATGAATCTCAGCAATAAAATGTGGGTTGTAGCCCATCATCTAGAGGGATGGCACACAGCACAGCATATTTGAGGACACATTTCCTCCACAAGAGGTTTACATAAATTTTTTTTGACTTTCCACCGAGCTCTATCTTCTAAGCCACCAGGTGACCTCTGCTCTGAGCACACAGCTCACCAAGTGCCAGCATTTGTGTTCTCCCTGCAAGCTCCAGGTCAGCTCCCACCACAAACCACATCCTCACCTGCAGCTTCCTTCTCAAAAGGATTTTAACCAAACCTGGGGCCACTGGCCTGTGGATGCCTCTAAACTCATCACCCTCTTTGGCAGATGAGGAGGAAAATGTGTCCAAAAATCCAGCTGTGTTGGGGTTTGGGGGTCATCAGCATCATTTTCCAGTTAACAGTTGCAGTGATGTATTTGCTGCCCCAGTAGATGCAGCCACAGCCCGTTCATGAGCACATAAATTAATTCATCAGGTCTGGAGGAGGTTTTCATCACCAACCACCCACACAAAACACCTTGACTGGAAGCTAGTCCTGCAAGGATGGAGCCAGGGAGTATCTTGCTGCTGGATCCAGCCCAGCTAATTTGGATTACACTCACCAGCCATCCAAACTGAATTCACGGATGCTTGTACGTCTAAGGACCCTGAAAATAGGCTACTAAGTGGACTACAACGTTTCATTGAAGCTATGACTAATTTTCCAACTCGTAAAACCCAGCGGGTCTTAGTAGCCCAGGCAGGCAAGCCTGTCAAAATGTTTCCATACTGCCTGAAAAAAAAAAAAAAAAATGTAATTGCCAAATAGCTTTTTTCTGAGCTTGAAATTCAGTATTAAAACCACGTATTACCCAAATACAGTTTCCAAAGGAACTGAGGGATTCTAATAGTCTAATGACTGTCTCTTAGAGTTCATTTTTCACTTTTCAATAATTGGTTTTGCAGTTGCATTTGCATAGAGTAAAATTCCATAGCCCATTAAGTTAATCACAAGATGAAGCTAATAAGCGTGGACACACAAAGACATACCTAAGCCCAGATCAATTTTGGGAGCTGTGATTTGAAGTTGCAGCAGAATAACTGTTCCTCCAGCCTGCCAATTTGATAGGTAAAGGATGTGCTTTAAGGAATTGCAATTTTACACTGCTGAGAATAACCCAGAGTTATTCAATGTAACTTCTTCTGAAGGGGAAAAAAAAAAAACAAACCCAGAAGGGAAAAAAAAAAAAAATCTAACAAGAAAAACACAACACAGTTTGAGATGAGGATTTTAGTGATAGTTCAAGTGGTTTAACCTGAAGTTTTCCCCTTCTCCATCCTCTATCCAGCAGCCTCACTGGTGCAGCAGGCCAAGTGCATTGAGCAATGAGGCTCCACATCCTCCAGCTCCACACAAGTACCACTCTTCAAGTGCTCTTACCCACCACATTCCTGATTGCCCACCCCGTGGAACTCTCCAGATCAGCAACACCCCTCTCTCTCTCTCTCTGCAGGTTCCTTCATTCCCATTTTCCAGCCCTCACAGCCTCCGAGTGGCCACACACACACACCCAGAGTGTCACTTGGCTCCCAAAGCTGCCTGAGGAGCACAGGCAGGGTGTCCAGCCCTGCCCAGGGGGCTGCAGCCACATCCCCACCAGGCTCAGAAGGCAAAGGCTCCCCTGCCCTTGGAAATCAGGATTCTTCCATGGAAAGTTTCCACTTTGCAGAGCTCTGCGCCGCCGGCTTCCCATCTGCCTGCCTGGAAGCCTTCACTCCATCCTGTTCCTGGAAAACAGGGTTTTTGTTCTGCAAAGCCTGGGAAAAAACACCCTTTTTCTTCTCTCTCTCTCCCCCATTTTTTTTTATTTTTAATACTGATGAGAACAGGAATTCGTTTTTTAAAAAAAAACACACACGCCCTTTCTCCCACATGGAAAAGGGATTTCCATTTTCTGGCAAGGTCTGTGTGGAAGGACTCAAACAGAATAGATGATGTCAGAGCTTAAGAGCTTTTGGGATGATAGTTTTGTGGTGGCAGAGCTGCTCTCTTTTGAAGCTTAAGGATTTGAACAAAATTATGGGAACGTAGCCAGAGGCGTTTTCTTCAGTGTTGGCTTTAGAGGGGCGGGGGCTTGGCAAACAAAAGAGAAATCATGGCTTTTTTCAACAATAATATATATATTTGAAGGCATTTTCTCTTTATTTGGAGTTCTCGTGTTTCTGTTGATCTGCAGAGTGATCTGTATTTAAAAAGTATAAAACAGCTGAAGAATTGAGGTGTTGTTTGGTGGAAGGTGCATTCCCTCTGCTGGGAGAGTCACCAACCATTGACTGGAATCTCCCTGGCTTTTCCTGCACCTTCAGTGGAATTTGGCACAGCTTCCCCTTAAAAGCCATGGCTACTCTTTATTTCCCCACAATTATTCAGATATGAAGCCTTAATTTTGTTGTTGTTTTTGTTAATCATGACATCATGGGTGGAAACAGGGCAAAGCAAGCAGCCCTGGAGGGAAATGAAAATCAATCCAAGCTGCTCATTAAAAGGTAAACCGTCAATAATCTTTGTCAGGCCTTTTTATCTGGGGTTTTAGCACAGTGTGATCCCTAAGGCAGCATGTGGTATTGAGATTTAAGATGGCTCTGACTTTTCACATCTCCATCAGGAAGATTAACTCCTTCAACACAGGCTGAAATTACCCCGATTCTAATCAGCACATAAAAATGGCACAGGATTAAAAGGGATCATTTTGTAGCAGCTTTTTTTTTCCTGTATCTGTGCTGACAGAAAAGGAAAAATCAGCTTCCTGAACTTGATTGAAATGGTGCCAGCCAGAAATTGCTCCACTGACAGAGCCTCCACAACAAAAACGCTGACCAAAATCTGATAATTTTATTCTTCAAGAATTTATATCTATAAATAAAATGAAGAAATGTTAAAGTGAACATGTGTGGGGCTTTCCTAACACTTCAACTTTTTTACATTAACAACTTTCTCTCTAATTTAGGCAAACACCAATGAAATTTATTTATCTCAATTCTTGGTAACAAGTCTTAAATTTTTTCAATCAATTTTCTGGGAACTGAGCCTCCAAAACATGACTTTTTTCCCAAATTAGGATGAACTCTTGTCTAATGATTTACATTGGGCTAATTACAGAACCAATGACAGCTCATTTCAGAAGGAACAGTGTTATTCCTTCCTTTTTCCACATAAAATGAGCTTCCCAAAGAAACAATTACAGTGTCCTGGGCCACAGTGTTTAAAGCTGCCATCTACCTTTGCCTACATCTTCTTCTCCATGGATTTACTGCATTGTATCTAAAAACCCCGAGGTTTGGGGGGTTTTTACCTCTAGAAAAGCTTTGCTTTGGGAATTTACCAGGTTAAGGGAGAGCATGACACCACACAGTTCAATTCTAACCATGACCTGGTGCTTCAACCAGGCATTTCCACATACAAATAGAATAACAACTGCACCTGGATTCCACCTGCTCAGGACTTCTTGGAATAAGCATCTCAGTGCACATGAAATAAACATCTTTGTTACCTGAACAGCTCATCTGAAGAGTAAGAATACTGGTTCAAGAGGTGCAATTATATCCCTGCAAACTGGTTTGCTAATGGGATGATCCCAGGATGTTGGCTGCTCATGATGAAGCCATCCAGGAATCACAGGAAAGAGTTTTCTTTTCCCAAAAATCCCGCTAACTTGGCACAGTGACACACCACAAAGGCAGCACAGCCACCTTCAAACATCTCACAGGTGCTGGGTGCCATGAGAACACATTTATGGCTTTTGTGCAAGCACAGAACAAGTGACCAAAGAGACCCCATGGAGCAAGAGGGGATGGCTTCAAACAAAGGATAGGGTTATGGGGGATATTGGGAAGGAATTCTTCCCTGAGAGGGTGGGGAGGCCCTGGCACAGGGTGCCCAGAGAAGCTGTGAATTTCCCCAACCCTGGAAGTGCCCAAGGCCAGGTTGGAGAGGGCTTGGAGCAGCCTGGGATGGTGGAAGGTGTCCCTGCCCATGGCAGGGGTGGGACTGGATGAGCTTTAAGGTCCCTTCCAACCCAAATAATTTTGGGATTCTGTGAAAGCCATGCCCTCTTTCACAAGCTCTCCACAGGGACTGAGTGCTCCTGTTAAATGCAGAGGTGTCACTCAAGTGTGATGATAACACTGCATTTTCTGGAAACCTCAGTCTTTGACAGGGGTAGCAGCAGAGGGAAAGTAAAAACATTTCATTCTCAATTACAAAACACTTTTAGAAAAATACAAGGAGCTGACACTTGTGCTTTATCATTGTCCTGCAGCCAGGTTTGCTTTATGTGATGCTTGAACTCCAGCAGCAAGGTAGGATTTAAAATAAAACCCATCATGAGCCCACAAGCTCGTGATAGAAAACCCTAGTTTTGCAATGTGGGTTTAAAGTGATCATACCAAAAATGACAGGAAAAAGAAAACCAGCACAACACAAAAGAAATGTAGCTTAAAAGAACAGTGGTGTATTTATATATATATATATATATCAGAGTCCTCCCCTATTTGGAAAAAGCCAAACTAAACAAACCAGCAGAATCAATCAACACTGAGGTATGTGCTTGCCTTAATCAACACTTTTTATTTTAGCTCATCAGTTTGAATAGAGACCTGAAATTGTGCTGAATTATTTAGCTGGTAACTGCTGGATAACATATTAGGGAAATAATCTGCTGTATTTACAACACTGAATAGGGTCTGATTTTCCTCGCTGCTTTTCTTGGGATGTAAATGGTGAAAAACAAATGCAAAGCTTGATAATGTTTTGTTTGGAACTGGAAGGGCCTAATTTAGAAAGGTGGGAAACCTTTCTCCATCAGCTGTGCCAGGGCCTGGACACAGAGGGATGGATGCCCAGCCTGGAACTGGCACCATAATTGCTCTGGGTGAACAAGAGCAAAGTGAGTGGTATAGAAACAAAACCCTCCACAATAGTGTGTGCCATGCTAGGCAAGGGAAAATGCTCAAAATTCCACCTCTGTTGAGCCCTGAAAAACTATGTTAAAAAAAATAATAAAAAGGTGACAGAAAAGTGGGTTTCCCTGTGATAACTAAGTTTTCCTGGCTCTCCAATCTAAACCTCCTCTGGCACAAATTGGGGTTGTTTCCTCTTGCTCCCTCACTTGTTAAATATGAGAAGAGACTGATCCCCACCTGGCTCCACCCTCCTATCAGGGAGTTGTAGAGAGCACGAGGGTTTTTATTGGGAAATATTTCACAGGAATCAACTGTGGGCTGATCAAACAAGCAGTGAGCCAGAAAAGGCTGCCACAGGTGTGATCCTGGACCAGCTCCAGGTGTATTACAAGAAACACAAGGCAAAGAGATCTTATTTAAAAAAAATCCCATTAATAAAGCAGCTACCAGAAAATGCATGTTTTGCTCAGTTTGGCACCTGGGCAAGTGCAGCTGCCAAGAGAGCAGGAGTGCCTGGGACCTCTGGGACAACAGGCATGGGGCCAAAAGGATTTTCCAAATTATGGTCTCATTTTCCCTTTTGATTTGTAAGCAGCCAAGGCTGAGCCCCACCACTCAGCCACCCCTCTGCACACAGGGCCAGACAGTCAGATCAAGAAACTGGTATGGTTAAAACTTGACAGGCAGAACACCAATTTACTACGATTAACTCCAAAATTAATTGTGGGCCTGCTCCTCACTCAGGTCCACCACCTGATTCTCCTACAAAAGCAAGTATCTAGCTCCAAAGAACAGAAGGGAAGAGGAAGAGAAACCTGAAGTTGTGTTTCCATTGAAAAAATAAAATATTCAGGCACAGCTTGAATCCAGATCCTTATCTAGAATCGATATAAATACATAGTGCCAGGCAAAATCAAGCTCTGCTACAGTGACATCAACTGAATCCTGGCCCCATGTACCAGGGTAGGTATGAATAAAGATGCCAGAGGAAACCCAAAAAGAAGTAAATCAGTGTGCTATACATTTCTATAGGCTGTGAAAACCTCAAATTGTTGGAAAACAGATGCCCAGAGCATTTGACACAGTTCAGAAGTAGCAGGAAGAATTAGTTCCCCTCGTGGTGGCAGGCACTGAATACATTTGGTAAGAAGAGAAGTGCTGTACAGTGTGGAGGCAGAAATTGGAATCTCAGGCTGATGGACAATCCCAGTGTTACTCACTACTGATGCTGTGGAATTCATCTGTTAATCAGATATAGTAATTTTTCATGTAATACAGGCCCTGAAAGCAATTGCATTTCAAACAAACAGCTCATAAAGGCAGAGATTTCTATCTGTGAATTTAACCCACAATTTATCCCCGTCTGAGCTCTCGTTATGAAATGCAACAATACCAGTGAGCAAATGAATATCTTAACTTTGGCATTTCAGAGGAATGTTATGTTGAAAACTGGGCATCTTTGCCTGAGAGATTTCTGGAACAGTCAAAGTACTCCCAGAAAGTTATTCCATAAACTATCTACCAGACCATATGTTTGCTGCCTACAAGTCTGGGCAGGAAATGTCCAGTAAGAGCCACATCTGAAAGGAGGAAGAAGCAGCAGCCAACAGCGCTCCTGTCACTAATCTGCATTTGCAAATGCCACATTGGAGCTGGCAAATGAAGCATTTCAAGTGCAAATAGCTGTGAAGACATTTGTGTGTAGCACTGAGTGATGGGGAGATGCTGGGTTCATTCCTGTTTCGTTTTCTTGAAGTTACCTGGGTGCTGGTAGAACAAAGCCACTTCTCCCAGGATTTTTTAGTGTATATAAAGATGATGCTTACATGGAAAAAGCCCATTTCTCTCCTAAATGCTCATTTTGAAGCACAGCTACTTACAATAATTATAATTGCTGTGATTTTTGAGCACAAACACTTATCCTGTGAACAATTACAGGCAAATGTCTCCCAGCAATATGGTCCTACAAGTTTAAAGCACACACATTAAACATGGTTCTAAAGTTTATAAAAACATATGTATATGTTGTACATATAAGAATATATACAATATGCTTCCTTTACAAAGTAATTTTATATCAGAACTGATTTTAGAATCCGGTTATGTTTCAAAAAGCCTTAATTTTTTATATATTTATACATTATACAGTGTATAATGTCTGCATTATATGTGTGCAATTAGATCACATGCAAGATGATCTTAATGGTTGGACTTGATGATTTTAAAGGCCTTTTCCAACCTAAACTACTCCATATGTTTTCCAGTAGCAAATTGATATAAATAGTCTAAGACTGGGATAAATCAACACAGATGAAATATTATGATCAGGGCTTGCATTTACAGGGTGCAATTCCCAACTGATGAAACAGTTTCAGAAACTCATCTCTGTCACTTATCATTAACAGTGACCAGACATAACCCCAAGATTATGCTAATAGAAGACAACATTCAATTAGCACACAGAGTGCTCTCTAATCAAAGCCCACACAGTATTAGAGAAGTTGGAGATTCATGAGTTTTTTTCACCCCCCTCTTCTGTGCTTCAATTCTGCAAAGAGGTTTGAGGAGCCTGGGATAGCAGGAGGTGTCCCAGCCCATGGCAGGGTGTTGGAACCAGATGAGCTTTAAGGTTTCTTCCAGCCCAAACCATTCTGGGATTCCAGGATTCCATGAAAGAAAATGTTCCACTTTCACAAAATCTCCTTTTAAAAACCAACATGTATCCCTTCAGTTGATAACATATTCACAGAGGAAATTGCCAGACCATATTGCTGCAGTAAATTTCTCTCTTCACCTACATGTTCACCTTCATCCTACCCAGTGGGCTCATCAATCTAATTCATCTGCTAAGGTATTTTAAACATGAAATGCACTCAGGCCATGGGATGTTTTCTTTATTGAACCAAAACATTATCTTGCTACCATTCAGGGGCCTGTTGCAATAAGAAAGGGGGTTGTGGTTTTAAACTGAAGGAGGGTTAATTTAGATTTTATATAAATAAGATTTTTTGGAAGTGGCAAAGCTGACACAAGTTACCCAGAGAGGTGGGGGATGCCCCATGCCTGGAAGTCTTTCAGGTCAGGCTGGGCAGGGATCTAGTGTGTGAAGGAAGGTGTGTCCTTACTCACTGAAAAGGAGTTGAACCAGAAGGCCTTCAAAGGTCCCTTCCAACCCAAACCACTCCATGATTCTGTGATTCCAAAGGCCTCATTGTCAGGTGTTGTTTTCCCTAATCCCCCAAAGGGTTTCCAATGTGGGACTCCCATGATGGAGGGGACAGATGAGGTCCAGGACTCCCAGAGAGGGCAGGGCAGGTTCAGAGCTCAGCAAAAGTGAACAGTACAGGTTCCCTGATCCCAAATAAGGATTTCTCTCCAGAGGGATATTTGTACAAACACTTCAGTTCCTAAAATAAGCCACTTACTCTCCCAGGACACTGCTTCTGTGGAGCAGCTGTGCCTCACCCCAGGAAGGAGCCCAAGTTTTTAAGCTCTTTGCAAGAAAACTTCAGCCAAGCGCTTGCCAGAGCATCTCAAACTGAACAACCCCAAACCTCTGGTGCAGCCAGGCAGTTTTGTTAACCTTCCTCAGCAACATTTCCCCCATTTTATCCACACATAGCCCATAGAAGTGCTGAAAATAATCCCTAATGACTGCATGGATTAGGTGGCTGTGGTTTGGCTCAAATGCAGCACCCGTTTGTCTGGTTGTTTCACAAAGCAGATTTGAAGAGAGCAATCAGGAGGACTAACACACACTGAATTTCAGTGCTTGGGATTTTAAAGTCCACTAAACACAGAAATAATTAAAAACTACTGTTTCCAGTACCTGATCCAACACGTAACTGAGTCACAGCACAAAACTTGCCTTTTTATCTGTGCTTCAAAGTAAACACTTGTGACTGATCCCTGTTTTATCCTCGCCTCCCACATTGCCATATGGCTACGGATGTTTCAAACAGACATTACTCCAATAGCTCATTACTCACCATATTGCACCGGGGAAGAGAAGCTACAGACAGTTTTGACAAAAACAGCAATTGCCTAAAAATGTGAAGTATCACAGTCTTGCGTGGTCTCAGACATTTTTAGTCTGGTGAGGAGGACGGGCGCTAACGCCACGCGCGGGGAAGGGTGAATCAGCACGTCTGCTCCCACCGTGCTGAGCCCCCAGAGCTGGCACAGTGCAGGCTCCAATCCTGCCCCATTTCCTCTGTGGATTCAGCACGTGCCCAGCCTGATTAAAGGCAGAGTTCTCTCGTTTCAGTATGTTTCAGTGGTTCCTTAAGCACCACACAAAGGTAAGACATTGATCGAGGTGAATCTCTGCTGTGCTGGGAGGGAAGAAAACCTCCAGTGTTCACCCATCCCAGGAATCTGCTGACTGCCAAGGGGCACTTCCAAACAGCATATCTGAGGAAGGCTTTGTGATCATTAAATGCTGTATCTTGTGCACCAGTGAAAGAGCAGGAGTTTTGGAGAAATTATTGACTGGTCACAGCCGACTTGCTTCTCTTTAGCAGAAGGAAATTCAACAGGGAGCATATTTTGGAAAAAGCACATAGCAGCTCTGAATTTAATGGCTTTCCCTGATGATCAGACCTTTCTGGCTGTGAGAAGACAGGTTTTGTTCCTCCAAGGAGGCACAGGCTGCTGCAAGCCATCACATTGCTGCGATTCAGCTCCTTGTTGGCCAACACACACACACACACAAAGCATCTGTGTGCACAGGGCCCTCACACCTGTGCCTGCCTGGGTTAGAAAAACATCTTTATCAACTTCTTGAGTTAATAAAGATGCACACATTTCACCCTGTGCAACAGAGCTGGTCTGAGAGCCTAAACAAGGGCAACTGCAACACATATCTAATTTTTAGATTATAATAAACCTATTTAAACACCCTCACTACAAGCTCAGGACAGCCCAAGAAGAGTCCAGGGCTCCAGCCTGACACAGCAAAGGCTTCCTTCATGCTGATTTTTAAAGCTGGGTAGATGTGAGGAAGGGAAAAAAAATGCTGTGAGGTGGAAGGAAAAGAGAACATGAAGAACATGATACTCTGCCATCTACCCATGAGATTTTACTGGTTTACCACTTGTTTTATAAGCAGATTTTCAGTCCTTTGGCAGACTGTGTTGAAGAGCTCCTCTACCAACATCAGGCTCATTGGACATGAATCTGGCAGACCACTGCCAGGTCATTGATGAAGAATGTCTGGATTTGCAACAATGCTTGATACTCAAAAGATACCATTACAAGATTATACATATTTTTATATAGCTATAACATTACATTATATACATGTATAAATTTTATATATATACACATATGCATATATGTACATCAACATTCCGTAAAAAAAATTAAAACCATTTCTTATCTCCTTGAAGGGCAGGAGTGAGGCAGATAAGGAATCCCAAGTGCACTAAGACAGAGCCAGTCCAACCTTGGCAACTCAAGCAATGGAAACAGTTACTTTTCCCTACCACATCAGAAGTATTGTTATTGACCAAGAGAATTACCAAGGGTCTTTATTTTTTAAAAGCACTAAAGGAGGGGTCCCAAACAATGCCTTCAAAATTGTACAGGAAGGACTGAAATCTAGATACATCTGCTTTTGCACCATAGTTATTTCCCTTGTTAATACCTAGGGCTCAAAACATCTTTTGATCACTAGAGGACCAGCCAGGCATTTGACTTCAAAGTACAGTGAGCTGGAGCCTGCCCTCAGGTTAGATGCTCAGTGAAATTAACTTTTGATTAAGTCCCATATTTAATGTCTGTGACTCCTCAAAAGGTCAGCCTTTGTGAGTGTGTGAGTTTTCCAAGTCAGTGGCTTCAGAAGGAGGCACTGCATCCTTCCCACCACTGTCTCTGGCACAGCTTTCCACCTGAGTTAGGAGATGCTCATGTTTGTGACATCAGCTGTGTCAGTGCTGCTTAAGAACAAAAAAATGAAGACATTCTATTCCTGTGCCTTCATCCCCCTCACTGGACTTCACCTTCTTTGAAGGAGGAGGTCTGGTGTTGCTGTAAAAATTAATCCAGGATGAATAACAAGCTTCATTTATTTTAGTTATTTAAGAGGTTTAGAGTGTTGGTCTCTAGACCTCAGGGAATAATGCCATGTTTATCCTAAAAAAACAGATTAGTGCTGTTCCTGGGGACAGGACACTGCCCAAGCTGTGGGAGCCCTGGGTTCAGGCAAGGGTGCAGTGAGGAGGTGCCAAGGAAGAATTTCCAGCATAAGAGATGGGCAGAGTGGAAAGTACTCCAAGAGAGGAAAAAACCCGAGGCACTCCCCCTCCACAGCTACCAGGACTAGAAAAACCTTCCCAACTGTACTGTTTGTTGAAGTTATTCATGGGAAAAGGAAGCAAAATTATCAATACCATCCTCAGAAAAAGCTCCTGTCCAGGTGAAACTGCTCTGGGGCTTAGGAGGGAGTGGAGTTTTCCACTGAGCTGCTCCATCCTCACCTGCCCTGGCTGAGGACAAAGCAAAGCTATTTCAAGCTCTCAAGTTCAGTCTAAGACACATCTGCTTCATTTTCTGTAATACCAAGTGACATCACCTCCCTTCCCCTACTGCTGCATCAAAAAGATGGAAAAAAAACCCCAAAAACCTGCCTAGAACACTGGAAAATACCCCTGGGAGCAAGAGGCACAACTTTGTAAACTGCTGATAATAAGTACATAGGTTTCTAGTCCCAAACCACCCAGCTTCCCCAGTATACCAGATATGTTATCACTGCTTATCTTTCTAACTTCACAAAAGCTGGAAGCATCACACATTTGTGCAATTTTGACACAAAACCAGTGGACACAGGGGTGTGTGAGGCAGAGCTAGAGGTTGGAGGAATGGGATTTAACAGAAGTATGGGATAAATTTGACAATTTATACCCCTTCCACAAAGCTCTTCTGAGTCTGAGGAAGTTCAAAAGTTCACATGAACTCTGTTTCCAGGAGCTATATTGTGGTTAAAATTCTGACAGTTTTTCTATTAGGGAATGGGGCTTTTTTTTTTTTAATCAGAAATACATTAATACATATTGTAGTCTCTTCAGTACATTACAAGCTTAAAAAGAAATGGGCAAAAAATATTGATGGCTTTGTTTTTTAACTAACTAAAAAATAAAAACCCAGCCAGCAGCCAGCTAATAATCTTATAATAAATTCAGCTCTGCATTTTCCAGCTCTTCTTTTTCTCACACACCAAGCACTTTTATATGGCACTTTTTCTACTATGAATTTTAATAAAACCAGCAAAAGAATTGGGAAAGAAGCTAATTTTTCTATATGCCTCTGGCAAACAGGAAGAATTCAAGAATAAGTTAAAAGATATCTTTCTACTACCGAAAATTCATTTTCCATAACAAGACACTGTCATCTTCCCGAGGAGCCTGTAATTCCAAGATAAAGATGAAAAGATGTTGTTTTATCATAATGACAAGTATCTGCATCCATATTTATTTTGTGCTCCGACATCACCGTACAGTTTGTATTGTCATGGTACATTGGAAAGTGGGAAAACATTTAGCTCTTTCAATAAGAGGAGAATAAAGGATAAAGTACCCAGCAGAAATAGCACAGTGCAAGCATTTCTGAGTGTCCCTAGGAAAATATCTGACCCATATAGAGGGAATACTGAATGTGGTTTGCCTCCTTGCAACTGCTTTTTCCATTTTCCAGTGGCCAGACCATGCATTTTAATCACTGAGTGCTACAGCTTTCTCCATCAGGCAGCCACTATGTGGATAAAAGCAGGACAGAAGCCTGGGTGGTTTTTTGGGGGGGAAAACCCCAAACCAGGCAGCCAGGTTAGGCTGTCCCAGGTGCCCAGAGCTCATCCCACTTGGAGAGTTTAGGGCTACCTGGCCACAGGACCCACAGCACAGGGATGAACACTTGGGGCAGCACTTTGGGGCATGGCAGCCCTGGAAAGGAAGGTGAAATTTTGTCAAACATCAGACAATAGTGGGGAACTCCTCTCAATAAATGGCTTAATCACTTCTCTGACAAAATTCTGAGTGGCTGCCTTGGAATGTCTCCCCTGCCTGTTCCTGCCTTCTACCCATGTCAGGCGGCATTATGGCAGTGGCTTAACTTCCCCCTTGTTTATAAGCTGTGCTGGGGTTATCTTTTCACCTTCTTGTTTAAATAAATTCCAAATGTGTCACTATCAGTGCCTCTACCATGGATTAATAGAATCAGCCAAAAGGATAGCTGACATTTTTGTTGCCATAGAAACTGGTCATGATGTTACACAGCTTGTCTAGTTCCCATTTGCCATATATCTAGCCAGCTTCTGAACATGGTCCCCTTTTGTTTCATGAGGAATTACATTAAAATATAATTCCATCTTAGTTCAGTCCCCATTCTGTAGCAAAGAGGATTATAGAATATTAAGATACTTCCTAAGGAAAGTGCAAAGTGATGATAATATTGCTGTGTGGCTTATGTGCATTCCAGATTAAAAGAAAAAGAAAACACAAGTGGAGCAATTTATCCCAGAGCCCTAGATCCCAGTTATCCTCCATTCAAGTATCTCCATCAGCTTCAAATAAACAGGCATTTCCTCACTGAACCTCAGAGAGGATGTGCTTCAAATTATTGTGCAAGACAACAAAAATAAGAAGCCATTAGTGGAGATATTTTTTAATACACCATCAACATTTCCCTGCATAATGTGTAACCTTCTCAGTGCTGCTATCAGGCTCCTGCTCTGCAGAGGCATCACAGCCTCGAGAGAAAACCACTCACACAGAATTAAGATGTGAAGTTTCAGCACTTAGAGATGCAGTGGGGATGGATATTGTGCCACAGGGCACTGTACACTCGGAGAAAACGCAAAGCAACTCAAGCAAGAGCAATATCTGTGGACTCTGAACTGCCATGGTCCTGCTGTACCTCTCCCAGACACTCTAATTCCTGCTATTGCAGAGGAACCCATTTGCTGTTACAGAGCTTAAGGTGAGAAATGGGTTTCAGGCAGCTCATTCTCCCTTTTTTTTATTATACATGAAAATTAAAGGGACAGGCAAAGGATCCCAACTCCATGGCACTGGGTGCTACACAACAGATGGAGCTCCTGCTCCAAAGGGATTTATTTATTTATTCCTGCCAGAACAGCAGCACCTGGACACATCTGGTCACCCAAACCCCCACCCTGGGTATGTTCATCTGCAGGTATTTTGTCATGGTCACTATTACCAAGATCTAACCACACCACTACAATAATCCCAGCACCAGGGCTGAGCCTTATTTTTGCCACCAAGCACAATCTTGGTTTGATTGTCACTCCTCAAAGAAGCAAATGCCACTTGCCACCATGGCCAGGGCCTTCCCTGAGCTGCTCTGACCATGAGCACAAGCAGAAGGGTGAAGCTGAACAGAAAATCCTCCCCATTTTCCACACTTTTAAGCGTGGTCATCATGAGCAGCCTCTCAGGGCTTGCCACTGTTGCAGCCATGCGAGAAGTGCCTGAAGAATCTGTTTTACTTCACCCAGGAACACACAGGGAGACACTGACAGATGTCAGATATTAAGCAAAAATTTTGCCCCAAGCAAAGCACTGGATGCTTAGGCTTACACGTGGCATGTCACAGCCTGGGACTGGAGATATTCATGCCCAGCATCTGCCTTTTCTTCTCTCTGAAGTTCATGATTGTGCTCCATTCAGGCACAGAATGCAAGCATTTGGTGCTGGCAGCTTCAAGGGTGGCTTCAGGGGATCCCACAAATCATCCCCATTTTGCCAAGCAAAATTCCTGTTCTCCTCCCTGGATGGGAACAGATGAGATGACCTGAGTGGATCACAGGGTGCCAGAGGAGGAGAAGAGCTGCAGCAATGTCCCTCTCTGTGTCACACCACAAAGGCCAGGTGGCAGCTGGTGCCACACAGTGTGTGGTGGGGCAGTGGAGAAAGGGACACTCAGGTGATGTTTGTTGAACCCACAACCTCTCTGCAGGACTAGAGGAGTCCTAAGAGCTGCTAAATGAAGTGGCAGGAGCTGTGGAAACTGCAGCCTCTTCCCACTGTTGAAAGCAAGCTTGGCACAGCTCTGGACACACCAGCCAGCCACTCTTTCCCAAAGAAGCCCAAAAGCCACAGAGACTCCACTCTTTTGAGCAGCCCAAAACAGAGACACTACATCAGTTCAACCCCAATCCAGCCTAGAGTTATTCACATCCCACAGCCATTACCCAAACATCTCTTTCAAAATTCTCCATTCCCATCATTTGTACAGAAGAAGAATCAGAGGGACGACGGGGAATAATGAGGTTTGTTGAACAAGACAGGCTGCAGAGGAGGATCTTGTTGTCTTAAACTCCCTGGGTTTGAGGATCAGGTTCATTTTGCATGCCTGGTTGCATCAGCATGTTGAGTTATGCAATGTAGCAAGCTGTCGTGCTGTACAAAGCATGACGTATCATCTCAGTGATGCATGAAATTAAAAAGATGTGCTTTGCTGGGTCACCCACAGATTGACTGAAAAATCAAGTTTCCTTTATCTCCTTTTAATTATGTTTAAAATTGCAAAAAGGCAGAAAAGAAAAAAAAAAATGGAAAGGTTGTTCAAATACCTGCTCACTCATTAATAGTAAATAATTCCAGGCAGTCAACACTAGAAATAGGGACACCAGTGTGGGGATTTTCTTGCTGGATTTGGCAGCACACTGGGGAAGAAATCATGATGCTTGTTCACCCATCCCAGCAAGGAAAGGCTTTTATGAGGTCAGAAGAACAGTGCAAAATGCCCCTGCCCATGGCATGGAGGTTGGAATGAGATGATCTTTAAGGTCACTTCCAACCCAAATCATCCCTGTAATAAAAAAGGCATAATCTTTGAAGCCAAATTTGCATTCTTGAAGGATCAGAGATGGCAGCAGGTCAGCAATCAGTGGGATAAAGCTCTTAGATGTAGACTACAGGCTCTCCAACAGGACTCTAAATATTCAGAGAAAGAACCCAGTCACAGCACAGCCTGGGTGCTCTAAGAGCACAGCCTGGAAGTTCAGCAGTAAAAGCAAAAGTGACTGCAAGATGTTAAAAAAAAAGGAGCTGCAGCCTTAGGAGCAAGCCTGGTCACCTCCTCTCTAGTGAGGAGAGATGAAGATTCCACATGAAACAAGGATCCAGCAGGATGGACAGCATCTGCTCTGCACCCAGCAAACAGAAGAGATGGTACATGTGCCTTGCCCTGGCACCCTGCAAACACAGGAACTCAGCTTTGCAAACTGCAGTATTGGCTTCAAGAGGGGTAGAAACAGGTTGCAGATTTCATAAATAGTTTAGCAAGGGTGCAACTGCAGGGAGGGATGAGGCTGGTTGGGTTTATTCCCCTCTTCCTAAAGAAAACAGGAGGGAAGGAGTAGACAAAGCATCAAAGAGACAAAAAATCAAGTTTTTCCAGCTCTTTTTGTAGGGAGTGTTAGACTTTGCTCCATGCAGGCACAGCAGCAGAAGATGCAGCAGATTCATGCATTACCTTCTGGGAACATAAATTATCCTTCCCACAGGAAAGGAGACAAGAAGTACAAATTAACTTAAAAAATTTATTGCTGTAATAATTTCTAAGGACTTTCAGAACCTACTGGGCTTCACTTTGGGATGAGGGTGGCATGCCAGTGGTGCCCAATGCTGATGTTGCCATGACAACAATTTGTTGCTGGACATAGAAATGAAAATGCTCTGTCACTCTGAGACCATAGAATCAATAATTGCCAGGGTAAAATAAGAGTTTGTCTTCCCATCTCATATTTACTAATCAAACCCAAGGGTTTTTCCCCATGGGTGACACAGGACAGCACATGACCTGTGCATTGCTAAAATCCCATTTTAAGCTGCTGTGGGGAATTCAGTGATCTAGGGCCCACATATCTGCTTCTGCACAGTGGAAATACATTTTTGCCATCCGTGGGTAAGATGGTGTTTTTATTTACACATCACTGTCCTGTTTTGATACAAACTAAAGCCATTGAGGAAGAAAACAGAAGGAAGTTAATGAAGTAGCAGTGTCAAAAACACAGTTTATAATGTTATGGTAGTTTTTCACTCATGGAAAGCACTGTTCAAACCAGTGTAGACATTGATCCTTACTAAAACCAGATTCCAGGCACAAAGTGCAAAACTGCCTGTTATGGGCCTGTGAACCACACAGATCCCTGGGAAACTCTAAACTTTTCCAACAAACTAATTTAGAAAGCAGATAGTTTAAATATCTAGCCCAAATGACTCCATATAACACCAAAAATAGAAATTTCATGTTTTTTCCATCTAATCTCCCCCTCCTTCAGCAAACAAACCAATGTAAGGAAGAGAAGAGAAAATATAAAGTTTGAAGCACAACCTGGAGTCAAAATTGCACCAGAGGAGGTGGCCCCAGCTCAGAAAGCTCTCCTGACTTCCAGCAGGGTCTGCTCCCCCAAACCTGTGCAGGACAGAGGGGACACAAGGACGGCTTGAAGCCATTGTCAGCTGCTGCCTCAGTTTGTTATTTTTGTGCTTTATTCCCCCTAGAGAAGTGACAAATAACCTTTTCCTCCCCTTGTCCTCTGCTAATCACCCAACATTTCCCTATCTCAAGTGGAGAACTGGGAGGTTAATGAGATGCAGGAGTGGCATCTGCAGCCTCAACACACCGGAATCATTTCAAGGAGTTGTGTATTTATAGCAAGGAGTTGCTATTATTAGAAACGTAATTAAGAGCCTGAGATTCATATGCACAACTCCAAATCTACTTGAATGGAAGAACACACAAGTACCCCAAAGCAGAATTTATCCTCTTGTACTCAGATAAAAATACACTGGGTTTTTTGGCTGGATAGAGTTTTTACAGGAAAAAAAGGAAGGAGAAAAGAATGAGGTTGAGTCCAACAGGTAGCTAAAGAAATTAGTTTTGAAAGCCCTGAACTTGGCAGCCGTGAAACTCAGAGAAAAATTATGGTGTTTTTGTCATAACCAATAATCAAGAAAAATAGATTAGTGGCTTTTAGGAAAGTACAAAGCAATAAAATATGCAGAAACTCATTAATTTATCTATTATGCAAGAGGCTGTGAATCATAACCTTTTGTATTGTTGGAAAAGAAACATTAAGCAAGAGGTTTGGATTTCAATAAAGCACATAAGTAGCATCTAATATGATGCAAGAGCTATAATATGATAAAACATACCCCTGTCTTCCAAGAAATTCCATTATAATGGAACATTTCTCATTTTGATAACTTTATCTTGAGATAAAAAAACCACAACTTTTCACATTGAGCATCTGCTTTAAGGAAGCCCAAAAAATGTCTCAAACAATGTCCATTCAGCTGCCTGCTAATACAAAAATATCACTCACTGCCTGTTACTGTGCTTATTTTCCTCCCTTTTTAACTAGGAATGACAGTAAGTTTTGCTAATTTTGAACATGAACCTCAAGTGTGGTCACTTCACTTCTGCCATTTCCACCCTAATAAATGCATTATGAGAGTTTAGAATGAATTACTAAGCAGAGTTTGACTTCTGACTGAGAATCTTATTAAAGCACAGCTTCAGGGAAAGGTTTTTAATGCTGCTTAAATTATCATGGCAGTTTTTACAGATGGCATGGCAGCTTCCCTCCCTCCTATTCTTCCCTGTCCAGTTTCAGATTAAACATGGGGTACTGGGCAGCTTATGCAAAGTGAAGGAACTCACATCCTTCCCCTGCCATCCTCCACCTCCCTAACACACAGCTCAGGGTTTTCATTTTGGCTTTTAAAGACTTTTCCAGTCCTGAACTTTGTCCTTCAATCTCATTATATATATACACATAGATAGATACATATAGTTACCCATAAAGTGAGATTTTCTAGATGTAATTTTATACTTCTATAACATAATATAAAAACAAATGGATTTGTTTCCACCAGAACAAAGTGTTAACTCAACCCCAGCTGCTCCCAGAGTAGCAAAGTGCTTTGCCAGGCCACGAGGCCAACCAAGAAGTTCACTTGTGCTGTCTCACCAATCCCCACACGTGAACAGAAAAGCATTTGGGAGAAGGAGTCATAGGCTCCTCTTAAAACCTCCTACTTCACACAGCCAAATCTTGTCTAAGCTGATAACTGCAGCAGCTTTCCTGCTAATTGGTGACATTTCCTCGGGGACATCAGCATTGGTTGTACATTAGTGTCAGCCTTGTTTTTATCCCTCTGCCTTCTGCCAGCAATAATCAAGGTGGGAATTGCCAGGGATGTCACTGGAGCTGCTTTTGTTTTCTCTACAAGTGGTTATTAAACCAATCTTTTCTGTGACACTCCCACCACCTCTGCTTTTAAGTTTATTAAGCATCCCCAAACCACAAAATTAAACATCACAGTTTGGTGACATCCACATCCATGGTCTGGGGATGCCAAGCCACCACAAAGCAAAAGCAGCAACAAAAAACCCAAAAAACCCAGCATTCAGTGAGAAACTCCCCACACTGACCCCCAAAGGCAATGGCATGATGAACACATGCTCTGCCTCAAGAAATACACAGTGCAAGACTTCATGCACACAAAATG
The DNA here is from genome assembly GCF_023055355.1 of Agelaius tricolor. Taxonomy (NCBI): domain Eukaryota; kingdom Metazoa; phylum Chordata; class Aves; order Passeriformes; family Icteridae; genus Agelaius; species Agelaius tricolor. Next base: position 27,229,404 of record NW_027269271.1, read on the forward strand.
TAGAGAATAACCCAGAACAGGGAGAAAACCAGAGCTGTACAAACCACGAAAACACAGAGCAACTTGAATCCTACTTTCAGAACTCTGAGCTTCAGCTCTTCCAGCACTCAGCACATCCCTACACATCTGTGCATTATACCACAAACAATTACTCCCAACTGACCCCCAGCCCTGGCCCTGCCCACAGGGGTGAGGAAATCAGCTAAACTTCAGGGATTCAGACCTCAAAACATAGACAGCAGCTGAACTGCTGCTAAAAACACCTTTGTCACAGAGCTGACTCATGTAAGTCTATATGCAAATACTTCCACAGTGCCTCAAAACCAACAGAATTGCACACCTGCTCTGGTTTTATCCAACATAGCATTTCTATATCACTGTACTCCAATAAAGCAGGTAATTAAAATAAAAACAGGTACCTTTTTACACTGCAGAACTGCTCCCACTCACAGCATCCAAATTATCCAGTAACTCAATGAGGGGAAAATGACAAAAAAAAAAAAAAAAAAATCATTGTAGCCCCAAAAAATCCAGCAGCAGCACAAGACATACTCCAACCAAGGCAGCATTTAAGGGGGAGCTGGGAAAGCCCCTCCTTCTCAAATGTTCTCCAGTTGAGCAATCCCAGAAGGACTGGGAGATGTCCAGGTGTGGCTGAGGACTTGCAGCAGCCACAGACCCCTCAACAAGGCTGCTGCCATCCCCAGCAGGATGTTGTGATCACACACACCTGGCTCAGTGGCTTTGCTTGGAAACTATGTACAATTGTGTCCTTGTCACCTGTGTCCTCATCACCTGTGTCTTTATTACCTGTACAGTTGCTACCAGCTGTGTCCAGTGCCCCTGCCCCTCTGTGCAGAGCCCAGTGAGGTCTCTCCTAAGCCCCTTCTCCTTTAGGCTGAGCAAACCAAGTGAGCACAGCCACTCCCCAAAACTGTGGGAAATAGTAAAGGTAAGAAGATTTTTGGAAAGCAGGCCTTAGGAACAGAAAGAACAGATAACTAGCTGCAGATGCAAAGTCTGAAAGTAGAAAAAGTTATGATGCTACAGCAAGCAAGTGTAGGGGGATAGAATATAAGAAAATAAAGATAGTGTAGAAAGTAATTTTACCCTTAAGGAGTTGGCAGCTGGGCTAATTATCAAATATTAGGAACAGGCCTGAATCTAACAGGCCATATCTGAGACCAATGAGAAGAAGATGCTATAAAAGGGTGGGTTGGCCTTGAGAAGGGAACTGGAGTCACTTGGGTGCTTGGTGAAGAAGAAAGAGTCAGTGCTCTGAGGAGATGCCCGTGAGAAACACCGAGAAGGTGTGAAACTTTTGTGACAAGGAGACACCAGTATGGAGCCCCTGCAATGAAATTACAACAGATCTTCTCCTCCAGTTGGTCTGGAGAGCCCCAGCCACTGAGCCCTGCCCTGATTCCTCCAGTGCATCACCTTGAGACAAACCCTCCTCACAAGAGGATGTTCTTGTGGACAGACTGGAAATGTTTACAAAGATGCAACCAAGAGTTTAGCTCAGTGTAAGAGACCTCAGAGGGGCTCAGGAGACCACTGCACATAAACTATGCACGATGGCTTGAGACAACAACCTCCTAACATCTTCCATAATTTAAACAGGCCTGAATAATTTCAATTACAATAATTTATTCAATGCCTTCAACCCCTCCACTGTCCATAAATTGTCTTTTAATGAGTTACAATGTTCATGGATTTACTGTTTCTTTTTCTTCACTTGCTTTGTTTTGGTTGGAAATTCTCTAGCAATGGAGTGCACTGGAGCTACACTAATGAGCTTTGTAGCCAAACAAATCCACATCCCTGGATGGCTTCTCTGAAGGCTAAATTGTAACACTAACAAATTAACAAAAACCAAAAACATTGTGTTTCTCCTGTGGTCACTGAAAAATTAACTTTCTGCAGCTCTGTGTTGCTGGCTGCCAGCACCCCCCAGCTCCATCTGCTCCTGTCCTGCTTCCCTGGGGATGGGATGAGCCAGGGGCCTCTGCTCTGCACAATCCTGCTCAGGTACGTGGGGCCACACTGGGAACATCTTCCAGACAGATTCCCACCATCACCTCACAAAATCTGCCTTGAATTGTGCTGGAAGCTCAACTGCTACCTCTGCATCTGTCCTGATTCCTGTCTTCTAAGGGTTGTCCAACCTTCATTTAAACCAGATGGGGTTTCAATACTTTTTAGCTACAAAGGCATAAGTAACCCAGACTGGTGATTCCTAAGAAATAAAAAAATTATATCAAAGTACAATCTATAGTAAGCATTAGTAAAAATTATCACTTCCAACTATGTCTTGCCTGGAAATTTTCATTTTTAGTTTTTCTTCTGAAGGATTTCTGATGTAGATATTTAAGGCAAGGACCCAAAATTCATACACAAGTGTCTAAGTATCTGATCCATTTTTTAACACTGTCAACACCCTGTAACACCAAGAACTTTTCACTACAGGTAGATGTGTCTTCCTTGGCTGCTGGACTGGGAAAAGCTGCACTTGGGGCTGCACAGGAGGAGCCACTGACTCAGTGACCTGCCAAGACCCTTGGACTGTTAATATCCATCCCCACGATCAACCATGTGAGGTGCTGGCTTATCCTTAGGCTATTACTTGGCATCTCTATATAAAACTTGGCTTTGCCAGGTTCTTGAGGGACACAAGTCATTAATGGAAACCTGAGGGCTCCTAAGAGCAAATGAATAGACATATATATTTTATACCTTCATCAAGGAAGGGAAATGTGCCTGTGCAGCCATGTATACAGCTTCTGCTGGAAGCCAAATATTCCTAGTGGAGACTCAGATCCAGAAATGTCTCCAGGTTTTTCACCCTGTCAGACACAGGGCCCTGCAATGCCTTCAGCTGTGCAAGTCCCACAGTGAATCCAGCAGGGATTTTGGGTGCTGCTGAGGAAGCACTGCCTTCAACAAGGAACAGCACTGGGAAAGGTCGATCTGTCTCCTTTTAACATCACCTGAAATCCTGGTGAGACTCCCTGCCCCAAAGCCCCAGAATTCCAGCCATTGCTGGGATTTCCATGGAAATATCCCTACACAGATCTAGGGGGAGGCAGGATTTTCTCAGACACAGGGCCAGCAAACTCATTTCATGCCGAGCACTGAACTGCACTGAACAGCATTGGGTGTTCTCTGTTATCAGGCTGGGGCTGGGCAGGTGGCACAGGGACAGAGATGATGACTTCTGGCTTACAAGTGGCCTGAGAAAGGCTCCTGCCCTTGAACACGTGGCTGGTGATCACGGCTTATCCTCAGCATCTTCATGAATTCTTGGTTCACAGACCTTGCAGTCACTTCCTGACCTGCAAAACTTAAATTACACTTCAGCACTGAGGGGTAGGTTCAGGCTAAGATTTTATCAGTAGGCTGTGTGTGAAATGTTAATTATATGAGCAGCAGTGCAGGCTCTGTGTGAGCCAGTTCTCTCAGCTCCAGGAATGTTCTGTGCCCTTAGCAGGGTCTCTGCTGCCACAGCCTCTCTTAGAGCTTCTGTGCCTCTATTTCTGTGCACCTGCATGCAGTTACACTGGATTCACACTGGATTCAGTAACATGACACTTTTCAGACTCAGAAATTGTCAGTCTGAAAAGGGATTTCCTCCAGAACCTCCTAATCTGCCCCACACCAAGGCAGGAAGGAGGCAGTGAGTCTGGGGATCTAGACCCTGGTAAGCTCCAACCAGACACATTTTGGTAAGAAAAGCACAAAATAACTCAGCATTGAGGCCTTCAGGAACCTCCTCACCTCATCATCTATTCAGATCCTCTCTGCCAGACCTGTCCTATTAAAAAGACATTCAAGAAGAGAGAAAACCCTGATTGTGCTGTTGTGCTTTGAAGGATGGCAACCACAAGAACTGCAGCTCCTAGAGAAGGGAAGAGGTTACTGGGATGAAAGAGTATCAGCCTTCAAAGGTGGGAAAAGGAAACCTCCAGTACCGATTGTGGATTGCAGAGGATTTAATTCTGACTGAGACACAAAATGTCCCCACGTGGGACTCACACCTGGGCACTGGGAACAGAAAATTCAGCTTTGTCCTGGTCAAAGCAACCCTGAGTAATCACCACAACTTGTTCCTACAGGAATGTTTTTGGCTTCCCTTATGAAGTTTTTTGAGGGTTTCATGTTTTTTGAAAGGTGCCTGCTGTTCTGTGCCTTATTGTCTCTGCCTTAGAGACTTTATGCCATGGTTTTAATTTGCATTCCCCAATGAATATATGATTAGCAATTGCATTTATAATTAGTAGTTTTGTCATTTAAAGTTCACCAGTTTTGCAGCCAATTATTGAAAAAAAAAAAAAGACTGTTTATTATTTTCAATATATTATTACTTTATTATGGCTCATTGCTTTAAAATACTTAGCTTAATCCTTTGCAGGTCCTTAAACACAAATATGGCAGCTATTAGCAACCTCTTCAGTCAGGCATAAAATTGTACCCACAGGCCTCATAAACAACAGAGTGTTTTGGAGAGATTAAATCAGTGTATACAGCTGCGAGGGAGGCCATTAGCAAATATATTCTCATTCTGCCTCAGTGTTATTTTGTTTTGCCACTGTGCTCTTGTCAAATCTATCAACTACCTGTGCTCTCCTCTCCATAAATAAGAGGTGTCACCTCACCAGGTCCATCCATCAGAAACATTTCAGTCAACAGACAATTACATCCTGTGCTCTCCTGCTAATATCCTAATTCCTATCATTTGTATTTCAAAGGGGACAAGCTGGATGGCAAAGAGTGCAGCCAGGACAGGGCAGAGTGATTGATCTCTGAAGCCAGGACAAGTGCTCAGCTATTGACATGGGGCATCTTCTCAGGGCTCAACTTGGGAAAAATCCCATTCAGGCCAAGTTGGGAGAGCTCCCCTTTAGCCTGGCAATTCCCCCTAAAGCCTGGAGCAAGGTGGACTTGGGATGTGAAAAGTGCTGGCAGCCTGCTGAGAGCACAGGTGACACCTCAGTTTGTCTGTGCACCCTCAGACCAGGTGTATCCCAAACATCCCTCCAGCCTCCTTCCCTTTCAGGCAATCCTAAATATCCCTCCAGCCTCCTTCCCTCTCAGGCAATCCCAAATATCTCTCCAGCCTCCTTGCTCTCTGCAGCACTGTGAAGAAAAGATGTGCTGAAAGACAGGCAAGCCAACAATGACAGAGTTCAATTCTTGTTCTGCTCCAGCCGTGCTTGGTGGAATTCTCCTCCCTTTCCCATCCACCAGATTATTTTCCCTAAATCTGTAATCCCCTTGAAATCATCAGGTGAGCCATTTTTCCATTATATTTCTGACTCAAGATTGCCAAGAGCTCCCTGCAGAGCCAACAGTAAGTGCACTATTTGCTAAAGGACAGAACAATCTCAAAGGAGGAGGAACTTGCATGGGAAGTAAAAAAATGTGACACAATTATCATGTAAATTATAGTGGTTGTTTTAAATCCCCTGCCAGTGAGACATGAGGTTATACCACATGTTTCTGAGGCAAAGAGAGAATTGCTTTCTTGCCTAGAGACAAGTCAGCAATATTAGAAGAACAACCACACACACACACACACAAAAATCCAACAAAGCAAATCTGTATCTTTGGTGCACTAAATATTGGCCCTGCTTTAGTATTTCCCATGTAGCACTTTCTGTATTTATATGCAGAGCTGCAGGTCATGTTGGGGCAATGCCCATTGTGAAAAATCAAGGTAAAAAAAGCAAAGGAAAACTGTGAAAGACAAAAATAAAATTAATATTCTCCTTTTTCCTGTTTCTAGCCTAATTAGACCACCTTACCTAGTTTGTTGTCTCCTGTCTGCTCTGAAACAATGCTCTAAGTAAGAAAGTATATATATATATATATATATATATATATGTAAATAGATAGATAGATATAGATAGATACACACATAATGTGATGCATTCTCTGTCTCCTCCCCTTCAGAAGAGCCTGAAGAAAATCAAACCTGTAGCTATCAAATGCCAGCCAATTCCCAAAGCTCAACATCTTTCCTTAGGAGCTAAAGAGAAGATTCTGATTCAAATGTCTCACATTTAAAGCCACCTTTAAAGTTTGCAGTCTGTACAGGACACAAACCCTACTAAATATTGTTTTCCATACCTTTTGGCCTGGAACTTGATCTTGTCAGTCCAGAAATCTCTATTAAGGAATCTGGACCCAAGCTGCTGTCCCAGTGTTCCCATCCCATGGTTCCTATACTTGCACACAATGGTTCCTATACTTGCAATATGGATAAATTATAGGAAAAAGCACTGTTGCTTCAGATCAGCCTCTCCCAAAATAGCTCCTTCCACTTTTTAAGGTGCCACCAACTCTGCTTAGAAAGTTGATCTGCAGGAACTGAAAATCTATTAATCACTATAATCAAATGAGGACATTGCACTGTGATAAGGGAGGGGTGAAATCCCACTCCACAACAAAGAGTCAATTAACTTTATGCAATTTAAATGAATTTGGCATCAAGAGTGTTTGGGCAGAGCCAGCGTGCTCCCCACCACAAACAACCAGGATTGTTTGCTGAGAAACCCTGCACCCCAGCAGGTGCTCCCAAGAAAACAGAATGATCTGGAAGGGAAAGACCTGGGACAATGTTTGTTTGAAACAGCAACAGCTCAGCTCCTCCGAAATAAATGCAAAATTGCAAATAAAAGGGGATTTAGGTATATTCTGCTAATGGTTCTGCTTATATGAACTCAGATGCCACATGCTGCAATGGGCAGAAACAAGTACCTGCTCTAATGCTGCATTTCCTGATAATGCATTGGCAGGTCACTTTCTCCTTTTTTGGTTTTTTTTTTAAACTATTTTTTTCCACAAGCCATTAATATTAAATAAATTTATTTTAGAAAGCTTGAGCAATAGGTTGTACCTAAGGCTTCAAATCAGTCTTTAAATCTACATGCTGGTCAGGTCTCCTCTGGCCATGATATACAGTTTGGGCTGCAGGACAGAGGGGAGATGGAAGGAAAAACACTTACCCAGAAGAGACACACACGAAAAAAAACCTTACTGATTTATGAATGCAACACTTGGAAAGTGTTGAGCATGCAAATCAAAGCTGCCTTGGAGCAGGTTCATTTTGTAGCACCCACATTTGTATGGCAGGTTAATCACACAAATGCTGACACAGCAATGCCAGGGTAACTTTAATAAAGGTTTGGGGCTTTCTTTTTTCTTTTTAAGGGTATAGTTCCAGCTCATTTGGGTCCCAGATTTAGATTTTTGAGTGTGAAGTTTAAAAGGTAAAAGAATGGTCATAAATAAGTGGTCAAAACAAGAAAAAAAAAAGCTTTAGATGTAGTATTTCTTAGTATTCACTGCAGCAGGGCATTACTAGATGAGAAATCAGAGAATTAAGTAATCATACTTGAACAGGAAACAGCACAAGGGTCAAAATGTAATGTAATGTTCTTTGGCATTAGTAATGCAAGATGGTGCAGAAGGAGTTTAGGATGCTTTCTACATTGGTGCTTTACATCATTTCATGTAACTTACAGTGGTTTTGGAGCAAGACAGGTTTTGATCAGGGTCTTCTCAGGGTCTCCTTGGTAGAATGTAATAACAAGTCTGGACCAGTAACACACATTCCCTCTGCTTTCTCTCCACCTTCCACACAATTGTCTTGAGCTATACAGTGGCAAAACTGTGGCATCTTTGGTGAGACTTCAAGAAAGGAAATGAGATACAGGGGCACATATTATTCACCAGTTCAGTCCAATATACAATTGCAGACGTGTAGGGAAACTTCAGGTGACAACAGATTAGTTACTACACCCACAGCCACCAACTCAACAACTTCACTGTAGTCTCACTGCTACATCCACATTACCAAGTAAATTCACACAGCAGAAGTAAATAATTAGATCAAATCTGGTACTGAGGCTTCTATGCCTACACTATATATAGATATATATATTTCAGGCATTCACTGGGGATTAGATTTAATCTGCTCCCCTCAACCAAACATGCCCACCAAGCGTGTGGTTCAGGACTTATCACTGTCCCAGCCCTTTTATCTCCATTAGAGGTTGGGACACGTTGCCTGGGGCTGTTGGTGCACAGGAAAGCAGAGCTGTGAATTGAATCAGCACACAATCAGGGGGGACAATGAGGGCACTGCCTTCCCCACTGCTGGAATCACAAATAGATGTCGTTGTATTACCCACACTTCAGCTGGCAAATGGATGGTGAATAAATTTGCTGGCTTTCCCTGAGCTGCTGGGATGGATGTTCTGTGTCATTAATGCAGCCACCCCAGCCATCCCTTCATGCTGGAGATACACAAAGTGTATAAATGACAAGTGAATCCCCTGCAAACTGCTAGGAACATGCCCTGTGGATGGTATTACATAACTTTGTATTGTACACAGAACTTATGCTTTAAATGAGGGGAAAATTAAACTATTCAAGAAATTCCTTGCTATTTGCTGTAAAGCCACAGGTTAGCCAAACACAGCAAGATCTCTGTTGTATCAGCTATTTTTGCTCCAGTTGCTTTGTATCACACATAAGAGGTTTTCCTTTTGCATCAGATTCTATAGAACATTCTTATTATATAGGCTACAGGCCTCGCTAGATTTCTTTTTAATAAAACCTATCTCTTTCAATTAACTTGATTGGATGTGTTAATGTTTTAGGACTTGATTAATAATCCTGGGAGATAATTCTGCAAAGGTCCAGAGGCACTAAAATGTCCATGCAAATGGGGAATGATGGAGGAATCGTGAATGCAATCTATAACACTCGGCACAGCAGCAAGCCCAGAGCTGCCACGCTGCTCAGCTGCAAAAAACAAACAACCCATATGCCACAAGTATAAACTATCTGCAAGCTCAATCTATCATCTCTCTCATGCAACTGAGCAAGGAACAGAATTAACAGTGTAATACCTTCCTGGAGGAGTGCTTTCATCCTTGGGCTTTAATTAGAGATTTATCTGAACTAGAGCTCCCACTGTAAGCACGCTGAAATCCAGATACATAATCCTCAGCTTTTATCCAGCTCCCTAAATAACACTGCAGTTGCCCAGCAGAGAATTTCCACCCCACGTACAGCACAGGCTTTGGATTCCTCTCCTGTGCCATAAGACAGACCAAGCACCCGACTGAAAGCACCTGAAGCTCTGGGGCCTGGTGTGAGCCCAGGGCTGGATGACAATTTCTGCATCTGCTCCTTGTCTGCTTTGCAGAGCAGGGAAATTTTCAGAGGAATGACTTTCAGAGGGTTGTTTCCTCATCATGTTCACTCAGATGTGTTCCTGACAGCACACACAGACGATCCTCTGCTGACAGATGAGGTGAGGGGTGCAGGCTTGGCTGCCCTCTGCTCATCCTGAGGCTTCCATACAACTGCCCAGACCTCCTCCCTGTGCTCTGCAAACCAGGGCATCGCTTCCAGCTCCCCTAGGAAAGGGACAGAAAGGAAAAACCCATGCCAGGACCAGCACTGGCTCTTTCCAGAGAGAATCTTCTTCCCTTAGCCAGTGATCTGTCAGAAGTTGCCCTCCATTTTTGAAGGAAATATGGGGAATATAAATGAGCCCAGTGGCCAGATGTGCTCAGCAGAGCCCCTGCTGCACCTCAGAGCACAGACACCCTCAGCAGAGAGCCACACTCTCATCTCCAGCCCCATCTCCAGCTCCCTTTGCCAATCATGGTCATCATCTCACACAGAAAGTGATAAAATATTTACAGCTAGAAGGCTGCTAAATTTATTCCCCTGTGCCCACATGCACAATTTGCACAGCAATTCCTTTCTGGCTTAAATTCTGCACACTAAACATTAATTACTGCAGTCTGACAAAGTGAGAAATTGGACAGGAAATACGATTTTGAAATGCATTGACGTGACAGAGGTGACTAACAACCATTTTCAAAAGCAACTTCAGGCAATATCTCAAATAAAAGAGTTCATGAATTGTTTTTCCTTGAGCTGCCAGTGGTACTACAAGGGGCAGAAACCTCAAAGTGACCTGGAGCATGTCCCTCAGGTTTGGTGAGTGACAACAGGCAGTGCCACCATCAGCCCTCTATTCAAATGCATCCCAGATTAATTGCTAATCTGATGTACAAACTCCTCACCAAGCCAGAACATGGAATATTTGGAAATCCAGAATGCAGTTTTCTGAAACCAGAAAATCCAGAGATTTGTTAAAAGAGCACTTTAAAAAGAAAAGTAATTTTCAATTAATTTATCAACCAGTTCTGGAAATAGTCGTCATCATCACTTACGCTGACTTTGTAAACTACTTATCTCTGATTTCAATTTACTTATTATTTAGACATACATATAAATTCTTATCCAACTTTCTTGAAAGAAAGCCTTTCCCTCAGTTGACTTCTTTCTTTCTAAAAATTTACTTTCCTTTTCAGTCAATGAAAATATTCCAGGCTTCAGCTTTGTGATCACCTGGTAACATTTTCAAAACTCCTACCTTTTCTTTCTATGGTTAGAAAAAAATATTTCCTTTCCCACAAAGATCTTACAGTTTTCTAACATTAAAACTCCAAAATGCAGATTTGCAGATAATGTGCAACTACAGCAAGGCAGAGATTATGGTCACAACTTTACAACCACACTGATGCCAACACTGAGTGCCAAGGCCACCACTAAACCACATCCCTCAGTGCCACATCCACATTTTTTTTAAATTCTAGACCCTGTGAAGAGCACAGAATTAAAAACTTCTTCATGGATTTGACCATCAGAAAATGATGCCCCACACTCACTGGAGGTACTTATGCAAACGTATGCTTGTTTTTTTTTATAAATTAAGAGTTGGGTTATTACAGAAATATTAAAATTTCAGCCCAGGCCCAACTAAATGGCTTAAGATAATACATCATATTTTAATCTAACAAAGGCTTCATCCATTATCCTTAAATTCAGAATTAGCTCCATGTGTTTCATCCAACTCACTTGTCCTGGATTGTAAAATAATGATGTAATTTGTAATAAATTACTAACACTGAGTTTCAGCAGTGACAAATTGTTTACTTAATTCAATAAAATAGTGTCACTTTTGTAAAGTGCATAATCTCAGAGAACTCAGCTGGTTGTGAATTGCAGGTTATGAAGAAAAACATTCATGTCAATCCAACCTAGAGAAGAAATAAGATCTGAAGCAAAGTAACTGCATTCCCTCAGATCACTCTTTTGCACTTTAGTGTCGCTCTCAATTTAAGTTTTTTCAGGAAATCAGCCAGCCTGGAACAGGCAGGATCACTCTCGCTCACTGCCTCTGATCTGACATGACTAACCAAAGCAGACACGATATGTCATAGCAATGAATGACTCATCAGGCTGGGAAATTCAAAAAAATACCATTTTCCCAGATACAATTTTTGACCTTTACACTCAACCCCAACCTACTGCACACAGGCACTGTAGAAACAGCCCTGAGAGCAAGGTGCAATAAAATCTGCCAAAGGAAGGGGAAGCTTGGGGGAAAGGGATGGTGTTTACCCACCTCTGGTATTTTATACAAGAGACAGTAAAAAATCTCAGCCTTTCTGTGCTTTTAGCCAGAAATTCCTCCTTTACAGTTCCTCCCCTTCTGTCAGCTGTTTGGGGGCCCAGGAAAAGTGATTTATTCTCATTACCCACTTTTTCCATCTCTGTAATGAGGACCAAGACACTGGTCTGTGCTACACCATTGCTGTGACAATTCATTAATGTCTGTGAAGTGCTCTGGAGATGTGAGGGATTATTGCTGGTACGTTTTGCACTAATTTTTATGTACCCAGTCAACCACTGTCCCCAAATCCCTGCGCTCTGCAGGGCCTAATTGGGCTAAAAGGAAAGAGTTATTGCAGCTTGCCCCAGTATAGCCAGAAAAAAAGGGAGACAATTAATTGATTTTTACTTTTTCACACTGATTTGGATTCTAGTAGTGGTTAGAGCACCAGTCTTGCTATATATGTGTTGCTTCATGAAATTGCTCTGAAAACAGTGAGGTTCTTGATCTGTTTACCCAAATATGATAGGATATTAGAAAAATTAGGACCTAAGTCATCTTCCAGATTCCCTGTTGTCATAATTTACATCTTAATTTTCCTTCCACAGCTTGTATCTAGAAAATCAGCCTTTAAAATAACATTGGTAGGAATAAGAGGCAGAAAATTGAATTAGAATATTAGAATAATAGGCAGCAAGTAGCCTACACATGACATATTTTAATTTAAATTCATAGAATGGTACTTTTCAGATGATTACAGTATTTCCTTGATTGTGTGTATTTTCAAGCAATGAAATTCATTTTCATTTAAACCCCCATTTGAAACCCAAAAACTCAGGCAACCTCTTGTACAAAAATCTGCTCTGCTTTCCCCCACTGGACCATGCAGCACACGTTGTTTTCCCTTGTGCTATGAGGTAGCTGGGAGAAGAAGCTGCCAGACAGCTTGGAAGTCATATCTGAAGAGATGAGAGAAGACTGTTAAAAGATAGAAAGGAAATGAGGAAGGATCTGGATGCCAGAACGAATCTGGGATCCGCGCGCGTCAGGGAAAACAAAGATGAACGGAAGATCAGGGCAAGCAGCATTGAGCTCATCAAGAAAAGCAAGGCAGGAAACCAAAGCCTGGAAACAGAGAGATGAAAAAGGAGCAGTGACAGATCTGTGCTAAGTAAAAAATAGGAAGGAAAAAGGTAATAGTGCAAAGATTATTAGGGAACCTGAGGAAATCGATGATGAATTTTCTTCCATCATTTGCTTCCCAAACCTGTCTGAAACATCCAAGAAATTGGATTTGCCCATCACAGGAAAAAGAAACACTGAAAAGAAGGAACATGAGTAGGAGGAGTATGGAATGCAGGTACCACTGGAACATGGATGCTCACTCCAAGGGTCCCTTGTAACTGCACCATGGACTCACCCCTGAGGAAATGCAAACTCAGTTCATGTTGCCATAGCCCACTACTACTCTTCGTATTTAAAAAGCAGAGAGTGCTCAGCTCAACTTTTACTCAAATACTTCACTCACTAATTCCATTCCTACATATGAGTCTGCACACAGATAATTTTCAGGCTTATCAGTTCTAAGCTATCAAAAAACTCAAGAAGAAATTCCAATTCTACCCCTACACATTATTTCAGATTCCAATCTTTCCTTCAACAATTTGATTTTTAGAAAATGATAAGGAAAGCATTTACAGTAAGAGAGCTTTTCAATAAATCATCATTAATTATACATGCACACTAAGTTTATCAAACAAGTTTGGGCACACAATTAAGGAACTAATTACAGTGACTCTGCAATTCCAGACTTAAATGGACTCACCTGCCCTCAGATTCACCTGATCATTTTGAGGGGGGGCTATTCAGCTGCACAATGGTTTCTTTGCTATTAAGCTCCAACTGTTGGAAATTTTTAAGCAACTGCACTTCCATGCCTAATTAATCATGTAATTGCCATCATTATTGGGACACCTTTTTGATAACTTAGCCTTTGCAATGCTTCAGCTGTGAGGAAGGCAGATGGGAGAGGGGAGAAGCAAGTGTTGGAGCCACGCACAATCAGGTGGGTGCTCAGCTTGCACGGGGTGGAACAGCCATAAGGAAGGAAATGCTCCAGCATCAATCCAGGGATGATCCCTCAGGATCTCCCCCTCACAACCCACTCAACACTGGAAATCACAAAAAGGACAGCAAAGCACAGTCTGTTGCTGAGTCTCAGTGCTCACACTTTGCCATTTCTATCAGTGCAACCATAATTCCTCCTGGAGATTTGGAAAATCTGGTATGGCCCCAACACCGTCAGATTCTGCCTGTGCCTTCCCAAACACCTTCAGCTGAGCAGAACAAAGCCCATTGTTCCAGCAGGAGCAGGTTTGGACAGGGATAGTGTGTGTGATAAGGGCCATCCAGATCCATATGTGATCTCAGCATGGCTATTCCCTGGACAGATAATCAATGCCTGTGGATAAGCAGCATTTTCCATGTATCTTACTGAGTGCTACCCATTTCTAAGCATGGACATGCACATGTATGTGTAAAAAGGAATGTACACAAGGAAAACTGAACTTACCCAAACTTCCTCCACGCTCAAACCTGTTTCAAAGATGAACAGGAGCCATTAACTTTTATTTCTTCCCCACTATTTCTCTTTCCCCACCATTTCTCTTTCTTTTCAAATCTCCAACAAAGCTAAAAGTGCAGAATTCAGGGGAAAGCAACATCTGTCTTGGTGGCACTTCCAATTGAACTTTGAAGCCTTGAGAATTTCAAATTAGGTTTGAAAACCATCACTGTTGGTTGGGGGTTTGTGATTACCCAAATACAATATGAAAATTCTGACAAAGTTTTCCACCTCTGGGTTGAAATCTGAGGGAATCTGAAAATGTGGCTACTTCAGAAAGATATTAAAATAAAATTACAAACTTCTGCATTGTGCTTGGGTGGGGCAGAAGCTGCAAACACCAGGCAATTTCTGATGCCACGTGCACAATTTCAGGAGCTGTGCATCAAAATGATTGTCCTGTAGGGGCAAAGTCAACAATGGGATTTCTTGGAGAGAAATGAGGTATTTACCAGCAGAGGAAAGGCCACACTACCCTTTTTATTGCCTATTTAGAGCAAGCTATTAATGTTTTCACCAGGCTCTGTGTGCAAATTCCACCAAATACACTATGATTGGCATATGTGTGTATGGGAGGGGAAGTATTTGTGTAAGATTCAAAGAGCAGCATCTCTCTAATAATCTAAAGGTTTTTTTTCCCTAAGTGGCTGGCATTTGGGGCTCAGCTCTGCCTTACTCTGCAACAACTAAAACTATTTCCTACTGATACAGCAGTTTAACAGTTTGTTCTCACTGATGCATGTGATAAATAGAGCAGCTTCAAACCTTTTAAAAATATTAAAGGTTTTATGGCTGGATGTGTGACAGCCTTGATTAATCCTGTGCTGACAGCACAAGTCAACGTGTGCAGATATCTGCATTCAGGACCTTCAAAGTTGGAAGAGTTTTCTTTGATAAAGGTAAAGAAGCTTTGTAAAATATGGCTTGTGACATGCAGCGCTGGGAGAGAATTTTAATGCTGCAGTAAACACTATAGTTCACTAGAAAATAAAAAAAAACTAAAAAGTTCTTCTTTGACTGAAAATACTGGTGTTTTGTCTTTTTTATTTTTTTTTTTTTTTTGTCTGGAAAAGGACACGAATTAGCTGGAAGGCCATGAAAATGATCAGTGCTGAGCCCCTCTGCTCAGGAGCCAGGCTGGGAGAGCTGGGAACTCTCAGACTGGAGAAGAGAAGACTCTGGGCACACCTCAGAGCCCCTTTCAGTGCCTCAAGAAGCTCCAAGAGAGCTGGGCAGGGACTTTGGACAAGGACTTGGAGTGACAGGGAAAAGGGGAATGACTTCAAGCTGACAGAGGGCAGGGTTAGCTGGGATATTGGGAAGAAACTCTTTCCTGTGAAAGTGGTGAAGCCCTGGCACAGGGTGCCCACTGAAGCTGTGGCTGCCTCTGGATCCCTGGAAGAGTCCAAGGCCAGGCTGGACAGGGCTTGGAGCACCCTGGGATAGTGGAAGGTGTCCTTACCATGGCAGGGGTGGGCCTTTAAGGTCCCTCCCAACCCTGTGATTCTGTGCAAAAGAAACTAGAAGATGAGAAAGAATGATCCAAAACAGAGCTACCCATGGATAGCTTAATGGGTAGCATTATTAATAGCATAATATTTCACCTAAAATTTAATGATTTTACAATGAAAATAAAAATCTAAAGTTAAATCAGTCTCCAGGGCTCTCAGAAATCTCTCATTGAGTTAAACCCATACCTGAGCCATCCTGCTGTTGGCAGATGAAAGCTGGAACATTCCCTTTTGGAGCACAGCAGTGACTTTTAACTTCCTTGGACTAATACAAACCCTGAAGGCAGGAGGATGCTCAGGATTTATTTCACACCTTATTTAACCCAGAAGTATTTACCTCACCCTTAGTCTGGTATCTGTGCTGCATCTTTGTGCTGGATTGCTAAAACACCAACAAACTTGTCTGAGGGTTTAAAATCAGAATAAAAAAATAACAATATTGAGTGGGAGATGGCTGCCTCAGAGACAGCATGGGGCAGGCTGCTCTACTCCAGGTCCAGCTTGAGTGTGATGACAAATGGCAGAGGAAACCTTCTTGTTCGCCCAAACAAAGATCAGCCACTATCGTTTTCAAGTTTCCATAGCAATGTGATAGTCCAGTGTAAGCAGAGCTCCAGGGAATATGGAGAAACAATACAATTCAATTATCTCCATCATTTCAAATGGC
This sequence comes from Agelaius tricolor, assembly GCF_023055355.1. NCBI lineage: Eukaryota > Metazoa > Chordata > Aves > Passeriformes > Icteridae > Agelaius > Agelaius tricolor. The sequence continues at coordinate 27,245,690 of NW_027269271.1, forward strand.
TGATTGGGGTGGGGGGAGCCTTAGGAAGCCAGCCCACTTCCAAGAGAAGGAAAATAATCTCTTTATCTTTGGTTTTTTAATTCTGTCAGGGATGGCCTAAATTAGGGAGTGACAACTTGCAAAGCAGGGACATATTCTCTTCTTAAATCAGGTCTGGAAATGCCGTGAGATGAACTCTGATAATGCAGCCTGCAAGCCCTGGGAGCCAAAGCTGTGCAAAATTGTTTAATATGGTCAAATCCTTTAATCCTCATATCTGCTGATGCAGAAAACAGAATATTTCTACCATTTATTACCAGAAACATTATTTTCAAACTCCATAAATGTTGCCTGAAGATCTTATGCAGTGGAGAGAGCAGAGGCCTGCATTTTCCTCAGTGGACAATTTTGATTCTAATTTATTTAGGCACAAAGCAATACACAAAAATGAACAACCGTTGATTTCTCTTCATCCCCTACAACGATTTATTTCAAGAAGAACTTTATGCCTTTTCACCTTATTCTTTACTATCAGTAAAGTTCAGGAACTTGAATGCCCTGAAAAAACTTAGGAATTGATCAGACTTGTAATGAAAAAGGATCTCTTTCTTTCTCCCGTAATACAGGAAAATAAAATATCGTTAACTCTGCAGGGCAATGTACTGAAGATGGATCAATCCCTCTCTTTTCCTACCATCCCATCACGCAGGAGCAAAGGGGTCAGTCAATAATTGCCAGTAAATTTGGAAGGAATAAAAGGAAATACTTGTTCACACAGCACCAGCCTGAGGAATTTCCTATCACGAAAGGCCAGCAAGTCAAATGCTCCAGCTGGATTTTAAAGCAGCAAGAGGAATTTTGTGAGCAGTGATTCCCCAGCCAAGAGGCTGGGAGGGAAGGCTCAGCACCCAGGGGAGATAAGAGAGCAATAAGGTAATGATGATTACATTTCATGCTCAAAAGCACGAGACAACAGGAGCCAGGCCGGATGCCCGCAGCCCGTGCCGCGCTCGTTGCCAGATGAGTTCGCGATGGCTGCAGTTTCCTCTGCTCGGACAGAGCTGCACACAGAGCTCAGCTTGGGCCCAGAAACCACTACAGGAGAGAACGTGCCCTAATCAGTGGGGGATCCTCACAGGAATGGGATAAAACATCCCATTGTCCCGGCACAGGATGTGGTGGGATGCTCTGGCGCTTACAGTGCTGTGAGGGAGATGGGGATGGAGAGGTCCTGCCTCAAACTCCCAGCCCAGGGCAGCCAGGCTGTGTCCCCTCCATGGGATGCTCCATGGGGCACATCCTGCACTCCTGCTGCTCCTTATGACCTGGGTACAGCTCATAAAGAGCATTGGTGGGCACAGGTAACAAACCAGACCCTGTGGAGCTTGTCACAGACCGCTACTCCAATTGTTTGAGCAAGAGGTACCCAAGAGTCTGGCATGAGCCTTGCAGGGATGCGGCACCCGTGGGCCAACCTGCCACATGGACAGGCCCATCTGTGCTGCCCACTGTGGTAATACTGGCATTTAATCCATCCTAGAACATTTTTTGCCTGGGAAAATTCCTCTCTCTCCTGGAAGGCAACAAGTCCCTCCGCCAGAGACGTCCGGGGTGATCCGCGCAGGTGATCAAACAAAATCCCCACAATAACTGTTTATTTGCTGTCAGCCAGCTCTGTATCAGAGGCAGCCCAGCCTATTAACAAGGCAGTCAGCATCATTTGCTTCAGAGACCAGAGCTGAGATATCGGCGTGCAGGAAGAGGGACATAATTTGTCCAGATGCAGCGAGGAAGCCGATGACTAATTCATGAAAGTGCGATTGATTTTGATGAATCAATGCATTACAGGATCCAGAGGAGGAGGGGGAGGCACTGGGCATTTTACAGGCTCAACGACAGGATCACACTTTGATCTGAGAAACAAAGACAACCTTCTTCTGTATCAGAAGGAAACCCTGAGGTTTTTTTTTTTCAGCCAAAAAAACGTGGCTTCACTCTTTTAAGAGACAAACATCCCCCGTCCGTACATTTTCCAAGGTGCAGATGCTGTGAATTAAATTTTCTCGGATAACCTCATTCAAATCAGCTAAAACACCCAAATTTTAAGAATTACTATCCCCAACTGGGATCAAAAATAGTTTGGATGGGAAAAAAACTCCATACAAATCAGAAAAAAATGATGTTAGCTGTTAGCATATTCCCATCCCTGAATTGTTAGGCTTTAAAACAGCCTCTTTCAGAAGGAAGCACGTGAAAAGAAGAAATACAGATTTATATTTTAATGGGGAAAAGAAAAACCCAAACAATTTTTTACAGCCATAAGAGATAAATGAGAAATGCCCCCATTTAAGTTAAAAGGAACAAGAAAATCTTTGCTTTCCCCATACTTTTATTACGGGTAAGTGGGAAAGCAAATCCATTACTATCCTCACATTTCAATTGCTCATTGTCTATCAAATTTCATAATATCTACTTCCCTGAGAGCTGTTCTCTCTCTCTTTTTGCAGATCATGAGCAAAACTGAGACACTGCCTGGTTAAGGCTAATTCAAAACCCATTCTCTTCTGGGATACAAATACATCTCTGTGCATATTAGGATAGGGAAGGTTTATGGTGAGTGACTGACTCTGAGGCTGATTTAACATTTGCCATCAAGCAGAAATGCACATTCACAAATACACCAAGACTAGCAAATTGCTCCCTGATTTCTATTCCCCAGGTGCCAGCCTGCAAGGAAACCTATTTAGGTTTATTCCCCATATTGATATACAAAGTAGCAGTAACCAAACTCTGATTCTTTGCACTTTACTTCCCATCGAGCCAACCATAGGGGAAATCATTAGCTTTGACCTTTTGGAAGAAAAGAGAGAGGAGAGGTGGATTTATCAAAAAGGAGATTTTACTCCAAGCCTTGGCTCTTTAGGCCTCTGCATAGATTTTCCTGACCCAACAAGTGTCTGTGGCACTTAAAAAGAGCTCACCTCCATTGAAGGTGAGAGCAGGAGTTCACGCAGGCTCGTGAGCATCTTCTCCTCTGCCCAAAGACAACGCGGTCAAGGAAGAAAATCAATCTCTGCTCTAAAGCATAATCATGGTTTCAACTAAGACTGATGGCTGAGCAATTGAGTGCATGTATTTCCAAACCTTCCCTTTGAAATCTCCTGGTTATTTAACCTGGAAATTTGAAGAGAAGAAGTCAGAGAGAACCCGCATGCAATAAAAAGAAATAATTCTATTCTCATTCCTAAGCATGCTGAAACCTTGCAGAAGGATAAGGGACACACGTGGGTCAGAAACCAAATTGGGAAATTCCTGTTTCTGAAGAACAGTGCTCCAGGAGAGGCTCAGAAATGAATATCCTATGTGTTACTCCCGCCCTTTCAGGGTCACCTCTTATTTCTTTTTTAATAAAATAAACATTACCAAGATTAAAGATGTTCCTCAGGCTCCCAGATAAGTTGGTCCCCCGGAGGAGGTGGTCTGAATGGCTCTGAAAATGAAACTTCAAATTAAATGCCGAGATCATTCCTCTCCTAGCAGTGCTCCTCACACTGATGGGTTCAGTGGTGGCTCTTTTCGCCCCCATCTCCAGCAGTGAGGACCAGGGGGACTCTCCAAGGAACCTTTGGAGGTACAGCCTGTCCCTGTGCCCAGCACCTGCCCTTCCCTTGCGTGCCAGCAGTGCCCAGGATTCGAGGACACCCTGGAGGCTGGGAGCTCTCTGATGTTTCAGGTTCCTACTCGACCTTTTACAATTCTCACACATCCTGTGAACTGACAGATGACTGGTGGCTGATTTGTAAAGCAAGGTGTCCAAAGGAATTTGTTCTCATTAAAAAAAGTGCAAAATCCACGAATAAACCACCTGAAAATGGAGCAGGTGGAGCAAGGTTCTACCCTGCCTGAATCCAGAGGGGGAATGGGAAACAGTGTTGGAGGGGATAACTAATTCCCTCCCATGTCAGGATTGAAGGTCTGAGTGAGCAACCCCACCAGTGTGAGCACCAGAGCTGCAGCAGGAATAGCAGTGGGAGAAAACAGAAGGATGCTGAAAGGAGAAGAGGAAGAGCCTGTGGGAGGAAGTAAGAGAACTGAAGTAGAAAATGAAGAACAAAATCACCAGAATGAGCATTACCAATGGCTTCAGTGGGAATGGTGCAATGGAAATGGTGTGACCCAGCAGAGCTCCCAGGGGAGTCACTCACTGCCACTGCTGTCACCCTGCTTCCTGGAGATGCCTTTCCAGTACCTTCCATTCCCACTCTCATTTATTTTTCCAGCTAAATCCAGCTCCCACCTCTGCCCAGCACCAACTTTCTCTGCTTTCTCTCCCATATCTCTCTCCCACACTCCCTGCCCTGCACCATTGTTCCAGGCAATGGAGAGGAAGGAGTTGTCACCCCTCCACATGGGAAGAGCAGGAACAGGCACCAAGTGACAGACAAGATGCACAAACATATCTCACTGCTGTGAAAGCAATTAATGGCACTCCTGAAACATTTTTCTCAGTAAGAGACATTCAAATTCAGCCAATCTGTCACAACCCTCCATTTGTCATTGTCATTTTTAACATTGTCATGTTATTTGACATTGCAGGCAAGAGCGAGTCGTAGGAACAACTGAAATAAGCATAAGTTGATAAAATAAATTAGCTCAGAAATTTGTATACACAGATATTAAGTAAAAAGGCAAAATGATGTCAAGGTTGAAAGAATTAAGAACTGAATTTTAACCAGCCCACATGTTTATGGCTGATTTCCTGATGAATATTTTATTTTTAATAACCTTCCTATCACATTCACTAAAAGGTCTTACCAAGGATGGATCAGTAAACAAATCTGAGGGGGAAAAAGGCTGCTCTGAAACATAAAACACTTTCAAAGCACCAAGTCCCTTGAGAGTAAGAGTCAAAAGGAATAAAGACAACTCTTAGCATGAAAAGGGAAGACATGGTGTGACTAAATAAAAGGGCCATATTTGATAGGTACAAATTGGATATGTTTCCTGCTTCATTCCTGCTGCTTAAAAATGTCAAGTCCATATGCAGATTTGCCAGAATAAACACCTCTTACTCATGGGCAGGGGCTCAGACTTGGGCCTAACTCTGAAATCAAAACCTTTTCAGGTTTTTCATTCAGTTCTTTCAAGCTGAGCTAACACACACCAGAGTTTGGGATACACCATGGAGCACTTTGCATCCCATGCCAAACACCCTCCCCACTGCCACAGGATGCAGTGCTCTGCTCCTTAGCAAGTCTCCCCACATACATTTATTTCATCAAAAGATAATCTCCATTTTCACCTTCAAAAAGGGTAGGTAATTATAAATGCATTCTTTTTTACTCAAATATTTTAAGCAAGTAATTGTTGCCCATGGGAGAGAGTTTAATTATTTCTGATGAACAGCCAAGACACGGAATCAGGAGAACATGACAGCAAGAGTGTGGAAAATGTGTTCCAGTGCTTAATTGTGCAGCTATCTTGCCTTTTCATCCTGAAAAACCAGGCATTGATTTTTTTTCTTCCCCCTCCCAATTGATTTCACAGAATCTTCAGTTTAGTAGTACAAAGAGCATCCAACTGCAAAGGATCCCAGCTCCCTGGGCCAAGGCATCTGTGATTTCCCAGCAGGAATAGGCTGGTCACAGGCAGCTCTCTGGGACAGCTTGGGATGGCCTCAGTGACACTGGCTGGAGCAGAGGTGACACTTCTTGTCCCCACCACAGCGTGCTCAGCTGAATGGCAAACCTGATGAGAACAGTCACAGAATAATGGAACAGAATCATAGAATGGCCTGGGTGGGAAGGGACCTTAAAGATCACCTTGTTCCAACCTCCTGCCAGGGACAGGGACAATTTCCACTGTCCCAGGCTGCTCCAAGCCCTGTCCAACCTGGCCTTGGACACTTCCAGGGATCCAGGGGCAGCCACATCTCCCCTGGGCACCCTGTGCCTCACCACCCTCACAGGGAAAAACTTCTTCCTAATCCCCAACCCAAACCTACTCTCTCTCAGTGTGAAGCCATTCCCCCTTGTCCTGTCACTCCAGGCCCTTGTAAATCAGCTCTCCACCTTTCTTGCCAGCTCCCTTCAGACACTAGAAGGCTGCAATGAGGTCACCCCAAAGCCTTCTCTTCTCCAGGCCATAAATTCCAACACTTTATGGCCTTCGCTAAATAGGAATAATGAGACAAGTGCACGTTCAGGAGACAGGAGCTGCTTTGCCACAGCAAAAGCAGACAGGTTCAGACACTCTGGAGGATGCACAAACTCCCCATCTCATATGGAATATCTTGTCCATAATAGACTGATCCTTCTGATTTTATGTCAGCTGAGGTTTGCCATGTGACCTGGAGCATGTGGGTTTATAGTGCTTTTAAAAGAATTAACTATTACTACCACTCATAAATATTTCCTTTGGTTTCCTGCTCAGTAGCACACATGTACAAAACCATCTAATTTATGGAGAAAGGCACTGCAAAAACTTCCATTCATGTCCTTTAATTTAAAAAGTATTTTGCAACAGTTGCTCAGGTAAGTGATTCATATGCAACAAAGAATTCCCTAATGCATGTGCTGGGTAAAGGTTTATCACACACTGAACCTAATAATGATGCATCCTGAAAGGGCTGTTTCTGCATTCACACACTAATGGTGCCTACAGAGAGGGCTGTAAATGGCAGGACAAAACCAGCCCCTGTGAATGGCTACAGGAGAGAGTGGATTATGACAAGTGAATGCAGCAGCAGGTTGGACTTGAAAAGAAAAAAGATCAAACAAGGAGCTACAGCAAATGCACCTCAGCACTCTGCATTCCAGGGCAGGGAAACTGCACCTGCCTTGTGCAAATTCCCCCCAGCAGCCATGGAAATAATGCTGAGGAAGCAAATATCACTTATCCTCCTGTGAGTTCCCACTGTCTGTCAGAACTCAGTGCATCCCTCCGGGTGCCCAGAGTTGCCAAGGACCCCACCAGGGGGCTTGGAGACCCTGTCAGGTAGCCCAGAGTACCTGTGGGTTTGATTGTGACCCCTGGAGCAAGTTACCAGCTTTAGGACCTGAAAGTCACAGAGGTTTGAATGGTGTAATAACAAAATGATCACAGGGTGAAAATGTAGATTTTAGGATTTTTGGTATGGGGGTTATGGGGACAAGATGGAGGAACTTGGGCATGTCTAGCCTTTCTTCTTCTTCTTCTTCTTCTTCTTGTTCTCCATTTTCTGCAGTGATGTTTGGGATTGGTTTAGAGTAGAAGTGCACTGTCTAACATAGGTGATAGGTATTGAGAATTAAGTGTAAATATGTTATATTTAGAATAGAAGCTCACCATCTAATATAGCTGATAGATATTGGAAATTATTGTAAATATGTTATATTTAGAATAGAAGTGCACTGTCTAACATAGGTGATATTGGGAATGAAGTGTAAATATGTTATACATAGTTTGTAGTCTAAAAAGACAACACCGCCTCGGGGGCGGTCAGAGTGCCTGTGGCTGCCCTGCTGAGCAGATCTCGGCTGGGCAGAAAGAAAATTTTATAGATAAGAATTAATAAACAACCTCAAGACCGAAAAGTGAAGAGTCCAGACTCGTTCTTCAGTTGCACTGGCAGAAACAGAGACATCCTGCACATCTTGGGGCAGTAATTAACAACAGCAGCCTGAGAACTGTCCTCTTCCCAGGAGCCATTCCAAAATGTTATCTCTCACTAGTGCCATCACAGCTCCCTTCCATCATGTTTTGAAAAGGCTTTTCCTGCTCTGTAAGAAAGGAGTGAAAATGGGAGAAGAGGCAGAGAGCTGCTGGAGAAAGTCCTGCTGGAATGCACCCCATGATGGACGCTGTTCCTCAGGGATAGCCCGAGGTGCAGGTGCCAGAGGAGCACCATGGATGTGTGAGCAGGAAGAGGCAGCAGGGCTTTCCTGGTGTCCCCAGGAAAGAGTGGCAGCAGCAGAATGAGGAGTTCCTGCAAGGGGAAATGTGGGACCAGCCTCAGCCCTGCCTGCCACCAGCATAAACTCTTCCTGAAAATGAAGAGTAAAATGTAAAACTCTTCCTGTGAATACAACATGAGTTCAGGGCTTTCCTTGTTATGTGAAAATGCCCAAGACATGGTGGGGACCATGAGAAACACAGCAAAGAAAACCTGCAAAGTACAGCTGTGACAAGCCTGGGTCACTGAGAAATACCTCAGATTGCTTGGAAATTACTGCATGCCACATGTCCTGCCTTAAAAAGCCACTCAAATTCACAGAAAACTCCAAGGAAGGGACAGGAACAATGCTGGGAGACCTAAGGAGCAATTTGCACGTCATAAATTATGAAGAGTGAACAATTCACCAGCACTTACAGACTGAAGCAGAACCTGTGTTGTTTGCCAAATTGAGGGAAATACTAAATGCAACTTCAAAAAGTCTAAATTCTCATAAAGTCTAAGTTGCAGGCATTAGATTGAAACCAGTAAGGAGAGTTTATGTATGAATTTGATTGGAGTCACAGAATCATAGAATCATAGAATCCCAGAATCCCAGAATGGCCTGGGTTGGAAAGGGCCTCAAAGCTCAGACTGTTCCAACCCCCTGCCATGGGCAGGGACACCTTCCACTACCCCAGGCTATTCCAAACCCTGTCCAACCTGGCCTTGGACACTTCCAGGGATCCAGGGGCAGCCACAGCTGCTCTGGGCACCCTGTGCCAGGGCCTGCCCACCCTCACAGGGAAGAATTTTTTCCTCATATTTAATCCAAACCTGCTCTCTCAGTCTGAAGCCATTCCCCCTTGTTCTGTCACTCCAGACTCTTGTAAAAAAGTCCCTCTCCATCTTTCCTGTAGGCTCCCTTCAGGTACTGGAAGGGTAACTTATCCTTAAGGAAAATCTTGGTAACCTTACACTGCAGCAACTCTCCAAGGACAGTTATCTGCCTTCCCAGAGAAAGCACAGGTTGAATTCTGTAATCTTCACTCCTGTGGTTAAAAAGCCTATGATGGGATCCACTTCTGCTGGTTTGTTGGTGTTCTTATCAGAGATGACAGCTGAATTGCAAGCTCCCTCCCTGCTCAAACATCGTGCCACTTAATGAAGTACCTGGATAAACACAATTTTGTGTAGAACAGGGAGAGGGTGAGCTGGTGTCTCTCCATCCCATGTGCTCCACACCACCCAGCCCCTCAGCACACAACCAGAGCAGCTCACTCAGCTCTCTCTCAGCTGCCATCTGCAACCAAAAATAACATTTTGGGGGCTTTGATGGTTGCTCTGAACTAACAATTGCCCAGGACTGTTATATCCATTTATCTCTACTCCTTCCAAAAAAATCCCTCTCAAGCCTTCCAAACATAAGCCTAATTTAATGAGGCACCTGTTTCACAGGAATCTCTGCACCCTCTGCTATCACACAAAGAGGGTTTGCAAGCTGACTGAGATAACCCCAGAATATTGTTACTCTGAATTAGATCTCCTTTTTTTTTTTCATTTTTCCCTACTGTTGTTTTTAGGTTTTTTTTTTAATTTTTCCCTATTGTTGTTTGTAGGGTTTTTTTCCTCATTCCCAAATCTTTCAGATGTCACTTCACAGTGCTCATCAACTGGGAAGTGCCTCAGAAAGTGCAGATCACAAATGAATAAACTCTCTATGAAGAGAAAAATTCACTCACAAGAACTGGAAACTGCATGTACCAAGCATCAGGCTTTGCACTTGTTCCTCCTCCTTTTCATCCCTTTTGTCATCTGTGTGATTTACCTCCCAGTCTGCATTTTGTGTGGCTTTTATGGCTTAGCAAATCCAGGCTAAAACTACTTGTTTCTTGACTTTAGAGAAGTACAGGATACAGCTAAAACACCAGTATATCACTTCAACCATCCACCTGCCAATATAAGAATATTTTTCACAGTGTACATTTTAATACTTCCTCCCATCTGACTACCCAGTGTCCTGAAAGATGTGAGTCAGGCTGCCACGTCCTCCTCGCCATGATGAAATGCTGCCACATACACCACAATTTTATATTTATTTTTCATATTTTCATACTTCATCACCAACTTACATCTAAATTGTCCTTTCTATTGCTCTCTCAGTCTGTTCCTCCAGCGCCAGCTGTGCTCCCACACAGCTCTGCTGAGCACTAGGAACACCTGCATTTCTATTTTCAAGGTGAAGGCAGTTTGTTATCTTTTTGCCCACGTTCCTTATTTCCCCCTCCTTTATTATCTGCGGATCTTCTCCAACCAAGATCATTAATTTGCACACTTACACTCTCTCTCCCAGCTCATTAATGAAGAGGTTAACTAAAACTGGACCTAGCACCTTTCCAGAAAACCCCATTAGGTGCCTCTCCTGCCTGCAATCCTTGGCTATCCATCATTCAGCTTCTGCTGTGCGGTCTCCCGGCTGTGCTTCACACTGCAGCCCTCGCTAAACTAATTTGTCAAATAGATTTCTTGAAATGCGATACCAAATGCTTTGGAAAAATCCAAATTTATGACATTAATTACATTACCTGCTGCCAAAAGAGGCAGTGATTCTGTTTGAAGGCACAGAACACTTTCTTAGTGGGATTTGCTCTTTGTAAACTTGCATTCCTTGCTGCACTTGGTTTCATTAGCCTTCTAACACCACTGATTTTAGCTCCATTTATTTCACTGATGATAGAAGATACTTTTCAAATGGAACTGCCAGAATCACTTTACATACTGTTTTCAAACTGATAGTCTATTAGCTTTCCACCAGGTAACCCACGATTCCTCCAATTTTATCAGCTCCCCTCTACTGTAATTTGTCCATTTTGTTTACCTAGAGTCTGCTAATTAAATCCCTGCAGGTGAAGTTCATTCCTCTGCAGAAGACCAACATCACTCTGTCTACCTTTAAAGTTTTCTTTCAAATGGCAGAAAAGGATTTCTTTCTACATTAAAGAAGAAGCAAGAGGGGAAATAAAAGAGTCCGTGGAGGGTGTGTGGCTGCCATAGGCACGTCCTGCTGCCAGAGGAGCCAGCCCAAGGGTGCTGTCTTACATCCTTCTGCTGAAAAATCTCACTTAATGCCAAGCTGGGCGTATTGTCACACTTTTGGCACCCTTCTAGACACTCTCCATCACTTCAGCCAGGCAGACATCCCATGGCTTGCCCCAGCTCCTGCTTCAGAAGGTGCTAATTAGATCAAGGCTTGTAACATTTGCACCTCTAAATGTTAGACGTGCCCATCAGCTCTTCCAGGGCTGAGTCAGCAGTTTAACTCCTTGGGCCCTGGAACTCCACTGGCCTTCCTCAGCTGCTATGATCTGAGGGCTCTCACTGTGCTCCTCCTCACCTTCATCACTTCCATCCACATTTATTACCTCTGGGATATTTTTGGATGCCAGAGGTAACACACATTACACCCCTTCACAACTACTGGGCAAAATATGGCCCCATCAAAAGCAAATGACGATCAATACTAATTCTCTGGAGCCAGAAACTAATCTTTCTTTTCACTATAGAAATGTTCAGAAAGTTTTTTAGCACCAGAGCCATTTGAATTCCTATTAAATAGACCCCTCTCGTAATTTGTTATAGGCCTGCTCTCCACCTTGAACTTCCTTCTCCTTTATAGATTATTTCTAAGGAAGTTTCTTTTTCTTCTTTTTTTGCTGACTCCAACTCCAGCTTATCTTTGTTCTTTCACATTTAACTCAGCTCTGTATTCCTCCTCTGTATTCCTCTTTCTCTGCTCTGGACTTTCAACATATGCTTTTAGCCTCAGTTTCTGAGAAGTCCCTCTTTGAGGCACAGCATCTCTGATTGTTCATAAATCACTTCCAGCCATCCCACTTTACCTCCTAAAACTTTCACAATTCTCCAAAACTCTGTTTCCTGGGAGCTTTGTACTGCAGCTGTCTGTGAACTAATACATTGCTTCTTTTATCCTGGGTTTTCATTTTCAGCTCCATTGTGCTGGGTGTGTTTGTGGCTGAGCAAACCCATCTTGTACAATTTCCCAGATGGAGCTACAAAGGCTCTGAACAGGACACAGCCCAGCCTGGTGTCATTATTAACCCATTAGCTAACAACCCACCCACCTCCTCCTGCCTCTGAGTCTTGGCTCATCCCACTTTTAGATGGAGCACAGGCACTGCTACCTCTGTTTCATGAAGTGTGGAAAACCCCAACAAACTCCTTAAGAGCCTGTAATGGATTTAATGTAAACACATCTAATACAGATTAAAAAGAATTGAATGGGATTGTGAAATTATGGGGAAAAAAGGAGCATAAAGGACAGAATTACAGAAGTACCTGGCAGAGGCATTGAGGATTTGTATTAGCTGCTTTCCTAAGCAGCAAATAAATGATAGATTTTCTTTTATTCTTAGTAGCAATTTTTGTTTGGCCTAAACCAGCATGTAGTTTGAGATCTTTTGTGTTGTGCAATGAAGAAAATGAATAAAGAAAAGGCCTCAAAATGAAAGGATGGTTATGTACATCATAACAGCTAATGACTCGCACATACTTCAGGGATATGGAAGCTGTGAGGAGATTACATTATTTTCTGAGTGTAAGAGATGATGGTCATTTAAAGCCATGTATATTCTCCAGCTGTTTATTGTCTTGTTAGCTGTCATTCCAACAGTAGAGGAATAATTGCTATATCCTTTTATTGGGCAGCTTAGATTTACATTTGTGGAGCCTCACACAAATTTTGTCATTATTTGGAATAAACTCACAGCCCATCCTCACCATTCCCTGCAGTGCTTTGCATCCCTGGCAAGGCCTGTTCCTCATGTCCTGCCCTCCTTGTACAAGGATACAATCCCAGATTCTCAGAGCTTTAGTATCCACAGCATCTCCTTGAGCAGGGTTGCCCCTCTCTGTGATGATGTGCTAACACAGACCTCACCTCACACAAATTCACAGGCACAGCTTTTGATTCCACAAACACTTAACAAAGGCAGTTTAACCAATATGGATTTATTGCTCTGGAAGGGCAAACTACACCCCTGGAGTCCTGGGCACCCTCCTGCCCTCCAGCAATCCCTGCTGCTAATTAGCACCGAGGATGCTGAGCATTGGATCGATGCCCTGTTCCTGCAGCCAGCACCACTGCTGAGCCAAGCTGTGCTTCAGCACAGGGGCTCCTCTCCCCTGCAGCCAGGCACACCTAGCAGGTGACACTGAGGTCCCACATGCACCTTCCCCCAGGCTGTCACCTGCTCCAGGACCTCCAGGTACTGTGACAGAAGCAAATGCTCTGCTGGGGCCTGCTGGGCTGACCACATTTATCTTTAGGGCTGGAAAACATTTCCAAGCTCCTTGAGTCCAACTGTTCCCCCAGCACTGCAAGGTCACCACCATGTCCCCAAGTGCTACATCCACCTGTCCTTTAAATCCCTCCAGAGATGGGGACTGTTGCAATGCTTGACAATCCCTTGGGTGAAGAAATTTCCCCAAATATCCAATCTAAACCATCCCATCTTGAGGCATTTTCCTCTTGTCCTGTCTCTTGTTGACTGGGAGAAGAGCCTTAAATGTAAGGACTAAACTGTGAGAAAAAGTCATCACCATACCAAATTTTGGGTGCAGACACCATCTGCAGGTGAATTCCTCTGAGGGACCAGGAGCTGGAGCTATTTCCCAGCCCAGGGGAAGCAGGGGCTACCTGGCAGAGTGATTTAAGCAATCCCTTTTGTGACATACAGGGAGGCTGGCATGGTTTCAACACTCCTCACAGTTATGCTTTGGACAACAGAGAATTAACTGGAGCAGTTGAGGAAAAATCTGTATTTTCACGAGTGAGTTGTTCTCCTGGGCTGTAAATCCTGACACACAGGCACAGGGGAGGAGATGGGACCCCACTCACCTCGTGCACTGCATTCAGGCTGGGCTGCTTCCTAGCTAAAAATTGAATTACTAATAATATTCAAAAGAAAGAGGATTTAGCTGGAAAATAAATAACCTTTTACCCCTAATTTGTTCTTCAATTTCACACTCCTCCTGCGCTCATCTGGATGTCCCTCCATAAATAATAAACTCACAGTGCCACAACAATCTGCATATTCCCTCCCCTACCAGAGGCTGAGTGCTCTGAAGAATCTCATTTTTTCCCAGCAATCACTCTGAAAAGTGATTTTATCCCTCTTAACCCCTCCCAACACAACCAGAATGGGAGCAGTTTTCTCCCTTTTGTTTTGACTTATTTTAACAATGTTTTCTCACGTGAAAATCTGTTGAGATTATAGAGAGCTACAGGGTTTTGCTGTTCATCAATTTAATAAAATTTCAGTTTGGTTTTAAAGCTTCATCCTAAGGATCCATGACAGAAAGATATAAAGCACAACCAAGTTTTTTCAGTAAATTCTTTTTATGTACCATTAAAAATAAAAAGAACATCCAAGAACTATGAATTCTTTTGGCTCACCATCTACACCAAGGACATTTTTTCACATCTATTCTCTTATTTCTTTTTCAGGAGGCTGATAACATCTCTGAAAGAAGCCTATAATACCTCTAAATATGTAAAACATAATGTCTTAAGAGTCTGGCTTCTTCTGAAGGACAAAAGAGAAACATCATACCTGTGATGAGTCACTGATTTACATTGTTTTGTGGGGTGTTCAGAGATGAATTCATTCAGATGTGCATGTTAAAACAAATTAATAGAAGACTGATATTTAATTACCTTAGGAATAGGGACTTTAATATCTACTCTACTTTATTTTTATTCTGTGATTGCTCAAACACATTCGTGAAAAGAAAACACTGCCTAACAAGGCACAAAACCAGAAAGGTTAAAAACAGATTAAAAAAAATGCAGTGGGAGAAATTGCTCTTTCTTGCAGTAGTTGTTTACTGGGTAATAAATGCTGCAGAAATTATGCCAATTTGGAAAAAAAAATACTGCAGAAAACAAAATATTGCAGGTTTAAGTATCTTAATTACAAAAATTTCATATTCAATGAACTCTAGCCAAAATAAACTGTGCACATTATCTAAAAAGCAAATGTTAACTACAACTGTATCTTGATAGCCTTCCTGGCTCACAAAGCATCCTGCACATGGGAGATTAAAGAAGGTGCCTCAGCTGCAATCAGTCCTCCAGCAAAGGGTTTCACTTCATTTTTTTGATGTATGTGGGGCCAAAAGGAGTCAATGTGCATTGATGGCCCTTAGCAGCACCTCATCTTTTTGTCTCTAACATTTGGGATCTACAGTACATATTTCACAAACTCTATTGTAGCTGAGAAGAGTTTCCTGCAAACCCCTACAACAAACAGAAGATGAAGTTCCAAACATTAATTAGCTGCTTAACACAAAGGCATCCACTTCTCACCGTGCCCAGTGCACACAATAATTAAAGCCATAAAGAAAAGGGGATGCATTAATACTTCTGCAGAGGGCAGGCTCTGAGGAGGGATGCACTGGGGTATAGAACAGGCCTGCAAGTCCTTACCCAGCTCTGATGGGAATCAGATGAGTCACTCATCTTCTCTGCATCCATTTGCATCAATCCAGGAGGAGCATGACTGCAATAACACCTGGGAGTCAGGACAGGGGTGGCCCATTCCTTGCTTCTCCAGGTTTTTGGGGGACGGGGTCAGTGCTGTGCTCTGGGCACCCCTCTGTAGGTTTGTTTCCTCAGAGACACAAGCAGGTGTAAAGGGTGCTGCATAAAACACAAAGTAAATCACTGCTCCAGCAGCAGGATCCTGCAGCAATAAAAACGCAGGTACAGGGCTGATTAAGGTACATAAAAATGCACCAGGGATGCTGGGAATCCTTTACAGCCTGCTAAAACCTGATGGACCATGCCCTCAGTGCTACAGCACTCAGAGAAGGCATTAGGGAAGCACAGGCAGATTTTGTTAAAGTCAAAAATGGCCATTCCCTCCAAATTCATGGCCTCAGTTCCTGCCTCCTGACCTAGAGAGCTTGAAGGAGGCCTGGAAGGTGGGAGCTCAGTTGCTCCTGCTCAGAGGAGAAAGAACTGAATCCTTGGGGACTCTATTCCTCTCCACAATCTCTAGGTGAAATTTGCCAATTATGCTCCCACCTTAGAAGCCTTGAGCAGGTGAGGTGTTCAGTTAGGAGCTCAATCCACCTCTCTCCCTAGAAAGAGAACTGTACTATCTTCCTCCAGATATCTTTGGAGAAGGAATTCAAGCAAGACTTGGGGGTATAAATCATGGACTCATAGAGCAGGACCTTCAAGATCATCTCATTCCCACCATTGCCATGGGCAGGGACACCTTCCACCATCCCAGGTTGCTCCAAGCCCCATCCAACCTGGGACACCTCAGCCAAAGCTTCTCTGGGCAACATATTCCAAATAAAGACCAGATTATTGCCTATAGCCAATCACCAGCAAGGTATTGTGAGTCCAACAAAACACAGTTACCAAAAAAGCCTCCTCTACTCCCTCCTAAAGAAGCTGAAGGCAAACTCACCACACCCTGAATGTTAACAGACTGGTAAAAGATGAACACATTTCCTCAGCATAAAGAAGTACATAGATATATTAGTAGTAGATACATATATATATTAGTAGTACATACATATATATATTAGTAGTAGTATCATGATAAAGCTGTGGCCAAATCTTCCACGTCCATAAGGCTTTAGAGCACCCTTGGTACCATCTCAGTTCTGCCTGGTTCAGAAAAATCTTCCTGTCCATGCACACAAAGAGACATAATCTCAAATTCTTCACAGCCAGCCTCCCAGGCAGTTGGTTTGGGAAGGAAGATGCAACCCCAGACTTTGGGAGTTCAGCTGGAGAGGTGGTGACACACATCAGCTGCAGCCCTTCACACCTGGCCAGGTTCTCTGCTCTGGGGTACACAGGTTTTCTTCTAAAATGAATTAAAGCAGACTGTGTACAACAAACTAAATATTTCAGGATTGGGGTCATTCAAAGGTCAGGCCAGAGATTTTGTGTATCAAATTTCCTGCAGTCTGTGGTGAACTTGTCAGTGTTTGGATTCCTAAGCAGGGCTCTGCAGAGCAACATTTCCATGTGGATTTTCACAAGGAATAATCATAACCTGCAGTAGGGGTCTAACCACGCTTTGCAGCTATTTCCCAAACTTTCCTTTTCCCATGGCAGATGAAGAGCCTTAAAATTCTCCTCTAAAAGTTGTGCCATGAAGTGAAAATCTCTCCAGGTCTATTTATCTGGGTCTATCAGCCAATATTGGCTGACTAAACCCTGAACAAAGCCAACAAGTTGGGCACCTGAGTGATTTTCCAAATTGTTAACTGAATCATCAGGCATCTAAACACCTTTGAAACTCCAGTCTGGGGTGTCTGTAGTGCTCAGAATGCCATACTGAGACACAAGAGTGCTTTTATTTCTGCTTTACAGAAGCACTGTAGCCAAACTCTCAGAGGCAGCTGTAGTTTGAGGGGTTGGAACTGAGGTGTCCCATGTCCTAGGGACATTTTCTGACCACTGAGCTCCCCATGCAGCTGGTGCAGAGCCTTTTTCAAGGGCTGTGTTGCAAACAGCCCTGCAGCCCTCAGTGGGAATGTCAGCTTGTAAGGGAAACACCAAGCTCAGAGCTGCACTCATGACTCCCATGTGCCAGTGAATCCCACAGCCACTGCTCCACAAAGCTGACCCCCTTTTATTTGATCTTAGCATGTTCCTAAATCTTGCCTCTTTCTATGGTCAAGGGATGGAATTTAGTTGCTAGTAAGCAGTTCTGATTTCATACTTTAGGACATCAAAGTATGAATGATGTTTTTCAATTTTCTCCACTTAAGGTTATTATAAGATATATTTTAAGGAGCATTATTTCCTGAAGATACTGGACACAAAAATCTGCAAAACCTTTCTCTCTATTGGCTTTAGGTCAATGCTGAACACAGACACACTATTTTTTTCTTAAGGACACATCACAGAATTAAACATCCATCACTTAAACAGAAAACACTGCCTGAGACAAAAGGAACCTCACAGCCCATTTGGTTAAGGGATGCTTTAGGGGAAATGCATCCTAATGCAGGAGGATTTACATTCCACTGAATCTTTTTTCTGTCTTTTCACAAGCTATCCTTTCCCACAGTGCAAATTGCAACAGCATGATGATACCCTCCCCCTGCAACCATCTTTAGGTGACTTTCCGTGCCAGTCCTGCCTGCTCCCCTTGAAGGATCCGCTCCAAGTCCCCAGGTCAGCACCACCCTTGTGAGGCTGCAAGTTCAGTTGTCCAACCCCACAGCACAGCTCTGCTCTGAAGGCAGCTGGGAACAAACCATATCATTCCCATTAGGCTAAAAAGCAGCAGTATCTTGTGAAGTTGCAGCAATATTGTAGCTGGATTTAAACAAGCAGCATAAAAGCTCGCGGCGCGCGAGGGCCGGCGCGGCGCTATGTATCACTCTTTATTATGCTGCTGATAACAATTTATATCAGGATGTGGAGCACCAGCCTCACAGACTCCCAGCAGCAGCACAATGCAGAAAAGCACCACAGCGTGTGTAGTTTAGGGAAGAGACAGACAGGGAGCTTTGGGTTTGTTTGCTCCAGGGACATTGGGATGGGACTGGAAGGACCAGGGCTGTCGGAGCATTTGGACTTCCATATGATCATTCTTTCCTCTATTTTTTCCTTTTCAGCTCATTTTTGCTGATATTTGGACAAGTCAGTGTGAGTGACCAGGGTGCTGCTGTGGCCAAGAGAGCCAACAGGGGGGTTGTACCAGCAAGGGCATCCCCAGCAGAGGTAAAAGGTCATTATCCCACTGCTTGTTAGGACACACTGGAATACTGTGCTCAGTTTTGGTTCCCATTATGAAAAAAAAAACAGTAGATGGGCTGGAGAGGTCCAGAGAAGGGCCACAAAGATGATCCCAGGACTGGGAAGCTGTCATATGAGGAAAGGCTGAGAGACCTGGGTTTGTTCAGCCATGAGAAAAGAAGGCTGAGGAGAGACCTCATCACCATGTTCAGGTATTTAAAGGATGGCTACAGAGAGGGAGACTCCCATTTCATGAGTCAAGGGGTAATGGCTACAAATTACTCCTGGGGAGATTCCACTTGGACACAAGAGGAAAAAATTTCACAATGAGAATAATCATTATGTATCATTGGAATAAACATTGGAACAATATCTCCAGTGAAGTGGTGGATTCCCCAAAATTGGACACTTTAAGATTCAGCTGGTGCTGAGCTTGTCCACACTCTGCTTTTGCCAAGAAGAGTTGGACCAGGTGATCCTTGAGGTCCCTTCCAACGTGGCATTCTGTGACTCTGATATATTTGCTCCTGGAAGATGTGGACTGGCCATAAGTACCTCACAGCAATGTGTGGAAAGCTAACACACCAGTCCATACCCCAAAGGGCATCCCAGAAGTTTGGGCTTATCCAGAAGTGCCCCTGGATGGCTCCTCCATGCTGCTGCTCTCAGGACCATGCTCCACCACGTTCTAATGAATCCTGCTTGAAGATGGCAGAGGAGATTAACACTTACTTACAAACCCAGCAAACCCACACAAAACCCCTCTTCAGAGCCTCCTTCCTCCCACCCAGCTGGAAGTTTGCACACCTCAACCTGATGGCAGAAGGAACAGCCTGGACGGCTTCGGGAGCCAGCCAAGGTTTGGAATTGGAATTTTACCTTCCAGTTTGAATGGATTTCTACATTCCCTCAGCAGCATTTATCCAAGGCAGCACTTGCAAGGCTGAGGTTAGCCACAGTGCTGAGCAAACAGCACACAGCTCATTTATCTGGAGGGGCTTTGTTCAGCCTGGTTTCACACTCCCGGCTCGGACACGACGATTAGCTCCTCCAGGATACACTACTGTACGTTTAGATAGCAATCACACAAACCATCATTTTAGATGCCAAAGAAAGAACAATTAAATACCAGGGGGATTGTATCAGAAACCAGGTTTAGCTAGTTTTTCAGCTCTGGGTCATTATTTCACATGTATATATCAAAGGAATGTGAATATGGAATAGGCTGAGAAGCAGACTGCAGATGCAAATGCCAAAATACTAGAAGACTAATAGATTGTTTTTAAGGGGAGGGAATAGACTGAAAATATAGGAGAAAGTTGCTGAAATAAATCAAAGGTGAGCAGATGCACTTGGCCAAATGGCTTTTTCCTTCGTAGTACAGCGATTTGTTTTATCCTTATGCTTCCTGAATCCAGTCAATAAGACTGCATTAAAAATGCATGGGCCAATCTGATGGCTACAACACAGGAGTTTTCAGGAAAGCTGGGACGTTTGGAAGGGCACAAGCACTATATTTATGTACAGAAAAGGAGAACAGAGCTTGGGAGAAGGAAATACTTGTCAGATGTCAGGTTCCCCATGTAGCAAAAATAATAAATTCCTCTTCTTTTGGGGGAAACTACATTCTTTATCTAGAGAAGCTGCCACACTCACACCAGGCACCCACAGGGGAGGCAGGGAGAGTAATAGCCCCTACAAGAGGAGAGCAGCCCCTATTTTACCACTCCTCTTTGCCATGTGCTGTATTTTAGAACTCCCGTGGATGCAGGCTGGAGCCAGGCATTACCAATGGCTTTCAGGAAAGCTGGCAGACAATGAATTTTGATCAGAAAACAGAGCTGACATTTTCCAATTTTCTGTCTGGACAAAGAGCAGAGAACACTTCATTTAGAGGGAGCCCCTGCCGAGCTGGGGCTCTCATCCCCTGGGTTTGGCTGAAGCAGTTCAGTGTTGGCCTCATTTGGTGGCAGCACTTTGCACCAGGAGTTCTTTGGGAGCATCCCCTCCTCCACACCACTCTCACCTGCAGCAATTCACTGCTTCTGCCTCCTGCAGCCTCTCCAAATCCATAGAACCACACAACCCATCCCACAGAGGGTGGCAGCTCTCCTGGGGCCAACAACCCCTCTGCAGGGCTGCTCCCCCATTTCCAGTAAAGTCGTGGGAGCAGACAAGTTGCCAGCAGATAAGGAGGGATCAGCTGCTCTGCAGGGCTCTGGAGAACACCTGAGCCACCCTGAACCCCTTCCCAAGGGGTTGGATCTGTCCAGGAAAGGCTGAGGGGTGCATTAAATGAAGGTTGTTTGGAATGGCTGGATCACTGGCCAGGAATCCACAGGGGTTTGCCACGTTCTTTGGTTGGATATTTCAGATTTTTTAAGAACTCAACCACGTGGGCATTTAGGCTTAGAGATAAATCAAGGGAAAGCATCTCTGTTTGGAAAATGCACTGTCCAAGGCAAGGGGAAGGAGAGAGAGAGGGGGATGGAGGGACCAGGGCTTTGTGCTCTCTTTATAAAATCTGTCAGAGGATGCACGGCTGATCTGCAGCTCTGCCTTCCCCTGGGATGCCCGCAGCCTGCCAGCGCTGCACGGGAAGGTCTTCCCCAGCAGGAAGGCAGAGAACACATTCTGTGACACAGGAAAACATTGAAATTAAATTTAACAACAGAGCAAAACAACTTCTGAGAGCTTCTCCGGCAGCACCAAGAGGTTTGTGCCACTATAGGAACATCTAAATTTGCATGAAGTGTAAACACACTCACACACACACACACACACACACACACCCGCTCCTGTTTGCACTCAGAGTGTTCAGAAAATAGCACATGTTCCTTCCCTCACTTGCACCTCGCTGCAGTTGTGGCAGCCAAAGCCCTGGAATGGCTGGAAGGAAGCAGGGCTGGCATCCAGGCACGGCACAGCTGCCATCCGCTGGGACCACGCTGCTCCAAACTGCTCTGGGCACCACTCGAGCAGCAAAACATTAAATGTTTCTATTATTTAGTGCGTGCAGCTGCTTAAACTGAACAGCCCTGGCAGGCTGAGGGGAGCACAGGAATAACCAGGTCAGCCAAAGGAGGTGTGTGTGTGTATGGGTGTGTGTGGATGGGGATGTACATTACTGGCTGCTGTTTATGTCGAGTGGAGATTTAGGAACAAATAGCCTGTGTTGTAGCACTTTCTACCACTGAGAGCTGTACAAGGCACTGATTAACTTTTTAAAACCTGCTGGGGAATGAAAGGATCTCTGGGAAGGTCGTACAGGGGAAAAGCTGCCCTTAAAGGGAAAAATAATACAAGAGGCTTTGTGTTGCTTTAGGTAGAGCGGGACCGCCATGCAAAGGCCTCCTGGATTTGGGGCTCAAAGGCTTCAGAGAAGGAAAGGACAAAGCACAGCTGAGGATGGAATGATATTACTCATGCACTGTCTGGATCAGAAATCATTCTCTCTAAAAATCCAATGTTTCCACACTATTTTCCAACCCTTTGGAAGATATTTCCACCATCTGGACTACACCATCCATCACAGATCCCCTCCTAAGCATCTTCCATCTAAGCAAAACCACGAGGTTCATCACACCAATTAAAAAATTACCATCTTTGTTTCTCTGTTTTGAAACCAGCCTGTAAACCATCCTAATATTTAGGGTGACATGAAGGAAAATGAAAGCAAGCAAGCAGAGGCATTTCAATAACACCAGGACTAATTGCTCCATTGTGGAGCCATTTGGTTTAGAAACAGTCTAAAGAAAAATCAAGTGGAAGTCCTCAAGTTTTAGGCATTTAAAGAGCGGGTGGACAGAGCAGGGGTATGAGAGCAGACACTACAAGCACAGCCAGACTGAAATTTTCAGGAAAATTCTGCATGAAAGAGTGTTTTGTACAATCAGCAAAATGCTCCCTATCTGAGTCATTCACTTGCATAAAAGTAGAAAACTCTTCTAATGAAAGTAAATGAATTCTAAATGAAGGAATGACTGCGCATGAAAATCAAGAGCTTCTGTTCTAAAAACTTTGAAATGAGCTATTTAGACATCATAGCATCTTTCCCTAGATTTTTCTTAAACTAAATAATGGCAAGTTCAACCAATTTCACAAAATATTTCTGTTCTAATGCAAATATAGGTCTCAACAGGATATGGTTTGCCAACTTTTATTTGGCAAAAATAAAATGAAAATTAGTTAAGATGGCCTAGAAGATTTGGGCCAGCACACTAACACCAAGTTTGTCAACTTTCCATTTCTGAACATTAAACTTATGCAGTGGAATCACAGAATCACAGAATGGTTTGGGTTGGAAGGAGCCTTAAAGATTTCTTATTTCCAACTCCCCTGCCACAGGCAGGGAACATTCCAGCAGACATTACACCAGTACCCCCCAGTATCCAAGCTCAGAAAAGGGGGACTGTCATTGCCATCTTATCTACCCACCCCCTCAGTGGATTATTGTTTTTCAGCTCATTATTTTTGCAATGTATTTTTGACTCATACCTGTCTGCCAAGGTAAGCAAACAAAACTTGAACGACCTATTTCTGCTAAATCAAACCTATGCTGCAGATCCTTTTCATCTCTTCTTTTGTTTCCCACTCCTTCAAGATTCAGCTTCTCAATTCAACAGATTTCAGGCCTTAAAATCTGCTTTGAGAAGAAATGTAACATGGACCCCTGTTGATAATTAGCCCCAAGTTTGTCAGCACTGGAAAAGGAGAGGGTGAATGCTCCCCATCAGCAAACTACAAAGCCAGGTGGGCACTCTCCATCCCAGGTGGAAAACCTGCAGCTCTGACCTGCAAGAAACACAACTAAAAATTGGTTTCTGCATTACTTAAATGGAGTAATAGTTCCAAAGTAACCTTGATAGGACTCCAACTGTTTTATGATATCCAAATGGGACATCCAGGTCTCTCTCCTGAGTGCTCAAGGAAGTACTCATGTGCACTAAAATCCCCTTCTCTTTTTCCCTAGGGGAATTCCCATGATTAATGCCAAAAAGAAAAAGTACATTTCATGTAATTATGGAATCATGGGATCTTTTGGGTTGGAAGGGACCTTAAAGATCATCTCATTCCCCCCACTACCATGGGCAGGGACACCTCCCACTCTCCCAGCCCTGTCCAGACCAGCCTTGGACAATTTCAGG
The DNA here is from genome assembly GCF_023055355.1 of Agelaius tricolor. Lineage (NCBI taxonomy): Eukaryota > Metazoa > Chordata > Aves > Passeriformes > Icteridae > Agelaius > Agelaius tricolor. Next base: position 27,269,523 of record NW_027269271.1, read on the forward strand.
GATGGGGCAGCCACAGGTTCTCCAGGCACCCCGTGCCAGGGCCTCACCACCTTCACAGAAGGCAAATCCAAAGGTGAGATCTGCCTCCTGATCTCCCTGATTTATAGCAAGGGGAAAACACCAGGAAAGAAACATTTCTGGAAGGCTTAATCCATAGAGGTAATCCATAGGTAACGCAATGGGAACAGAATGGAGTAACTAATTACATTTGGAGTGTGTGTGCAGAGCACTTTATTGACCAGACCTCTTAAATTGGTATTTATGTTTTTGCTGTCTGGAACCCCCAGGCCTTCTTTGAGATATGAGTAGATGAGATAAATAGGAATTATTTTACAGCTCCTGATCAGGTTACTGACACTTATGTTTCTTGTTTGTAAATGCCAATTCATTAGCATATGAAGGATAAACTATACTCACTTCAATAACTGCATTTCCAGATAAAACCATTAAAAGAACAAAGCAAAAAACCAACCCAAGAGAACCTTTCCACAACCTCTGAGTCTGTTGTGAGGCTGCTTTGGAAGATACATAAACCAAAGCTGACACTGCACTTGATCTCAGCCAAAAAGCCTAATAGCAATATTATAGCCCATAACGTTTTACATCTGACAAGCGTAAAGATCCTGTTTGTGCATCTGTCCATAATTTATCACCTTGGTAAAAACTCCTACCACACCCCCACCCCTGTACATTGTGGGGAAGGTGGAATTGCCACCTGGGATGGCAGAACCAGAAACCACTCAGCCTCTGAGAAATTTTCAAAGTCAGGGGATGTTTTCATCACCTTGGTTGATTTGCAGTCGAACTATCACGCCAGACTTGCAGAAATCTCTAATCAGTGAGGGCTGAAGAGTCAACCAAAGAAATAATCTCTTGTCCCCTCTCTCAGGTTACCTGCTCTTCCCTATATTGCCAATTTTATAAACCATACCTTTCTCTGAGTAGGTGGATAATTGCTGTACACAGGAGCTCCAGATCTCTACGCCACAGACATCTCCTGCAGCTCTCACGTGCCTCAGCATTCACAGGTGGCTTTTGCCATGCAGGATGGACAGACCAGTGTTGTCCCCTGCAGTGAACAGGTTTTTCTGGTGAAAATCATTCCTATTCATTCCAGCCTTCCTGAGCTATCTGAAAGGAGCAGGTTTCTGTACTGTGCTCTGTGTCCTGGCCTGGACCCATGGGTCCAAAGAGCAAAACCAATGACAAAAACGCACACTTTCCTCAAAGGTTAAATAGATGAAAAATAAGAATCATCCAATTTTCAACAACTTTTCCTCTACGTTTTGCAGAAATTATGATGCTTTTTCACAACCTCTGGATGTTGCTGACAGAACAGCAGCACACAGGAAAATTGTCTGCATCCTGGACCCTTTTCTTTTCATGATGCCTGGGCTCCACAAGTGAAAAATAAAACCACAGCCCTGGAATAAAGCTGTAATCCATGCAGAAAGGCATTTTTAAATAGATACATTTTTTACCAGAATAGACCAAAAAGTACTTTCTGAAGGTGAAAGAATATTGAATTATCAATAGTCAATGTGCATGGAATCACTTGCATTGCATCTGCCTTCCATCTGCCTAAACCCAGCAGCTACTGAAGTCCTGCAAATGCTCCATAGCTACAGTGAACAGGGAGACCTGCCCATCTCCTACTGATTTAAAGATTAAAAACCTGCCTGGAAGGAGCCACCTACCAAGACGTGTTCCAAGTTCTTAGAGTCCTGATTCAACCACCGCTGAAAGCAGTGGGATTCCTGCCACTGATCCCAACAGCGCTCAGATCACATTTCCCACTGAGAGTTATTCCAGAATACTAACGCAGACATTTTGTCAGAAAAAAGAACACAACTGCAGAAAGATAGATAAAACACCCTAATAGGTTTTTTTTCCCTTCTCTGGTTTCTATTATTCATGGGACTCTAATGATCCCTTCCTGCACGCAAGACAAAAGTAAACCAGAGCCTGGCACTCCGTCATTAATGTGATGTGGATATGTTAATGCAGCAGTAATTGCCTACCCTACTGCACTCAAATCACCTTGCTCTGCAAGTGTATCACTGTTAGAGTTTCACTGTCATTAAGATGACTGTCTGGTTTTGTGTTGTACTCATGAAAGTGAGTATTAACAGAATTGGGAAGGAAATGAGAAGCAAACCCAAAAAGTAGCTAAAATGATGCCCTACCACTGTAAATAAATCAATGTGGTGACCTGGCAGGTCTCTTTCTGGACTGGCCACAAAGAAGTTGATGGCAGATAACTCAAGAGGTACTCTGCACATGAGTGCTGGCTCAAAATAAAACTTTCAAAACATGCAAGCTGCAGTGAAATCTAATCAAGTGAATTTCACATCAATGCAGCCTCTAAACAATCAAAAGTCAGGAAGAATCACAATTTCAAGGCAACATCGACAGCCAGAGAAAGCATAATCCATATTTGCATTGGGCCCTCATCTATCTTGTCACGTATCTGCTCTGAAATCTTCTCCCCATTTGGCACCAAACTTTCTTACTTTGCAAACAACTACTGAAAAGAGTCCGTAACTGATTTATCAAAAGAGCTCCGAGCCAAAACGCTGAACCCTGTGGTCCACGGTAACGAATTCCCGACTCCGGAAAGAAAAGTTGGAGACAGCTACAATTAACTTTCCCTGCTGGAAGTGTGGCTGCCCTGAAAGGGCAGGGAGTGTTGGGAACTGCAGATGGCATCCCAGAGCTCGGCGATGAATCCGGAGCATCTTACGTTCCCTGGGGGGATGTTCGCACCGCGTCTGCGGCTAGACCTGGGAGACGCCATGGGAATGGCAGGACCCATCATCGGCTTGTGAGCCGTACGTGATGCAACTCAGAAACTGGATGGGCTGCAAGGAGGGGAGCAGAAACATTCAGGAACAAGTGGAAAGCAACAATTAAAGCACCAGCGTGGAGGGTTTCTATCTCCAAAGGACACGCTTGGTTTTGCCGAGGTTATCGGTAAGGACGCTGCTCGCCCGCGAGGATCCAGGCAGCCGGAGTTGAAACAGGATTTTATTTTACTTTTAGGCTACAAGGGAATAGTGAAGGCGAGGAGGGATGTTGCTGCAATCCAGCTCCGTAATGGAAACCTGGATGAAACGGTGGCTGCATCCTTATCACCTCCCTGCAATTCAACTCAAACGCCAGCAGCCCAACCACGTGCCTGAGACAGTCGAAGGAGTTTATGTTGGTTCAGCCATGTGTTGCTATTCTGATAAAGGACAAATTGACTCACCATTAAAAGCCAACAACAGCCTTAGAAAATGTACTGTTAAGCATGGTTTTTTGGTTAAGAAAATAAATAAAAATACATTTGATGCATTTTGAAATGAAAAAAAGCCTGAACGTTCAGCTGTGCTTTGAATTGCAGAGCACACACTCCACCTGAAAATAATCTATGCTCTGCTGAAGCCATTCATGGCCAGGCTTAAATTATTTTTATTCTTTGTCGGTGGCAAAATGATACTTAATATTTTATCTCTTTTGTTCACAGCAAGGTTTTTTCCCTTGTTTTGGAAAACAAACGTCTTTCCCTGGGGAGTACAGCATCAAACAGCTCTTGCAGCAAGTAATATTTTCTGCAGCTGTTGAGAGCAGGGTTCATCTGTAGTTGACTCAGAAGCGACTTGTGCATCACTGAGGTCAGAGATCATACGAGTGGAGAGAATGTCACACAGGAAAGCACCAACAAGGACAAAGGGAAAAAATATGGGAATGGTTTCCCATGTGCTGGGAATGAACTGATGGTAACTAAAGGGCAGTTACAGTCCTGAAGTAAAGCTTCTTCTAAATCAAAGTGGCACAGTACAGTTTATTGTTACAGGCTTACGGCACGAGCAAAAAGAGCAACACAATAAATAAAACCAAAACTCCATACCCTGTCTGCTTGCTCTCCAAATTGAAGCATCTCAAATATTACAGCAATATTTCCTGTATTTCATTACAGAGTCTGCATTTGCTGCTTACACACTTTATCAGGGAGGATTTGAGTGAGTGCAGTGAGTCACTGGGAGAGAAGAGGGTGCATCCAAAACCTCAGCACAGACACATCAAAGCATCACTAATCAAAAGGTGGAAGCAAACACTGGAAGAGAAACCTGAGCCTATTAAAAACTGAGGATTCTTACACACCTATGCCACTGGTGAAAGCAAGATGCTGGGGAAATAAAAAATATGGAATTGTTATCACCTTTTAGAGAGTCTTAAGGAAGCAAATAGACAGATCAAAGCACAACTGATTTATGAGCAAATCCCACCTATTCTTTTAAGTGCTTTCCAAAATTACCACTGTATATTGAGGCTTTAAAAACAATGGATAAAAAAATAGAGGTGCAAGGGATTTCATACTGCAATAAAATAATCTCTGTGTGGAGCATATTAATATTCCTTTGAGGGGCTCTATAAAAGCCTCTACATTAGGGAGATAAGGAAAGACATTGAAAAGGGCCAAACTAATCCACAGAGCTAAAAGCCACAACAAAATGTTCAAATACCTGCTCTGCAAGTTCTTCTGGGCTCCATCATAAAACCTGGGTCCTTTATAATCAGACATAAAGAATAATGAGGAGAGGGCACTTTGTCCTTTTGCAATGCCTCTGTAATTCCCTGGTTTGCAAGGAGCAGGTCCTGCTCTGCTGAGACAAACAAGATGCAAGATCACGTGTCCCAAGAGATGGAAGAGGAGAAAATCCACAGGAAGAACGAGCACGTCCACTCTTATGTCCAGCACTGTCATAATTAATGACAGTGAAAGGACAAAACCCCCAGTGCTTCAGGGGGGAGGTCAGCCTCTAAGTATTATAGATCCAAGGAGACCAGGCAAGGAATCACATTATTCCATATCTCACTCCTGCATGGCTCTTACACTTTCCCCCAAAAAGAGACAGTAATGAATATTGTCAGAGACAAGATACTGGAATAGATGGACCTTAGGTCTAACTCGATTCCTCGGCCTATATTCTTCTCAGAAGACAAGCTGTCACAGGCATCTAAATGGTGATGGAGCCCCTAAAAATGAAAGGGCAGGAAAAAAGACTCCTTTTTTCAGCCCTTTTCAGCCAGCATCTGCTCCTCTTCCCCTCCTTTTCCAAGCACAGTTCTAAAACTTTGCATAACTTCATAGTTCTTTAGGCTAGGACTCAAGAAAAAAGAAAAAAAGGGTTTGTGTACAGTGTATATTTCACTTTTTATAACTATTTTCCCTAGAAGTTCAAGAGAAAGCTCTGCAAACATAACTTAATGCTGCCTCCCAAATGCCTTGTTCATCTCAGCTACCTTCCAGGAGAGACCACCTGGCCCACCATGTGGAAATGGGAAAAGAAACTACAGAGTCAACCCCCCTGGCTGGTAACAGGAGGTATTTATTATGTGTGTCCACAGTCTTCAAGGAATTGGTGTGTTTGTGCATAATTCAGTAGGCAGTTGCAGCAGTTCATTGTTAGAGGCTGAACATCTACTTTAATGGTTATAGATACACCCTGGGTTTTCAATCTGCTCCTCTATTTCCAAAGGGGAAAACAATGTAAATAGCTACAGGGAAAGCTACAGGATATAAATAACAGGGCATGGGGTGGGATTTGGAGTTTGCTCCCACTGTGAGTTGTCACCTTCTACCCCCAGTCCCTGCCTTGTGTCCTGTAGCACTCCTGCCTCAAGCCCTGGCCACTGCTGCAGCTCCAGCACAATCCAGGTTTCCCAGAGATCCTGCTGCAGTCAGAACCCCACACAAATCCCAAAACCCCCTCTTCTGTCTCTTTACCCTTGACAGGATTGGATGGGGCCAAGCTGGATGGGGACCCTGGTCTGGAGTGTTGGAATGAGATGATCTTTAAGATCCCTTTCAACCCAAACCATTCTGGGACTTCTGTGACAAGAGAAACCCCACTGAAAACCACGAGGTGAATATGACAGCCAAAAAAGTCACCATGTGATCTTATGATCATGAAGGCTGTGGCTGGGAAGTGTCAGAAGTTGAAGGGAAGGAGTGAGAGGAATTCAGCCACTGAGGGATGCTGGAGTCAGGAATGCTGCCGGCACTTCGCTTCATTGGGGCGATGTTTCCAGTTCCAGTTTCCTAAAAGCCCAAGTTTAACAGCACCTCAGCCCCTTGCAGGAAGTGCTCATTAACTCACTGTCTCTGTTTGGTAAATCCTCCAATTGCTACCTTTAAAAACCTGCAGAAAACTTCAAAGACAGTGAGGCTGAAGAGCAAATATTCACTGGTGTCTTAAAATGAAATCTAAGGTAGGGCAATGAGCGGAGGAACAGTTGGTGAACAGTTGGTGAATGGATATTTTTATGCAAGGAATGCCTGAAGGAAAGAGAAGGAAAAAAACTGTGTAGGAAGAAGGAGCAATTAATATGCTCCCTTTTTTCCCCCCCCTTACGCTTATTTTGATTTAAAAGTCTATTCTTTCAGTATCACAGATTAAGGTCGCTCTACAATTTACCATGGAAAAGAAAGTGGTCATAGGGGTGGAATCGAGAAATGAAAGAGTGCCTATGACAGAGTTTTTAATTATTCGAAAATTATCACAAAGATATTCTGAATTAATTTTCACATTTTTGCATTTGTACATTTCAAATGAGAACGAGCACGGATGTCACTCAGTTCACTGGGAAATGGCACTCATCCTTAAGACCAGTTCCCTCGTTAATGTCATTCTTGATTGGGAAGGCCACCAACTGTAACAACGTCTTGCTAAAAACATTAAACACTTCAACGTGAGCTGCTCTCACCAAAAAGCCCTGACTTCCCCTGGAATTTATGCAATGGCAAGACTTTGATGCCAAAAAGCTATTTAAAAAAATACAAAATGAAAATACTATAGAACAGTACTCTGTATCCAGATTCCCTCTTGCTGGTTCTGGGCAACAGCCTATTAGGTGTGCATCTCTTTTGGCTTAATGTGAGGCAGAAACTACATCCCAGTTGTTTTCCTCGCACTGTTGTTCTACAGCAGTAGAAAAAATATTTTAAAAATATTTTTTAAAAATTTAACTACAGTTAAAAAAACATTAGTAGTAAAAAAAAAAATTAACTACAATTAGGCAATTGTTCATTTCCTGTTTTTCGCCTCTCAAGGTAACACTGCATAGAAAATTCCAGTTATTTGAGAGAGAATCAGTGAAGCCTTAGTGCAGAGAAGCCAAGGTGAGCACAGCACCTCCTTGCTGACAGGAGCCACCTTTGTGCCACAGTGAAAGTGGGGATGAGCTGACTGGACCCTCCCAGAGGAATTTATCATGGGGATGATGTGTTGGCTTCCAGTAGGGATGAGGAGAGAAATCTTCACAGCCTCAGTATTTTTATCAACACAAAATCAATAAAACCTCAAGGGACTTGTAGATGTGTGTGGGACATGGAGAGTTTTGGGGTAATTATCCAAAACTTGGCTTGACTGAGCAGTATCAGTATCATGTGGTAGAGGGCAGATACACAGCTTAAGAGCTTCTATTAAAAACATGTTCTTACAACCAGCCTACAGATTCTTAATTACTACTTTTTTTAAACTATCACTATTTTTAAAGGAAGCTCCACTTTTGAGAAGTACATTTACACATCTGGAACAGAGATGAGCAGATGGGGAGAAAAAAGGAGAACAGAAGAGTCAAGAAAAGATCAGAGAAGAAAAACTCTTAAAGAGTCTGTGCAAGAGCAGGATGAATATTGGCATCAAATATTTATGGACAGTCATTCAATCAAGGTCTACAAGCTTCCTTTAAAGTATGCATTCCCCTTTTTATTTACTCCTTGAAAAAATTCACTTCATGAACATGGTTTATCATGATTAGATCTTCATGTAAAATATGTTCACTTGAGCAGGAAGTTTTCATATTTGGAAAGAATCAAACATTTGTGAAGGCAATGGGAATGCTGCTGTGGGTTTCAGAAATACTGAGATTTTCTCCCAGATGTCTTCTAGCTGATTTCAAAGCAAGAACAATCAATTCTACTGGCATCAGGAATAGCAAACCATTCATAATCTTTCATGGAATGAGACAGCTTTTGAAACAAAATCCATTTTCCAAGTTACACTGAATAACATGGGCACTTAAAACCAACTCCAGGCTGAGGAGAAATTCTATGCAGTGGCTATTTTTTCAAACAAAGTTCATGGAATACTGCAAAAAATCAGGAAAGGCTCTTCCTGGACCTACTCTACACAGACACACACACATTAATACACTGATGTGTTTTTTTGTTTGACTTTTTCCCTGTTCAGACTTATGATTTAGGACATTACTCCCCATATCTGAACTTAAAATTCCAGCAGGTTGCAGAGCAGTAATTCAGGGAACTGTCTGTGGCTTCTGTCTGGAGACTTGAGCCAGGGATTCTCAATTCTCCCATCTTTTACAGACCCAAACCCTCAGTCTCCACGTCCATACACACCCTCAACTCCATGAAACGTTGCAGATGCAGATCCAAGATCTGAAATTTAACTTTTCATGGTATAGTTTTTAAACACACACATGGATGGCAGCCCCACATGTATCACTGCACACAGGCAGTGATCACTGGGTGCACTTCCCTCCTACCCTGTCATTTAGAGCTCTATTGACAGCAAACAAGTTACAGATCTTTATTTTTTTTTTTCCTAACAACATGTAATTTTGCTGTTGTTTGCACGTTTTCTCCAAGACATATTGGATACCATTTGCTTTTCATTACAAAAAATGTGCTGACAACAAAATCACATATTCCTGACACACAAAAGAGAGAAGACATAGCCACCATTTTTTGGGCCAGGGGAGCTGTTCCATGGGAAACTCGATGCATCATTCCCCAGGGATGCAAAGCTCACCCAACATGGAGCACGTGCATCTATCACTACACAGCAGATGGGTCTGAGGCTTCCAAAACTCCTGTCCTTTTTTATTCATATTGCAGCATATTGATATATTATTTTCAATTATCTGAAGATAATTAGATCTGGATATCCAAGGGTAGCCAGATGCAAACACGTCTGAAGATTTATGCAGTTGGCTGCCACATTTATAAGTGTGTTTATACCCGTAAAGGCTGTGAGACAGCATTGCAGTGGAGCTACATTAGCCAGGTTAATCCATCACACAAACACCCAGCAGCAGCAGCAGCAGTGCCAGAGCTAATTCTGATTCTTCACATTCCAGATACACCTAAAGCAAAGATCTGCATATAGACCTAAATCCAAAATGGGTGTAAATGCCTTTGGAAAAGCCAGTGCTCCAACTAAAGGGTGTAGATCTCCAGCTGAGGTGAGATTTACAGCTCGAGGGGTAATTTTACATCAGCTGGGCTCCTCTCACTGAATTCAGTTTGTACACTCACAGTCAGTGCCCATGTACTGCTCTGCTTGAACAAATCAATGGCTCCCAGCTGGATTGGGAGCTGCTGCTGGTGGTTTATCAAGGAAAGGAGTCCATGTCTAGGTAGCTGACAAATGGTATCTGAGAGGATACCCCAACACCTCCTTTAAACTCCCCCCAGCACATACTGAAAGGCAGACCCAGAGCATGGCTCAGGAGTCTATGACTTCACATCTATTTTTTGGTGAATATTTGAACTCCACCTCCCAAATATCTGCTTCATATTCAGGCCTCAGCCTTACACTGCTCCCTGCAAAAAGAGCAAATCCCACTAATTCAGGACATGCCTCTCAGTCCAATCCCTCCCTGGGATGCCCAGCACTGAAGACAACAGACTTCAGTGTTTTGTCCAGCCTTGTCCTCCCATGGTTTCCAGGAAGAATGATTTTTAAAAATCTTATAGAACTGCAGAAGGAAAATACGGTGAAGTTGGTCAAAAAGGTTGAACAGCAGGAGAAATTCCCTAATTCCCCAGGCTGTGGCTTTGCCAGCTCTCCCAAAGCTCAGGATATGCCACAGCTTTATGGAGCCTATTGCACACATCAACATGCAGCAGCTTTTCATATTGCAAAGCAGATTGAGAGAGAGCAAGAGAGTAGAAGAAAAGTAGCAAGAGGACAAATTTCTTCCTCTGGCCATTTTTAATTGTCATTTCTATAAAAAGCCCTCAAAAACACTAAGGGTGCTTGTGGCATTCACATTTCCTGGAAAAATCCCTTTGCCCAGGATTTTTCTCCTGAGAAGCCTCAGAGAAAAATGAAAACAATAATGATCTGATTTGCTTCTCCTGTGTTTTGCTCCTTTGGAATGTGTTTGGAGATTGTTTACCCACAGGTGATTGTTTCTTTGGATTCTGCTGTGAGTTGTTTTGACTCAATGGCCAATTGGGGCCAAGCTGTGCTGAGACTCTAGAAAGAGTCACAAGTTTTTATTATTATCTTTTTAGCCTTCTGTAAGTATCCTTTCTGTATTCTTTAGTGTAGTTTAGTTTAGCATTCTTCAATATAATAAAATAATAAATTAGCCTTCTGAGAACATGGAGTCAGATGCATCGTTCCTCCCTTTTATCTGGGGGCAACCAAAACACAATAGGTACTAAAGCCAAATGGAGTCACTGGAATTTATTGATGAAGTGAAAGCCAAACAGATCCAGCTTCTCTTTCCTCCACAAGCTGTATTTCTTTATTGTTACTAAAAAGCCACACTGCTCTCTCTGGAGGTAGACTGCCCAAAAGGATGCACTTGGGTTTAAAAGACCTTTTTTTTGTGTGTGTGGTCTCTCTCCCTCCCTCAGCTCCCTTTCCCTGTCCCTTGCCAGCTGGTTGGTGGTTAGTGCAGCTGGCAGTGGTGCCAAGTGCCTGGCTGCAGTGGGGCCCTGGGCATGCAGCAGGGATAGTAATCAGTGATCAGGGAAGCATGGATTGAACACGCCGAGCGCTGCGCCCACTGCTCCACCCTGCAGGATACAAATGGAGCTGTGCAGCAGGAAAAAACAGTGCTCAAGCACTGGAAAGATGCTAATGGCAGAGGTGACCTGTGGGTGTGCAGGCCTGGCAGGGTAAATCTGCCACCACCAAGGACAGCACTGGAGGAAGGGGCTCTGTGTGTCACCGTGCCCAGATGTGGGGTCACCAGCATGGTGCTGCCAGTGACACCACTGAGCCCCAACCCCACTGTCCAGCCTGGTGTCTGATGGGGGAACCACTCTGCTCCTTTCTTTACACAGCTCAGCCTTGTCTTTATCCCAGAGCCACGCTGCCATCCTGGATTTTTCCCCCCCAGGATGTGCTGGAGCAGAAGGTTTGGGCATCACGCCCCTCTCCTTTACCCTGAACTGCAGCCATTAGTGCTGGGACTTCAGTGCAGTTGAGTTTGCTGCAGTTCTACTTATTTCAACACCTACTTTCCCAAACAAATGTATAGTTTGTACTGTCAATGGATTCCAGGTGAATGTTCACTGCAGCACAAACCACTCATCCTGACCAAATGGTTGAGCAGTTCCCTAATGAAGGAGCCAGGAACAGACTGGCTCATGTATTTAAAAGGCTGGCTGAGAATTCAGCCATCATTTGAGAATACTGCTATTATTTTTTTTTTCTTTCTGCAAAATTCAAAGTCATTAAACTGATTTCCTTTTAATGCCTCTTGACTCTTGTGCTTTGCTGAAATGAGTATTTCCCTTCTGTGCATTCTGCATCCTCTCAAAACCAGCTGCACACCCTCTGCCTCACAGAAAGACTGAGGGTTCAGGGACTTCCAAAATCCCTGGCAATGTGGTTTTAGCAAAGTAGGAATCACACAAACTACCAGCAGCAGGTCTGTAGAGCACAAGGCAACACATGAGTACATCTGCAATTGAACAGGATGATTTCTGAAAAGAGAGGCCAACAAACAAAGCAGCAGAAATAAAGTCACCTTTCACCAAAGAGCTCACGTGGCAATTGGTAGCCAAGAAGCAGAAGCCTGAGACCTCCTCCCAGGGTACCCACACAAAGCTGGTTAACTACAAAGACACAGTTATCAGAAAACTAGGAGACAGCAGGAAAAGGCTCATTCTGCAGGACACAGCAATCTCTTACTGGCCTGGCATAAAATGGAGTTTTTATTCAGGTAAAGCCCTCATTAAAACCCGGGAGAGTATTGAGTAAGTAAAAATAAGACCCTCAGGGTGCAGCCAGCCTATCCCATCTTACTAATGAACTCTCAGATAGAGAGAACAACATTTTGCCCACAGAGCATCCTCCCTCCTCTACTCCATGATGTTCTGTGAGCTCTCAGGAAAGTTCTTGATGGTTCATGATGTTTAAATCAAGGTGTAAGTTGATTTACTGTAGCAGAACACCACCACCTGTGTATGTCTGCTTCAGGATTCTTTCTTAGCTACAGTTATCTTTTTTACATCTCTTCAGAGCACAGGAAACATATGACACAATCTGAATATTTATGGCACGCTGTGGAAAAGCAGGAGCCCCTCTTCTGTACCCATCTCATTACAGGAGTTTGCAATTTTGGAAAGGCTTCCTGCCTAGGACCAACCTGAATGAGGTATTTCTACTCCACTGTAAAACCAGACTAATACAGTGCTGTAAATCACAGAGGATTTAAAATCTTCCAGCAGCCTTTTCCAAACCAGAGCCCATGTAAAAAAGTTCAGCTAGCCACTCTCCTTCATCTGAGGGGAAAGCTTGCCTTAGGCACAAACAAAGCTTCAAATTGATTTAATTTAAAATTTCAAACTTCTGTATGCTGCTCAGCTTCCGACTGCCATCTGCTTTTTCAGCTTGCCATGACAGAGAGCACATTTTTTAGTATGTTTGTTCAAGCAGGTCCATCAGTACAATATTAATTTTCAGAGTTTGGGAGTTCTGTATGCTTTTAAAAGCTGCTAGTTATAAATCAATATAAAATACCAATAAAAATACCACGGCTCATTCAGCCAGATTTCAAAATTGCATCTTCTCAGCCTGAAGCCCCCAGACTCTATTATGTTCTCACACTGTCCCTTCTATTTTTTTGTTCTGCACCAAACACAAAGGTCCCTCATGATCTTAAATTGGAACATTTTCTATCAGCCATGAGTCCCCAGAAAGCAGATCCCAAGTGTATTTCAACCACATCAGGTGTAGACACCCCTGCTCAGATATTCCAAGTGCAGGACAGTGAAACAACAACCTTTCCATCAGGAATTCAGTTTATCTCAAATCAAACCTGTTTTGACATCCCTTTCCAGCCATTCCAGGGCCTTTCCCCCCACCCATTTTCTTTTCTTTTAAAGCTTCCTTTATAAAATTGATTTTGCAAAGAACAAAGGGTGTCACTTGGGACCTCTCCACAAAGTTAATCTACTTTTCCAAACTGCCTAACTGATGTGTTGCATTGTGCCAAGGCAAGAATGAGCAGAGCTCTTCTTCCACTTGCAAATGCACTAAAATTAAGTTCTTCACTAGGCTTTGCACTTAAAATATGGATCTTTTGCATCCTTCCAGAACACCCTCCTTCCAACAAACACATTCCTAGAGACAGGCATATGTTACAAACATTCCAATCAAATGAACTTTGGAGGAAACTGCAGCTTGTGCCTGTCCCTGCTGAGAAGCCAGAATTGTGCCAATTCGTGGCTAAAACTGGAAAACTCCATTAATAGATGGGATGTGAGGCAGCCCAGCCATGGGTGGCTGTGATTTATTCCTGGGGGCACCCCTGAATTCACCCCAGGCCATGTCCAGCCCTCTCCTCTGCCAAAAGCACAGCAGTGCCTTGGGCACTGGACCTAAAGTCCCAATTTGCTTTGCAAAAGGAACGGTGCAGCAATTAATAACTCCTTTAAAAATAAAAATAAAATACATAAATAAATAAAACCATGTCACATATCAGCCCAGTGCCCTTTACAACTTCAGCCTCACTGAAATTCCAATTTCAACAATTATATCTTCCTCCTAAACTCTCCTCACACCCTCAGCAGCCAGACACCAGTGGGGGATTCACTCCCTGATCCCCCTCTGACCCCACTGTTTCTATTCAGCAGTGAACTAACAACCCCAGCCCTGTTCTGACACTCACACAGCCCTTTAAGGTCTCCCTGAGAGGCAACACATAAATGTAAATTCTATAATTATTTGAAAGCAGAGTCTCTTCCAACCTGAGTGAGATCTGATAGCATCTCTGCCTTATAAATAATGTAATGTGCTGGCAGGGTTTGCTTCTCTGTACAAGGCACAGAAGGCCCAGCTGGAGCACAAACAAGAATACAAGGAAAACACAGTTGATAAAAAATGTACTGGGCGACCCAAAAAGATGTTATCTACAGATCTCAGCATAGATGGACGTCAGGGCTTTCTTCTGATTTAGGGCAACATCTGTGATCCATGAAAATGGTGGCAATTTGGGAAAGATGAGAAAGCAGAGCTGGAGATGTGAGTGCTGCAAATACCCCAAATATTTCAGTCAAATCTCCTTTGCAGTTCTACCTTCAAAGTCACCGACTGTAAAATAATAAAATGCTTTGTCAGGATCCTGAAAACAAACAATCAAGGGGGAAAAAAAATAATAAAAAATTCAGAGGTGTCTTTCCAACATCCCTCCACCAAAATTGGCTTTTTCACTTGTAGGTTTGTAAAAGAACTTGACACAGAGCTCCAAAAAACGCCCCTCACCTCTTGCTAACTGCCTGAATTTTCTGAGATAAAAGGATGAGGGGAAGGATCTGGTTTACTGTAAATAAACCACAAACTACTGGACCATCTGGAGCTTTCCTGTGCTTTCTGCTGGCTCTGCAATTTTAAGGAGGCTTGTTTCCAAATGATGACACAGTTTGGGGGATTTAAACCATAATCTTTAAAACACATATTTAAAAGGTATTAGCTAATTATTTAGGCTGTAACTGCTGCAAAAGCAGCAAATAAACCAAAGTTCTTTGAACTGGTGGTTTTGAAGTTAGTAGGTGTTTGAAATGAGTTATAGGTAAGACCATTTGATTGACTTGTGTGGTGATGGACTGTAAATGAGAGGGGAAAAGGTGCCTGGTCTTTGTGAAGGGAAAAAATCGATATGGAACCAGTCAAGGAGAGTTCACCCTGGAGGGAACAGCCCCAAAGGTACAAGAGCAGCCAAATTTCACCCACCGTGGCAGGAGCTGCTGTGCTGCTTATAAACCACTTACAACACTTTTAAACTTTTCCATAGGCTGCCTGAAAAGGAACACATTTTTCCCAGAGAAATTATGACTTATCACAAATTTAATGCTTATGTACTACAGAAATTTCTCCCTTCCTCCTGTGCCTGCAGCTTTATTCGCTTTGGTTATCTGCTGTGGGACTGTCAGCCATGCCTGCTCCTTTTTCACTAGCACACCCAGTTTTTTCCCTGATATGTTTCCCAAACAACCATCTTAAAGACAATTTTTGACAAAAAAAAGGATCTCAACTTGAGTATTATTAATTTGGGGCCAGCACAGGAGGAGCAAATCAGCATCAAATCAGTTCTGCTCAAGCACATTCCCACTCACCGTGAAGCTCCACAAGTCAGGGGGTTTATCTTCATTTTGCCTCATTCCTGTAAATAATGTGGAGGATTCATTTTCCAAAGTGTCCAGAACCCAAATCTGAACCAGACAGCCCTGAGCATGCCTGTAAGGGTGATGCTTTTGGGAGTGTTGGGGTTCAAGGAGGCCCCAATTGGGGCAGGGTGAGAATCCCCCTTCCAGAAAATGTTCAGATTGACAGGGGATAAAAACCTGATAGGCAGCCATTTGCTACAATTAATGTTTAATTAAGAGCAGATGTTATTAGTTTTGCATCAGAAAACCACCATGTCTTCTATGCATGGCTGGAAATTCTGAGTTTGGTGATAAATAAACAATTCATAAATGAATGCAGCAGAGAGTTTCTAACAGGGAATGCTGTCTGGGAACCATGCTGTTCCTAAGGCCTGAAGAAAACAACATGGGTCTGATTTCCCTTCCTTCTTCATCATCCTCTAATGTTCATGCTGGGAGAGACAGAAAGATGGATGCATCTGGTTTTGGCTTTTATACAAATCTCTAACCATATATATATATAATATATATATATTGAAAAATACAACTCTCCCCTTTTCTTTCCTAGAAAGCCATCAGATTCTGCAGCATTTACTGCATCTCCAGACTGCCCACAAACGTAACAAATTCTAGCCCAAATCCCTACTTCCTTTTTTTATTATTCCACTTTTTTTTTTTTTTTTTTTTTTTTTTTTTTTTTTTTTTTTAAATATTAACCTGCTCCATCTAAGTCCTTATTTTCAGCATTCTATTTCTTTTGGTCAAACAGACACTGGAATGAACTTTGCATTTAAGCCATGTACTTCAGAAAGAAGATATCATGCAGCCAGCAAACCCATCATGTGCCCATTGTATTTTGGAAAAGGGTTAGAACTGGATAAAGCTCTTGTGAGAGGGATGAAAATATTCCTGAATGCATATAAAGGACTTTCAAAAAGCCAATAAACACAGAGATATTGTGGCCCCCTACAACAAAATGACACGGCTGGAAAATGATCTCAAGAAACAATTTTCATGCCAGTGTAAGTCTTATTAATGATGAAGAGTTCACTGTTAAAGGCAGAGAAGGGAAGGGAATGCACTGGCATTACATTTCAGTAACCAGGGACCCTCTGGAACTGGAACTTCAAAATAGGATTTCTTAAAAGCTTTTTCTTTCCTAAATTCCCTTTGCAGAAGCCTGCTTATTCTTTCATAATCACTTCAAAGCAATCCCCAGCCTTGCAATAAAGTAAATTCAAAGCAATTAGAGAGTAGATCTACACAGCAAGACCAAACAGTGCTTATAGAGGGTTTCTGTAAAGTGGTTCTGCATACATTTTCCTTGGAATGACATTATTTGTATAAAGAAGTAGGGGGATGTTTTATGAAGGGGAAGAAAATACGAAATAAATTTATGACAGCAAATAGAAACACTGCATCTCTGGAGTGTGATATTCTATTGCAGTTTGCAAGCACAACCAACACAGCATCGCCCTGCCACGTTCATGCATTTTAGTGAACAATAACAGAGAAGGGAAAAAAAAAAATAAAGAAAGAAAGAAAGAGAGGCGTCTCTGCAGCGTGCTACAATAAAAGCCACCACGTCCTACAATAACAAGCTACATATGTTCAGGAATAAACAGACCAAGTTTGCATTTTCCTGCCCCGGCTCCCAGCGGCCCTGCCTTGCTGCTTTGCCAGTTGAGGTTTTCACAAGGCAACCCTGTGAAATGCAAAACTGCCTCTTGCCTTCCACCGTGGCGCTGGTGCTGGGAGGGGAGCTGAGCTGAGCTCAGCTGAGGTGTGGGTATTTCATTGTGATGCAAATAAATGTAACAATTAAGAATATAATTTTGGGAGATGTCAGTGGCGTAATTACTCACATGGCTTCCAGCCAATTAAACAGTAGGTGAATTAGCCCATTTAATTGGGTTTGGAATTTCAGTGCAAGGTGTTTTATGCTTTGTATTCTGTCAACAGTTTGCTGAACTATACGTTAATAATTGTGATTGCTCTCGAAATAACATCTGGGTAAATTTGGTCTGGAGAACAAGAACCACTGCTCGAAAGGTTGCACACACCTGTGATCCCAGTTGTGCCAGCAGATTGACTCCAACAAAAGCTCCATTCAAGGAAGATAGAAGCCTTGATTGCTTGTAAGCCCATTAAACACTCTGAATGGCCATGAAGATGAAACAAGGAAGCGCTTTAGGACTCTGAAGTTGGAAGTCTTGGAGGAGGAATGGCAAAAAAAGAACAACACAAAGTGATTATTGCCAGTATAAAAAGACAAGCATATAACAGTAACCAAAAACGAGAAAGGGGAAAAAAAAGAGTGTCGTATCTCTTGCTTGGAGACTGCTGTGGTTCAGCTAATCTCCTCTATTAGCCGATGATCACAGTACACAATAGTCCTCAGTAAGAAGTGGAGCAGAGGCACTCCCGGGTTAGAGTAGAAGAGCTCCAGAGCTGCCCTGAGGAAGCACAGAACAGCACACCAGCACTGCAACTGGAGATTACAGTTTGCAACAGCACACAAATGAGCCCTCCTTCACAGAGATTAGCTGGAGAACTCAAAAACCCCTTTTAAAAACAGAGCCAAACTAATACAGCAGCGAATGTCTATTACCCACAGAGAGAATGCAAGGTCCAGATGAGATGCTCTGTTTATGCCAGGAGCTGGTTCATTTTACACCCCCATTGCCAATGCCTAAAATGAAGAGAGTCCTTGGGTGTGCTTAGCCTCTCTCGTTGAAATTCGGTCTCTGTTGCTCAGCTCTGATTGAGTCACTTCATCTGCAGATTTAATTTTTGAGAATTCTAGGAATAAGTACCAGGCTCTGAGTTGGGAAACCTTCCCGTGAGAGATCAGCCCAGCATCACTCCAGGCTGAAAGAATGCAGTGGCAAAGAGGAGAAACACTCATTGGGTTTATTTTAGCAGGACTGGGATCCCAGGGATGCTTCCAGGGAAATGCTGCATCAGAGCTGGATCACTTTGTCTATCTTATACGGCTTCTGAACCCTTCCAGGATTCTGAACCCTTCCTAACATCAGAGAAGATAAATGAGATGTGCAGCTGTACAGATCTTTTCAGTTCAAGGGTAATATTCTGCACAATCAGAGAAGGCAGAGGCTGGACTGTGTTTTCCAGTGTTGCACAGCCCAGAACAGCCCTCAGGAGTTACACCTGTAAAATGCAAGCCTGGGATCTGAATTGCAGCCTTGGACTCTTCTACTTGTGTATTAAACACTTTAATCAAACATTGTTCTATGCCTCCCATGCCTCATTCCTCCCATTTCAAATATCAGAATAAATCAGTGATTCATATTTCAAAAGCATTATGAGATCTTTGTATGTAGCATGCTCCATAGCATTATTGTTATTTATAATTAACAGCAGGGTTGCTCCACTATTAATAACACTTAGCAGCAGTGCTTTTCATCTTCAAACCACTTTCTGAGCACTAATTAACTTCAGACTTCTGTTGTTCAGAGCATCTTACTTGTTGTTCTGCTTCCCTCAGTTCCCTGTGTTACAGGGGCAACAAGGAAAACCCTGTGAGCTTCAGGCAGCCTGATACTGAATATTTAACTTTAGAGGGTCACTTAATAACTCCCACAGCAAGAATTGGTTCCACCTTGACAAATTTTCTCTGAGGTGTCTTTGTAAGACACTGGAGTGGACCCATAGTGCCCTTTTTAATGGGAACCGTGCAGACTAAGCAGAGCACAAACAGAGATTTCCATGAGTTTCCTGGATTTTCTCCCCTGCCTGAGCACTGCCCCTCTCTCCTCGCTGCAATGTGGAATTACCAGAGACTGCTCAGGGGTGCTTGGGAACCCCTAAAACGCCGCAGCACTCGGTGCAATGGAGCAGAGATGAAAAATGCATTTTCTTCACTCTGCACTTTATCTCACCCAGAATTTCATTCCAGCAGCAACATCTCAGGGCAGCTGGTCCCATTTTTTTTTTCTTCCTTAGCCATTTCTCAGGTGTACAGAATGTGGCACATAGCCCATTTTTAGTGAAGGATTTCTTACTCAATAATGTATTTTCTAGCTTGGCACCTGCAGGACAAGGCAGCACAGGACACCCCCTGATCCTTCAGGATGAGCTGGTCAGAGGGAGCAGCAGGACCCTCCTTTAGCTGTTCTCCTGCCAGGTGGGTCAGAGCATCCCACCCAATTTAGCTGTTTTAAATGCAATCAGCATTTATCAGGCATATGTTGGCCCCCAGTGTCCTCAGAGCAAAGGATGCTCTCAACTTTGGAACAGAAACTGAGAGAAAAGGGATTGGAGAAGGGAAATGAATCTGTAGGAATGTAATGGGGAAAAAAAACAAACAAGAATGAATCAACAACAGCAAAGGAATGTGAATTCTTACCACATAATTTCTTTGTCTCATACTGATTTGGACCAGTTATTTATTGAAGGGATGCTGATTAATTTTAATTTACTTGGCTAATCATTCAGCATCAAACACAGATCAATACAAACCCATTTATGAGGCCCAACTTTAAAAACTGCCACCTCCCTACAAGTTCCTTTTGCATCCCTCCCATCCTTCCTTTGCCTATCTCTGTCAAGAGTGCAGGAAAAGCAATGGACAAAGAGCTGCAGCAGCAAAGAGAACTTGCCCTGCAGATGTTCCTGTATCCTCTGGAGTGGACACTGTGCACGCTGATTTTCCTGCACATTTTCACCACAAAATGGGGATTGGCATTTCCAAGTTTGCACACATTTGTAAAGGGATTGCATTAGCTCACTATGAGGTATGGCTTCAGTTCATGGGATTTTATCTCACCCATCATACTAAAAGCACAGTTATTTATTCCAGGGCTTCTTTTTTTTTTTTTTTAATGAAAAATCTATAATACCAAAACCTCCCAATCAGTGAAACCATCCACACTTTCACATGATCATAACAGGGCACTTCAAGGGCTACACTAATTATGCCTTCTTGGCATATATTTGGCCCTGGAGGTAACAATAACATAAATTCTTCATTGTGCTCTAATTTAGCATCCAAAGATTAGCATATTCCACTCCTTTTATAAATTACAGGGTTTCCAGCACACTCTGCATTTAAAATCCAGAAGTGAAATGTACATTTTGTTGATTTGAAACAAGAAAAGGCTGTTTGCAAACTGACAGGGGTCCCTCACCCAGAGCACTGGATTAATGTCCAGTGGAATGAGCATCCACTGTGGGCCCTTCCAACCTTTCCCATCCTGTGATTCTGTGAAACAAATCACGTAACCAGCTGCTGGAGCAACAGCCAAACACCCAGACTAGTGCACCATATAATTCAATTGATTGCCCTGAGAAACAATAATATAGTTATAATACTTCTACTGGCTTGATCCCCAGGGGAGCAAATTTACTCTGGTCTCCCTAACTGGTTGATAACATATTTAAATGCCAGTCAGTCACTAATCCGTGGCTGCTCCATCCTCTGAGAGCTGCTTTATTGAACACTGTAATTGCCTGGATGTTGTTTTTCATTTCTGTAGCTGTTGCTGTTAATTAAATATTTCATAGAAAGCTCTCTCTGACATTTCTTACTGCATTCTTGAATATCTGATAAGATATACAGGCTGAATATTTGTACCTGCTGCTCTCTGCTGATACTCTTGTCCTAGATTCGAACCCCCAAAACACTGAAGAAATGACACACTTTTAGTGAAATTAGGACTCACACTGGCAAAGGGCTGAGGGGAGCAGGATGAAATAGAGGCATATGCCATGTCTGTTGGATCACAGATGTCAGCTCAGGCAGGATGTACATCTGGACTGCAGGATTTACCTTCCTTCTCCCTGTACATGTGGCACTGCATCAGTGGCAGGATTGATTTTCTGGAGTCAAACCTTAGCAGCAAATGTCAGACTGGGCATTCTTAAAACAAAACAAAAAAAAAAATATATTGGAGGAAGGTAAGGCTCAGAATTAGTTGACTTTGTGTGCCATGGTACAAGAGAAAGGCAGCATGAAGGGGCATTCTGGCAGCTCCTGGGGATGGCAGGTGGGGTTCCCTATCAACTGAGGGGGCAGATCCAGCTGTGGGCACACAAAACCCATCAGAATAGGGGGACCAAGAATTAAGGCTGAGTTGGGGATGTCAAAACACCCAGAAATTCCCTAACACTTGAGACACAATGCTGCTGTTTTCACACTGTACTCTAATGGCTACAGCCTGCCAAATTAACAAGACTTTTAATGAAAAAAAAGCACTGCTAATGCTCTGAATTAACTTGCCTAAAGTGATCTGACAAGCAAGTCTGGAGCAGTAACAAAGTGTTTGGGGTTTGCTTGGCAAGGGTTTGGTAGTGGGGGGGGATACACAGGTGGTTTCTGTGAGAAACTGCCAGAAATTTCCCTCGTGTCCAAGAGAGACAATTCCAGCAGGCTCCAGGATGGACCCACCCCAGGTGAGTCCATCAGCAATGCTGGGAATGCATCTGGAATAACATCATAAAGAAGGGGAAATGTTGCTGTGCAAGAGCTGTGAAGAAGAGTGAGAATGTGAGGGAAACAGCCCTGCAGATCCCAGGTCATTGGGAAGGAGGGGCAGGAGATTCTCCTGCAGCCCATGGGGAAGATCAGGGACAAGCAGGATGTGACCCAGCAGTCCATGGAGCTCCTGGTGGAGCTGAGAGCCACCTGCATCTCATGGGGAACCCCACACCAGAGCAGGGGCATGCCCAAAGGAGGCTCTGACCCCATGGGGCAGGTTCCTGGCAGGAGAGATGTGGTCCCATGGAGAGAGGAGCCCATGCTGGAGTTTGCTGGCAGGACTTGTGACCCTGAGGGTAGCCTGATCCTGAAGGACAGCAGCCTCTGGAATGACCCACCCTGGAGCAGTTTGGGAAGAACTGCAGCCACTGGAATGACCCACACTGGAGCAGTTTGGGAAGAACTGCAGCCCCAGGGAAGGACCCACACTGGAGCAGTTCATGTGTCCCATGGAAGGCACCCCACACTGGAGCAGGGAAGAGTGTGAGGAGTCTCCCACCTGAGGAGGAAGGAGATACTCCCATGCCAGGCATTTACACACTGTATATCCACAGAAGTGTGTGTATGCACACACGTACACCTGCTGATCTTAAATATCTGGATTAGTTAAGCATTTAACTAACACAATTTTAAACTGCAGTTCAGATGTTCTAAATGTTTAAATAATCAGGATGAAATCCCAGCACCACTAAAGTGTTTGACAAAGCCTCTATTAAGTTCAGGAGAATGCAACATTTTATTGGCTTTTCCATTCTTAATTTGCTTAATGCCACCAGTATGATTAGTGAGCCATCACATTTAGGAATGAAGATAATGCATGGACAATCTAAGGAACAGTCCCTCAGGAGCTGTTTATTACCAGCTCCTGGATGTTCTCTTAGCAAATGGAAAGCATTGGTGTGTGCCAGAAGTCCCAGAACATTGGATGCTGGGATGCCAACAGCTCCACACAGCGTGTTATGGAAAATTCATGTAAGGAATGAAGTTGTTTCTGGGACATTATTTTGGAAAGCCTTGTAAATCCTTCCCCAGCCCATCTGCTGAAACCTTGTTCTGTACATTGACTTTGTTTTGAGCCTGGTGTGTGGATCTGCTGCTCCAGGGCTTCTGTGGTCTGGTTGTACTGATATTCCTCCAGATGATTTATTCCCCAAGAAGACTCCCAGATGCCTCCTAGACATCTACAGCATCCCTCTTTCTTTAACATGGTCTGGTTCAAAATTATTCCCCTTTCAAAACAAAACCATATAACCCTCTGTTCTGGACCATGACAGGTTAGAAGCAGGTGGCTCACTCCTCACTGAGAATGGGCAAGAATTGCAGCACATGAACACACAGAAGCCAGGAACTGTCCAGGCACTGGGACACTGATCTTTTTCTCTGAAAACTGAAACCAAGCTGAATTTGAATTTGAATTTTCGTTCTACTGTAGGTTAAAAGCTTGCACAAAGCCACTTCTGCTCCGCTGACAAGAGGTCACTTGATCATTAGAATGAGCTCAAGCCATCTTTGAGCATTTTGGAAAATTCTCAGCTGCCTCTTGCTCTACATTTGTCAGCAAGGGGGCCAGGGAAACAGGTGATGCTTCCCACCACTCTACCCATAGCACAGTGCTTCATCCTGGGTTCTATCAGAATGGCATTTATCTCTTTGCCTTAGTGATATCATACTTGATGAAACCTAATATGAAAAATGGGTTTTTCTTTTGTCCCAACTTTGCAAGCTCTTCAGCTTCCAGCTATTTATTATTTTAATTCATGCAGTGCTCTGTGCCTGTACTTTGCTCTGATTTACACCACATGCTCTCTGCTGTGTAATTCTGTTAGCTGGAGATACCTGCAGATGAAATAATCCATATGAAATAAAGCCTGAAGAGCTCTTGCTTCACCTGCCCTAAGCAGGCAGCACCCACTCCCCAGGAGAAACCACAAGATCAAAATTCAGTTTGGTACTGAGTCTTAAAGTCTTCTTTCATTTGCAAGGAAAAACCCACTCCTAAAAATATGTAGGAAAGCTCCCCAGGGGAAAGAGTTTGTTCCTCTAAGAGGATCCATGGGGACAAAAAACAGAGCAAGAGACCTGGCTTCCTTCCACATGTGGGAAACAAGCAGGGGAAGGGAATGTGGCTTGGAACCACTTTCTCTGCTTTGCTTGAGCTTTGCCTCACATCAGGAGTGCCTTTAGGAAGGGGTGTGAGTTTACATCATGACAGAGAAGGGAAGGCAGTGCCCAGGCTGCTGCTCCCTTCCACCTTGGCACGAGCATCCTGCAGCTCTCCGGGGAGACGAGCGACGCACGGCTGCATCCACCCTGGCTGGGGTTTGGTGTATTTATCACTCTGCAGGTTTACATCAGCTCCTGCTGGCAAACCCTTATTTCTGCCTAGTTAAAGCAAGGATTCAATGGAGCATTCTCTCTCAAAAAAAAAAAAAAAAAAATGTTCTCCTTTCCTGCACCACAGGTGACAAAGTCCTGGTGACTCCCAACACTGCACGAGGTGACTTGGAGGGTTTTCAACAGTCAGGAATCCTTCTGGAGAGACCTTGTGAGTTTCCCTGTCCAAGTTTAACCTGCTGTGTTCCTAATATGATTAAGACTCTCAGTGCCCTGCCAGAGCGACAGCATGAGACAAGTGGGGCTTGGCAATGATGCAGGAGGATGCTGGGTGGCAAAATCAGGGAGTGTAGGACCAAAGCATCCTTTGGGGTCCTTTGCATTCCAAGCAGCAGCATTTCCATCTCCCAGTGACCACTGCAGAGCATCCTGACAGCTCCAAACTGCCACATAACCACAGATTGGTTACAGACCTCTGGGCCAGGAATTAAGGGGAGATATATTCTGTTCTTTCTGTTTAAAGAGTAAGTGATCACACAGACAAGCAAGCAGAAAATTCAGTGGAAAGAAATCATGCAGTCATGTATCAAGGAAGAAGGTATTTACAAGCTCACAAGAGCAATATGCAGAGACTCTTAAATTATAGATTTCTTTCTGTAAAATTAAAAAAAAAAATGAAGACAAAGAATTTAACCATATTTTGTGGCTGGCAAGTATTCTTAAGCCTTATGAAAGCTTTCTGGGCTGGATCTGCAAGCTTAAATTATATGGTGATTTTAAAGCCAGATTATTTCAAGTATTCTTCCTCCCCACCCCCAAAATCTGAAGTGCAGCTAGAGATGAACCAGAATACTTCCAAATTTGTATTAAACACATTAATCTGTTTCAACCCACCAAACAGCTTCTGATCTAAACCAGTAAAGATTCTTAGATTAATATTTCAGATTTTTAAATATGAAATGAATTTCCAAGGTTCTTTTGAGTAAATACTAAAAGTCTTTCCTCCAGAATTTTTATTTTGACAAGAAATGAGAATATGTTTCCTTTGGGATCAAATAAAAATGATTTCCAAATAAATAACAAAATAATTGATTGAGGTATTGAACCTGGACGAACCAATTTGCCACCAACCAGATTAAAAGTGGTTTTTTTTCTCAATTCTTCCAACAACTGGAATACTTCAGAAGGGGGACAGAGGGTCTCCCTCCCCTGTCCAACCTGGCACTGAACACAGGTGTCCAGAAGCCACCACGTGGCACGTGTTTGAGCATAAACCTCAGTGGCTGAGTGGCCAGTTTTCTACAAATACTCGAATCTGGTAATTATCATCATAACGACTCAGTATTGTCCTTGATTTGTGTTTTAATCTCCGTAATTAAAGTGTCTAGCTGCCACAGCAACAGACGCTATAGAAGCATGTCTGCTGTGTAATCATAAAATTAATTAAAACCACAAAGTGGCTGCACAATAAGGAAAGCACTAGACGGGATAGGAGACCAGAGGCTTTAAAAAAATCCTTTGGAGAACCTTTCACTCCAGAGTGCCTCAGCCAAGGAGCAGACGCTGTCCTGAGAGGCCATCCCAGAGTTTGGAGGGGCTCATTCCAGCTCCCCGTGCATGTGTTTGCATCCCAAATAATCAGCAGACTGGCCCCTTGTGGACGCTTTCAGCAAAGGAAGGAAAACCCAAACAATACCTAAAATGAGTAAATCAGAGGATTTTACTCTCACCCTGAGAGAGGGAGCCCTTTCAGAGAAGAAGGCATTTCTGTTGCCCGTGATAAATGTGTTGTCTGCCAGCACTCACCTCCTCTAGGACACAGCACCTTCCTCAAAATTGGAATTAGCCTGATTATTCCCAAAGCAAAAAAGGAGCATATTCCCCTAATTCCAAGATGCCTTTCTCATTCCAGCTCTCTATCACACAGCAAGATCCCCTGTTCCTTTCAGGATCTCCAGCACCCTGAGGGACAGGCTCAAAATAAGGGGACATTCCCTTGCCCCACCCAAGTGATGGGGTGCATGGGTGTGCACTTTAGGGTGTATGCACACAAATTGGGCTGTAATCCCAAAGGTGTCTCTTCCCCACTCTTTTTGGGCATGAAATGACCCAAACCTATTAAAAGAGAAATCAAGGCTGAGACCTCCTCCAAGAGAAACGCTGAGAATACTGTGAGAGCAGGGAAGCAGGTGAGGACAGGGGGAAGGTTCAATAAAGCCCCTTTTATTTTCTAATCAGCAGCAACTACAGGGGAGAAACCAGCTGTGAATTTGTCAGATGTGCTGATGATACACAACGGTGGGGGACAGTCAATAGAGGGCCAAGCATGGAGGGAACTTCAAAGGGAAACCACATTTGCGGTGTAATTGGAGTGAAACATGGCAAAGAAAAGGGAAAAGGAAAGGATGCCTGCTGGGGAGACCTGGGGCTGGGGGGTGGGGGGTGTTTGGTTTTGCTTCAAGCAGTTAAAGGGAAGGAATCAAGTGTTGGCATATTAATTCCTGGCTCCATCAGATCTGGTGTGCGAGGCTGTCTCTGACCCAGGGGTTTGTCCCTCTGTGGTAAAATTCACTGCAAAGATTCAGGCTGAACATGTGTAACCTGTATAATGGTCATCTCTCTGACAGGGGCTGTAGTTTGTAACACAGCTGGGTGCTCCTGTTGATTTTTGTTTTCCACAGTCCTCAGAAATAGAGGGAAATGATTCTAAGTCTTTGTATGGCTTGGAAAGAGCTGGGCAGATACAAAGGAAGAGTGGGAGTGACAACAGCTTTTATCAAACTTATTGAGCTTGTTTATCACAACAATAAAGCTGGTACTGCCCAGAGGTGGACACCTGCATTTCAGTTAAATCCCTGGGAGACAGGGAGCTGGCAGGGTCACTGGGAGTTTGTTCTCCAAGGCTGCAAAAGCACAGGCAGAAGACTTGAACTGAAGCCCGAACTCGAGATGGATCCGTGGCACTGTGGTGAAGCAACTCATGGAAATTTGTTAGAGCTTGCAGAAGGAGAAATGAGGGGCTGCTGGGACAGATCAGCTGGCACCAGAGGAGCTTGCACTTGTCACTTGCTAGTGCCAAAAGCAGTGTTATCCTTTTGGAACCAAATCATCTCAGGAGGAATTCCAGCATGAAAGTTGATCTTACGAGGAAGTCCAAGCGCCCTTTACACATCCTATTCCTTTTCAATCCCAGTTTCTACGGCATAGAAGCAGTGGGACTCAAGGCACCACCTGATTGCTCTTCTGCCAGCCAGTGGGTAACTCAGTGTTTTCTCTTGGCTCTTTTACCACAACCCCCTGGGTTTTAGTGCTGCTGTTTCTTCTGGTTGACCCCAAACCACAGTCTCAGACCATCAGTGCTGCAATTCTTTAATTTGGTGCATCAATCCCTTAGAAATCCCTACTTTGCACAGCATCCACACTTCTCCCAGTGTTGGACACCTCTAAGTTTTGGAAGGGGGCTACTGTTATTTCAGCTTTTAATTAACAAAATGGCAGTGGTGGTGGCTGGCACCTTTTACAAGTGCAGGAAGGTTCAGTGTCACCCCTGACCCTTCCCATGGATAAGCAATACTCCACAGCAGAACAGTAGGAGGCTTGGCACACATCCTGATCAAGACAAACTCCAGAAATAGTATTTGCTCACAAGGAGGAACCAAAATAAATCCTCAACCAGATCCAGACCTGCCTACGACAGCGCAATCAAAACCAAAGAAGGTTTTAAATGAAATCTCCAGCCCCCAGTGTTTGCCTCCACACACAATTACAGTTATCACTCTACCTTACACGTGCACAAAAATCAACACCACTCACTCTCCTTTCTCTTCCCACTCCCTTGACCTTTCAAGGAGCATGTAAGCAGCACACAGCACTTGCTAAAAGTGGTTTTACTTTGTCAGCAGATAAAAAATACCTCTGTTTCTGATGGTTGTTTGGACTAGTCTGTTACCCTTTGAGTGACCTGAGCTTCCCACAGAAAGCAGAAGACCTAAGAGATCGACAGGGAGAGGAGACAAGGAAGCTTCTTGTTAGTAGCTAAATAGAAAAGATTGAGTGTCCTAAAGGGAAACAGAATTTGCCACTGAGAACTGTGAACAAGCCAGGTGTGATCCAGGAAAAACAGCACGACACCTGCAACCTGGAAGTGCAGTAGCTCTTTGGTCCTGAGAGGAAATACTGTGGGGAAAGAGAACCATAACTATGGTCGCTGTCACCTCCTAGAAGCCAGAAAAAACACCAAGACTGCATTCAGCACTGCCCATCACGGGTGCATCTGTCAAGTTGGATCGTTTCCAGTCCTGTTTTCCATCTGGATTCAGGCTGGTGACACTTCAGGGAAGCTACCTGGGAAACACAGACCCTGCCCAAGCCTTTCAGCACTGCCCAGCAGTGTCTCCTGCTCACGTCCCCCTCCCAGGACAGGTGACAGCAGGGACAGGTTCCTCCCAGTGCACTGCTCAAACCTGGGCTACAGCCTCAAGAAGGACAAGCAACTCCCTGGAATAACTGAGCTGCAGCAGGAGAGCATGAGAATTATTGGCATGAAGCAGATCTGGATTTCCTCTGGAGCAGAAATTAAAGATGTCACTGTGACTGAGCGTGGGCTGCTGTTGCTGCTCTCTGTCATTCAAATTTCACACGCTGATTTTTCAACAAGCCATCTACTCATCTCTGAGTAGTTTACCACCCTTTCCACACACTTGTTTCTGGAAGCAGAGAGTCTCCAGGCCAGGTTCCAGTGTTGCTGCCGTGGGCTGCAATCCCGTCCATTTGCACCGACAATTTAATCACCTTGCACTGATTTGTCATAAGTGAGCACTGACTGCTGCTAACGATGCTCTCATTGATTGCTTTGAATGGAACAATTGACAGTGACTGAAGGTCAGGCTGACACGGCCAAGATGAAACATCAGTAGAACTATACAGGTTTTTTTTTTTTTCCATACATGTACTATAAATTATTTTGAAGGTGATTCATATGAGCTTACAATGGAGTCTAAGAGCATAATTGTCTTTCACTACTATGCAAATTATGCAAAAAAATCATCTAAGATCAAGTCCTATTGATGATATACTGCTTTATGTTCTTTCTCCTCTGACAATTCACATCTGCAGCCTACAGAAGCCAGATTATTATCTATACCATTATTAACTTCATTTACTTTTCAAGGTGGTAGTTGTGGCTTTTTCTTAGAGCAGCTATTTTGACACACAATACTTAGAAACTGTGGAATTCAAAGCCAAAAGACAACAATTACTTCAACTGTCTTCACACACTTCCAAGGCAGTGTTTAAACTTTCCAAGTCTGATGGATAACTAATATAATTATACTAAACTTGGAAAGAAAG
Organism: Agelaius tricolor; assembly: GCF_023055355.1. Classification (NCBI taxonomy): domain Eukaryota; kingdom Metazoa; phylum Chordata; class Aves; order Passeriformes; family Icteridae; genus Agelaius; species Agelaius tricolor. The sequence continues at coordinate 27,299,105 of NW_027269271.1, forward strand.
CAGATGGCTTAAATGAGGCAAATGAGATATATACCAGAAATAGTTATCAGTGGAAAGAATAATGCAGCAGGGTGGTTTTTTAAAGATGCCTTCTGAAATAGATTCACTATCATATATTATTTTCTACTTTAGAGCTCTTGACTGAGCATGTTCAGCACCTACAGAATTACCCAAGATGAAATCTTGCATTTTACAGCTCTCCTCACAACTACAGTAATGATTATTTTCTTTAAGAAACATACAGACATTTTAAGAATCAATATTTGAGATTACTTACCCAGAAGCAAATCACAGCCTGCCCTTTGCATAAGTCACTTGTGAAAATGAAGTTTTCACAACTGTCCATTAGAACAGACAATGCTCCATGTTAATCTTTCCTGGGGTAACATCCTCTGACCATGTGCAGCTGCAGAACTCACACAATGTGATTTACTAAAGACCACACGCAAAAAAGCCTCTGGGGAGCAGACCAAAAATCAAAACCAGGTACAAAACCAAAGCTCTCTTTATCTAAAAAGGGTCCCTCCTCTTCAAACAAAGACAGGAGCTAGAATCTAAGTAAAATGAAATTTAAATCTCATATATGTTGAGCAAAAATGCATTTTGAGAGTGCAGCTGAAATGTCAAAAGGGAATTCATCCTATAAGGACTTATTCTGACATGTTAAAACAAGCAATTCCAAAGACTCACTTCCAGCCCAGAGCTCCCTGCTCTCATCCCCTCAGTGCTGCTGCACAAAGAGTATCATGGGACTGAGGAACTGCTGACCCTGGATGAGCACAGAGTGAGCAGCAAAATGCCTGAAGGGAAAATCCTATCTGTGAGAGCAAGCAGTCAGTCAGAGGCACAGCCTGAACCAAGGTCTGAGAGCTGAGTGCCCAGCTCCAACTCAGCACAGCTGGGGCACAGCAGGTGACACTGCAGCTCCAGCAGCCATGGCCAGCACTCAGCACAACAAAAACACAACCAGGCTCTGACAGGTATCCCCCAAACAGCAAACCCCTCAATTCTGCAGATAATCTCTTCATTGTGAGCAGCTGTGGGAGATGCCCAGCTCTGCTGGTTGGATTCTAGTGCCTCACTCAGTAAAAACCCTTTATAATTAAATATTATTAAATATTACTGCACCAGGAGCCTGCTCTTGGCAAAACCCAGCACGACATTTGTGCCTTCTGCTCATCTTCAGAACACACTGGACATTTGAAGGGACAGATATATCCAAATGCTACATGAGCTATTGTGATTTTGCCCTTCTTGGAAAGACATTTGTTTGTTATTAATAGTTATTAGTGCTATCTGTTATTAGTGTTACACTATAATAGTCTATAGTGCTATCTACAGTGCTGAAGTGTTGGGTGTTTTCAAAAAGTTTCTTTCCTATCAAGTGTCCCACGTTTTATTTCACTCGAGTCTGACCTGCTGAAGCAAAAAAAATCTTCCTTCAATTAAGAGCTTTGCCATGGGAAGGACCACTGGTTTCAGTGCTGAATTATTTAAAGCTGAGAAACTGCAGTTCAGGCATGTTTTACAGAGCTTTGGAAATTATAAAAGAGGTAGAAAACATACTTTGCCCAAAACACTGCTCTTAAAGAATTTTACGAACACCAAAAGCCACCAGCTCAAGTGAACAGTTGTGCTATCAGCCTGAGAATGCAACCTTTTCCACTAAAATATCACCCAGCACCCACAAATTTTCTTGTTAACAGCTTTTTTTCTGTGATATTTTAATGTGCTCATGCATGGCTGTCGATTGTCTCAGCCTTGCTGGGATTGCTGGAGGGGGAGCTACTGACATCTGATACCAAGGACAATTTCTGGAGCAAGGAAGATTGTTTTTTCCCCCTGAGGACCTACATTACTTCCAGGAACAAGTTGGGTTTGCAGGCTGAAAATGCAGCCAATTCTGCAGATTTGGGACAGCACATGAGGGTAACTTTCATGTACTCTCAGCTCCCCAGGGTTACTTCCCTGCTCAGGAACAAGCACACACGTGATTTGCCCTTGTTCAGTGACTCCTCTGACTCCAGGAGACTGTTGTAATATTATTTATGCTTCTCAGTCATCAAAGCTTTTTTTAAATCCAGCTTAGGTGTGACATCCTGGGGCCAGGTGAATAGTGGGGTGGGAAAAACCAGCCATGGATGCATTCTGCAGCAGGGCTTATCTTCTGCAAGTCAGGCCTGATTTGAGTGTGCAGTGGGGTGGAATATTTCAGTATCTCAGAGATCAGGGGCTGGGTAAATCCCAAATGTGACCACTCTGAGCAGGGCTGGCTGCCTCCCTTCACACTGAGCACAGCCACATCTGCATCTGAACTCTGCTCACGTCATCCCCACCCGGGTTTAGCTTTAATTTGCTTTTTTTGCCACAGGTAGAAGGTTGGCTCTCGCATGCATTTGCTGAAGAAGTCACAGACATTAAGAAAAGGGTCCTGATTTCAACTCTGTCCATTATGCAAATGCAATTAAGGTACGTTATCTTAATTTGGTTTAAAACCTTTAAAACACCTTGAGCAACCAGCCTAATTATACTTTCTTCATCATGTCTTGAGTTCCAAACACTCCTTGCTTTAGTGTAAAAATACAAAAAAGACTAACAAACAAGCAGAAAACCCTCTCATAAATATTTCTCAGATAAACACTAATAATCTTTTACACTTATTTTGCCCATTTCCTCCAAGGAAATGCTCTACAATTTGTGAAGCCAAGATCATTTTACCTACCTCTGGGATGGAATGTCACAACAGTTTAATCACACAGCAACACCATGCAACATTTGAGGATCAGGCACCAAGAACAATACTAACTCTAATTGGAATTACTGGGGGAATTAAGGCATACAGAATATAATTACTCATACTGGATTTTGGCCAGTGCAAACTGGAGCATGAGCCAGGACACAAAGTCCAGCCACCTCCTTCCTACCAGAAGTGCCATCAACACAAGTGGCAAGATCCCAGAGTGGAGCATCCTATAAAATTTGGCCTTTCTAGAGAGAAAATAGCCACTGAACCAGCTCCAGTTTTAATGTGGGGTCTAACTCTGAATAAAAAAAAAGAAGAAAAATCTTCCATCATCTACTAACACAACATTCTCAAAAAATACAAGCTAGGTAGTGATTTGGCAAACTTCAGCATTTTTAAGCATTACACACCAAGCATTACACCAAACTCTGGACAGAGTCAAATGAACCATTTCAGTCAAACTTCCCTTGGCCCTGAGAACATCAGGATTGCTCTTTATGCTGGGAATAAATCTGTCCTGGTGAGCTCCAGTGCCTCTCCAGCCCTGCAGGGAGAGGTGCAACAGGGAAAGCAGAGAAAACCCCCAGTTTTGAAATGATACAATTTTTAAGGGCTCAGTGGCCCTTGTTTAGAAGCACAGCCACTTTCTCATCTCTCTCTTTGTTGGACAGGTACCACCAGCTCTGTCACAAGTCCCCATGGTGTGTACATGGGTTTTCTCCAAATTGCTCCTTTCCCAGTGATTTTCTTGAGTGATCACAGCACTCCCTTGTCACAACAGCCCTTTATTTCAGGGCAGATCCCCCATGGGTGTGTGTGGAGAAGCTCCTGGAGCTGCACAGTCCCAAGCTGCATCAAGGGAAATATAGGCTGGATATCAGGAAAAAGTTTTTCACAGAAAGGGTGATAAAGTTTCTGGAATGGCTGCCTGGGGAGGTGGTGCAGTCCCCATCCCTGGGTGTGTTTAACAAAGCCTGGATGTGGCACTGGGGGCCAGGGTTTAGCTGAGATGTTGGGGCTGGGTTGGACTCCATGATCTTGAAGGTCTCTTCCAACCCAGTCATTCTGTGAATTCTGTCCAAGTCCCACCTTTGGCTCTTCCAGCACAATTTATTGTAATCCCTGCACCATCACCAGCCTGCTGTGGTTTTATGTGGCCAGCTCTAAAGTAGGAATGTGATTTTATCACAGAGATAATGTTTGTCTACTTTTGTAGATGTCCTTGGGATCTAAATCTAAAACGAGTGCTAAGCATTATTGTTATTAAAGCAACAAAACACGTCCTAGGAGCAGATACAAAGGGGGAATTCTCAAAGCACAGAAAAGCATTAAAATAAGGTCACATTCCTTAAAGTCCCATGGGATCTGAAATACAGATGCTGTGAGTAGCTAGCAACTAATTAGTTCCAAGCAACTAATACATGGTGCAGTGCTAACACACAGATACACAAACATGGCCTCATGTACACAGGCAGGGTTTGATTGTGTTTTTAAATATTTCATCTTGCAGGCCAATTATCATAAGGGAACTGATACGTAAAATTGCCAAATTCTCAATTATGTTCTCCTTTCTTTCTCATTTCCATTTTGACCATGAAACTCTGTGCCACCCTAAAACAATTCACCAATTACAGTAAAATGAAATTTCACGATGGTGGGGGGGATTTAATGCAAGAATAAAATCCCTGGCTGAATTGTTTACTCTGAAGGATTAAAAAAGTGTATATATAAAGTACTTTTTATAAAATAAAAGAAAAGCAGGCAATTTCTGCCAATTTATCTGTATCTCCACAGGACCACAGTGGGGTTATCTGGTCCCACCTCCCTCCTCAAGAAGCATCATCCTGGAAAACACAGCACAGACAGATCTGGAATATCTCCCGTGAGAAGGACTCCCCACCCTCTCTGGAGGGTTCCAGTGCTCAGTCATTACACAACAAAGAAGTTTTTCCTCATGTCCCTGTGGAGCTTCCTGTGCATCCATTTCTGCCCGTTGCCTCTTGTCCCATTGCTCAGCACCCCAGGGCAGAGCCCAGTCCCTGCTCCTGGCACCGTCCCTTCAGATACTGATAGACACTCATATAGTCTCCTCCCTGATTCCACCTTTCTCCAAGTGAAAATATAACCTGAATGTAGGTGGGAGGAATGCCAGCAAAGCCTGGCAAGTGCTGCACAGCCTTGGCTGATGATCCTTGAGATCCTTTGGCTCAGGATGCCCCGATCAGCTCCTGCCGTGAGCTGACCTGTGCACCACAGTGACCTGTGCAGCTCTTCCCAGAAGGGCTCACTGGGCTGGCTTCCACTTGGAAGGAAAGCTCTGCCATTCACACAAGACACCTTTGGGAAGTGCAGAGAGCAGCCACACTGAAATCTTGCTGTTTCAAAAGAGGTGAAACACAACAGTGTGAGCAGAACCACGGGGTGGTGATTATTCCTTATTCCTGAGGCCCTGCTGGTGGCAAAGGGCAGCTCAGCTTCTCCTCCCCAGCCAGCGCTGACACTTCTTCCTTTCCTCCTAAGCCCTCTCATTCCCTCCTCTGTGCCAACCCTTCTCACACCTCCTCTTTCATGCCTCTTTACCCACCACTCTGCTGTGCCTGAGACAGTTTCCACTGCCTTGTGTCCTTCCCCAGTGGCCTTGTTATCTTCTTCCCATCCTCCTCCTCTAGCCTTGCTGTGCTCAGCTGGCCTTCCACTGGGAATCTGCACTTTGCACCCAGAAAAGGTGGATAACATTTACAAAAGGATATAAATAACTCCTGTGCTAAAGCTTTATTGATTTTCAATGGGATTTTGGAACCTTGTGGTTTTGTCTCCTTTTAATTTTATTTTTTTTTTTTGTCTCCTCTTCTTTTAATCCTTACATCACCTGTTTTTAATGCTACTGCTCTAGCTAAAGAGAAGTAACATCCCTATACATACACTTATACTGACACTCTGGATTTCCAGAGAGCTTTTCCCAGAGATTTTTTAAAGAAGGAAAGATAGATGAGTATAAATCACATATAGGGCAAGTTATGGATCTGATCTGTGGTGGGAGCTGCCATAACACAGAGGGTTGAAAGGAACCTGATCAATAAAGAACCAGTATAGCTTTACAAAATCTGCATTTGCAGGAAATCCCTTTACTGAAGCACTGCTTGCTATCACTGGATAGAGGAAAAAATTGGGGGTTTTCCTCCCAAAACTATGCAAAAATACTACTTCATCTGGGTTGGAAATGGATATATTATCTACTGTTAACTGTAAATGTTTATAGAAAAAAATGGCTATTTTTTGTTTAAAACTGTATGTATCAATCATAATTTTCTATTTTTGTATTATTCTACACCAAAAAAAGATTAAATCCCTCAAAAAAGCTACTGACAAGACACTCAAGTGTGTTTCTTTAAACACACACACAAAAAATCTTTACTTGTAACACAGGCAGAGCTCCTGCTTTGTCCTTCCTATAACATTTCCTCAGAGCTCTCAACAATCTCCAACCCTTGAAGAAGGGGTCACTCTCTCAACATTTAGAAATCTTGCCTGGTTTTTCTTTATCCTTACCCTGCTCTTCATCTTCCCATCCCTGGGTAACTCTGACCCCCACAGGTGTCCAAGACAAGCCCCACACTGTACCTGAAGAAGAAAAGGTGTGAGTGCTGCACAGCTTCACCCGAAATTGAAACCTGCCCCTGCATTTCCCAGCCACTGATAACACAGCAGCTAACCCTGCTGGAAAGAACACAAGAAAGAGAAAAGAAATCTTTTTGTAATTTAGAAAATTACAGGATCTTAATTTCTTTTTTCCAGGTTTTTTTTTTCTTTTTTTTTTTTTTTTTTAAGAGAACTGGAATTGTTCAAGTGCAATAATGGAAAGTGACCTCTTTCAGGTGTATAATTTTCTGGAAACCCCTTAAAACAATAAGCTTTTCTCTTCTTCACAAAAGGTACTTATCCCATAATTAGCATGCAGGCATGGAATGAGTATTTGCCAGCAGTAGAAGTTTTCTCACATAAATTCAGTGTGTCAGGAGCAATCATGAACCTGTGGGATGATTATTACTTTTCTCTTTAGTGCTGACAGAGCCTGGGCCCAGTATCTTCACAGAAATGGCCTTAAAAAGGAAAGATTTTCATTTAGAGAAGGGCCAAAACTGGCAATTGAAATTTCCAACATTCCCTCCTCCTAGGACTGCCTTAGACATTCACTCTCTTCTTTAAATATGCAACTCTCTGCTTCAGTTTCTTATTTATTTATAATAAGAAACTGGTAATATTTAACACACATGTGAGAGCAGAGAGGTTTGAGCTGTAATGCATCATTGTGACCTTCAGCTGCAAGGAACTATAGAAAAACAACAAATTAATATTCTTTGCTGTACTCTCCTGCTTTCTGCTCCTGTTTAGTCTGTGCTCATGTGCTTTAGAGAGAATTAAAGTTTATTCATACAAAGAGTGCATAATGGAGAAAATGAAAGCTTCACTTAATAAAACTTCCTTTGATGTCACTGCAATTCCTTCTATTAACCTTTCAGCTGCCGTGGATGTTCTACCTACATACCTTCATTTGTCCGGCAAAGTGGAAAATTGCTGGCAGGAGAACATCAAAAAGAAACCACCAGATGAGATAAAAAGAGAAGATTTATGAAAACCTGCTTCATAGCTCCATGCACTAGAGCACTCTAAACTGAAAACTTTGCAAATTACAGTGTTAAGTTATGGCCTTCAGCTTCCACATCAGCAAAAGCCATCATACCTGTAGAGTTAAAATCCTTGGAAACAGAAATTGGCAGATGATGCCCAGTATCAGAGGTGACCACATGAGGCACAGCACACTTCAAACCGAGCTGACACAGAGCTGGCATTTGGTTCTCTGTTTTGGAGTCAGAGGTGGGAAAAATAAAAATCACGGAGACACAAAATGATGACGAGACTATAATGTTCTTCTTGGGATTTAGAGCAGGATCCAGCTTTGCCCAATGGCATTTGCTTCACTCTTCAGGTCCTGCCCAGCCACTGCAGCCCTCATTCCTGGCTGCTGGAGTGCTGTGCCCTGTGGGACATCTCAGCTCCACCTTGGTGGATGAGAATTCCAGTGTCAGCCCCGTGCCCAGCCCCACAGCCAGGGAGCCACAACCAGATGCACTCATTTACCAACACAACCCAACAAATCAAAGCTCTACCTGCAGCCTCAGCTCTGCCTCAGTGAATCAGAGTGATGCAATTGCAGACACTGGCTGCAGCTCTGTTTTTTCCTAGGGGAGATGGAGCGCTCCTCGGCACGCTTGGCTTTTCAGGCTTGTTGCCTGCCCTGCTCAGCAGGCTGCCCTTTAACATGCTCCATCTGGCAGATTGGTGCTGACACCCTTCCCCCTCCATGCTGGTAGGCTTGTGATGGCAGGCTTTGGGATGCCCTTCCTCCCCTCGCTTGCCTGGAGCCAGCAGAAGAGCAGCCTGCTACTCCCTATTAATTTTCCAGTAGGGAAAAACATCTTGGGGCTCCCTTCCGAGTGCGTTCGGCTGCTCAGAAGCTGCTCCTGCCTCACACGAGAATTAACTGTGCCTCTGTAAGGATTTCCAAACAGGCTTCAGCACAGGCTTTTCCTGGGTGCCTTGGATCTGCTCACATCCCAGTGTACCTTCCCAATTCTTTAATTCTTTCCAGGCACTGCAGAGGGGACAGTCTGCAGTGGGTGAGGATGGGGATGTGAAATTAACCCATTTAATCTGCTGTCTGTGTCCTTACTGCTGCATCCTTCTGGTTGGAAAGGAATTTTTTCTCCTTTCTAACTATTCTCTGGATTAAAAATAGGTTTCCTTCCTGAATAAGCCACATCCATTTTTCCTTAGTTTCTCTCAAGGGTTTTCATGTTAGAGCTCACTGGCTCACTTTGCTTGTTTCCCATTAAGCAGGCAGGGCAGCATCATTCAGCATTTGAACATTCTATAATCCTTCTACAACAAGGAATTATTTTCCTCCCCATTTTAGCAAAGAGACACCAAATCAAACCAGGTTTTACTGGACAAAAGCCCAATGAAGGACTGAAGGAGGAGTTCACACACATTGCAATCCCAACCCTCCTGAGCAAGTCTTGCTTTTACCAGAACCACTTGAACAAAGTGAAGGTGGATATGAAAAGACATCAAAACAGGCAACAAAAAGTCAACACAGATCTCTGGGACATAAAATGGAGTGAAGGCAACACAAATTGTTGAGGCAACAACTGCAGTGTGAGTTTCAGACTTCTTATCTGGCAATTTCTCAAAATTACAAGGGGGGGATAACTGGAGGTTTGCTTCAATTCTTTCTTCAGCTATAATAAAAAGCTTTGGGAAACAGCCATGAGCCGTGACAGAGTAGAAATAAAAGATGGTGCAAGGCAAATGTTCACCTAGGAGTGAATGAAAGTGCAGCAGCCCCACAAAATCTCTCTGTTCACTATAACCAAGTCATCACTGGTAATTTCTAAGGGTGAGATGTTTGCCACTGAAAGCAGGGAAGATTTGAAGAACTGGCTGCTCGATATTTGGGTTCAGCTGATTCTGGTATGAACTGCCCCAGTGGTAACTAATGAAATAAAAATAAAGCTTTTGCCTTCAGCCTGACAGAGCCAGCCCTGACCTTAATTTGCCACAGAGATCTTTGATGAGTATGAAAGTGTTTCCCTCCAATATCTTAGAAGGACAGCACGCTGCCTAATGAGCTGGAGGTCTCAAACCCACAGGCACCACGGTAATTACAAAGGGGTATTTAATTATCTAACCCTGGCATCTAAAGGATTAACAAACCTTAATAATGAAAGGAAAGCAGTGAGGAAAGAAGAAATCATTGTCTAATCCACAAAATGCTGGGAAAATCACTATAGAGACAGATTTCAATAGATTCATATCTGGTATTTCTAAAAGCTTACTGTGTACTAAAATGCCAGATGTTCACACATTATGGTTGTTATTACTGTTAACAGCATTAATTGGGAGAGAGTGGAAGTTAATCCAATTTAATTCAGAAAACTAAGTAGAGAAATATGAGAAAACAAATGCAAGTCTGTAACAAAGACAGATTCCCAACACTTTGGCAACCTGCACGTTTCCTACACTGCTGGCACAGCCACTCCAGAAGTGGTCAAACAAGAGAAATGTCTTCTCTAGGAACTATTCCATTTACATTTGTTCACCAGACAGAACAGCAAAATAGATAAAATAAAACAATTCTTGATATTCAGGGCCTTGCCTGGCCCTTCTCTGGCTAGGACAGAGCTCTGTGCATACCTCAGCCCTGCTTCACTGGTGTTATTTATTTCCTCTGCAGAGAAACTTTTGCCTTCTCCATGGCAGAAAACCACTGGTTATTTGAATTTCAGCGCTCTGTCAAAAATAAAAGGCACCATTACATGTAGACCGTGTCTCCTTGCAAATGTATGCAAATGCATGTGTATAACAAAGCAATTTACATCTGCCCAAAGCCTCAAAGTGAGTGTATTTGCTTTGATCAAAGCTTAAAATGGGATTTATCTGTAGGGCATAAAAACAATGTTTGCCTTAAAGAAAACAGCAGTGGCTTTAGATCGCTGCAATGAGGCTGTTCTGTTCATTGTGGCATTGCTGTTTGTAATGCTGCTAAGGTTGTGTGAGCATTTCCCTATAATCCTCTGCATCCAGAAGCTTACAGCTTGCCAGTGAAATGTCTCTCCAACTTACACTTAGCGTGTAAGACATTAATCTATCTGCTAGCCTTTTATTTCTTCACCAAATTATTTTTTAAAAGCCCCAAACCCATGTATTTCTTCATAAATTGTATTTTGTTATTAATGTTCCCTGCGATATTTGCAAGCTAGCTGAATTACCTCAAGATGTTTTCAACCAAAGGCCAAAAAAGCTGTTTTATCTGGAAAACATTTGTCTGAAAATAAAGCCAGTAAATGTATGATGTACAAAGAAGGGGCCTGTGATGTATTATTTGGTTCACTAAACAGCTGCCCTCAAAAAAAAAAATAAAAGAAAAGCAACAGTACAAGTATTAGGTAGCCCATGGAATTCTTCCTTCAAATTCTGTCAGTAGAAAGAGATATAGTTAATGGTAAGTACATATTTCAAAGGAACACAGAACTTGGTAATGATTTGATAACTGGCATGGAGATTCTCAAAGAAATTTCCCATCTCACAACAGAGAATCCTTCCGCAATGTCCAAATAATTGGAAAAAAAATGCAATAACCATAAATTCATCTGACTGACAAAAGCCCAGGCACAGCTCTCAGAATAGGTGTTTCAGCTGACAGATGCTTTGGAAAACATGGACTGTTCTGCTCCAGGGAGTTCTGCAGTCAGCTGGGAGAAGAGTTCCGTTTTAAGACAAAGTCATGCAAGTAAGTGCATCAAAGAACTTTTCAGGTTGTTATTGAAAGCAAAGGAAAGGTTTCCAGGTGAAAGCTGTTATCTGAACTTGCTGAGAGCAGCTCTAAAGCCAAATAGGGAAAAAACTCATATTTAATAATTTTATGCTATTATCCAGCTGCAGAGAGGAACAGAAGACTCTTAGGATAAGAGGCACTCAGTGTTAGCTGTTCCTTTTTGTCTTCAGCACTGGAGTTGATTTCATTCCCCATAAGCACAAGGGGTGATGTTCCTCACAGGGATGGCACCCAGGTAAACCTCCTGCCCACCAGCATTTAGAACCCAAGGGCAGAATTTTATCCCATAAATATGAATCCATTCATTAACATTTCCAGCATCATCTGCATTCTGCATGTTAAGGATGTCACTCTGAGCAAGGAGTTCCAGCTATTGCTTACTTAACTCCATGCAAGTGCCTCCAAAGCAGAGAGGAGAAGCCTGCTCCCAGGCAGGAAACAGGCATTGCATATTCATAAGTATCTCAACACACAATTAATTGCTGAGTGATGAAAAAGCAGCAATGAATAGAAAAGGTTTCTGCTGTAACTCTGAATGAAATCCACACAAAGTGCACACAGTGTGTTTTACATCACCAACAAGTGTCCTTGGCTTCACACCTGCCACATGCTCATCTCTGCATCACAAAGCCAAAAGCTTAAGTTGCTAAATACAAAACAGAGACAGCATGTCCTTCCTCATTTACAACTACCACAATCACTCTAGATCTTGAAATAACTCATAATAAGCAGAGATAAGTGCTGGAGTTTCTTCTTTTGATGCTGCCTCGAAGCAGAGGCAAAGTGCACGGTAATGGGCTGCAACATTATCCCATTTCTTCCCACTCTGGCCCTCAAGTCACAGCTATAGCCCAGCAAAGATGAGTGTGCTGATGGCTTTGACACTTCCATTTTCACTTTCTCACTTTTGAATTAAATTCATTCATCATTAAATTGAGTGTACTCTGTAATTGTTGCAAAATGACTGCCAGCCACAGGGCCAGGGAAAAGCACTCCAGTTTTGTGTGGAACTTATAAAGACATTAATTGGCACCTGATTAGGCCAAATGATTTTCTGTTGGATCAAAAACTACACCCCAATATGGGAAATCACAGCACCTCTCCTTCCAATAATATCTGGTCCTTGTACCTGTTTGCTCAAGCTTCCATAGTTAGATTTCCTGCAAAATTTAAGTTTAACACAAATACACAGTTTCTTGATGTTCAGTTTCCAAATGTCCAAATCCTTTGTTATACTTTGGATCCAGATTTAATCATATAGCTAGAAAATGTATTTGTATTGAATTTATATTGCTCTAAATTGATGCATACAAGGAAAGATGTTAGCATCAAGATTTAGTACTTTTTAACCTTGAAGGTATGCCATATAATAGGTATTGATTTTATCTTTTTTTATTACACAGAAAAAATAATAAAATATGTCTGCTGGTGAACTGTTATACGACAGAATAAATGGTTAGCAGTGTATGTTATAAAATAGCACCATGACACCACGTATGTTTGCTTTAAAAGCTTATTATAAAAATCAATGATGATATACATCTTGGTTGGGCTCATTTTTTCTAATTAAAGAGACAGTGTAAAAAAGAGGTTTTCAGTGGTTCAATCTGCAATTCTTATTTCTCTTCATCATCTGTAATATTTTCTCTTACTGAGGAGGCCTTGAAAATACTCTATAAAATCTTGCTCATTTTCTCTCAAAAATGATTCTGCATGTGGCACCGAGGTTAATGTTGTTCTTTTATGTATGATCCTCCTAACGTGTGATGCTTCAGATTAAATCATCTGGTTTTCCAAAGAGGCCTCTGAGGAGGAAATTCTGATCGCCTTTAAGTCAAAGAAAAATTTCCATCCACCCCAGCAGAGCCAGATTTCACACCCTGAAGGTATGAAAACTGCTTCTCTCTCCTCCAAGAATGCAAGGAGAAACCAAGGGGAATAACGCAGTGGAAAGGAACATAAAAGAAAACTGGCAGGATCTCCTCTCCAAAGGGAAACCTCCCAGCAAAGGAGAAGAGAGAAACACCTTGGGAGAAATGCATTTCACCTCCTCTGGAAGTGCATGGAGTCACAGCACAGATTTATTTTTTACCTTCAGTGATTAAGGTCCCATTCAGGGCTTCAGAAGCAGCTCTGGCACTCAAACATGGTTCAGCTCAAACTCATAAATACCCCTGTGGTGCAGTTGTATCTGTGGCTACTTTACTTGGTGTTCACAGCATTTCTAGGATCCAGCTTTTCCAGACAGAGTTCATTTATTTCCCTGTCAGTACTTTACACACACACATAACTTTTCTAAAAAGCCCTTCCTGTACCTTAAATATCCTTGAAATATTTTTGTTGGTAGTTGCCCCTTTTAAGCTGATTGGTCTTCCATCAAAATGAAATATATCAAAACTATTTTGTTATTCACCCAGAAAATTCCCTTTCAGACACAATCATCTTTCTTTCCTGAATTCCACCTAATTTGTTAAACTCTTTCTATTATTGAACTACCTGTAGATAAATGCTATATTCCAGGGCAGAAAAAGGCTCTTTGTAGAGGGAATATTACATCTCTGATGCCCAGAAAAAGCATCACTGATTCCATTTTAAATTGTAAGTTTGGATTTTCATCCAGTTTCCATTTTCCCATCTCCCCACGCTCTTCAGGCAGCACAGATACCCAGAGTGACCTGTGCAGCCCTCTCAGGTGTACCTGGATCTTTGGAGAGATGCAAATGGGGAAAAAGGAAATGTGACCTCACTTGTCTTCAGATATTTTTTATGAGAACTTGAACCACAAACCACGTGGCATTTTGTGTTCCTACCATTTCACTACTCTCAGGTTACCATATGGGTTCCACTCAGGAAGCTTTCTTGCTAAGTCATATTACACACACATATTAATACCCTTTTGAGAGCATAATAATGACTTTATGAAGGCAATAAGTTATCGGAAAATTTTAAAATATGATGTCTGACTATAGCAGTATTTTACCTTTTTTTGAACGAAAGCCTGTGGTGGGATACACAGAAACACCTTGCAAAAAACATAAAGGTATTTTCTTTCAGATATACAGGAAATCTGTCTTTTTATCTTTTTATCCCTGGCTGAGCCTCAACTACTTGATTTAACCTTTGCTAGCTGTCGCAGACATCTTTCATGAAAAATCCTTTCTTAGGATTTTTCCTTGTGAGAAGCTGCAGTTTCAGCAACCAAAAGGAAACAATGGTTATCTGCTGCTGTGGAATGCAACAGGTAGACCCGTGATTGGTCTCCTGTGGATGTTTGGATTTACTGACCACTCATGGCAGAGCTGGCTCTTGCTCTCTGTCTGAGACACAGATCTTTGTTATTCATTCTTGTCTATTCTTAGCTTAGCTAGCTTCTGAAGAAACCTTTTCCTTTCTATTTCTTTTTAGTATAGTCTTAATGTAACATATATCATAAAATAATAAATCAAGCCTTCTGATCACGGAGTCAACATTCTCATCTCTTCTTCATCCTGAAAACCCTTGTGACCATGGTCACAGCTAGCACCACTGTGTCAGCCCATATCCCATTTACTCTTACTCCGTCTCCTCAATCTGGATGTTTTTTGAGGCAAAATTCACAAATGCCAAGGGTTTGGAGAGTCTTGGGAAGGGGAAATGCTGCCATTAGGACTCCAAGCCTGTGTTTTGTGTGTTTGGAGAGCTCACTTCCTCCTCTCGCTCTTAAATCTTAGTTGAGACAAGATTGTGACTGGGAATGATGAAGTGTGTGAACTGAGGGGGTTGTAGTGTCCTTAAAAGAAGAGAGAGGAAAAAAAAAATGGCACAGCATTCTTTGCAGTGGTTATCATCAACAGCCATCCTTTGTGCTTGAGCACTTGCAAAAGCACCAAGGAACTGCAATACATCCCCTCTCTATTGATTCAGAAAAGAAAGGTAATTGATTCACCCTCAGGATTTCCTTTAAGAGACACTGGGTAAGAATTATCTCTCCTATATCATATCACAAAACACACTAAGCAAAGCTACTTGAGATTTGTATACTGTCATCCATCACTGGAATCCCTGAGCTCTTTTCAAGCATAATTGAGAGCAGACAACTGTATTTTTGGGGTCGTTGCAGGGTCTTTCTCCATCTTTCAGGGTAAAACCCTCCGTTTGTAGCACTTGGGAAATGGTTGGCTTGAAGTGAGGGAAGGTCTGTTATTTTGCTAATTGAATTGAATTTGAGGCTTAAAAAAATGCAGCAAACTGATCAAAGTAGACACTGAAGACTAAAACATCAATCCCTTTGCCCCACTGCCCTCATCATGGTTTCTATTTGCGTCCTTAATTTCAGGACATTAAAACTTGCCCAGGAACTGAGGTATGTGCTGTATAATTTTGGAGCCCTGGGTCACACAAAGATTGCCACTCACCAAACAGATCTGATGCTACCCTGATAATTTATACAAAGGGCTTGATTTTTCAACCTCCTGAATTCTCCTTTTCTATGGATTTGCATATTTTTAACACATCTTGGCATATAAGCCATAAATATTGGCCTAATTTCTGAAATGCTGTCATTTCTCCCCTGCTATATATTACAAAACATCAACCCCATGACAGGAGTGCATCACTTCCAGCCACTGGCACTTGGAGCTCCTTCTAAAACCCAGCAGATATTTGGACACAAAACTCCTGTTAATGTTTGAAAATTTGACTTGATGGAGGGAATCTTTATCTGATAGTCAAAGAATTGGATAAACGGACAGAGAATATGGAGAGAACTGGGGTTCCAGTTTATATGGACAAATATGGAGAAAACTGGAGTTCCAGTCTATATGGACAAATATGGAGAAAACTGGGGTTCCAGTTTATATGGACAAAGAATATGGAGAAAACTGGGGTTCCAGTGTATACGGAAAAGAATATGGAGAAAACTGGAGTCCATAGGCTCCAAAAAAATCTTTGTTAGAGATTTCACTGAATGGCAGTAGCAGTAACAAACAGCAAGAAGCAGAGCCAGTAGCTGCAGATTTTAATGTCTCCCCACAGTACAAATGTACATCTCCAAGCTATTCTGTGCAGGACAGCAACTGATAGCCAAGAAACTGCCTCCTGTAATTAACATGCTGCTTTTCTAGATGAGCCTCTTTGCTGCAATATTTTTACTCTGAATTCCTGACAAGTTAAAAAAAGGAGAAGGGGCTGAGTGCTCAGACTGGCAGATTGCCTGAACGTACTCACAATCATTAACTGATCTCATGTTGTCTCCTGCTGCCACCTTCCCACAGGGGAGCAGATGTCCCAAAACAAACAGTGCTGCTGGAGGGGGAACGTGACAGTCAGGTGAGATGCAAAGGGCACTCAGAGTCACCATTTCTCAGGGGACTTAAGTCTGACCAAGCACCTCTTTGGGAAGATGTGATGTGCCCTACCCAGCAAGAGGGAGGAACTATAAAGGTGTGCATGCCACACAGTCCTTTAGATGTGGATGTATAAACAAAAGGAAATACACTGAAAAAAAAAATCCACATTCTCCATGGTGCTGAGCAATGGGACAAGAGGCATGGGGCATAAGCTGGTGCACAGGAAGCTCCATTTGAATGTGAGGAAGGATTTCTTTGTTGTGCAGTGACCAAGCAATGAAACTGGTTGTGCAGAGAGGGTGTGGAGCCCCCCTCATTGGAGATATTCCAGAACTGTCTGGATGCAATCCTGTGCTCTGGGATGACCCTGCTTGAGGAGGGAAGTGGGAGCAGATGACCCCACTGTGGTCCCTCCCAACCTGACCCATCCTGTGATAGTGTCCCAGACTTGTCTCCAGATGGGTGAGGAGTATCTAAAGTACATCAGCTGCTTTTCTTTCTGCAAAATCTCTGAGAACAATCCATGACTGTCCTGAATATTACCTGAAATCAGTCACTAAATACCTTCTGTGGATACTCCCCTAGTCTGTGACAAGTTCCCAAGTGTCTGATTGTGTGAGATCCCAAAGTGGATCTGGTAAGACATAAGTCACACAGTGTATCTGTTCCTTGACTGGAAAAGACAAGCTCAGAGTCAGGTTTCCAGGGTGAACAATCACAATTACCCATCCCAAATGTCCCTTCTGGGAACATTTTTCAATCCTCCTATCTCAGTGCTAACTGCAGCCAGAAAACCTACTGGCTAGTACATTTACAGATAATAAATGTAAAAGGAAAATAAACAACTAAAGCTGATTTACTGTCATATCTAAAAGAACATTTGTGCAAGCTTACACAGTCCTGGGAACCAAACCAAGCCCAGGCAGAGTGGCTGCCTTTGGAAAACACACCTATGGCTAATTCCAGCTGCTAAGCAGGGACACAGGGACCTTAACCTCTTCCAGGCACCAGCACAGGAATGATGCATAGCTAAAGAGCTTACCCAGCTCCAGGTTTGGGTGTGTGTGAGAAACCAGTGAAAAAAAACCTGATTATCCTAAATTTGTTCTCCTCAAAACACACACACAGCAAATTCCTCCTGTCCCTTTGGGCCCTGCAAGAAAGTAGGAGAAAAATCCAATATTTTCTGAGGAGCACTGAAACTCCTGCAAGCCCTCATTAAAGGCCACAGAGAAACCATACATTTTAATGCCTGCAATGTGCTGATGCATTCCTCTTTATTACCTGGGAATAAGAAAGCTGTTGTGTACATTACCTGCATGCAGGCCATCCCTGGCACACTCCAGGCACACCTCTTGGTAGGTGGGGATGAAATATCCAGGGGAAAATAAGACTTTTAAATCCACACAGAAATGCTGGCTGGAGATTGCCAGTAATTTATATAATTCATCCTCCTGCCTTATAGATGATGCATATCATTAATGAGCAACACCCAAAACTCCTCCTGATAGCTACAAAAGGCATGGGAACAAGCCCTAAATTTGCTAGAACAAATATAAATCTGTCTTTGGTTGAGCTCAACCATACATCAGCCGGAGCACAGCCTAAAGCTTGGCTCTCAGACAACATTTTCAGGCTAATCAAGAAGACAGGAGAGTCCAGGCACTGTTAGTTCTTCACTACAGAGAGCACCACAAGGCTTCAAAATTCACCTAAATCTGTGCAGGTGAGAGTGGTGAGGGAGATACTGAGCCTGTCCATCCTTACTGGAAACAACATTCTGCTTGGATGAGCCATAATTTCATCAATTCTTTTAAAAAATCTGCCTGATTCTGTCTTTTTGGTGTGTACAAATGATAAAGAGGATGAACACTCATGGAGAAGGGTGTGAGGAGTGGTGGAATTCTCTGCATGCACCAATTCCACGTGCTCCAATTACCCTGAGAGCACAACACAGTTTTAAGGGCAAATTTGCACCTCTGAACAAAGCCTAGTGAGCAGGATAAACACACCCTGCCTGGAAAACCATCACACCTGAAAAAGAACTTTGTACATCTCATTACAAAAAAGATGAACAAAACATTGTATCATTTTTTTGTTTGTTTGTTTGAAAATAAAATGCCTTTGTAGGATTGCTATGCCATACTCATGTTTTTGCACAGCTATTTTTTAATCTTCCATCACTGAAACTTAAACTCCAACACACAAACTATTAATTGCTTATCTTAAGCACCTCAAAGGGCTTCATGGTCCTGCCCTGTGCAAGGCACAGGGCTGTGTGAGTGCCCATCCCAAATATACATCAGAGATCTCCATGTTTCCAGCTGCAATGCAAAAAAAGCGCACAGTCCACAGTAATTTTTAAGAGAATGCATTTTGAATTCCATAAATAATGCATAGTAAACATACTTGCTACCTTCTGGGAGAGCTGTGCTTGATACACACACACATTAAGGCTGCAGGGTCTAAGCCTGTCCCCAAGGCAGCAGCCTGGGATGGATAATCAGCTCCATGGACAGAGATGAAATTCCCAACTACTTTTCTCCAACCATTAATGAGAGTTTTACAGCAAAGGTCTCACTCTAAACCAGCCTCCCAAAGATGGTTGGTCCTCATCAAATTGGATAGACACATGCCAGTGCACTGCAAACACAGCCAGGAGGAGGAAAGACAAGAAAAACTTTAAAGAAGGAATCTTGTAGAAAAATGGCTAATCATTCCCAGGCCTGAGTGAAACACAGGAATCCCTTACTCGGGATTATTTCACCTCCCAATGGAGCTGATGAAGGAAAGCAGAATTTGAATGCTTTGGAAGGTTTTCTACTGCCAAATGGAATGTAAAATCAGTGACTTTGGGGTAATTTTGTCAGGTTTGAGATGCCATGGCCAGGAGCTCTCCAACTGTTCGACAAAACAGAGATTAGTTCTCAGAGCTTTTTACTTCATTTTTTTCCCTTCTTTGCAATATTACACTGCATGTTGGGACATCTGGTCCCACTGTGGGAAGGTGATGGAGTCTCCTCGCATGAGGTGAGGTGGATCAGGAAAGCTGCCAGCAACAAGGTCTGCTCTCACCATGGCTGTGTCGGGGAGGTGCAGGATGTGCAGCTCCACCAGTCCCCCCTCCCAGAACGTGTTAGGTATGAAAAATGTCTGTGTGCCACCTACTGCTCTGTGCAATTAATCACTGGCTGAAAAAAACAGGGCCCTGGTTACTCTCCAAAGGACACAAACATGTGGCTGTTTAATTCCTTTGGACAAACAGGTGCCATGGTTGAGAGTGGCCTTCCTGTTTGGAGCCAGGTACAAATAAACACACAAAGTACACTGGTGATCTGTCACCCAGAAAGCCACATGGAGTTTAAATGACAACTACTCATCTTAAGGAGACAACATCTCTGCTCAGTGACTTCAGTTCTGATGCCCTGGTTGATTCTCATTTAAACAAACAAAGGAGACCAGAGTCAGATCCAAAATTTCAGATCAATCCTCCCTGATTATTGAGTATGACATCTTGAACTGTCTAACATGAGCTGTTGAAATGGCACTTCAGAACTAATCATGATTGTTTTGAGTCCAGAATACAGAAACCTTCACCATGGATGGAAAATTTCCCTCTCCAAGTCACATCCTCACCTAACCATCCCCAAAGTTCATTATTTGGTCCCAGAGCTCTGGATTGCATCCAATCCTTAAATTATCACCAGTTTGAATACAAAAACAAATGCTGTCTATTTGGCTACTAATTAGTCAACAACGATGGAGGGAAAAGAAAATAAAGGAAAACTTCTCTTCCCTGACAAGCTGTCATGAGGATATGAAGAGCACAAATAACAAGTAGCTCTTCCAGAGCACGAGACAACACGACAGCTCGCTCCGAGCGTGATTCATCCCGTCTCGCAAAGGAGCAACCTATGAGGAGACAAGTATTACTCTGCCAACAAAAAAAGAGGCATGGGAGAGTCCAAAAATATTCATAGCCACAGCAGATCAGTTCATGGAGATGGTGAGAGAAGATGGAAAAAAAAATCAAGTTTGCAGCAACAGTTGCTGTCCAACACTGCAGCTGTCACCAGCAGGACAAGGGGATTAACAGACGGCGTACAGAGCTGGGAGAGAATGCTGGGATTTAAGCAGTCATTTTGTGATCTGGAACAGAAAAAGTAAAAGGAATTATGTTCCCCACTAAGTCCACTGTGGGTGAGCTGAGTCCATAAATTCCCTAAACCTCTTCAGTCCATGCTCCGGTGACATCTCGACTCCACGCACGATAGGCACGCTGCACATGATGCTCATTAAAACCAGTTCCCTGAGGCAGAGGCTGGAAGAAGCCATCCTTCTGCCTGCACAGCTCTGCAGGTGAGTGGGAAGAGAAGGAACCCTGCTGGGGTTCTCTCCATTCTGAGGTACCATGTCCCATCACAGCTCACAGCGAGCAGGACACGTCGCAGCGCTTCATGTGGCACAGAGGAGGATGGAGCTGAGAAAAAGCACAAAAATCAATGTGCACATGGCAGCAACCATGAGAGCAGGCAGAGGAAGCCCAAATATCCCAGAGTGTCCCAGGAAGCACAGCTTGCAGTGTTTTGCTGGTGTCAGTGGGCACTCCTGAGCTCCTCAGGAAGAGCCCAAAATGCAGCAGCAGCCCAGGTGCGCTGGCTGCATCCCTCCCAGCTCTCACCTGTGAAACAACCTGTGAAACAACCCTGCACCAGAGCCTGACAGAACACAAAAGGATGTACCAAAAAACCACAATTTCAGGGCAGTGAATTCCAGGCACATTGCAAGGAGGCGTTTGGGGACCTGGCAGCAGAACAAGCCTGATTCAAGGTCCTGTGATAAAAGTGAAACAAGCTCACATCTCATCACTGTACATGCAGTTTATGAGCTGACATATTATTTTACATGGTACACTCACTCCATCCCGGATGAACACAGAGCAAATAAACCCTTGAAGGATTCCTGTGAACTGTACAAATACTGGAATCAGACATTAGCAGGATATCAGCCTTCAGAAATGCAGATTGGGACTCACACAGATCTACATCGACTAAAACTCACAGCATTTAAACGAAGCCACCACATACACACCTGCCATGTGCTCTGATCTGCTACAAAATTAAAAGTATTTCCACAAAATTATTTCACTGGTTTGGGATCCAGCAGTTTGGGGATCAAACTCAGATTTTCCAGCTCCCTTGGCAAACTCCCAGGCTGCTTAACAGAATGTGACCGAGGGCTGGAGGGAAGCCCCTGAAGCTTTTAGCAAAAATTGACTGTATTTTATATGATAGGAAGCAGTTTCATCTATTACCATACTGTAAAATACATTTAGTTTAAAAAGCTCCAATCCTTTTTTATCTTCTGTAAATGGAAGACAAAGGTCTTTGTTAATCCAGGTGTTAAAACACTCTGTAGATGCCAATTAGGCAGCAGCAGGAAGAATACAGATGAAACAATCTATATCCCAGGTAATGATCTTCCACTGCGGTCAGGGTGGATAACAAACACCTTCTGGGAAGTCATCTGTTGACAGACATTCAGAAGTTATTGCTGACATTCAATTTGAGAAATACTCAAGGAATTTCCAATAGGAATCATCGAGCCCTGTTCCTTATCTGGCCACCTTATGTCAATATTATTTTAATTTATATGACATAATTTGCAGCAAACTCTATTCTGAAAGCAAACCTGATGTAACCCAGAACTGCTGCCTTTGGGAGAACAGTGGGAATGATCACTTACCAAAATATCATTTTTATATGACATTTCATAAGCAGCCAACTGCACAGCTAGGAAACCAGGACCTCTGAATTTCCATCATTTTGGAGAACTACAGTAGAGACTAGTTTGAAGTTAATATAATATTGACTTTCCAGCACTGATGATTGAACTGTTGGGATATAGTAAATGATCCACTGGTAATATTTCACCTCTCTTCTGTACACTTAATTTTTAAAGATACCCACAGTGAAAGGATATGTGGCTGCAGAAGCAGGGACTGGGACTCATAAGGCTTTTGTTACATTTCTAATTGCAGCCTTTAATCTTTGGGCCAAGCATTGCAATAGGAACTTTTTCCTGTTCATACAAAACTAAAGCATGTATGTCATTGCACCTTACAGCACTTTGATTTCTTAACAGAGGTGTTCCCCATTTGACTCACAGAGAAGGGATACCTTGAGCTAGACATATTTTATTTTCAAAAATCAAAACCTGGTTCACACCTGCCACTGATCTCAGGTGTGTGGACCCAGCTGCATTACTTATCTGTGCAGGTCCTTATGTGTTTGGTGAATAATGAGTATTTTACATTCCTGTACTATCCTGAGGAGGCTTTTTCTTCTGAGAAGCTGTTTCTGGCAAATTAATAATTCAGGGATGTTTTTGTGGCGGTTCTTTCACCTTTATTTATTGCCCTGACTGGGAGAGACAAAATTTTCCTTTGGAGAATGAAGACTAAGAACATTTCCTTTGGAACAGTTGCCTCAAAAAAAAAAAAAAAAAAGGCGTTTTCAAGTTCCACTGTAAATTTTCTGTCTTAAATTACCTTTAGCTCTGCTGGTAATCTGCCTGCACTATTCAGAATTCATATTTTAAAAAGTAATAATAGTATAAAATGTCAGGATCACAGGTAAATAAAGTTTTACAAAATATCACACAAGTGCAGTAAAGACCTACTACTTCCTATTTCATATTTACTTTTATTTATGTGCTTTCACAGCTTCAAAGGGGCAAAGAGCTGCTTCACAGCAGCTCTGGGAAAGTTCAGGATGCTGGCAGCAAAAGCACCTCCTTATGCCTCCCAAGCTCTGCTCAAGATCAGCACAGTCAGTAAATAAAATTGGACTAATTAAAAAGTGAACTTTCACCCCAAAAGAAGTGGAAAGGTTCTGTGAAGTCTTTCAGGGAGATCACTGGAATTTAAGGTCACATCCTGAAGTTACCTCAAAAAACTTGCGGCAGAAGCCACAGTATAAAACTTTCAGGAGCATAAAAAAAAGAAACACCATCATAGTACTGAAGAAACTCCACATGACATGAAGGTGAAACACTGGGATGGGTGATCTGTAGCATTTTTATACCAGTGTTTGTCACTACACCCTCCTTAAAACATCCCATTCCAGCAATACTGCTTCTACCACAGCTCTGTTGGATTCTTAGTGTCAACAGCAGTTCCAGATATATATAGATATATATATTTTTAATGTATAATAAAATATGTGAGTGTGATATGTGCAGGTGCAAGAGGCTGGACAGCAAACACACCCTGAGCAACAGACAGGTTTGTAAGGTTTGGTGCAGGGCCCTGCTGAGCTGCCATGACCTGAAATGACCCACGGCAATGGGCTGAAAGTGTGTCAGTCCACTGGGCCACTTCTGTTTTTAAGCCTCTTCTGAGACTGCTGATGAGCACAGCCATGAATGACCTGGTTTTTGGGAAGGTTTGAGGAGAGGAACAGCCTTGCATGGGGAGCCAGGAGGGAGCCCAGCACACCCCATCCCCAGCTCTGAGCAGCCACAGGCTGCTGTCTGACCTGGGTGCACAGAACATAAATGCTCCTCTCACACATGAACACCTTCACCTAAAGCTTGCTCCCATCTTTTTTGCTTTCCAAAGATCTTTTCCAGTGGATACACAATCCAGGGAAGAAGTGTGGTCATTCCCACTGCACCCTCCCTATCAGACTTGACAGCTTGAAGAGGCAAATAGAAACCTCCCAGTATCCTCATAAATAAAGTGCACACCTAAGCTTTCAGTGGGATTTATAGCTGACTCATTTAACATTTTTTAAAAAGTATGTCCCATAAATTTGTGTTACTCTTTAAAATCCAGTTCCAAGTAACTATATCACCTAAAATAAGCAGGACTTCACTGCCCAGCACCAGAGTTTCCTCCCTGCAACATTTTGGCTTTTGGAATTGACAAATCACCCCTGGAAAAACACAGCATTGTGATTTTCAGTGAGCTATCCGTGGTTTTTCTGGGTCTGCAGCAAGGTCACCAAACAAATTAGCATATCCCACTATGAAATATTCAAAACCAGGCAGCACTACCTTATCCTGCAGACTTCTGAGTCCCCTGGGGTCATTCTCTTCCATACGCTTTATTGCACATAAAGGTGCAGTTCAGAGAGGAGTCTCTTCATGAGTAAAACAAATAAATTATTCTCCTCTGCCGGAGAGATGCAGGACTGTAAACACCAGGCTGTCACAACTGATTTCCATTGTCAAAGTTTTCAGGGCAGGTAGCTTATAATGGATGTGCTTTGTGACACCTGATTAAGGCTGGTGTCATCGTGGTTTTATGGGCTACTTAAATGTGGCAATTTCCATTAAGTGTTTTTAAAAAAGCAATTAACAGTTTTAACAAGAGTTCACTAGTTCAAATCATTTCAGCAGTGACTGGTAGATTGTCCTCATGGGTCCCACGCTTGACATTTGCAATCTCTCAGCCTCTCACAAGTGGCATTTTGGCAAAGTAGGGGGGCAATTATGAACATCACTCAGCACAGCAAATACACCTCTTTTTAGGGGAAACAACAGAATAACAGCAAACCGAGGCACCATCAAAGAGCAATTAATAAAACTTTCAAGTGATGCTACCAGGGGCAGTTTCTGCTGAAGGGTTTGATCTCCCACCTAGCATGAAAGCAAATCTGTCTGCAACAACCCACTGAGAGGAGACAGGGAGGCAATTCTGTGTGAAGCAGAGCTTGAGAAAGACAGATCACACCTAAATTGTTCAGTGTGACTGACATTTGCAAGAAAACCCAAAAATCAGTAAAAATTAGAGCCTGCAGTATTGATGGAATTGAAAATAGAAGATCAGGGCTGTAAACAGTGGAAAGCAAAGGGTCAGCCATGAAGGTGTCAGCCTGATCATCCAGGAGACAAACCAGAAATCACTGTGAAAACAAAGACTCCTTATCATTATTTCATTTTTAACAATCCTTTTGCTAACACTACCTGTTGTGTCTCAGTGCAGGGGTCAGGGGTTTGCAGTACAGACCAAGTCACAATTTAATCCTAGATCTGAGTCTCCCACACTTTGATGTGATGAACCACTGTGCTCCACTGGCACACTGATATCAGGTCATTGCTAAGAACAGAAAATCTGATAATGTGAAAACACTCCAAGTGATACATCAGAACACATTTGTCCAAACTACAAATGTGCCTTCTGTTGGGAAATCAGAACGCTGCAGCTACAAGACACAGAAGGGAAAGAGGAACAGGACAATACCTTTGTGGCAGGACTACATTTACACAGGCAGCTTCAGGTTCTTCCTCACTAGCTGGATCCATAACTCTGAATTCTTCTCCAGCTGACTGCTCAGCACAGCTGTCCACGACATCCCAAAAAGACAATCCATGCCCAAGGCCAGGCCAGAACACAGAGCATTCCCCAAAGAAATAACTTCTTCAATAAACTTCTTCACTCAAGCCAGCAACCCTCTTTCAACACTTCACTCTTCTTTTTAAAAAGATCCCTTTTTGAGGTTCTGCTGTGTTTCAGTGCAATTTATTCACTGATTTCTCAGTATATCAGGAGAGACACCCACACAGGAAACAGTACAAAACCAATCTGCTTTCCTGTCCCCTCCTCCTCAGGTATCACAGCTGGGAAGTCCCTGCATGGGGAACTCTTATCTTTACGCTTCTCCCAAGGGCGCAGCAATTTCAGACAAATGCAAAGAAACAGTTGCCTTTTTACAATACTCACTTTGGCAGTTTTCTCTCAAACCAGCATTTCTTCCTTTAATTAGCATCTTACAAGGAAACTACAAAGAGAGACAGGGATGTTTCACTGTGGCAAACGAGAGCAGAAGGAACAGGAATTGCTGGCAGTGTGGAGCAGGGCTGCTCTCCCACACCTGGATGTTTCCTGCACTGGGGCAGCAAGGACAGCTCACTGAGAGGTGACAAACCTGCTCTGGCCCCCCCAGCTGCTGCTCATGCAGCTTCTTGTGCACTAACACAGACCCCTCCTGCAGCAGATTATGCTAATGCTGAATTTTGGGCAAACTGCGCTGCTGCTCATTGCACAGGCAACTTTAATTAGTGCTGCCTGGTCCTAAAAATATCAGGGGTCTGAACAGTTCACAGGGCTCAGCCACCTGTAATTGATCTCCCAAAAAATTCACCCACAAATCATGCCTAAGTCAGTTGCTCCAGTCTGCTCCATCACATTCAGACAGAACTAAAAGCACACAAGCACGTGGCTGTCACTCTGGTCTCTCAGGGAAAGCTGTTAAACTGTTAAGACAAATATATTTGACTGGGAGATAGCAGAAGTTCAGAAATTATAACAGTTTTCACCATATAATATTAAAGCAACATATTATCTATTTAGCTTCTTAATTGAGACTTCTTTATATAAATTAAACCAGAGCCTTTCCTAAGCTATCATGTATGCTCACAGAAGTACTAGGAGCACTTTTAATTAAGCCATGAAAAGGAATTTGTTTTCAAGGATGAGGTGGTTTCATCATACTCATTATGGCCTATTCTTAACAGGGGATCTTACAAGAAGCTCTCATTAAACAGCTGTTTGAAATGAGACTAGGTTGATTCATGCCAGCCCCTCCTGCAATTGCAACTTCATACTTACAGCTTCAAACTATTACAGCCCTAAAGTGACCATGGAATGTCTTTATCTTCTTCTTCAAGATAAAATTTACCCACAAAATCTGTGACTGCTACTGAAAGGGACAATGCAGTTAACTGAGAGCCCAAAGACAACTCACTTGGGTGTTTTTTCCATCCCAATTAGAATCCCAATTCTTTAGAATCCCAGATCTTTACTGTGAGCTCTGCCCATGGAATAAAAGCACCTTGAGATTATGGTGCAGTAACTTCCCCAGTTCTTTGATAGGATTCCTTTTCTTAGAATATTTGTCACTGTGTGACACATTTCCAGAACGAGCCCAGAGGCTGCAGAGGTTGTGCAAGAAAGAAAGGGAGCAGCTGAGTGGTTACAGGGAGGGCACCCAGCTCTAGGGTAGCTCACATACAGCTCTGGACACTTTAAAGACAGTAAAGTCAATAATAAGGTTTGTACTGTTAGAAATTTGGTGAAAGTAAGACACAGGAAAAAAAAATTGTTCAAAGTCACTCAGGAAATCAAGGACTGTGCTGAAAAATGAAGCCTAAACCTACAAAGAGAACAAAACAAAAAAAAAAACCCTAAATTGTCTTCCAAATTCCCTCAAAAACTCTTTGACCTCATTAAGTACATTCAGTCAGTGAAACCTCTTAAAATCCTGGATTCCATCCTAAAAGGCAGTTAAAAGGAAAAGCCACCATGGGCACAAGAAGTTTAATTGCAGAGATGAATGAGGGAAGTTCTCCTCTCCCAGCAGTAAACCTTTTAGTATTTATGACATTGAAATTACACTGCATAAACAAAGGAAAAGTTAGAAAAGGGCTGGCTTCATAAATAACAGCCCATTTTTGTGCCAGCCTGATTAGCTCATGTCTGCTTTGGCAGAGCAGCCTGCAGTGCCCTCCAGCTCCCAGGCCAGGGCAAGGGGAGAGTCCCTTTGCCAAAAAGAAAAGGACCAGATAAAAATACCACCTTGACTAGGAAACAGTTTTCAAATGGATGTGAAATTCTGAGGAGAAGCTGGGACAGGCTGGAGAGCATCCACGTGGTTGTGTGAGCTTGAGGTGCCTGTGGATCCTCTTGGCTGAGCATGCACCTGGCAAAGGTGAAGTGAAAGAAGTGAATCTGACAAAGGAATTGATTCCTAGGGCCAGATGAGGCATTTTTGCTTCCTGACCCACTGGTGCTGAGTCCTAACCTCATTGCCAAGAGACAACTCCTGTGCAGCAACACCTGTGAGATCCCTTCTCCTGCACCCCACCTACTGAAATCCCAAAGGTTTTGGGTTTTTTTTTTTCCAGCTGTCCATGGAGAAGAGCAGAGAAGCAGCACTTCCACAGGAATATTCAGTACAAAGTCTGCTTCTGCACAAATCACTCTCCAGATAAAGAGTTTTAGTTACAAGTGTGCATATGTTATGGAATTAATTGCATCATTTTTAAGGGTGATAAATAAGCAAGGCTGGGAAGGGAGAATGGGCAGCAGGATATGCAGCAGAAGAAACTTAAAATATACAAAAAACTCAGGCTCTCAGGAACCCCTGTGCTCTAGTGCCTGCCCTAAATTGGAGCTCCTCAGGAGCACACAGCTTCCAAATGGCTCAGGACACCTCCTGTCTGCACAGAGCCTGCAGCAATTGTTCCCAAAGGGGAACAATTTGGGCATTGCTGAGGTAAAATCCTCACAGAGGTAATGGTTATTCCAGCATGGGCCTGGCAGAGGGAGCACAGCATCCTGCAAGTGTGCAAGGGCTAAATGAGGGAATAGATGGGCTCCCAGAACCCACTTCCAGCCATTCAACAGAAAGGGAGGAAGTGTTATTCCAAATAAATTAGTGGAACTAATTAGGCAGCAGGCAGGAATCCCACTAAACTACCACGTTACACAGTAAATAAACTCTGCCTTAAGTCCCCCCAGAGAAACAGTGGAGGTGTTGTGTTTCCTCTTGCAAGAGCAGAGGAGGGTACCAGCAGCCTCCAGTCCCCCAGCTGGTTTTTAGGTTCTTTCCTTGGGATTTTAAAATTTAAAGGTGGAGAGGTTGAAGGCTGATCCATGGTGTAACCTGGGGCTCAGTTTTACAGCTCTGCTCATCTTGGGGGAAAGAAATTACAGCTCCAACAGCCTGGCCAAAGATCCTCCTCTCAGACAGAAACATCTGGGACTGTTTTCTCCAGCATTAAGCAGAAGGGTGAAGTAGATTTCCCTGCAAGGGATGAACCAAACTGTTACAGCCCCTCAGCACTCAGGGGCTGTCACAGACAGCTCATCCAGAGGCAGGGGGGAAGTGGGATCTTGCAGCTGCAGCCCAACTGCAGAGCTGCTGCAAATGAGCCAGCCTAATACAGACCAAAAAATGGGCACATCCTACACACAGCAGAGGCATTTTAACTGACCAGCTTAAAATGCTCCCAGGTTTATAGCTGACCTGCCACTGCATCACAAGGAGTTGCAAAATCTTTCCACATGCAGCCCTCCTCGAAGACATCACAGCCAAGGCACCACCACACCTTATTGTCACCCTGTTAATCTGAATTTTAAAGCCAGCTATAGGTTACCCAACCCACAGTTTTGTCTGACTTTGGATCTCCCACCTATGCTGGGTTAAACTGCAGAGCCACTGGTGCTAAACCACGTCAGACACTGTTACTGTGCCCTTGCTGGAAGGTGAGGAAATTCAGAACCACATTTAATTGCACGGCCCTTCAGATTTTGACTTGCCAACAGCCAAGCCAAATGTCCTATAATGAGCTGCATGAACCAGCAGGACAGAAGGGGTGAATTTCTTTAAGCACAGTGCAAAAATCATGTGAGAAATTACTTTGCTGGTTGTTTGATGACCCATAGCTGTAGAGCTAATAGCCATATTGATGCCCATGGGGGGAAAAAATCCCTCAAAAAAACTATCCTCAGCTGAATTCTAACTTTCAACTTGCACCATTTTCCTTAGGATTATGAAGTGTTTATTATCAAAATGCTGATCTACAAGTGGAAAACATTCAGTCTAATGAGTACGTGTGTATTTGCTGGAGTCCCCAGGAGGTTTCTCCAAATGAGGTGCTCACTTTAATGAGCCCAACATGGTAATTAATAAACTCACTAAACAGACTCAGCTGCTGGAGATGAACAGGATTGAAGGAAGCCCTGCCACGATGGAAGAGTTTTTTCAAAATACTCTGAAGAGTACACAGAGGAAAGACATTTTGAAAAGGGAACTGAGGGCAACTCAAGTGAAAGGTGAAAAGTAAAACAGTGATCAACAGGTCAGAGCTTTCTTGGGTGGACACAGAGATCCCAGGCTTTGAAGCAAGGCATCCAAGCCTCCATACCATCTCATGCTGTACTCTGGACAGGCTGGGAGGTTTTGACTTAATCCTTATTTTACAAGGTTACATTAGTGCTTATTATATTTTGCCTGCTGTGAAGTTACAATGTCTCCCCATGAATTGCATTAAACTGATTTTTGTGTCTGTTTAATGTGGTGATTTCTTCCTGGTTTTGTCAATAAATTGGATTCCTAAATTAGACATAGCATTATTAAGCATCCCAGTCAATTATTAAAAAAATACATCAGCAATAACTATCAACATTTTGTTTGGTACTAAAAAGACATTAACCCATCATTGCTGGAGGAGTAATTTTTATTTGCTATTTTTCCATTACGAGGCACTGACCACAATACTGCTCACAGTATGACTTAATTCATTTTCACTTAAGAAGGGGAAACAATTTTGCAGAATTACTGCAGATCTTAACATCAGAGGTTTTGCTTCTGTAGACAGGTCTGCAAAAATGGGAATAACTGTCTGTTTGATGGCTTTTCCCTGCAAAGTCTCAAATCTACCCGATCCAAGGCCTGCCTCCCCATGATAGACAGTAATGCATCAATTACTGCTGCTGGGTGACAGTTCCTGTTCCCCACCCTGAAAGGCTGCTCTGATTTCCTCACTCCCAAATCCTGTCATCGATCCTGATTCCAAACCCAGGAACTTTGACAAAATTCTCTGTAAAACTCACAGCCGAAGAAATATTTCTCAGCCAGCTAGGAAGATCAGTTGATGATGATGCATTTTCACCTTTTGCTCTTTCAGAGAGCCATGTGTGAAAGCAAACAGAATGTTTTAAAGCTGTGCAAGGGGACAGCAGCTCCTCGGTGCATGTGACACGCGCGGCGTGTCAGAGCATGAGAAAGCCTGACACCATGTCACACTCTGACTTCTCCAAACAGCCACTGAGGGCTTGGACAAGCCTTTCATCCATCAAGCCATGCAGGATGGCCCCAGACTGTTGAAAGGCTCCTAAATGCTGTGTAATGCTGCAGCAGAGGGGAGAGCAGACACGATGACAGGTGTGGCTCTGGTGGAGATGTCCACGAGGCTGGCAGTGAAGACACAACGCTGCCCCAACAGGAGCTCTGGGAAGGGATGCCAAAGCTGTCAATCCCAAAACTTTGCCCTCATAAAAAATGAAAAGGAAAAAAAAGACCCAACAACCAAATGTTGCTGCTGTTAGCAAATGCTAATTTTCAAGATAGGATAGCCCCAAAATGGGGAAAATTAAATTTAAAACAAAGCTTGGCTCGGGATTCTACATGTTGACCTTCTTAAGAAGCAGAGGAAACTTCTCTCCCCCAGGATTTGCACAGAGCCCAGAGCACAGGACAGCCCCATGCCCATTCCATGTTTGAGCCTCCTGGTCAGCAGCCAAGTCTCCATCCTGAATCCTCCCTGTCAGCACGGGCTGGGAATGACTGATGGAGCAGACAGCACACAGCTTGGTTTCTTGGAGAGCAGGCTGCTGCTGCAAAGCTGGCAGTGGAGACAGATCTCACTGTGAATCTTTAAATGGAGCACATTTGATGAAGAGGTCACTGAAAGAGCAGGAACGAACACGAGGCACCAAGATGGGATAGAGATGAGTTTCACATTTCACAAGTGCCCTTTGCAGAGCCCTGGATGTGCTCAGGAATACTCTCCCAGCACCTCCCCAGCTGTGCAGGGGTCAGTGAACCCACAATGTGTAACCACTGCTGTCTCAAACCTGAGGAAAGAGCTCTCCCTCTTTGGGCTCTCTGTGTATGAAATCCAGACTAAATATCCCTGCCAAGCACATTCAATCACTTTGCAGGGCATCTCTGCTACCCTCCTCCTTAAAGCCTGTTTTCAAACAAGCCACAGGTCATTCCTGTTCCACATAAGCTGGGACAGAGGATAAGGGAAGGCCAGGAATGACACATTTTTAATCCTAAATCAGGCAAAAGGCAGCAGCACTTCAGAAGTTGCCAAACAGAGGGCAGGAGGCTGAGGGGACGTGGCCAAGAGGAGCTTCAGAAGCACAATCTTGTCAGAAGCTGGTTTTAATCCTCAGACCAGTGCAGGGTTTATGGGTCAGTGTGGATGGCAGGAGCTCTGCCATTTGTGACTCATCCTCTCAAGGCCATGCTGTACAGCACACTCTGGCACTCATTAGTGAATGCAGTGATGAGAAGAACAAAGAAAAGGCAGAATGGACTTTAAAAAAAAACACCAAAAGGGCAAAACTGAATCACCAAGTCAGCAGAGAACACAGTGTACCTGGCTGCAGCTGGCAGAGCATGACTGAGGCATGGCCAGTGTCCATAGCCAGGTGGAAACAGCTCCCACAGCCCTGGAATGCACGAGCTGCAAATGCAGCTGCTGAACCCAACGTTGGGAAATGGCTCACTTGAAGCTATGGAATAAACATTTTTCCTTTCACTGGTGGAGTCTACAGCTTAGCAGGATGCTGGGGAACATCTTTGCTTTCCTGACACTCTTCTCAATTGGAAAAACACTTCTCTTTGCTGCAATATGCTGAAAATCTTACTGTGCTTGAGCCCCAGTCTCCATGATCAGATCTCATCCCTAAAATCCCCAGCCAGCTCCCCAAGGAGGGAAGGAGAAGCTGCATGGACACAAACCTATGGTTTTATTCATGAGTTTTTTTCTGCATCCATGCAAGGAAGACAGAGGGATCCATCCCTATTGTACACTGAAGCAACACACCTGGGGCCAGAGAATCAACTCTGTGCAATTCCTGAGGGAGCTGGCAAACATGAATTTGGAGAAATGCTGTAGCATCCCAAAGAGCCTGACAACCTGATCCCTTATGTGTTACTGGTGCTCATGCCCTGACTACATCCCAGTCCTCTTCATCCCAAATTCCTCTGACTGTCCTGACCCCTAACCTCTCTCCTCTATACACCTTTTCATCTGTTCCCTTAACCACACACACAAAATCCCCATGACATATATAATAAAAAATCACCTCATAAAAACAGGGAAATAAAATTGAATGCTGAACTCTTGACATTTGCTACCTATTACTGTATTTGTGCTCACTGTCTTTTCCTGCTGCTCATTACCATTTGTCTCCATATCGGCCCTCGTGGTTTTTTAATCCAATTCTCACAGTATTTGATACTTTATATAATCACATACTTTGAAAAGCTGGACAATCTCAGCTTTTAATGTGAGAATCTCAGCTTTAGTCAAAGTGATTTTCTACCTGCTGGGTTTTAAAAGAGGAATGCATGGAAGGAAGAGAAAATCCTGAATATGTTGGGGCTGAAATGACACAATGCGAAAAGTAGACCAAAAACTAAAGAGAAAGAGAAAACATTTCATTTTAATGAAAAGCTTTCTAAGCCAACCTCACAAGAAAACAGGCACTAAGAGTGTGACCCCCATGGCCCCTGGAGCTGTAAAGAGACTGGTCCAGATGAGCACTAATGTCAGGATTAGCCAATATCCTGCTTCAGGAGAGGGTGCAACACAGCATTAAAACCTTCAGAAGATCTGGCTCCCCACCTAGACAGATGTGGACAGAACTGTCTTTAAGCAAAACATTTTTCAAAGCTTTCCACGAGGCACTGAGGTGAATCTTTATTAAACTGTAATTGGGTTTGCAGTGGCAAGAGACTCTGCAGATAAAGGATGAGTGGGGGCACGGGGGAGAAAGTCCCCAGTCAATTCCTGGTTCCTGGGCAGCTGATTTCTCCTGAGTGGATTGGGGGACTCGTTTCTGCTGAAACCTCATCTCCAGGGCTCAACAAGCTGAATTATTCTCAAGTTGACATTTTTCTTGGGATTGGAAAGTTGTAAAATTCTCCATCAAACCTCTGTTAGCGCCACAAGATGTGGTTTGTGCTAAAATAATCTCATTGCAGGGTTCACAGTGTGCCCCAGAGTTTACAGATGTCTCCAGTTATCCTCAAACATCCCTTTTGAAGTCTGCATGTTAATAAGGTGTGATGTATGAAATTTTCTTTATAACTTCTGCTTTGAGATAGTTTCATATTTCCTTTCTGCTCAGGAAGCCATTGAGGGACTCATCTTAGCTACAAAGCTCTGTCTTATAATCCTGATGTGCTCAGGGAAATATTGGAATGGTTTTGATATGATAAATATTTATTTTCTACTTTTGCACAAAAAAAGAAAAAGCTATTCCATCCATTTGAAGCAGGAGTTATGAATCTGATTAGAAATTTGGAAGCAAACAGGCAGCTTCTAATTAACCACTTTTTGCATGTTATTTAGTTTATCATTTCAGCCCTAAATAGCAGCCTATGAGGATAGTTGTAATATCTTCTGAGACACACAACTCAGATACAGCTAATCTTAAATAAAATATTTTTACATATCTGACAGTCTAACTGAAAAAAGAGATTAATAAAAGGTTAATTAACAACTTGAGAACCTGCCACATCTGCTAAACTCAGTGAAATACTTTAGAATCTACCATGCCATGCCTGGTTTATAATAATTTATTTTTCCTTCCATATTAAACTCTAAAAAGTCATTATGGACAGTTTCCCTGACCCTTTCAGCTGTGTTTGCCTAATCACAGCTTAAAAAAATCATCAATGTGATTTCTGCATCCAAAATTAAAGCAATGTATGCTCTACCAGTGCCAAAATATATTCATAGAGAAGTACATCTGCATCTACAGCCCCTCTCATCAAAATCAAATATCGGATATATGTATTGCATAAAATCAACTCAAGGATGCTGTTAGGCTAGGAATGTAAAATATGTTCAATGCATCATGTTTTGATGCTTTCCCCTGACTATATCATAGCTGATAGGTCATTTCAGATTGGACTTGAATTTTGAATACATGCATTAAAATGTAACCAGTCCTAGGGAAGGAAAAATATCCTCGTGCTTCAAACGTGACAGCGAATGAAACAAACTCAATTTTTCATTAATAGAGAATCATTACTCAGTGCAATGTGCAAAGTCTACAGGAAACTTGGGGCATCCCTTGTGCAGGGCTAATCTGTTCCAAGGACTTAGAATTTGACAGGTGGTGTATAAAAACCACCCTTAAAGAACATAGAAGAGCAATAAATCTACTGACTCAGCAATGCCAAGAGGGTAACAGGTATTTTGTTATCCTGTGATGGCAGCTGCTTCACTGACATGGTTCTGGAAGCTGGGGCTGTCCCATCCCTGGAAGTGACCAAAGCAAGGAGGGACAGGGCTTGGAGCAGCCTGGGATAGTGGAAGGTGTCCTTGCCCATGGCAGAGGGTGGAATTTGAATGTTTTAAAGGCTTTAAGGTCCTTGCCAGCCCAAAGCATTCCAGAATTCTGTGGTACTTTTTACTCTTAGTTATACCCAAACAGCAGCTCCACACATTGTGGTGCTGGTAGCAGACTCACAGGAAAGATTAAGGGTAAGCCCAAAAAATTGAGGGATGGATTTTCCTCCAGTTTGGCATCACCATCAGACAGGCAGGACTGAAACTGATATTCCTGATCAGCAAATGTTTTGTTGCATCACCTTCCCCCTCAGCACCTCCCAGCCCCAGCAGGGAGACTGACACCAGGTAGGATTTCCCAGTACAATAAGTACAATCTGCATAAGCATTAAGCAGACAAAGGGAAATCAAATAGCAAGAGAAAGAGTGGAGATAGTGATTTTCTTTAGGCATTCATTAATGTCTATTCAAATATAAATACTGAGCAAAAATCTACATTTCATATTGCAGGAGAGCACACTTGTGCCAAATCCTTTGGAGATTTGGTTCAAGAACAGTTCATCCCTATCTGAAGATTTGCCTGAAATACTGCCAAAAACCACTAAGGCTTTGTGTTAGCTGAAATAAAAGCTCCTGTTGCAGGGGAGAGGAATGCAAAGGAGCTTCACAGGACCATGTTCCCTCTCCTGTCTGTATATTCATGTACCTGATCAAATCCTCTTTGGTCTTTGCCTTCTTGCTACAACTCTGACTGTGCCCATTTTGAAAAGCAGTGCAATACACCAGTGACACATTTCTTCCAAGTCACCTACATCACAGTCAACAGAGGAGACACCTCTGAGTCCTCCATTTCTTTTCCAGGTTGTATTGTTTTTTTAATGTTATCCACAGAGTTAAACTGTGAACAGTTCAGGAAATTTTTACTGTGATCCCTGTTCTCTGCTGCTTCTCTCCCACTCACCAGCTCGGGGACTCAGAGAAGCACACATGATGAACACCAAAAGCTGAAGTGTTAGTAGTCATTTTGCCATAGTTTGTTCTGGTTTCTTGTAAACAAAACTCATTGGAGCAAACAGGACACACATTCATTTCCCAGCATACTGAATTTATCAAAGCAATACTGAATAAATTAACCAAGGGAGGTGCAGAGACCTGCAGGACTGAAATCCTACCTCCTTCACTGGTAAAATTAGGAATCTACACTCTCCAACATGCTCTTGGAAAGCAGGGGGAGGAGGTTTGCTCATATCAATTTATCCAGGGTAATGAGGACAAAGGCTGACTGTGAGGAACTGCAGAAGGACCTTATGAAATGATATGACATATGAGATGGCAGATGAAATTCAAGAGAGATAAATGTCAAATATGCATGTGGGAAAAACAATCCTAACCTCACATATGAAATGATGGACTCTGAGCCAACCACAACTGCAGGGGAGTGAATTCCTGGATTTACAATGGACAGTGCCATGGAAATGTCAGCCCAGTGCTACCAACAGGCAAAGGAAAACAGACAGCAGATCAAATGCTAAGAATCATTAGGGGGAAAGGAAACAGAGAGCATGGGCAGCATGGATGGGGACAGCTTCTTGGTGGAATTTTCCACTGCTGACACAAAGACCCCTTAAACCAAACTGGGGCCATGTCTAACACAAACAAACAAAGGTGATTTTTGTACCTAACAAGAGAAGCTGTGCATGTCACAAGCCTGCACTGGCTTAAGGCTAGAGAAGATTAAGTTTGCAGAAGGAAAATCTATTCATGCTTACTATCTACACAGAAATGACTCCTGGCACAAAGTCCCTGAGCAGAAAGCAGCTGGAACCTGGGAAGCATCAGAGGAGAAGCATCACATGTGCCTGCCCTGCTCATACTCCCCCAGCCCATGGCCACGGCTGGAGAGGGGATGCTGGGCTGGACCTTGTGTCAATTCTTGTTTACAATTGTCTGAAACTCAGCTTTGTATCCCTTAGCAGGAATTTGATGCTCGTTCTATTTATAACCCAGCATATGTTGACTTGGTAATTTTACATTTCTGGTTGCAGTGCTGTAGAAATTTGCAAAATGAATAAAAAGAAAGGAGGTTGGGGGGCAAGCAGCAAAGTAAAAATATTGCTCATTTTAGGAAACATACTGGCCTGAGACAAACCTTAACCAGCCTTTTGCAAAATCACCAGCTCAAGGTATTTTCAGACATTAAGCATGTGCTGCTCACACAGCCAGTCCAAGGCACCACAACCCAGGACGCAGCCACACCTACAACACCCAGCATGAGGGGATCTGTGTGTGGTCCAGAGGGTCCATCCCAAGGGGATCTCCTGGAGAAAGAGCCATGTGAAAAGGAGAAGGGTTTGGGATAGCAGCGATCCAAAGCTATGGAATAGCTCAGAGCAGGGATGGTGATGAGGCAGTGGAATCTCATGGTGAGTTTGTGCTTCTGTTATCAGCACTCTATGCAAGAAATTCTGTTCCACAGCACACTCCCTCTGATATTAATTTTGAATGCAAGACAGCTTTGTAATACCTAATCCTATTAGCATGCTCCTGAAATCTGTAAGAGCAGAAATGTAGGACTGGCCCAGAGATGCAGCTCTCCAGCTCTGCTCCCCATGAAACAAATTCAGGCTCAATTCCACAGCCCCTGGGCCCTTAGGGATGATTAGGTAGAATTTACCAATGCTGAACAGGAGTTATGCACCACAGTAAAGCAAATAAAAATATTTAAATGAAAATACGTTGGACAAAACATCCTTTCTTAATTTGGAAAAGTCCATGGATGTTTCCTTACATACATTTTCACCCAAACTGGAAAAAGAAATCCAGCTGATTAGGTTTTTTCCCATTTTCAGTTTTCACTGAGGTCTTTCCCTCTGTCTCTCTACCATCTCTCCCTTTTGTATGAGGCTTTTTCAAAGGGAACGGTTAAAAAAAATACAAAGAAAAGAAAAAAACACAGAAAATAGGCAGAATAAAGAGAAAAATTAGATTACAGTGATTTTGGTAAAGGAGATGAGATGGAACACATTTGTTTTGGAAAGAAGAGTCATCCCAGATCCTGGCTTGCTCCCTGTGCAGCCAGGATGGGTGTCTGCATCCCATATTAGATGATCCCTAATGGCTCTGGCAACCACTGCTCCCAGAGAACCCCACAAATGGGCCCTGGCAGCTGATGGGAACACGTTCACTAACAGGGATTTCTGTCCCAGTTCCTGCTGCACGGCAGCCAAAACCTTCCAACAGTTTGGTGGATGTGTTTCTGCACACAGCAGAATGAAGCAGATGTTTCCTAGCACAAGCTGCAGGCTGGGGCTTAGGTCTGGGAGATGGCTGAGCATCAGTCAGCGCGAGGCAGGATGGAGAATTCCACTGGAAATCCAGCAGTGCCTCCGCCGGTCGCGCCCTCTCCACATGGCTCAGCGGCAGACGTGGGAACAATTCAATTTTAGCTAAAATGATTTGGGTTTTATTGAATTCAGGAATGAAAACATGTTTTATATCTTTGAGAAATGCCATGAAATAGAATAAGCAGCTTGTACTCCACATCCCCTCAGACATCCAGGATCCTCATGCAGAGACAAGAGGTTGGCAGGTGGGAATCTGAAAAGACTCCAGAAACATGCAATACCTCTTCATGCACATTTGTGCTTTAAGGACAGCTAATTTAAAAGAAAAAAAAATAAAACAAACCCAACCCACCATTCATTAACAACAATTATAGGATAGTTTAATAAATTTCAGTGTTTTTCTCTCTAGCCTTTTGAAGCACTGGCATTTCATTTCCCTAATATGAAACATATCCCAAATGATAAAGTCTATCAGCTGTGTATCAGAAGGACTGGGTGAAGCACAACTTCTCAAGAATTTAATTACACAGCAAATCTTAATGAAACACAATACTGGAATCTTAATGAAACACAACCCTGGCTGTGATGGAGTAAGTATTGCAAAGGAAAAAACACAGCCAATCCCATGACAAACTGATATTGAGTCAGTGCTTCTGGAAAGCACCAAGTGAAGCTGCCCCAGCTTCTCTCAGTTCCCTAATTCCAATATTACCTGGGATTTCACTGCTCTGGCAACACTCCTGCACTGTGGGATCCCACCAAGGTCTTTGGTCCACATCCAGTTTTCCACATCACTTTCATAATTGCTGAAGATTCTACTTTGCTTTGGGGTTTTCTTGCTTCTTCGGTGCATCTATTGGGATTTCTGTTCAATTTTGCCTCTCTTTCTCCTCCCCCTCAAAAAACCCCATGAAATATTGCTCATCTAAAAACATAAATCCAAGATGGGAATTATTTGAATCACCTGTTCCTCACCTCTGCTATAACTGGGAGCTGTTATCTTTCATTTATTCATTTCTTGTTCCAGGGCATAAGCAATGAGAATCACCACAACCCATAACACAAGCAGTATTTGAGTCTAACTTGCCTGACACTTGTATTTCACGAGTCACATAGAATTCAAAAGTGATTTATCTGAGCTTTGAAAAGCTAAAAGGGGTTAAAACTGACTACTCCTGCCATGAAATTTTATGCTGACAAAACATGTTTTGAAAGG
The DNA here is from genome assembly GCF_023055355.1 of Agelaius tricolor. Taxonomy (NCBI): domain Eukaryota; kingdom Metazoa; phylum Chordata; class Aves; order Passeriformes; family Icteridae; genus Agelaius; species Agelaius tricolor. The sequence goes on from NW_027269271.1 coordinate 27,339,237, forward strand.
ATGATTTAAAGATACAGGGATCCCTCATAAATCAGTCAATATTTTCTTTGTATGGAGATTTTAATGCTGCCTTTACCTCTACAAAGTTGTCTCTGAGGTCAAGACTCCATCTCACTCAAGTTTGGAAAGCCTTGGAGTGCATTCAGAACATTAAAAAAATTAAATATTAAAAAAAAAGTCAGACATTCTCAGTTAAAACTCAGTCACAGGACATGACATTGTCTTAGTGAGTCAGACTAAGAAATCAGCCAAAAATACTCTAGAGTAAGTTGTTTCAGGCAGTTCACCTGCTCCTCAGATTTTAGATTTCTCAGTTGTGTGTCATTTTATAATCGTATTTGCCTAATTTCCAAATTTGTTTTTCCATCTACCTAAAAGACAGCCAAATAGAATGTACCAAAACAGCTTTGAAATGAACATAATAAATCAAAAAGCAAAGGTTTATTTACTTTCTCTTCCTTTCTGTTTTTTTTAACCTACATCAGTCCTAGGCTTTGCCTGCAAAAAATAGATAAAACAATACAGACAACAATAAAAAAAAATCCAAAAAAATCCCAATCCCAACCCAAAACTTGAGGCAGTTTTGAATGGATGACACTCCTTTCCCAGCACAAATCCTGCTGTTTGTCACAGGGGTTCTAGAGCAGCAAATCTCCAGAAGACATTAACCACATCCAAGAGACACATCACAATATTCAATTCTAATTCAAAGTATGTTTGTGGCTTCTTTTTTTTAAGGAATTTTGTAGAGTTTCATTCAATTACATATGTTTTTGAAGCATTCAAATTCTTGCAGCGCTACAAGATAATGGCTTCTATCCAGAAGGAAAAAAGCAATACCTCGCTTGGCTAACATTACTTTTCCATTTTGTGATATAATTCACTTTACCTAGCTAGCTCCCTTTTGAAGCCAGAAAGGAAACACTGTGAAGAATAGCAAAATAATGAAAATTAAATGGAAACAAAGGGAAAAATCACTTGTAAGAAAATATGAAGACAACGTGTTTGAAAAGAACTGAAGCATCACACACCGAATTAAAGGTATTTGTAAGGAATTGAAGAAAATGTTCTGTCAGAGATAAGCAGTTTGACATTCCCTGTCACCACATGAAACTGAGTTAAGAATATAAACCCAGGTAGCTTCTGATAAAATGATGTCAACCTTATTTTGCTTTCCCTGCAGTAAAGAGAGGTGGCTGCCTCCCCCCTGGGCTGCCAGCACCTCTGAAATTCCTGGTGCCACTTGGTCTTAGGAACAAACTGAATTCACTCACAAACTCAATGGCAAAGGCACTGCTCATCATCTTCAGATCAACCTACAGCTCAGGGAATTTTGAGTAATTGTTGCATTTGCTGATAGCAAAAGCTTCTGTCCTCTCTCTTCCCAAAAAGGCTCATGTTGCTGTTACAAACTGAATTTCTGGTTGGTGACATTTATCTGATTGTGAATTTCAGAGGCTATTTTCTGTCACACTCTGAGTCCATGCCTGCTCAAGCCAATCCATTTCCATGTCACAGAACTGACTGGAGCAGTTTTCCACTAACATGTGCAGCAGTGAGTTTAGGGAGATGTGAAGAAGCAACAAATAGGGAAAAGTTTGATGTGTGCTGAAAAAGCTGGCAGGGTTGGTCTAAATCACCATTTACCACAAATCTGTGCTTCTTTGGCAGGTTTTTGCTGATAAATATCAGCTTAATCACAAAACTGGATGCTTCAATTCATTTTTTTAACCTACTGCAGTCCTAGGCTTTGCCTGCAAAAAATAGATAAAACAATACAGACAACAGTGAAAAGACACCCAAAAAATCCCAATCCCAACCCCAAACGCTTCAATTCATCTGATTATGAATTTCAGAGGCTATTTTCTTTCACACTCTGAGTCCATGCCTGCTCAAGCCAATCCATTTCCATGTCACAGAACTGACTGGAGCAGTTTTCCAATAACATGTGCAGCAGCTTAGCTTGGTGAGTTCAGGGAGATGTGAAGAAGCAACAAATGGGGAAAAGTTTGATGTGTGTTGGAAAAGCTGGCAGGGTTGGTCTAAATCACCATTTACCACAGATCTGTATTGGGATAAGATCTGTGCTTCTTTGGCAGGTTTTTGCTGATAAATATCAGCTTAATCCCAAAACTGGATGCTTCAATTAGGGGATTAATGTCAATCGACACACAGAACAGCAGAAAGCAGACCTGCTCTCCTCAGAGAGGGACTAAATCAGCTTCTGGTGGCTGGTTCCACACAGCCAGGCTGCCTGCCCTGCAGGACAGCCCAGGTGTCCTGGGCTGGAAGCAAACAGTGGCTATTTCTGCAATAAAAGGATGGGATTCATTGCAAAACCTTGGGTGGCTTGGTGTGAAATGCAAGGGGGTGAAGAGTCCCCTGCTCCTTCAAAGAGGCAGACATGAAAAAAGATAACCTGAAGCAGGGATTGCCAGCACTAGAGCTCAGTATCCTGCAGCAGCCAGGGTTTCAATTCCTCTCTTTCTATTCTTAAAACAAAGATCCTCCTCACAGCTGAGTACTCCAAAGATACCACTTAGGGAAATGCTAAATTAGTCAAGAAATGCAGAGAAACCACAGCAAGGCCATGGAGGAACTCCCTCCAGAAAGTGATTCCCTTCTCTCCAGGACCATGGACTCATCCACTAACAAAAAACTGAAAATAAACTAGAAAAGCAGAAAAGCCAGCTCCAATAAAGGGGTCCTTTCAACTAAAGAAGTGAGCAGTGCTTTCCCTATCAGCCATTTTTCACATTTTTTCCTTCTTTTTTTTTAATCCATCTGTTGTAAAGGGAACCTATTTCCAGCCAATGCATTGGACATATTTGCTGGCTGAATGTTGTGATCCTTACCCAAAACAACACACCAGTGCTGCAGACTGTCCAAGTGTTTTGCTTAGGAATACACTAAATGCCACAGACACAGACCAGATCAGAGTAATAAGGGGCAAAGCACAATTTAGATTCTATCCCGAGGAAATTTAATAACCCAGAATTAGAAAAGTCTAGCTCATCTGACAGTACTTCTTTAAAAAGTTAAATTATGAGCTCAGGAAGTAGGCACAGGCTGCAAGGATTTTAAGGCTCTTACAAAGATGAATCCACACACTGAGAATTTCCATGTCAGCTGTGAAAGGTGAGCACACAAGTGCCACCAAAATTCTGGGAAATGGCAGGTGGGATCTCCTGGCTACCTTCTCAAGCACAACACAACCCAGACAGCTGGGGTTCAGTTTAGTACTCCAAAAAGCAGTTTTTCAGAAAGAAAACCAAGACCAAGATGCCCAGTGCTCTCTGTGAAGTGCCAAGCTACAAAGAGGAGTGTGAGGTTTGCCCCCAAATCCGTGGATGAACTCCCAGTGCTGGAGTGGGAATAGGGACACAATCCCAGACAGGAGCCTCCCCTACCCTGAATATGTATGGGATGTCTCCTGAAGAGCACAACAATAATAAACTTGCACAATCTATGGTAAATTGATTCAATAGAGAAATAAATTTACTGTCCTACAGAGATCCTGGAGCTGTGAAAATGGTTAAGCAATATTGCTCATGATATTTTTACCCAAAATAAAAAAATCAGAGGGGAAAGGAACATGCTGGAGAAGACAGATTTTCACAAATATTTGTATTTGAATTGCTGATGAACTCTTCCTGCTGTTATTTTTATTAATGTTTTAATTATATATGCAATATACTTCATGAATAGCTGAAAATATAAAGAAGCAACAACATTTTACAAGCAAGAGAGAGAGTTCTGTAGCCAACTTCAAGCATACTTCCTTTCTGCCAGGGAAACAAGATGCACTGGGGCCATAACCTTTCATGCCATATTTAAAAACAAATGTGTGATGGAGCAGTTCTCCTGAGCTCATGCTAAAACTGATGTTGTCATCCCTAGAGTGGCATTTCACTCCATGCCTCCAGGTTTTTTTAAGATGTACTGGTCAACACACTGAATAAGGAATGAGGCAGCAAGTTTTTATTGGGGCATTTTAAATTTTGGCATATGCTTAAGATCTTGTGTCCCAGGACAAGTTCATTATTCCCCAAAATACCTCTATAATGAGTGAAATTTTATATTTCAGGTCCTCACCAGGAAAGGGGTGAGGCAAGTCTTCCTGCAGTTAGCAAAACCAGAAGCTCCAACCATAATGCTGCAAATTCACACCAAAGCAGTATTTTGGGAACCAGTTCAACATGGAGGTGACTTATGGACATCCCACACTCAGCAAAACATTCTCTTGTGTCCTTAGTGAGCCCAAAGCATTTTGTTGGCTTTGGAATGAGCAGGGTGTGACTCCATGCCATCAGCTGGATGGTGCAATAACCCCAGAGCACTGAACACCAAGAATTAAACCCCATGAGTCCTCCCAGCCTGATTTTAACACCCAGAATATTGCTGTGTCCAGGTACTTGACCCCATCTGTGTGCCAGGCCCGAGGTCTGCTGGAGACTGACTGTGTTGACCCTTCCGAATAGCACGTAATGAAATCTTTATTATAATTTGTTTTCAACCCACACTGCTAAAAAAAAAAAAAATGTGTCAGCTGCTTTAAAACGGTCTCTGTTTTGCTGGCCCTGCTCCTGGCAATCTAAGTAGCTGTCATCACTGTAGGAGCAGCCTGCTTGATAAGATTATAATTTTGTTTACATTGTGCTATAGGATGCCACGCTGGGTACAGCGCAAGGAAAATGGCAATCGACAGCATGCAATGTGCATTTTCAGTAAAATGGGGGTTATCTGCCTTTATTCCTGCCTCAGAACCGCAGGGTTTTGGCTGATGTTCTTAAAAGTAAAGAAAAAAAAAATGGGTTTCGTGTATTTCTTTGCTAGAATGTATTGCAGTAAAACCCATAATGGCCTTTTTTGGCACCACACCAACATACAGCATTCAGAAAACAGCTATTTATTGAAGCAAGAAATGCAATACCAAGACTACAAATCACTTCTTACATACAGAAAACTGGAAGTAAATCTGGCTAATGCCCACCTCTCTACCAAAGGTAGAGTTCCTAGCCTCAAACTAGGAGCAGCCAATTCTCATCTGCTGTGTGGTTGCAAGTAAAAGACTTTACTGCATCTCATTTTCATCCTCTGTAAAATAGAGATATGGCCATGTATTTTAAGAGAGGGTCTCAAGCCCTCCCAGTACACGAGACTGTAAATCTACCAGGGAAGTGTACCAATATTTTTACAGCAGTCAGTTGGGTTAGTTTTAATTTGTGTTTGATTAGCAAAGAGCTCTGGGCCAGACACACAATATCCACAGAATTCCCGGTGCAGCAAGGCAAAATGTAACAATTATAATGGTAGCAATATGTATTCAGTCCTAGCCATTAGCTGTTGGGAAAATGGGTCAACAATAACATAAGTTTAAATTGAGAGGGTTTCTCCACCACACATTTATATGCTGCAGTGAAGGGCAGTGAGGAATGTGAACAAGATTCCTATTACTTTTAGCATGACCACTGCTATTTTTCTCTTCTCAGCCAGCAAAATATTTTTTATTCATTTTCCCAACTCTCTCCAGAAATTAATTTTTTAGCTGTGTTCTCTCTCCTTCCTGGGAAAGGTCGGCCAGGGCTGGAATACAAGGTCCCAGGAGCAAAGTTGAATCCAGGACTTTGCACTGGGAGGAAAGGCACTGAGCAGCTCCATCAGGTCAGCCAAAAGGCAACACCATGAATCCTTGAGTGGGGACTGCACATTAATAATGGACAACTTTCCAAGCAGTGCTTTTCCATCCCAAGGCAGCCCTGCTGGTGGGCAGGAGGAGACAGACAAGCAGGTGTGAGCTCCTGAGGTGCATTTTCAGGCTGCTGTGTGGGAGGGGAGCACTCAAACCCCAGCAGGACACGAGGGGTCTCTCCGTGCTCGGCCGCCCACGCGCGCTCGGATCGAGCTCCTCCGCGGAACGGCAAACTCCATCTCACAGCCTGACAAGACAAATTGTGAAATTTATCTTTCTCAGGCTGGATTGTCCTCCACGTAATGGGAACAAAAGGCAACGCCAACAAAAGAAAGAGCAGCTTTAAAGGCCTTCCTGAGGATGGAAAAGGAAGCAGTCGTACATCAATATCCAACTCAGTGCCCAAGACATCACTTTGGGCTGCAGGCTCAGCCCAAGCCTTATTGACCCACACCACAGTCACTGCACAAGACCTTGAAGCACAGCTGAGGGCTCAGACAGCAGGACCTGCAGCTATCAAAGAAAGGGAAATAAAAGCACAAACAAGAAATGCTTGTCCTTTCCCGACACAAAGTACCCAACGTTATGCAGTTCAGGCGAAATTGTGAAAGAGCAAGTTATTGCAGATAACAATGGTGTTTTGGTGCTCGAGGGCAATTGGAAGTATCAGAATTTATGAAGGTATGAAAGCCAAAACATTATTTCTTCATTAATGGTATCAAAGCCAGGACTTGATTTAATGGTCACAGTTTTAAGGATTCAATGTCATTCACTTGGAGTCTGCCAAAGTACACACATAATTTAGTCTGGTTGTTTAGGAATATATTTCATCTAACTCCTGTTGTTTAAGAATAGAGTCAGGCAGTTTTTGGCTCAGTCTGCTTTTCCTAGCAACTGGAAACAATAGGAACATTAATTATACCTTGCTTGACCCATTCAAATGCAGAATGACTCGAACATGTTGATGAGCAAGAAATTGCTGAGGTGCAAGCACCAGATTTCACATTTGAGAAGCCTGAACCTCCCATTTGGAAGTACCACTACATTTATATGCAGCAGCAATTAGAAAGGAATTAAATATTTCCAGGAGCATACACACAAAAGGATCCAAAGCACTGCACATGCAAAGCACACCAGTGAAACCCAGATCTACTAACTGGAAACCATAGGAAATGCTCCCAACCTCAAAGATATTGGAATAACAATGGTGAGTAGGTAATGAAAAGGCAACTGGACAGTGTCCCTGACCCACACACTGGGACAGAGCATGTCACTGACACCCTGAGCCAGCCACATCTATTTTTCAGATTCTGTGCTGCTTTAGTGTGCAGTTCTGAGCTTCATATGAGGGGATGCTGAGCTCTGTGCACAGAGCAGGGAGACAAAACAATTCCTGCTCCAGCTGGGCACCAAGGACAAATGATCCAAATCTCAGCCCAGGAGCACAAATCTCGTGGGCTGGAGAGAGAAAAACAAGCAGGGTGGGACTGCAGGGGCTAAAGCTGGAATGGGACAATGAACTGCAAGGTGCAAATGGAGCAGAACTGATCCCAGGGACAGAGCCCGTGCCCGGCCGTGCATTTTGGGGCCATTTTGGTTCATCTTGGGTGCAGCCCTGGCTGGGCTCTTGTGCTGCCCAAGGTGGATCCATTGAGGCCTTTTAATAAATCCCTACCTTATTCTTTAACTCTGTCCAGCCTCTGTTCTAGGTCAGCCTTCTCAAGGCATCAGGTTAGGTGCACCAACCATCCCACTCCTCACTGTGCCACGGACTGCACACAAAACAGATGGCTCGCCATGGATGAACAGATCAGTCTTCTGACCAAAACCAACATGCCAAATTACCCTCCAAACCAATGGCAACTGGAGGACACACAAAATGACACCTCCAAAGCCAGCTGGCATGCGCCATCCCAGGCCTGGGTGAGAGCAGTGGCACGGTGGGCACACGGCTTTGCTCCCATCTGCTGTGGCTGGCAGCGGCAGAGGTGGACACACACAGGCTGAGGGATGAAGCAGTTGAGTGATGACAAGGGAGAATTGAATGCAGAGGGGGGAAAAATGACCTGCAACAAATCAAGTGTGGCTGGGTAGATGTGTGTCCCTTCAGCAGACTCAATCACCAGTGAGAGGGTGTCAGAGATGCTGAAATGGTTAAACAAATAGCTTCATGTCTGGCTGCCCGGGCTCACCATGAGATGGATAGATGGAACTGAGAGCCACTGACCTTAACAACACAGAAAGGAGGGAGTGTTCTGGAAAATACACAGATAAGCCAAACACACAACAGAAAGATAAATATCAGCATGGGCTATGATTTGCAAGCTAATCCATAAAGCCCAAGGTAAATGAACAGACAAATGAGGAGTCCAAATGAGAGAAATGCGAGCACTGCAAATTGTCTGCGCGTTGGTGAGTGGTGAACAGTCAAACCCCCAAAACCTCACCAAAGTCCTCAATCTCTGACTTGTCAATGTGACTTATCTTCAGTCTAAACAACCCTTCACTAGATCTTTTTTCCACTTTACCTCTCATCTCTCAATCACTACACTGAGAACTGATCCTCTCTCTGGTCAATAAATACTCCTTACAGGTCGCAGTTTCAAACAGCCACCTTCAGATTTTATCTGCACCTGATCTGGGCCCTTCACAGGAGCTTCCACCAACTTCTACAAAATCTCCTTATCTTTTTTTAGTTCTGCACTGCAATGCCTTACAAAAGACTTTGTGGAAGGGGCAAGCTGAGATTACCCCTTCTCAGAGTGCTTCATTTTGACCCTTTTTTTAACACATACCTATAGAAATGCATCAAATATCTCTCAGCCTCCCAGGCCCTCAGTGGGGGGAGATCTTTTCTTTCAATATTTAATTACAGGTACAACAGAGTCCTGATCCACAGTGAAGGTTCCTTTGCATGACAGCCAGACAAACAAGCTGTAGGACTGTGAGGTACAAACCCCAGTGTGTTGACAATTCCTCCCACCCCACAGTGATTCCCTTTTTTCAGGCAGGGAGCTCAGCACAAAGCCTGGAATGGCAAGATGCCAAAATTGAGCTACTCAGCACGAAGGCATGTTTGCTGCACACCATGAGCAGAAGCCATAGCTGTGAAAAATCAGAAGTCAAAAGGCCCAGTCCAGCTGTAAAATTCTTAATGAAGAAAAAGGAGGAGGGCAGGACTCACCAGTGAAGGTTATCACCCAACATTAACAAAAATAGGAGCACATCTCTCTCCTGCACTGATGTACCCTCACCACACTCTTCAGCTGGTTTCTCTCCAGCACTGGTTTCTCAGCTGATCTCAACAATCTGACTGAAAAACCTGCCTTGACACAACAATATTTTTAAAAATTTCTAATCACTGTAATGTCTGTAAACACATCAGTACTGTCCTCAGTCCTAATGCCATTTTGGTGTCTAAACTTCTGACCCCAAGATGCACAAAGCACACAGCTCATCTGAGAGTGTTCAGGTGACAAAGGGAACACTAAAAAGCCATGTGTTCTCCCAGGGCAGCTCTTCTGCCCACTGACATTTTAAAACAAGCAAAAGTTTTCTTTTGTTGTCAGGCATAAGCTGCTTATTGAAGGCAAATGTGCTTGTTTGCTGCCAACCATTCAAGTCTCCCTTTCTGTTTGGGGGAAAGGAAGGAGAGAGGATTATCCAGCCCAGGATGGATAATCACAAATCTTAGAGGGTGAGTTTTTGTGAGAAGGGAGGAAAATGTAAATTGGTCTGATAGAAACGTATTTCTCTTTTTAAATTATTTCCCCCATGGAGCTCCAGATAGGACAGGATTAAAGTGTCAACACATGAAACCTATGCTCAAGAGTCTTTCTCAAGGTCTCAGATAGAAACAAGTCTTGAGACCCCCATTCAGTATCTCCTAAGTGTATTTAGGTCTTAAAACCAGCCAAGAAGACACAACAGATTCTAGGAAGAAACATGCAGAGAGCTTAGAAGTGAGATTCCTAGAGATCTTACAGATGCACCAGTGTAAAAAAGCCATTAGCAGATGTAGCTAAAACCCTGCACACAATTTCTTTTATTTATTTTAAGAAATTTATTTTCTTTTATTTTTTAAAGATGTATTTTTTTAATATTTATCTTTTTTAAAAATTATCTTTTATTTTTTTAAAGGATGCATTTTGGCTTAGTAGTAATATTTAGATTTCAAGTAAGAAGTAGGTGTATTTTCATGTTTATACCAAATTCTAATTTATTTCTTTATTAGATTTTCATCAAAATGTTCCTAGGAGCATGGAGAAAAGAGAAAACAAAATATGCCATGCACAAATAAATTATTTCATTCCTTTTTAAAACCCAGTTTCCCTCCTGATCTTTCCACTCATCAAGAGTTTAGTGCTCTGAGAGACTCCCTGCTCAAGTGAAGAAGAAAGCAAAAGGAGCCAGTTGTAAAATACCAACTTATTCCATTTTTCACCTTTGGGAATCAAACACACATTAATTATCAAAACTCTCTGCCTCTCCCTCCATCATGTCATTAGCACAATCCACAGGGAAGAACACCCTGCACAGCCCAATTCCAGCTACAATCACCGATGTATTTATCAACAGACGATTCTAATTTCATCTGCTACTCCATGGCAAGTGAGTAAAAAGCCAATAATAGCCTCCCAGGGTGGTTACCTGTGGTGTTATCTCCATTTACACCTCGGACACAGCTTCCCCTCCAGGGAAAAGGAACCCTTCAGACTGAGGCTCCTGGATGTCACTCGACAGAAAATACTGACCTGAACACAGCACAGTAAGGCAAGACTTAATTCCCAAAATGTCATCTCTCTCCTCCTGAACTGGGTTTGTTTGCTGTATTTATTGTAGCAATGTCTTTTCCTTGTACAGTAACTGCCCTTGCCAGCACACTGCTTTCCCTAAGGCTACTTTAAATCTCTCTAAAAACCAAACAAGGATCCTTATCTTCATATAAAGTATCTGTGAACAGTTGAGAGCAATACAGAAGAGCTTTAAATTGAGAGAGAGAGGGGTCAATGATGCAATAAGAGCACTTTGTCCCTTTCTATAAAGCAGACCAGAATTCAGTTTTGTTCAAAGGCTCTTGGTGCCTGGCCCTCCCCCAGGGAGGAGCTCTCCCATGTGCCATGGGGCTGCCAAAAGCACAAGGCAGGGTGGAACCCTGCAGGTCTGGCACTCTTGGGTATTGCAGAAAGATGGAGAAGCCCATTGTGTACCACAGGGAAACCCAGTGTGAAGTGAGAACTGCGTGTAAGGCTTCATTGTGTGGAGTTTATTGATTTGGGTGTGATGCAGATGGTAATAGAATAAGGGGTGGAAAATGTCCTGGGTTGCAGGATGGAGGTGTGGGGTGTGTATTCTATCGCCATCTGTTAGAGGTGGGGCAGTTATCTTCTGTTCATTGAGCAGTTTTCTTTATCTCTTCTACAACCAATCCTCACTCCAGGAGATCTCTTCTGTTAATTTAGTGTCCCTGCATGGCTGATAAAATACCATCATCCCACTGGGAGATGCTCCGCCCAGGGGGAGGAGCCAAGCATTCCTACCTGGATACAATCTGACATTTGGGACACCACAGCAGCCTTTGCCCACTGCATTCCCAGAGGAGCAGCTTTCTTCTCCACTGTCCCATCCCCACCAGCCCCATGGACATTCCCTTGCTCAGGATAGGGCAGAGCTCTGCAGACTCTCCTGCCCATTCTGGTGATGACCATCCTGCCTGACCAGGCATCCCTGCCTCCACCTCCACCCCAGCTGCTGAATGGTCAGCAAGGGGCAAAAACAAAACCCTAAACCCCTTCTTGCTGCCAAGCTGTTCATCTTTCCTGACCTTTTTCCCAGTGCTCAGAACAAAAACCCCTGCACCCTGGCCTCAGTCCTGCCTGTCATCACTGGATTGATTTGTAGAGCAGAGCTTGTTTCACTGTCTTGCTCGTCCTATTTTCTTGGTCACAGTTGGTCACACACCACTCCTGGCTGCTGGCCACTGCCAGAAAGTCTTTATTTTTTTTCATAACCTCTAATAAAAACCTGATTGTTATCTTTTTTCTCTCCTTATTGAAAAATACTGTATTAAATAAATAAAAACTAAGCAGTAGCTGCTTGGGGAAGGAGTGAAGTGCACCCACAACCACTCCCTCATTATTGTTGTCACCATGGCCAGTGTCATATCCTGAGAGGAGAGAAACTGCATCCTCTAGCAAGTGTCTGAGCACACTGAAAGCAGCAAATCAACCCAGGCTGGGAGAACAGAAGAGAATACACTCAGTGGCATTAGTTCACTGACCACACCATTTTTATTCCCAGTCTTTTACACTATGCAACTGTTGATGAGGATGGATTCTAGCAACAAATGGAAGCAAACTTTGTGGGGATTTAGTGCCTACTTGGAGGCACTACTGCAGGTTAAGCCTTTCCCAGCAGAAGTGAATTTTTTTTTTTTTTGTTCAAATTCGATTTCATGGCACTTCTTTAAGACTGGAAGAAAGAAAAAATTATACTGACATTTAACTCACAGCCTGGAGCCAGCTAATCAGACAGAGCAGGCGAGCACAGCAGCCTTAGGAAAAACATGGGGGAAGGAGGGAGAGCAGTGGGAAGCAGTGCAGCAGGAAACCTGGCTGGGAATGGGATGACACAGGGAGCAGGAGACAGGACAAGGGTGCCCTGCACAGGAGAGGGTGAGCAATGAAGGGATATTGTCAGGGAATAACCCAGCACAATGAAAAGAGGAAACTGAAGCACAGAGGGGAATAAATTTTGCTCCTGGGGAGGAAATATTCTCTCAAACATAGCATTAACCAAGAGCAGTTGCATTATATGGCACCCAGTAAATATTTTTAAAATGATGTGTGAATAATTATCACAGAGTGCATCGAGGAAAACCTCATTGTAAGCACTCATGTGAGGGTGCATCATAAATGCACTTCCTCTAAATTTTCCTCATCAGCTCCCTCTCCAATAAAATGAGGCCTTTTAGATACTCATCTTTCAGAATATGGGTTGGGTGTTGTTTCACAAGTAATTTTATATAACTACCATACCTCCAAACATTTCTTAAAGTCCTCTCCTTATTTTCTTATTTCAGGTGTAAAATTAACTCTGAAATACCAGCAGCTTAAACAAATGCATTGGTATCACCTTGTGATTGAAATCATTGAGTAACAATACATCAGGCTCAGGAGTCACACACTGCTCTGTAACTACACTCTAACTACATATTGCAAACACATTCATCTTTATGGGATTTGATCTGTTCTCAAATCCTGAAAATCACCTGAGCTGCCTGACAACCCCAGTAGCTTTTGCCAAAGAGGAGAAATGGATTTTTCAACAATTGTTTTTCTTTCTCCTCAATGGAGGATTGTGGAGTATTACTAGATCCAAGCACTGATCATATGATGCCAGCATCAATACATAGATAAGATACAGTTCTACTACAATACTAAAAAACTAATACATAAACCCATTTTTTCCCCTTTCCAAATGTTGCACAGGCAGTGATGACCAGCCCTAAATCTAGAAGGTGCCTCTAATCTTTAGTACACAAGGGCTGGAATCCAGTGGCTCATGTAAAGCTTGGCCAAGAGCAGGACCAGAGTCCCTGGCTCAAGGCCTGAAGTCACCAACACTTTCCTGATAAATGATCTCTGAAATAGTCACCATCAGCAGCAATAGCAGATGCCATTGCTCTTAAAGGACTAAACAGCAACAACCACAGAACATCTGTAGGTGACAGAGCTGGGGAATGGGAGCAGAATCAGCAGAGAAGGAATAAATCAGCAAGTTGGAGACTGGGATACAATATCTGAGAGCTGAAACCTGATGGAGTGCACCACTTCCTACTTGATTTTCTATTTTATTCTTCATTTTAAAATTCATGTGGTGAAAGTGAGAGGCGATAAAAGGCCAAGTATCTGCACTTCAGCCACTTGCAATGAATACAAGTGAAAAATACAGTATTATTGGAAAACCAGAAATGTCAAAGAAGTGTGACAGAAGCATGAGATGCTAAGACCAAGGAGCTTATTCTTCTTTTCCTACTGCACTATAAAGACATTTGCTGCCTCAATAGATATCCCATTTCTAGTGCCACTCCTTAAAATATGGGAAAGGTCAATTGGAGGGGAAAAAAACCAACAGACCACCAAAAAAACCCCCACCACAAACAACTCTGATTTCAAAAGCACTGTCAGCAGAAAAAGAACCAACGTTTCTTTTTTTTTTCTTCTTCTTCCTGTAAAGCAAAGTTGAGATTAATTCAAGGAGGGGCAAAGCATCATCCACAAGTGTCCAACAAGGCAGTAACAGAAGAGGGCATCCATCAGTTCTTCTCCTGCAACTGACAGAAGGACAAGTGGGAGAAGAATTAGGTATTAGAAAAATGAAAGTCTTGTTAACAGTAAGAGTGGTGAAGACCCAGAACAGGCTGTCTAGGGAAGATGAGAAATCAATATTCAAGGTTTAAAAAGAGGTTAGACAGACTGTCAGCTTCTGGAGGTGAGACAGGTACACTTGATCTCACCTAAGAGCCTGGCAACACACTAAGTTATCTCTCAAGGTCTTTCCCACATCAGCATTTTTGGGATTTTTTTAATGATTCAAGCAATTTGTCTCACTTATGGGATAATTTCATGTATGAAAGAACATATTCAATACTAGTGCTGGCATATATTAACTGATTCTTACCCTCCTCCATCTCTTTTCTAAATAGAAGACACTAACTTCAGTGAGAAATTAAATTAAGTTTATTCATTTTTACCCCTCTTACTTCATTTTGCTTTCCTGTCTAAGGTGTCCATATTCTGGGTGCTCATATCCTTCAGCTTCTTTTCCCCCAAAGATTTTTAGGAATAACAAAATATTCAGTGATTGTGCTCTAAGGTCACTACACAACTCACCTATTTTGTAAATCATAAGGTGGTGCTTTAATCTTGTCCTTCCTTCATTTAAGTGCACAAGGTGCCCTCAGGTCTGTGCTAATTGATAGCAGGATCTGATTGCTGCAGAGGAGAAGAATCCACCTGCACCACCAGTCCCTGGTGCTCTGAACTAACAGGAATCTCTTCTGACTTTCAGAAATTGGCCTGGATGATTTTAAAAGGTCTTTCCCAACCTTAATGATTCTAAATGAATCTAGTAAATCTGTCCCCACCCTGCTCTCTGAAATATCTCCTACTGCAGGACAATCCTCCTGACTACTAAATAACAGGACACTGGGCAATACTGTTCTCCCATAAGGTGAAGTTCTGTCCTTTACTTGTAGTCTGGAGAGTGATTTTTGGATTACTGAAGGACTTTGCATTGCAAAACAAATTAGAATATCAGCATTTGCCAAAAAAAAAAAAAAAAATACTGACTCTGGGACCTGCAAGCAGAAGAAACACAAAACATCTTTTGTGTTGCAAGCATCAGCAGATCTTGGCTCAAACACCTGAGCAGAAAAAGCAGAAAATTTCTGATAAAAAGAGGGTTTGGACAAATGACCCCAAGTTTGGTGACCCTCCAACATCTCCCAGGCTTGCAGGTGCTGGGCCCTGGGAAGCTCTGCAGTGCAGGCTGGCTCAGGGAATCATCCCATAATTGCAAGGTGGGCCAGATTCCCTCAAACCAGAAATTTCAACTTCAAATCCAGTGCTGGTTGAAAAAACTGGAGTTTACTGGTGCTTCATAAATAGAATGCAAATTCCTGTTTCTCCCAAAAGCAGCCAAACACACACTTTTCAGGCAGGGAACATTACCAGGACCATTTCTGCTGTGATGGAGGTGTACTGAGAAAAAAAACTGATCTGCTTTTCTCAGAACTGCCCATTCCTCACAGATTAAAATCACTAGGTGACATTTTTAATCAGTATTTCTAGATGGTATTGCTAAAATGAGAACATTAGCAAGCTCATTTAAATTTGCAAACTAAACCCATTTGAACATTACTTGAGCACGAGAAAGTGGCAAAGGCACATGAAGTTAAAAGACTGTGAAGAACAAAAAGCTCCTGGGCAATGCAGTACCCTCCCTAAGCTCCCCTTTCTCCCATCTCATTAGAGAACTCCAAGGAATGACTCTTTCTATCCAAATCCAATCAAAAAATCAGATTAAAATCTCTCCTATGCAGAGCAAGTACTCTTGGTGCAAAATTAAAGAGAAGTTTGCTTTTGGGATTGGAAAGTCCCACATTTTGGAGGGTCTAGAGGGATAAATGGGGCATTGTCCACAAAAAAAAAAAAAAAAAAATCACACCTTATTTGCAGATAAGCTGGGTAATTTACAAAGAAAAACCACACAGCATTCCCTGTTGTTTTTAAAGCTTTGTGAAATTAAAAGTCCATTTTATCACAGTCAAAGTACACAAGGATGCAAGACAGGAACAAGGCTGGGGTGTGACAGTTCAAACTCATCTCACTGCAGATGATCTTGAACTCTGAACAGAACACCTGTACCCTCTAGAAATGTTGCATCCTCAGCCTTCCAAGAAGGGAAGAAAGATACACAATAGGACAGATGTGGGAAATCTGCTACATGAGTTTTAATTGGAACCATTTGTAACCTGCATTTCCCCCAGATACCTATCTCATTTTTAAGCAGATATTCCTAATTAAGCAGAGGGCTCGGTTATCACCAGGTGAGTGACTTGCAGAGTCAGGTTATCAACACCAGCAAATAACAAAAGCAACCTGAGTATTGATCCAGAATTAGAAGGCCATCACAAGCTGCAAGATCCCAGGAGCAATTAGGGGACAGGGAGGAAGGATGGAAGACATCAGGACCACAGCTCCTGCATCTGAATGAGGGCTCAGCATGACCCTCATGGACTGGGGAGGTGGCAGGGTCTGGGATGGGTTATTCACAGCCTCCTAAGCTCAGGATGTGACACCCAGGGGTATTCTCATGGTCTTTCCAGCCAGGGAATCCTGCTGCCTCCCTAACCTAAACAATTCCCCCAGAATGGTGTGGAAGGGGAATTAAACACAAGTCCTGTGCATTGCAGGTCAGCTTGCTCTGCTACCAGGTCTTTGTTCCATTCTGGAAATGTCATTCCAGGATAATAAGGTACTGCATGACTTGCCCAAGTTTTAAGGAAGCCTAAAAATATGCAAAAAAAAAAAAAAAACTTCTTTTTGTATTCATTGTGTCTGTCAATCAAAAAACCAAAGCTTTAAGACAAGAGGGTACTGAACTTGTGGGTTTGCATTTGTTAGCTTATGGGGCACAGGGCAGCAAGTGGTTAAAAATCTGGGTACCTCTGGTCATCTGGGGAAAAAACAGGCTAAAGCAGCACTGCCACATCCTTGTGGCACCGTTAGGGATAAGGCCCTCAGTGCTGTAACATTGTTCTGTGTTTTGGAAGAGGATCAGGGATCCTGCACCAGGCCCTGTTTCACAGCACAGACACACCCATAACTAAACACTTCTAGTCCACCCATCAAATAAAATAATATTTTCCATATCTTCAATAATTTTCTTTCCACAGTCTCAGGGTGACACACAGACATTGGTGAGAGCTTGGAAATAAATTGAAGAGCCAGGTAAATATTAGGAGATTATTTACAAACATTAAGACTGAGGATTCTCTGGTCAGAAAAATCAAGCCCTTCTGTCCTTTAGCCCTTTAATTTTATACATCAAAGAGTTACAATGCAAAGAGGCAGTGCCAGAAAAAGCAGGCTCTGAAGCTCAGCTAAATGCTCCTTGAAACTTAAAATGAAAAGCTCACCAGTCTTAGGTTGTTTCTGTTAAGCAATGCATGCTGTGGTGCTGGCTCACGGGTGAAACAAATTGCTGTTCTAAGTCTATTAAAAAGGGGAAAAAAAAGGCCACCATATGGTGCTGACTGCAGTAGCTCTTAGCAGGTGAAACTCATCCAGAGCTGTAGCTACCATGCTTAATTATTGTGACAAATTCAGTCATTCAAGGTGGGGATTTCTTTGTTTGGGTTTATTTTTTGTTGTTGTTATTTTTAAATAGGTTAATGTGCTATTCCCACCCTGAGAATAATACTAGGGAGAAGAGGCTAGAGGAGGGGAGGAGAAAGCCCACATGCCACACAGATATTTGTGTCACCCAGAAGCAGGAAGGGGTTCAAGCAGAGTTTGGGATGCTGAAGGCATCACACTGAAGGAGAAGGATGCAGAGTAGAAGGGAGTTTCTCACAGAGCATCCTTGAACTCCCTTATGAGAATCCAATGAGGAAACAGCAGCACTGACACCCACCCAACACACCTGCACTGATGGAGATGGTGAAGCCACACAGACCTGTCCACACCCATGACACTGCTTACACCCCACAAGAACAATATTTAAAAATATATTTACAGAAGTATTCACAAGAAGATGGTCTTGGGCTTAATACACCCCAGACTATGCAAGAAGCACAGGCACAATTCTGTCCTTTGATGTGAAAGTGTGCCAAAAAATTCCTGGAATGGCTTCAGCATGGCTGCTGTCTGACCTGAAGGTCCTTGATGTCTGTTCTGCACAAAGGAATAGTGCAGAGAGAGGCATTCCAAAGAGTACCTTAAATACAAACAAGCCTCCAGAGCAAGTGGCTCAGAAATCAATTAGCCCCATGCATAGAGGAGGCACATTTCCAAGTTATTTGGTATTTAGTGTAAAGTTCCATGGGATGCTGCTGGGATGCTCCACAGCAGCACCTGCTTCTCTATTCCCCTCGCTGCAGTTCAGCATCACACACTCCACGTGTGGCTCACATTTACAAGAATTAGATTAAGTTATTCCAACCATCTGACTTCTTCCTTTAATAACCTGTGTCAGAAAGAGTCAAAGACATCATTTTGTTCAGCAGAAATCCATGTGTAGTTTCCCCAGTTCTCCATGCCCTGGATCATATATATGTATACCCACAAAACATTACCCTAATTCAAGCACCAAGAAATGCCCCTCTCCAATTCAAAACATTTAAAAGTCCCTGTGAAAGACCCAGAGATTTGATTCACTTCTTTTTTTTTTCCTCCAGGATAAAAACTTCACTTCAGGTGAATCCAGCTGATTTTATTCATCATGAGCTGAGCCCCTGGGGTTCCCACAGCCCTACAGAGTCGTTGCCTTGATCATTTCACTCCTACAAGTTGTACATTCATTTTTTAGCATCATCCCAAATCCAAATTCTTTAACATCTTGCAAAGGGGATACACACACACACCCATATATACACACACATTTGGAGCACTGATTATGTAATTTCCTTTCCCTTCTAAAAGCTAATTTAAAATAAACTAACTTAACTAATTTAACTAATTTAAAATAAAACTTCCACTAGGAGGAACAGCTAAGAACTTACCCACATCCAAACCCAGAGTTTGCATAATTTTGTTATTTAAAAAATTCTTTCATTAGAATTTGGGGTTGGGTTTTTTCCTTCCCTTCATAAGATCCTACTTAAAATCCTAAGGGAAAAAAACCTTTCTGTGGTCCTTCCACGTTCTCACTAATTTTCTCAAAAAGCCTACAGTAATTTCCCTGAATAGCTTCCAAAATGAATCCCATAAAACAGCTTCTTTCACTGGAACTGTCTTATCTGTGGGTGAGTCAAAGGATCAACTCATTACAGGGCTTATTTGGGGAAAAAAATCCAAAAATAAAACAACCAAGGAAAAAAAAAAGACATTTTAAATTCATAAACACCCATTTTAAAATGTGCATATCCTGAGCTGCAGGCACCTTTCTGTGAGTTAGAAATTCCCAAAACCAACACTCCATGCAGCCACAGCAGCTCCTCCTCATCCCAGAAAAGCAGGCCTGATCAGGGGAAAATTCCAAAAAGCACTGAAATGCAACCTTGTCAAAAATCCCAGGTGATGAGGGGTGGCAGGGAGGCATCCCCAGGGCAGCCCAGGGCTCCTGGAAAGGTCAGCACAGCCCAGGTGGGCTCGGTGTGTGCAGCTCAGAGAGCTCAGAGCACACAGAACACAGCTGGAAGGATCAGGAGCCAAACTGGAGTGGCCACTGCCAGCAGCAGCCTCTCCTTGCTAGAGCCACATCCCTGCATTGTCACAGGGGACAAAGCCCTGGTGACAAACAGAATAAGGTATTTCTAACCAGTACCTGAAAACAGGGGACACAGTGAAGTTTTAGTAAAGGTTGTTCTGCTGCATTAATTCTAGTGCGGAATAACTCAGATAATGAGCTCCTTTTCTTGTACATCTCAACAAATTAAATTCCAATATTTATTTGTCTTAGGTTCAAAAATGTAGCTGGGAGAGAGGGGGTTTACATTTTCCATTTCAAAGCTGGCTCCTGCCTTCCTTAGCAGACACCTGTCTTTTCAAACCAGGACATTATTGAACTGTTTAGCACAGCTATGTTTGGTATGGCAACCAAATGGTTTGAATCAAATCTGAATTTCCAAACCAGCTTAGCTATTTAATGTATTGTGGGCACAACTTTTAAATCATTAATTCCACTGAACACAAAACAAGGTTCAAAAAGAACTGCTCACTCTTAGGTGCACAGGCTGATAAATTATTGTGAACTTGTGAAAGGCAGCTGAAGTTCTGTGATAAATCAGTGTCATCACCTGGTCACAGACACCCAGAGGGGGCTGAGTAGCAGAATCAACGTGTCATCTCCACACCTCTGCAGGGTGATGATGTGTGACATGCTCTGCTCCTCAGAGCTCTCTCACCACAACCTTTCCCATAACCTTCCCTCAGCACGGAGCACTGGGGAGAAACCAGCACTGGTGTTTACCCTGTGCTGCCCAAGCACATGGAGAGCAGAGGCCAAGCCTCAAAACAACACAAATAAAACAAATCTGTTACCCAAGCCACTAGAACCAGCACCTAAAGCAACTGCAGGATCAGACTGAATCCTACACAGCTCTCTTGCAGCCAGCTGGTCTCCCCACACCTCATGCCTGGGAAACAACGCTTTCATCCTAAATTAAAATTTTTAGACAGCTCAGAAACTTATTAACCACCACTCCTTCTTTACTATAAAGGATATAACCTTAGATTCTGACCACAGACAACTCAGACTCTTAAAAATTTACTACAGGGAAATGTATTTTTGAATCAGATCAGAGCAAGGCTCAGAATCTCAGCTCTCTTTGTTCCAGGATGCTGTGAGGAGGAATCTGGGCAGGGGGTGGAGGGAGAGTGTTATGAGCAAGCTGGCTCTACTGATTTCTTGTAAATACCATAAAAATGAACACTTGACCATAATCCATGAATTGGATATAAAGAGAGAAAATAACTCTTAGAGAAATGAGTGTTTTTAAGTGCATCTTGAGCATCAAAAGGGAGAAAACATTTATGAATTTTTCCATCATGGTGTGAAGCATCGTGTCAGGCAGGATCAACCCCATAAAATTATTTTGTGACAATGCATGTAAATGGTTTTAACATTCTCAATCCCTCCAAAGCAAGAGCAAAGACTACCCAAGCCATCTGAGAGTTCAGAATTGAAATAGGGCCTTTGAAGAGATTATTTGCAGACTAATCATATATTTTCTCATGGAAGCATTCAACAATTTGAAGTACCATATTCACATAGCACATTTTGCCTTCCACAATTACCCCTGAAAGAGCCACTGAAAAATTATACACTGTGTAGACAAGAATATATCTAAATGATATGCATGTCTAACAGAAATAGATTATTTTCAAGGGGTCCTAAACCCAGCTTTTCCATTTGTTCATGCAACTGCATGCAATAATAATTTTTGTATAAGAATCAATGCATTTCAATCAGATACACACAACTGATAGGCCTTTCTGTTTGCTCATTTTTGCATCTTTATATCAAAAAATTAAAATAAATAGATCTTTAAAGGTATCTCCCTTCAACTCCTCATTCATGAAACATTCTTGAACCCTGGGTTCTTACTGAAGCCACTGACTCTTAAATGCACCAACAGGCAGAATCTCCAAATTGGCTTTCAGTAACTCCTTTAGAAAAAAAAAATGAAAAAAAATTTTAAAACCCACACCCAAACAGAAATCCCCCAAACCCACAGCATCTTTTAAATTTTCTTTGTCTGTGTGAGGAGTGCATTAGATCAGATAAGGGATATTAAATGGCCTTTAAGGCTGACAGCAAAGAGCAGCTCTAATGGGAGTCCCAAATTGTGCTGCCAGCAATCCAGTGTACTTACAAAACAGCAGCATCAAGATGCCAGAACTCTGCCATGACCTATATTTCCTGCAAACCAATTTTCTTCTTTGTAGGGTGGATGGAAAAAATCCAAGTGCTATTTAAGTTCCTTTTCTTTCTGCTGGAACTATGCCTTATCATACACATTTTTCCTACACCCAACTTTTCTGTGCCCTGCAGCTTTTAAAGCAGGAATTATCTACAGTCTATTTCTTTATTATAAACAGTAAATACTGCAAAATCATGTTTAGGCACCAATTATCAGGTGAGACCAGAATTCTTTGTATCTAATTTCCACACTTCTAAAGGAAACCAAACCCCTTAAAGGGGAATCTTAACAGAAGAAGAATGTTACAGAGGGATACAGGTCACACATTCCAAGGAATTTCTGTGGATTCATTACTGACAATGCCAAAATTTCCAACATATATTTATATTTATATTTATATTTATATTTATATTTATATTTATATTTATATTTATATTTATATTTATATTTATATTTATATTTATATTTATATTTATATTTATATTTATCAGGGGTTTATTCTTTTGTTTATTCCCATGCTGTGGGGGAAAATTGTATCCTTCAAGGAGAACATTAAAATCAAGACAACATTCCTAGAAAAAAGGAAGTATCTGTCCAATTTCTTTGACCCCCAGTGCCTTGTGATAAGCCTATAAATTCCATTTTTGCCTCCAACAGAGGAACTTTGCTCATTTGTTACACACACTCTGCTCAGAGTAGTCAACAAAACACCTGAAAGGATTCATGATAATCTTGTTTTCACCACCCCACCCCCCCTTACAGCTATCCTTGCCAAATGCAAACTCTCCCCCTCAGGCAGGGAAATTTGGAAACAGAACACCTGATGCAGCTTTTATTCCAAAATTGTCTCACGTGTTTTGAGTGTCAGAAGGAGCCATGTTGTGCCACAGCACCCACTTGTCTCAGGAAAATTGAAATTGCTCAGTGTCTAACACTTTGAATGATTTCCCAACTTCTCACTTGCCCCATCTGCTCCTCTCAGCTCAGTTTGATTTGTTTTAGCCTTTGTGTCTGCAGTGGCACCAACAAAACTGCAGCATCACTGCAAGCTCCTCTGCTATGGAGCAGTGCCAAGGCTCTCAGATTCAGCCTCCTCCAAGAGAAAAGCACCAGAAAAATAAGATTTCTGCCTCATTCTGTTGTCTCTCCCATCCTCCAACAGAATCACAAGCAGCTCTCCTGCTCCAATGCTGAGCTCTAAAATAATATCCCACCTACAAAATAACCAACATGGCAATTACAAATCAGATGTCCATAGAATACAGAAAAGCACATGAATGCCACATCTCAACCCTTATTTTTCCTTATTAGTTGCCCCAATTGTACTTTATTTATTGCCCCAGTTAGCTAAGGAACTATAGAAATCCTACTTGAGTTTATATAGGATTTTTGTTCCGTGCTGTTAGTACAGTACTTAGAGACCTTCAAAGCAAAAATACTTCCCAGCATTTAAGAAACTGAGATTTTGTAATCAGATGTAGACCTTTAAAATAGGTGGGGAAATTGATAAAAACAATAAGAGACATGAAAGAGGGTTATTGGTTAAGACAGTGCACAAGGTGGGCAGTCACAGTGCTGTCCCTGAACTGCAATGGAATCTGGATGCAGCCACACAAGGTTTCAAAAAGAACCTTAAATATGATGGAAGAAACAACCACATGGGAAAAAGCCACAATCAGTCCATAAAACTTTCCATTAAAAAAGACTCAGCTCAGACTGAGCAGAATCTTAACAAAAGAAACTAAAAATCCTCAGACTCACTCTTGTTCATCTTCCCACAGAAGAGTCAGCAAGCAGAGCAGTGAGGGCCCACAAAGGTGCAGACGTAGCTGTGAGAAGGGAATCACTCCAAGACTCTCCCTTGGGAGCCACCAAGCACTGAATATATCATTTTGTACAGAGAAAAACAATTGATGGGGAGCAGCACTCACAGCTCACACCCTAACATGTGTTTCTCTGGGAGCACCAAGCTGACAAGAGCTTACATCTCCAAGACAGTGATCTTAAGTTGCCTTAGGTTTACTCAAAAGGTGTTTTCTCAGTGAAAAAATATTTAAACCTCTCCAAAACCTTGGCATTCACTTCTTCAAGTGCAAAGTACCAACAGCACAAGTGGCTTGGCCTGGTGTTTGTTAGAGATGTCCAGGATGGATCAGGTAAGCAGGAATTTCTGCTTTTCTTAGGAGAGCACACAGTGAGGTACCAACACACACAACCCCTGGCACCAGCTCCACCCTGCTGAATCCACCAGCTGGAATTCCTCACAGTGCTCTCAGTGGGATATTTTTTCCCCAGTGTTCATTCTCTTCTTCTGGTGAAGGTAACAAAACCCAGCTCCACAATTCCAAAGATGTATGGCTGTAGCATTTCCCAAGAGAAGTCACTGAACACTGCAGCAAACTGAGCAGCCAGTCACAAAGCTGGGCAGGTCCTGAATTTGGGAATGGTGTGCAGCAGTCATTGGGAAGTAAATGAGGCAGAAAGTGAGTTAGCCAGGCAACTGCAGGGCTGGGAGAACAATCAGGTGTGGGAGCTGCTGGGGAAGCAAAGGTGAGCACAACCAGAGAGCCAGCATTGACATCTGCAAGGTAAAATATTATGTTTGCAGCTAGAAGAGAAATCTTCCTGGCAGAAGAGGAAGAGCCCCTGTGAAAGTCTTTGGCACAGCAGTGAGTGTGTGTGTCCATACTGCTTCCTCAGTAAACAGGGAAAATAAATCAGGATACATACCAAATTAACCAGCTTCAGTGGAAAATGCCATTTTCCTTCAGAGATCACAATTTCTCCCATCTCTGTTTCTATTTGTTGACAGCTAAGAAATGCTGCTCCATTCCCTAGTTTGTATTTTTGAAATCAGGGCTCTGTGATCTCCTTGCCACTCTTAGCAGCCCCAATGAGGAAACCTCAGTGGGTTACTGCTTTGTTCCACAGCACCCTGAAAGAAAAGCTGCCAGCCAAATGTCTCCAGCCAAATGCAAAATACATTATTGATGAAATTAGAGTGAGGAACCTTTTTGTATGCTTCTTTTATTAAATAATTCCAAATGACTCCATTGCACAATTACAGCATCTGAACTTTGCTTTTTAAATGTTGCCACGTGTAATCTCCACTGTGTATTTGCACTTGAAATGGTAATCTGAAGGCAACAGAGTCTGCAATAAGTGGAATTATTAATGAACTCTATTCCAGGTCCTACCACTAAGAAACACACCCTAGGGCCCTACATAAGGTGACATTCTTACTTCAATATTAAGATTAATATTATATTTCTTCAAAATTTGCTTACAAAAAGTTACCAAAACAGACAAGCATTTCCACAGAAACACAACCTATTTCAAAGACAACCATTTAGAATTAAAACAGCTTCCTCAATCTCCAGAATTAGAAGGAATTGAGCAAACAGGAACAAGAGTGATGTTCAGCCCAGATCACTTCTCCACAGGGGAGGAATTCCTGGTGGCCTGGGGTTGGGCATGAGATAACCTGAGCAACCTGTGAAGGAAAGAGGCAAAAGTGGAAAGGAAATAAAGAAAATGCCCAGTCAGCCCAGCTCACCATCATCAGGGAAGGGTTCTGAGTTGCACATGGAATTGGTAATGGGGCACATGACCTTCCATGTCTCAGCAACCTGTGCAAATCTGGCTCAAGCTGATAATGATCAAACCTAATTACAACCTGACAGCCCTCAGTGGCTTATACAGTGCTTAAGATTTTATCACAAGTCTCATGATATTTAGTGTTCTTCTTTAAGCCCTAATTCCTCATGTCAAGCAATTACCCAAGGTTCTCCACTTCCAATAAAAATGGAGCTTCCATGCTGTGAGATTGGAACAAAGCTTCAAATATGACCTAAATGGAATCTAATGGTTTCTAAACTTCTTTAGTTTTTTTAATATATACATTTAAAATTCTGCTGGGTCTTTTCACAAGCTTCAGAGCTGGGCGCAGATGGATACAGTGTCCAACACAAGTGCTGGATAAGAAAAAGCAGCTCCAGCAGAGAGATCACTACACTGTCAAACACCAAGGGTAGAGCACCTAACACTGAGTAAGGGAAATAACAGACCTTAAACCAAAGTCACTGCTTAAAACTACAGCAAAATAAACCACCTGCACAACCAATTCAGTTTTCTACACCTTTGCAACACTGGGTGCCTTGCTAGAAGATAACACCTCTCCTCCAACACTGCTGTGTGTCTCTTAAAAGCAACTTCTTCTGTATCCCACACTCAGCTTTGACTCAAGAGAACCTGGGTGACAGCAGGGAGAGATGAACTGCTCCACACTGGATTTTGGCTGAGTTCTCACCTCCATGTAAGAAATCCCTTCTGGCTGGGGGCAGAGTAAGGCTGGCTCCATGTGCAGCAACCTTGGCTCCCTGGCAGGCACCAAGAGCACCCACAGCTTGAGATAATTCACCAGAACACATCTGTGAGCCTGGCACAACTATGGCAGAAGCAGTGTCAGCCCCAGTCTGGGCCCTCAGTTCCACCACAAACTCTTCCAGGAGATTGTTTGGTTTTAGTACCCTCAACATCTCAAGGCACTGAGCTCTCCTCAGAATATCACCTGTGTGAGGTGTCCTACTTGTGTCTGCTGCCTCTCACACTGTGTGACACCCTTCACTTCATTAAATGGAAAGGACAATTCCTTATTCAGCTCTCCAGAAGGATTTAATAAGGCTTTATCAGAAGTCTTTATAGAAGACCTCTCTTTCCTGGACTAAGCTTCTCCTGTTCCTCTCTCATGCTGGGCTGACATGAAAGCTTTGTCTAGTGGAGATTTCACCCAGAAAACAGACATTCAGCTAAAAATCTCTTGGTTTTGTTTCTATAAAACAGTTCTTGCCTTCCTAACTTACCTGTCCAACCCAAATCCAGAACAGCAGTACAGAAACTTTAACAGACCAGAAAATTTACCTACCTACTTTATTTTTCTTCCAGAATATACTTAGAAGACACAACTGTAGAGAACTCAAATGACATAGCTCAGAAGGAAAATTAGATACACATGACTTGTAAATTGAGATGTCCCTGGCCTTGGACCAGGGAAACCTCTAAGTCCATCACATCAAGCCAGCAGGCAGGAATTTTGATAATGCAATCAGAGAGCTGGTAAAGCTTCAATCCCTGATCTGCTGCCACAGCCAAAAGGGTGAATATTCACTGCAACTCTTCTGTCTTCATTCTGCCCATTTCAGACTTGATTCCTAAAGGAACCTCAAATCTGCATAATCAAAACTGAAACACTTCAGACACTGTGGACAGCTGACCTTTACAAAAATGATTCTATTTCAATAATATGTAATAAATTATGCACTGGTATCCCACATATGTTAGGTTGTGTAAGGACAGCAGGGATGCTCCAAGGCTTCCCTTTTCTCCCATGGATTGCCATGGCTCTGAGAAAAGCAATATATTTGCTCTACCAAAGTGGGATTATGACTTGAGAAAGTGATGTCCTGACCCCATTTTTCCAAACTCTCAGTGAAAATTCACAATTACACCTCCACTAACCACAGGGCAACTGTTGGAAGGTCTTTTTTAATGGAAAACCACTGTGGAGCACCTGTGATTTAACTGACCCCAGCACTGGCCATGGAGAGCCTGCTCTCAGCCCTAACTAAGGCTTTACTCCACCTCTACACAGACCTCCAGTGGGCCAAAGCCTTTTCCACATGAAAAATACTGAACTAATATAATTTAAAGCATGAATTTAAGCTCATTTGAAGGGCTGCAAAGCCAAGTGAAGGCATGGTTATTTCAATAAGTAAAGCTGCAAATCTCAGTTTAGCCTCAGCTTACTAAAGGCTTCTAAAAGTTGAATCTATATAAACCAATCCTAATCTCAAAGATGTCTCTGATAAGGGGCTGTACCAGCTTAAGAGTGTAGGGAAAAATAAATCAACTTAAAGTGACACTTGTTCAGGGATCATGCACATCTCAAAACTGTGACTGGAAGGACTTTGGTCTACTGACAGTAATCACACACTTTAACACAAGCCCAACATCATATCTTCATTCACCAGACAAATAAAATTTCATGTTGGAAAACAGTAATGACAACAGTTAATATTTTCAGTAATAAGTTATCCTCACAGAGAGCACTTGACCTTCATTGTAATTTCCACACAGCTTGCATTAAACCACCTGAGTGTGTATAAAATGTAATGAATAAAGAAATATTAAAAACGATAGAATGTTATTAAAGTAGGTCACAATTCAAACAGCACAATTACTGAAAAAACAATGTTTGAAACTACATCACTCCCAATCCTTCTCACTCTGGATGAGCTACTCTATAATTTATTTTGCCTAACAACAGCTTCTGTCCATATTGTCTCTCTTTATCCCCAAAGACTCTTTTAATGCAGCCCACTGTGCCACATGGCAGCACAATGCCCACATGAGGCATGAAATGTCACAGATCACAGCTCTACACCTGGCCAACATAATACATTCATCCAATTCTTCCATGCAGTGGAAATATTTGTGCTGATTTTGTGGGTCAAGCTACAAGAGGCAGATGGAATGGGCACTTTATTTACATGGGGGGTCCCTAAGCACATTCACTTTGTTTATGAGGGACAAAACCCAGCCTTGCACAGCTAGCTAGGAAGCCTTGGACTAAAGACATTGTTATTTTAAAATAAGAGAAAAAGGTGGTTTCCTCTGAGGCTTTTGGACAATGATCAGGATTCCTTTTGACCCTTAACATTACATTCCACATGTTCTGAACATTCTTGAAAAGCTCAGAGCTGGGCTTTTGGTTCACATTCTGAGAGGGGATGAGCACAACTAAGATCCACCTGTAAGTCAAAGCAAGTCTGACAGTAGCAGAGTGGTGAGACTCTCCTCAGCACTCACCCCTGTGAAATCCCACAAATTCTGTAGGAAATGCACCACAGCAGGTCAGAGTGCTCAGCTCTTTAATTTTAACCAGAAATTCAGGACGAGTGGATGTAGATATTGGCTTTACCCATCATTCTACAGACCATAAAACAACCTAAACTGTCCCCAAAGACACAAAAATGTAGAAAGAAAAATCTTTGGATACAAAATGTATCACTTGATACATTATGAATATTTTGAGCATTTTAGAATATTGACATTGATGTTACCATGAGAGTTTTGGGGAAATTCCTATATAAACAAAAATCTTTGCTATGAGGAGAGTATTAACCCTGTTATCTTTCAATTATTTATGTTGCACATGAGTATCAGAGGCATGTGTGGGTTAGAAGCACAGCCTACCTATACTGGATCTTGCAGGAAAACAAAATCTTAGGACAGGTTTTCCAGTAGAAAAAGAAAGGGGCGGGGGGGAATATCTACTACTACATTGCTCTTTTTGTTAACAAAATTATACAGTAAAGTCTGGATGCATATCTAATTTTATCTCCCAGCATCTGCCACTGCCTCATGACCTCTAAGATAGTCTGCAAGCATGTTGATAAACAGATTAAAAGGTAATTCAATGGATACAGAGCAGTCCTCTGAGTTCCCAGAACAATATTTGACTGAATCATACCAAACACGCCATCCCTGAACCTCCAAAGGAAGAGGAAGGCCCTTCTCCCCCTGAGAAGCAAACTGCCATCCTACTGTTTTCCTTGCCTGAATACCAAAAAGCACCAATATAAACACACATTTGTAAGCAGACACTGAATTTTTACAGAGAAGAACTGCCTGTTTGCTTGTTTGCTTCAGAAACGATTCAAGTTCAGATAACTAAATGGAAAATCGTGATTATAGAGAAGAAAATATTTTATGCATCAACTCCTTTCTCCTGGAATGCCAGGTTCAATAAGATTTATCACATTTACTACTGACAGATGATTCCTCCATCCATTAGTCCTCACAAAACAGGGAAGAAACCTGGCAGCCTGTGCTTAGGGAAGGAGGGAATCATGCCCATGGCAGGACTTTGGAATGAGTTGATCTTTAGGATCCTTCCCAACCCAAACCATTCTGTGATTCAATGCCACGGCCAGTTGAACTGTAGGGAATCTTCTCCACATGAAGACCTGTTAAATTGGAATTGGGCTTTGATGTGCAATGCTGAGAATTGGGATTTCCTTCTGACTCAGCAGCTCAGGGTGAGGAAAACCCATGGCCAGGTGGAATTGCCGGGCAGGTGTGCCCAGAGAGCCCTGACCCTGTGGGAGGAAAGCAGATTGACTAAAGCAACTCACTGTGAAGGAAGGTAAAGCATTCACTTCATCCTCATGAAGAAGTGAAAGCTCAGGCTTTCAAATGAGACGTAAAATAGAGCCCTGACCATTCATCGTCATTAAAGATCCCATGAAAATCCCCACAAGAGTGAAAATGTTAACTAACATGTCCTGGCCAATATCCAACTCGGATAATTGCATTCTGCTTCCTAAATTCCCCTTGCAGTTTCAATTGGATTAGTTTTTCTTCATTTCTCTTCCCTAAACCCCTCCTGCATAATGTTTCCAGCCTGGAATGGCTGCTGGATTCCACTCCAGAGGTGTGTGAATTATCAGTGCTGGGCAATCCCAACATACATTTTGGATATATTAGTCAGGGAAAACACTCTCTGAGCTGGAGTAATCCCCTCACCTCTCACTGAGGAGCATTTAACTTTACAAATGAGAAATCCCTCTGATGTTAGTAGGATTTTTTTTTCTCTGGTTTTTTTCCCTAAAATATTGCCCTGTAAGGAATGGTACCAAAGCAGCCTCCTGCCAGTTAGGAAAGTCCTTTTCTGGGCCATATCCTCAGCCTGAGGAACCAGCTGCACTTGCTTTGACTTCAGTAGGGCTCTGCTACATTAAAACAGGAGTAAATATTCATATGGTGGTTTTTTTTCACTAAGTCACTCATGTTTAAATGTTGGAAGAATCAAAGGAGTTGGCTGTTGAATGCATCAATCTGTGCTTATAAAAGAGGAATATCAGAATGCATTCTCATTTCTTATAACTGGCTTGCAAATCTTCATGCTATTTTAAAGGGAAGTTGGAGGTTCTTTAAGTTGGCATACTGATGAAAAATGAAAGTGCTGTGAAATATGAATCTCCTGTTGTGTGCTATATGTATTCTACTGTAAATACTCACAATAGTGTAGAGGCAAGAAAAGTCCTGACCCACTGCATTTTATGAAACAGGAGGAGCAAAGGTGATTTATGTGCATAAAAGCAAAAACTGACAAGCCTTTGATTTTCTTGCAGAACAATCCCAAAATGATTGTCAAGACTGCTTAGGTTTTTTGCCCTCTGCACTTCCTGTAATAGGACCATTTTATCCAACATTCTGTTTTATAGACACTGTGTATAGGGTCATTTCCACCTGCTATCCAGGTTACTCAAAAGAATACTTCTCATTCCCACTTCCAAGAGCTCTTAGCAGTGTTGAGATTGGCTTGTTTTCGCTTCCAGCCTGCTCCTGCATCTCTGGTTAAGCATAAACCCACAAACACACCACTTATTCCTTCTTTAGAGCTCTGAAAGCAGAAGGATGTCCTTAAAAATCTGGAGAGCAATTGTAGACAGGCTGCAGCCAGAAAAATGGGGAGCACAGGGAATACACCCCTCCTGGGATTTTCTCCTGAATATCCCAACCCTCCTCCTTTTTCCCTTGTAGGAGGTGTCACTATTTATCAGCTCCACACTGGGCTGGCTGCAACATCATGCTTAATTCCCTTGACAAAGTGTGGATGGAACAGGGGGATGGGAAACCTCCAAGAGCATCCTGCTTCTGCAGCAAACATGCCTAGTGAAGGGTATGGGATTGAGTGAGGAAATTCAGAGGGTGGATACCAGGCACCAGCATGGCTGAGGCCCACCTGATGAGCACAGATGGGTATGCAAAGGGATTTTTAGGTCAGCATCAGATGGTTAAAGAAGCACAGGGTGTGTTCCTGATCACACATGAGTTTGATAAGGGCAGAGCTGATCACCAGAAATCACTGACACATTTTTTTCACCTGCTGCCATTCTGGGTACCAGCCTTGACTCCAGCTCAGCTCTTGTGGCACACAGCTGCCATCCACATGGGAAATGACACCATTCCTCCACCACAGGCTCCTCTGCTCCCATGGTTTTGATCCAGTGGAGAAATGGGCTTGAGCTGGAGAACTTTGAGGTTTGCATCCTTATGATAAGTAGTGCCAAGATTATATGGCA
The DNA here is from genome assembly GCF_023055355.1 of Agelaius tricolor. NCBI lineage: Eukaryota > Metazoa > Chordata > Aves > Passeriformes > Icteridae > Agelaius > Agelaius tricolor. Next base: position 27,371,227 of record NW_027269271.1, read on the forward strand.
TTTACAGCAAACACAGGGTGGAAAGTGTAGTCCTCCCACTGAAATTGAATTTCAAAAGTGTACAACTGTTTATCTATTGCCTTGGTTTCACAAACAATCTGAAGAAAAGACTGGAGTAAGATGTCTCTTTCAGCCACTCCTTCCTTCCCACTTTGATTTCTTTTCAGGATTACCCAGTGTGGAGTGGAAACATTTCCACTCCTGTGCTCTGAAACAGCCACTGCCATGACAATCAAGAAAAATGAGCATGACCACAGGAACTACAGAAGCTTGGGATTAGTGAGATCTAAAAATGGATGGACATCCCTACCCTCCTCTCTGCATCTTGAGGAACCCTTCTGAAAACCTGACCATAAACATTTTAATTCTCTGTCAGCTCTCTGGAGAAAATCATTACAGAGGCAAAATTACAGGGCAGCAGTGCCACTCTGCAATAAGTGTCTGTCAGTCAAGCAGACATCACCCCACAGTCACCCCCAGCATTCCCATCCTCCAATCCAGAAAAAAGGGTGTTGGGCATGGAAAGCTTGCTTGGAGCACTGCTTGAGTGATCAGGCCAAAGCTGTAATCAGCCAGTCAGTGCTACAATAGCTTAATTCTTTATTTATTAGTCTGTCTCCCATCTCTGGTTCAAGCAGTTTATACACTTAATTCAATTTTAAGAGCTATATGTTTGTTTACTAGAACAAACAAAAGCCAGTAATGAAGAGCTGTAGTTTAAAGAGAAGTATCAAACTGCTTGTCTTCTGCTCAAAATTAATCTTTTAGCACCAAATATTGACATAAGAAGCTTATTTCCATGTGTGCCTTTCACACCTGCCAAGCACGCACCAGAGAATTTGGTGTGAAATCACTGAAGGATAGGTGCTGACCTGTGTTTTCAGCATGACATCCCAGAGAAACCACCTGAAACCTAGTGGGGTTCCTCAGAGCAAACCTTGATCAATCAATTTGCCAACACCATCAACCTCAGGAATCTCCTTTCCCTTTTATCTCTAGTCTGACTTGCCTTCATTCCTTGCAGCACGAGAGATGGAGTAAACCATACACAGAGGAGGATGGTGGTATCATCTACCACTGCACCCTGCTTGGGTAAGGAAAGGCATTAAAGCTGGACACCTCTCTGCCAATTGAAGGGAGAAGGAAGGAAGGAAAAGGGAAAAAAAACCACCAAAAAACCAGAAAAACCTGTTGCTAAAAAAAATCATCACAAATAAAGCCTTGGAGCTTTGCTTCTTTACATTTTGGGTTTAGATTTACCACTCACATGAACGTCTACAAGCAGTTTAACACCAGAATTTAAAAAGCACAATCAATTCAGCTTAGATTCCTTAAATCAAACAAAATCACTTTCCACAGAACTACTGAAGTCCACTGAAAACATAGCTGCAGCATTAGAGGGTTATTTGCTCCAAGGACCTTTTTAATATGGCTGTATTGTAATACTGCAGTGCAAGAGCCTCTCCAGCCATAAAAAGGAATTTAGCTCAGAAACACAACTTGTGGGCAATGAAAAACACATTTGCTTCAATTTGCCATCATTTAATAGTAGCATTATTTAACAAGATCAGTTAAAACAACCAGCCTCAGAAGACACAGCAGTGCACTTCTTCTCTTGAGACTCCGAGGGCACTGAAATTAAATTCATTCTGCAAACTAAACATTCAAAGCAACCAGTACCACTAGAAAGACCATATTTAAAAGGGAGAAAAACATTTAGTGACTGACCAGAAAAAGACAACCCCTCTCTATATCCCCAGACATGCACATTTTACTTTGAAGCTGCTACATGTTTCACTGGCAAGGAAAATAAGAGTCTTCCCCTAGAAGTAACATATTTGTCATTACACTTTTAGTTCCATTCATATTCAAGAACACACTGAATTTGCACACATTGGGAAGCAGCTACCAAGATCTGGGTGTATTCTGTATCACATCACTAGTCAAACCCCATATATCCTCACATAATTATTTTTCTACAAGGTTATGCCTAATTGGCCACTAACCTCCCTGATTAATCATCTACACTACAAGAAGGCATCGAGAAAAAGGTAGAAGGGCAGCAAAATATTTATTCGGGCTGTAAATATTAAACCAAGAGGGGACAGCTGGTTCAAGTTGCCCCTTCCCGGCTGGCACGCAGAGGTGGATGGCGAGAAAACCCTGCTCGAGAGTCTCACACACACAGACACACACACACACACACACGAATAGAAAGGAAGCGGTGTCTCACGTTCATTCCCGGCACGGCTCGGAGATGCTCACTAGGGCTCTAAGTTGCGGGTGCCCGGCTGTGGAAGTGTTAAATCCCCGCGCACGGCCCCGAAGCAGCGCGGCTCCTGCGGGCGAGCCGCCGCTCGCATCCCCGCTCGCACGTCCCAGCCGCGCAGCGCTGCCCGGCAGGCGAGGCGGCACCGCGCTGCCCGAGCATCCCTCCCCGCCTCCTCGCCGGCTCCGCCGCGCCAGCGCCTCCCTCCCGGCGGAAAAACTTTGCGCTCAACTCCGCCGAGCTCCGCGGGGCGCCGGGACCCGCTCCGCGCACGGCGGCGGCGGCGGCAATAGGGCGGCCGCGGGCGGCTCCCCCCGCGCAGCCCCGCGGTTCCCCGCGCCTCCTCCTACCTGCAGCCGGCGCCGCTCCCCGCAGCGCCCCGCTCATGCTCATCCTCATCACCATCCTCCTCCTCCTCCTCCTCCTCCGGGATGCGCGCCCCGGTGCCTCGCTGGCTGCGGCGCGCTGCTGGCGCGGAGCCTGCGCGGGCGGAGGCGGCTCCGGGCCCGCGGCGGCAGCGCCGGTCCCCCACAGCCCCCGCACTACCGCATCCCCCCAATAGCGGCGAGAGGGAGCCCCCGCCCCGCCCGGGCCGCGGGCAGGGGGCGGCGCCCGGCGGGGACCCCCCCTCCGGAGCTCCGGGCCCCCTCCCGCAGCTCCAGCCCCGGACTCCTTCTCCTTCCCCCTCCACTCACCCCCTCCGAGGGGAGGCGGTTTCCAACCCGCTGCCCTCCCGCTAAAAGCCCACCGGCCCCGGCAGCGCCGCTCACCATCGCCCGGTGCCCTCTCTGCCTGGAGCCCGTCCCTCCTGCGGCAGGGGCTGAGGGAGCCCTTCCAGCGCTGGGGTGGCCGCAGCCCCCCGGCCGTGAGGCGATGGCCCCGCTGCGGCCACCAGCCGCCCGTGGGAACCGGGACACCTGAGCCCGCGGCATCCCCGCCCAGCCGTGCCGAGACAACGGGCGGCACCCGGGGCACTCAGGTGCGCTGGGCAGCGCAGGTTGGTGCCTCACGTCCAGCGAAGGCACCAAGAGGCGTTCTGGGCCCAGCGGGATGTGCCATCGCCCTTCCTTCCCATGCTGCCTGCTCTTCCTTGGGCTCCTGCCTGGCTATCCCACAGAGGTTCATCCTGGCTGCCGTCTCCCCTGTGCAGGAAGGTGTCTGCTCCCGATGCTTGAAAATGGACTTTGAAGGCAGAAATACTTTTGAGTGACAGGTTATAGCCACGGTAGATCCAGCTTGCCTTGCTGTTCTCAGATGGATGTTAAGTGTTTCTCTGGCAAGCTCTGACCTAAGCCAGCTCTGTCAATAGGTGCCTGGCCTGCTGGGCAGTGCTCAGGAAGGAGAATTACAGTCTGTGTAATATATACACAGATATATTTCTTGCTCTTCCTTGTCCACTCTTTCAATGGGATGTCACCAAACAGCAACATTAATCCCTGGCAAGGAAGAAATTCACGCGTGAGCTCACAAAGCACAGCAGTGAGACAGCGATTAAAGTTTCTGTCTAATTCTAGGAGATCAAGCTTGTAATAGCTAGAGAATGAGACTTAAGCTGCTTTACATATTCCTTCATATGTAAGATCATTAAGGCATCTCTGGTTATTGTACCTCATGGCAGAGGGAGGTGTTAATAGTTGCAAAACTCGGTGGCTGTGGGCATGTGCCATGTGACAGGCTATTAACCTTTTGTCACTGTGACCTGACACATTTGACTAAACCACTTTTTCTGGCCCCAATCTCTTACCTGCTCTCCTGTGTCACGTATTTATTGCAGGAGTAAGAGCTCTTCTTGCTTAATGGGCTTCTTCCATGCAAACCCTGAACTATTTGGTAATGGCTGCCTCAGACATTTTGTTACCCTTAACTTGTGGGTGATAAAAGATGAATAAAGCTGTCAAATATCCCATTGATTATGTGATTGAGATGTAGCCTGCCTGCCCTTCCAACACTAAGTTTCTTCCATTCACTTTCTTTCCTGGAGTTTGGGTGAGGATGGCAAGAGGAACCAGACCTCTAAGACAGCACTTAACCTGCAGTCTATTCCCACCCATCACATCCCTGTGAGGGATACAACTCTTGGCAAAAATACATGTCAAATCTCAGGCCCTGCATCTTTCTGATGTTAAGTTATGGTGTCTCTGATGTCTAGACCCCAATAGTTTCTTTCCTGATGTCTTGCCTGATTTTGGAGGGCAGAGTTTGGTAGATCTGCCAGGTTCACATAACAATGAATAAAGCCACAGTTGTGGGCTTGTGATCCCGATGCCAAGTGGGATGTGAGAGATGGGGGTTTGGTTCCAGCTCCAGTACAGATTCCTCCCTGCTTTTAGCAAATATACTTGCCAAAGATTGGACAGGAGAGTCAGTTGGGTTGAAGAGCTTGCTGTTGGTACGACTGACTACCTGGACCTTGGGAATGCTCTCAGCTCTCCTAGAAAGGGCATTGATGGTGAACCAAAAGCATGGATGTATGAATCCTCCTCTGCAATCCCATCCAAACAAAGAGATACAGTACGGGGGGATGCTTGCAAAAGATCACTGAAAGAAATCTCTATGCAAGTGACATTAATTTCCATTCCTTAAGCGCAGATGCGTGAGCAGAAAAGCCACATAAGTGGCAGTGAATGTGAGCACGCTGGAGAGCTCCCACGGAGCTCCAGTGCCTCGGAGTCAGCTGGGAAGCAGAGAGCCACAAACAGCTGGGCCAGCAAAGGAGCGAGCCCCGGGAGAGGGAGCAGGAGGCGAAGATGCTGCAGTGCACAACTGCAGTGAGGGACTGATTATCCTCATCTCAGAGCAGGCAGAGTTTGAAATGGAAATGAGGAGGAGATTTCCCTGCCACAGTACCCAGCAGCTACAGCAGACGCTGCTCTAAGACAACAGGGGAGCAGGCAGCACGCTGTGGGTGCCTTTGTTTCACCATTATTCAGCTCATCTCAGAGCCCTCCTTTAATTGTTACTCAGAAAGTTTCATACAGGAATGGAACACGAAGGAAAAACTACTTCTACCTTCATGTCTTGACGTTGATACTGAGGTCTCTGTGTGTGTGGAGGCTTCAGCTTGTGTGCTCAAAGCAGAGCAAATTAGCAGCTCTTTACACAAGTCTCATCCTTCTGGGCTTGGAAACAAAACACCACCTGCCATGCCATGCAAAGGGCTCCGGAGCCAGGAATTCCAAAGGCATCTGAACTGCAGGAAGTACACAGCTTCACAGAATCACAGAGCCCCAGAACAGTTTGGGCTGGAAGGGACCTTGGAGATGTCCTCATTCCACCCCCTCCTATGGTCAGGGATGTCTCTCCCTAGGCTGGGTTGCTCAAAGCCCCATCAGATGTGTCTGAGAGCAGCTCAGGTCTGTAGCATCTACTCAACCCAAAATCCCTGTGAGGGAACCAAACCCACCCTTACTGGTGTACTTCAGTTCTCCCCCAAACCTTCAAAACCTCCAAACACAGAACTTCCAGGTGAGGAGCAATGCAAATATCTCACAGACTTTTGTCTCTGCCCGAAAGAGAGGTTTGATTTGTCTTGTCATCATTCATCTCTGCTTGGGGATTTTTTTCTTCCTTCTTTTTTATGACTTTAGGAAACTCCTGGATTTCTCAGGTAGGATATGCATCTTTTGGTGGCATCTAAAAAGACCAAAACAGAAACCTCAGGTCTTTGTTTTAGTAATGACAGCAGTACTTAATCAAATACATGCCCAGGAATACCACGAGTCTCTATGCAGAGATAAATGTCTGAATTTTATACTGCAAAGTTTCTACTTCAGCACTTCCCATCCATGGGTCTCATGGAACTTCATTCAGGTGTCATTACCCCAATTTTGTCAGACAGGTGAAGGGATGCAGTTGCTGTTAGACCAGTGGCACTGTCTGGGGTAGATCAGATACTTTGACTTGACTTTACATTGTTCAGATTCACACAGATACATACAGAGGTACCTGTTGAAAGGGACTTCTGAGATACTTCCCACTAAAATGCATGCATCACTGAACATCCACTACATGCACTTAATTCCAATCTTTGAATTAATATTCAGGGGTAAACATTAGTCTGGATCTAGAAGCACAATATACATGCCCACACTCTTCATCCACTGAAAGAATAATTTCATATTTTTATGCAGCAGTCACCTCCAAAAAAAAAAATACTGCTCTCCAAGGTAGAAGTCAAGCTAATAATATAAATAGTAATTGCTCTATTTCTTCCTTAAAATATATTCCTTCATATGATTTCTCTAGAGGAAAACATAGATGTGTTTTGATTGTCTTGTGTTTGCTTTCTAAAGCATTTGAGAGATCAAACTTGAGTAGTTTAAATATGAATTTTAAAAATGAACTTAAAAATTGACATTCACATTGCCAAATATTATGTTGGGACATATTTGTACCAGTAGCAATACTGTAGCCATCCATGCAGGAAACAAAAGCAATACACATTTCTCCAGTCACAAATAAACTCATTTCTAAACCCAGCTATTTCCAGAGTAGAGTTTATATTCTATTCATAAAAATAGAAGGATTGATGGTGGTTTGAGGGGAATTCATACTTAAAACTGATTTAACAATAAATTAGTGCAAAACATACAGAATGTGTGTAGGGCTATTTTTTACAGAAATAAAGATGCTAAATTCATCCAAAAAATTGTTTGCTGTGAATTATTCACTTAGTCTTGTCAGTTCCTGAACATTTATGAAGGTTTTGTGGAAAGCAAGAAAAAAAAAATCAAGCATATGCAAAGCAAAACAGCATCAAAAGTCAGAGAAGTCTCCAAGGGAGATGAACTTCAATGCCACAGTAGGGTAAACAAATGGAATTATTTACAATATAACATTATCATTTGCAATGCTATTTTATTCATTATTTAATCACACACTGAGTCTCCCTTGCAGCCCGTGGTAGACGACAAAGCCATTTTGTTCTGTCTTTCACCTCCCATGTCTGTGTGGAAATGAGAGAGTTTATCTAACATTCAGACACATCACACAAGTTACTGCCTCCTGTCTGTTCAAAACACACTCCTTTCCCTCCAGCTGCTCAGAGGGCACATAGATCTCAAGGTTACAGAGATTTCAGGAGTTGAAAATGGGCTCAGGATCATGAATTTCCTGTAAGTGGCCCTTGCTTTCACTGAGTGTTGCTGGTTTTATTACACTCTCACGTTGAAGATGTCTCCAATATTCCAGCTAGATTGCAGGAATCTCAGGGTTTCCTTCACAATTTGCATAACCACGTGTCAATCAAGGGCTAAGCTAAAGCACCTCTTCTCTTAATCCCTAATTCACAGGGGAGCAGAGGGGGACAGAAGGGGCGGCTCCGTTCAGCAGTGGAAATCAGCCAAAGAAGGATACTGCCAGGATTAACCTAATCCAACTGCTACAACTATTCAATTTGGAGACTAAGGATGATAAAACCTATTTTTCCACTCAATCAATCATTGTGATCGACTTGCAAGAAAAAAAAAAAATCAGTGAAAGTTAATGAAATCAGCAGAATTATGTCAAATGATGGTGCTGAGAAGGCCTCATGGTAGAAACATCCCACTATTGCTGGGAAGTCAACAAATTATAAGAATCCTTATAATTAAGAGCTTATCAAAGCACTTTATCCCAACAAGCACTACCTTACAGATACCAGGTATTACTTTCCTTAACACTTAAGGAAATTAAGAGCATTGAGGGTGCTTGAAACATCACAAGGAGCGAGCCAGGAGCGGAAGGTGACATACCATGGTGCATCCTGAGTGATTGAGGAGGTTACCCAGGGAAACAGAAAAGAGCCATTGCTGACTGAAGCTGATCCCAGGCTCTGCTGTCACTGCCAGTTCCATCTGTGAGCAAATCCCAACTACAAGACTTCTGAGCTTCCTTCCTAACTACTTGTGCAGCAAACAACATCCCACCACCAGCCCTAAGAGAACAATTACATGCTCCGTCTCCTTTCCCTCCTTTTGGATTGTCTCAAATAATAAAGGTGTTTGCAAACATTGTGTCACTAAAAACAAGGACCTTCAGCTGGTGATTGCTGAAAAAGAGGGTTTTGCACTGGAAGAGTGAGCAAACCTTGCTAACAAATGCTAAGCTACAGGCTGTGAAGAGCCCTCTGCCATTGCGGGGCATGTCATACTCAGTTTGACTTCTCTTGCCAAATTCATTTGATCCTGGTTTCTGTGCTGCCTAATGAAAACAGGATTGGCTTCATTTACTGCAGGTGATTTCTTAATAGCTGCTTCATGTCCCTCTAATAACCCACTGCCACCTTCCTCATCCAGGCTGTGCACGGAGCTGACCGAGGCTTCAGCACAGGCTCTGACACTGACAAATGCCTGGTTTTGATCACCTGAGGTTGTGGGAATCTATCACACACACATCAAAATCAAACACAACATAAGGGAAGCATTAATTAAACCATATCAAACACAGACTTGACAAGACTATGATTTAAGTATAAAACTGCCTGAAGAATTGTGATTCAATATTTTAGTTCATAACCCACTTTTTGTATCATTGTACAGAATTGAAAAAAAAAAGAAAACCTGGAACGCTTTTCCCCCTCCAACCCCTTCATCTGTTTTATTTTATCTTTTAACTTGAGCTGGCAAGTCTGTCTCAGCATTTCCCATGAAAAAAAGGTGACATAAATTGCTCAGAGAGTTAAAAGAGAAGAAAACCTTGTAAACAAGTTACCTGTTCTCATTCCCTGTCCCCTAACTCCAGAGAGAGAAACATGAGCATGCCTTGCAGAGGGTGCAGTTTCTTCTCATTCAGAACCAAGTCTGAGGATTGCTCTGTGCAAAAGATCCTGAGGTTGCTCTGAAATATTTTTTGTTATCCCAAATCACCAGAATATCCCACAAAGCTAGCAGGCATAGTTGGTTGGATCCTAAGGGAACTGTGGGAGCTGCCTTATCAAAGGTTTATGTGGATGTTAATCTGGTCCAAACACAAATGCTTTGGACTGGTTGTCTTGAGACCCTTGTGAGATTTCTGATACTCCCTGCTCCCAGTTCATCTGGAAGCTGGGAGTCCGTTGGGTCACAAAATCGACCAAGAATAAAAACAGAACAAATATTTAAATCTACTGCATTTATCTGTTATAAATCACACAACCACTCCTGCAGGCCATGGAGGAGGAGGCAGCTGTGGGCAGGAGCTGAGAGATGTGTGGTGCAGCAGGGGGAATCTGGAATAGTGCCCCAAATGATGCACAGGGCCAGCACTCTGTGAGCAAATGGCACCTCCTGTGTTAAGTCCCTTCCAGCCTATCTGCCATCCTTTAATGTCAGAAAGGCTTATGAGAATATTGAAAAGGCCACTCTGGCCTGACATTTGATGCTAGTGGAGGTCAGGGATGCAACCCCCAAGTCAGAGCTTGTTGGGAGGGCAATACCAGCTTTCCTCTAATACCTTACAATTTCCTCTTTTTTCTTGGCTCCAGGTATACCCTCTTTCTCCCTCTTAATTTCAGGCAAGGCTTTTTGGGGGATTTTTTTGACACTTCTGTATACATAACCCTGCTCTCTTTGCTTCTGTGGCTTCATACATAAGAAAGAGAAATAATGTGGTTTTTATCAGTGAGAACTCATCACTTCCACTTTTTGATAAACACAGCTACTCTATCTCACATTTCCACTCCTGTATCACTGGCATCCAAAACCACCTATCAGCAGAGTCCTGGCACAGTGAAAAGATGATCCTCAACAAGAATAAGATGCCAAGTTTTCCCCTAAAGGGGTAAGAACCTTCCCTGGAAAGTGCAGTGCTTGCTACAAGCATGAAGCAGAGCTGTTTGCTCACTTTGTAACCTTCTGCATGAGCCACAGGCTGAGGCCTTTGCAATTCCTCAGTTTATGATGAATTTACTACCAAGTGATCTTCAACATGCTTGGATGAGACAGGGCAGGGAATTTTATTCACAGCAAGGCTATTATTATTATTATTATTATTATTATTATTATTATTATTATTATTATTAATCTGGATACATCTGAAGGAGCACCAATGTCACACCATTGCTCCCATACATCCCTTCCCCTTCTTTGCCATCTCTTTCTGGAGTTGTCACTCACAGCAGTTTCTGCATTCTCCATTATTGTCCTCAAGTTTCTTCTGCAGACCCAGTTTAATTTCATATTTGCAGCCTCATGTTACCCAGCATGCAAGTTAATGAAGTTGGTGTGTGTCATTTATCTTACTCCTCCCTGCCTCCAAAATGTGTACTTTTGAAAATCTGATACATTCATTACTCTTTTTGACAGATCCTGGTGTAGCTTGAAAATACTCCACCAGACTTATCTGCATTGGCCACATTGATTTATCAGATTAATTTAACTTCTCTGAGGAGGCTTTCAGTAATAATCAGCTCTATTGTGCTCACAAAAGTAACTAGAAATGTAGAAATGTTAATTAAGATCTTGAGTTCTGATTTGGTTTATTGTGAAGATAAGGACAGCTCTGACATTCAGCTCTGTTTGGCTTCCAGGAGCCTGAAGAAGTTCAGAGGTCCCAGAAGCAGCAGAACATCTCAAACTCTCCTCTTTTCCAAATGTGCAGCTTGTTCAGAGCTCTGCCCTCAGTCTTTCCTGCGTTATTGTAAGGGCAGAGCAACATGGCAGTGACAGCATTAATAAGATAAAACTCCTGAATTCTTGGCACAGATGATAGAATGGAGATGAAGGCTTCCAAAATGCACAGACAGAAGAGACAAGAACAAATAAAAGAGATTAAAACTAAACTAGAAAATACAAGAAATTATGCAGATCGTCCCATGAAAAGTACACAAATTGCATTAAAACCCATACAACATTTAATCTTTCCAAGCTGCCCTGTTATTCTCAGTTAGTGCTGCCATCTCTGGATGCCTGATGTCTCCCTGATTTCCAGGTTAAAATTGGGATTGCCCTCCCAGGGATTGTCCCAGTGCAAGTTGTGTTTGCAAAACTCACTGGAAATGTCTGTAGATCTTGTCCTTTCCAGGAATTTCCAGCCCCCAAAGGGGAGCAAGGGCTTGGATACTCTACTTGTTGCTATGGCAGCTACTAAAACTGCTGCTCACAAGAATTTTTGAATTGCTCTCTGTATTCAAACATGCTTTGAAATCCAGTTAAAAATCAACAGTTTCAGCTCTACTAAAGAGCCAATTACTGATTTTTTTAAGCTTTCCAAAATAAAAAAAAAAAGAAAAAATGTGTTTAATGTCCCCTTTGTGTTGAAACTACATCATATGCAGTCTGTAAAGATTTTTCAGTTAGAGATTTGAAGCAGCCCTTATAAAAATTTAAATTATTTATTTAATTAAATTAGAATGCACTCTTTTCCTTTATAGTTTTAGAAATGAGCAGCTGTTATAAATGTGAACCCTAGTTGGAGACAAGCTGCATGTCAAATAATACATTCAAAAAATGGTATGAAAATAGGTTTCTAGGCATTGTATTGGTGGGTTGGAAGAGCAGCCACGCTGCTCCCATGGCATGGAGTGCTGGGCCACCAAGTGCATTTGTCACAGCCACGGGTGACAATGGCTCTGAACAAGGCTTTGGGTGCACAGACACATCCCTCCTTTTGCTGGAGCATCTCTGAAGCAATTCCATGCCCACATTATTGTCTTCATTTCATTATCATGGCTGATAATTAAAAAAGAAACAGTGAAATTGGTGTTTTAGCCCAGATGGAGGGGCTGTCTGTCCAGAATCCTGCCCACTTCAGCCAAGACCAGCCCTGCAGTTGGAGATCCAGATGGAAAGGGAATGGTTGGTGCTGAAACAAAACCTGGAGAGACTGAGATGAGCATGCACTAAAGAGCTTTCCCCTACAGCTGCAGAGGAGATAAGGCAGAGGGCATGGAACAAAGGCTGTGGTGTTCAAGGAGCAGCTTTGCTCTGCCTTATTCTCAGAGGTTTCTGTCTGAGTTAATAAACAATGCCCTGAGGGAAAGGGTTGGAAAAGACTTTGGCAGGGTGTTAGCCCTTCCTGAGCTGGGGAGACAAGCCAGCAGCCATGCAGCACTTAAGGAATAATCTGCCCACAGGGAAGCTTCTTCTTAGCCCTCATTAGTTAGAGGTGGGGCTTTACCCCCAAGCATAAAGCACAAATCTAGGAACTTTAAAAGCATTAGTAATAAGAAATCCACTATTAGCATTGTTTCAGCTCCTTTTAATTGACCATAATGCAAATATATTTAAAATGTTTAAAGGATACTTGAATGGAATTCCAGAAAACAGTCCTCTGTGCTGCTATCATGTTTTTGATCTATTACAATGCCTGAAGAAAATTAGCTCACTTCTTAAATAATTCATGCATTTATTGGGTCAGAGGCTCTTTCAGACCTGATGCTCTGCCAATAGAAATGGCAGAGATACAAATGACAAATCAGACAGGAGCATTATCTATAAAGTTTGAAAGCTGGATCTAATCCCAGCCTTCTTGAAGGAAAATGTGTTCTGAGGAGAAGCTGTTTTTCTGGCTCTCTCCTTGTGAAACAATGAAGGTTTTCCCAACAGGTGCACTGCCTTCAGATCATATTAGTTATAAGCAGAGACAGAGCTTAGGATAGTGATAGCAAAGAGTTGAAGTTACCTGAATGCAAGCAAGAGTTTAGGCCAGCCATAGCCATACCCAGTCTTTGTGCAGCACCAGTAACCAGCCAGCCCTGGCTTCCAGAGTCATGGGCAGGGTGGGATCAACAGTTGGAAGGTGGGAATGCTGCTCCACCTTTATAAAATCAGCCCAGCAACCAAGCTGCAGAACCAGAGCACACAGTCTCAAGCTATGTCAAGGGAAATATAGGTTGGACATTAGGAAAAAGTTTTTTCCAGCAAGGGTGATAAAGTTCTGGAATGGCTGCCTGGGGAGGTGGTGGAGTCCCCATCCCTGGGTGTGTTTAACAAAGCCTGGATGTGGCACTGGGTGCCAGGGTTTAGCTGAGGTGTTGGGGCTGGGTTGGACTTGATGACCTTGAAAGTCTCTTTCAACTCAGTGATTCTGTGAATTCTGTGCACCCAGAGGTGGATGGAACACTCCAAGTAGGCTCTCACCAGAGCAGAGTGGAGGGGCAGAGCCCCCTCCCTGGACCTTTCCACACCCTTTGGGTGCAGCCCAGGATACAACTGCCACCATGATGTACCCCAGGGACATCTCAACCTGCCAGTTAAAATCCTGAGCTAAAACCCTGCAAGGGAAGCTTTTTCTTAGTTGTTACCAGTGAATTGTCTCTGCTGGAAGCACTCCAGGGACATTGAATTAATTCAGCCAGGGTGTTGCTAAAGGCATGGGTAAGCAATCCATTTGGGAGAGGGGGTAACGTGGCACAACGCTGCTCAGAGATAATCAAATGTCAGCCTGGCAACTCTGCTGAGAGGATCATTAAAAGATGGGCTCAATTCCACCAACACTCCCAGGATTTTCATCCTTTGAGGTGGAAACAGCTTTACCCCACGTAGAAGAAAAGTGAATATTTGCATGTATAAAGCTCTTTTATCCCCAAGGATTTCACTAAGTTTATAAATAGATCATTGGCAGGTGTCTCCTGAGTTGTGATTAATTATTGATTCTCTGGCCCTACAGGTGCAGTGAAACCTGTTTGTAGATGATCTCAGTATGATCATGAACACACAAAGGACAAAGGGATTGGGATCCCTTTGCTTGTCATGTGCAGGTGCTGGGTAAGCAAGAGAGGATGATCTTAAAGAGTTACACAGACTGATGGAAGACAGATCTTCATGGGGTGCTCAATTCTGCAATCACCTGCTTTTCTGCCACTGAAAAAAAAGGGGACATGTTCAAGTAATATTTGAGGTCCAAATATAAGGTGACACAAATCTGATGCTCCTAATAAGATTTCTGAAATTGTCTTAGAGTTGTGCAAAATGTAGCTTTTTCAGACAAGAAACAAGAGCTCAATTAGATGATTAATTGCTCCAAAGAGAAGGATGAAGCTGAGCAGAGAGCTCCAGATCTGGGATTTGGCCTTGCCATCAACTGTGGAACATCACTTCCATTCAGATAATATTTCCCATTAGGAATCAGTACACCTGGCTGCTGTTTATCATTCTTGTGGACCTGCTGAAGCTGAAGCTGTGTCACTTGTGGCTGGCTAAGAGGGCATCAGCACCACATCAGGAGGTTGCAAGAGCACTTAGAGAATGCCTGGAATAACTATATAAAAAAAAAAAAAAGGCCCAAAAGACTAAACCCTGGGATTAAAGTCATTAAAAACAAAAGCAGAAGCTAATTGTGTACCTAGTAGGGTTATTTCTTCTTACAAAAAGGTTTCTTTAACCCAGCCACTCCAACTAATCCAGCTGCATACTGAATGGATTGTTACTCTGAGGGGGTAAGGACAGCTTGTTTCTCACTCCTGAGAGGAAATGTGAGTTATTTTGCAGTGCAGCAGGAAAGGCACAGATCTGTTTGGCATGCAGTGCACCAGCTAACTGAGAGCACATTGGACAGCAGCTACATCCCCATTAACCAGCATTTACAAATGAAGCTTCGTCAGAGGAGTAATAAATGCCACTTGCATTTCTTTTAATATATTCTCCCATTATACAGCTATTCCCAGTAACCTCCCAAGAAAATGAGGAGGTCAAGGGAACAGTCAAAGTTGACAATGCTGAATCTCAAAACCGCTATTATTAAACATGGCAATTTGGAAACTGAGAATTGCTGATACAATGACCATGTGCCAGCCAGACCAAAGGTGGCCATAAGGCCACAGAATACTTGAGCAGGACCATCAGCAGGGCAAAAGAGCAAAGAGAGTAAGAACTGGTCTGAGGAAATCTACACCAGTGGTGTGTTTACAGAGGGGGAGGGATGAATAACATGCCAAGTGAAAATAAGTCTATAAAACAAAAAGTAAAATGAAATGTTGCATCACATACATCTTCTAGCTCCTAATACAGATGCTGGAATCACAGAGGGCTGCTGGGCTGAGTCATTTCACAGTCTCTTGGGAGAGAAAATTGCTGTTGTAAACATTGAGGCTTCACACAGAAGCTTACAAATAAGCAATCCTAAGAACAGTGCAAGCACTTTACAAAAGCCACAATGTGACGTGTGAGTGGAAAAAGGTGACTTTTCCAAGAAAGGCCTCTGCTGCAAGAATTTTCCAGAAGCTCATGACCACAGGAAGCAAGAGGCTCTCCTGGAAACTTCCCTGCACTGCAGTGTCTGGTGGTGGTACCCCTGGAAGGTGGCATTCTCAATAGGCACCACTTGGTATTTTCAAGGATGGTTCCTGGCAGTTTGATCCACCCAAGAGCACACACACATTCCAACAAGTCAGCAGCACTGCTCTGCTGTGGAAAAGCAGGAAGGGGATTAGCAGCTCCCTTTCACATTGTGTCAGCTTGTCAATTAAGAAAAGTCACCAATTTCTTCCTTGGCTGTATCTGTGGCAGCTTACTACGACAATTTTACGTAAGAACAAATGTCTAAGGCTCCTTCAGCAGCCTGGAATCCACTGCATAAACCATCCATTTCCCCCTCCCTCTGCAAAAATCCTCAGAGCAACAGGAAAAGCCAATAGGATTTATTGAAGCAGGTCCAGAAGCCCCCAGATGGCAGGAGATTGCAACAGTCATAAGAACAAAATAACACAGCTAAGTAAAAATAAAGCTTACACAGCTACTGCTAAACTTACCAACAAGCTCCCTCCCAGGCCTGAACCAACAAAAGGAAGGACTATTTAGCAGCAATCCAACTGGAGTGCAAACCCTAAAGACAAACTCAGAGCAAGGGCCTTCTTCACATGAAACCTTTGTGTCTGTTCTCAGGGGAGCAGGGCAAAGTCAGCTCAATGTATTCTGAATTTCAGCATCTTTTCAGAAATCCAAGTGATCTGTTAAGACAGAGTAGAGGTTCAGATGTTCTGCACATCTCACCTAGAATTATGATAAGTGAGGAAATCCTGAATATCATAAGCAAGGCCAGTTTTTCAGGTTAGCACAGAAATTTTGCTCCTACAGAGTCAGTAGTTTCTGCTGTCCATACCTGCAGAAGGAAAATTGTCAGGGAGGGGGAAGGGGCTCCCAGGCAGGGTTACCAAGTGATTTTGGGTTTTTTAAATTGGGATTTACAATAGGTCATGTTGGAAGGAGCCTTCAAAGGTTCTGTATTCCAAGGTTCTGTAGGAGCAATTCCTGGCCAGGAGTGTTTGATGTTTCAGAGGGCAATACAGTGACAGTTTCTCTATTTTAGAGTCTTCAGATATGCCCCAGAAAATTCACTCCTCAACTGTCTTTAAAAGAGAAGGGCAAGATACATTACTGGTCATGTCTGTACTTCTGTAACAGCAGGCAGACTATTGGAACAGCACATCCTAAAATACAACCCTGTCAGTTCCAGTCCTTTCCATTGAAAGGCACTGGGGTTTTACAGCATGGCAAGATGGATTGCTTTCAAAAATGCTGATTTCTCTAATCTTCAGAGGAAAAGCAGTTCCCCTTTCTCAGTGTTTCCTAGACCCTTTTATTCAAGTTTAAAAAAAAGTCTCCCCAAATAAAATTTCATGCATTTCTCCCCCCAGCCTGTATCTCTGCATCTTCAGGCCTGTATTTAAAGCACTGAAACATTTAATGGAAGATGTGGGAAAGCAGTTCTGGTTCTGAGGCATGGATCTGCATTTGAGTGGTACAATCTTTTCATATTAGTAATTGTGTCTAGATAAATTCTATTATCCCAATATCCTGTCAGTTCTGGGACAGGAATGGGAGGAGACTCCAAGTCTCTGGGAGTTTGGATGAGTTTTTTCTACTTTTCACATACGACAAAGAAATTCTAAACCCTTCAATGCCAATGGTGCATCAGCACTGGAAGACTGAAGTTCTGAAGCCTTCAAGGATAGAAAAGCTCTGTCCTTGTTCTCCCAGTGCTGTTCTGGAGATCTGGTATCAGGATATGATAACAGCTGACCTGCCTGGGTATTATTCAGATCTCCCAGAGCTTTCCTGTATTCACACACCTGGCACCACTGAATAAGCACTGAAAGTACTTACACAGCATATCTGAGCTTACATCTGTTCCTTATTCAGCCTATTATTGGCTTTAACTAAGTGAAAGGCAGAAATGAGATGTCACTTAACACGGGTTCTCCTGCACTTATTCCCTTGTAGCATTATCAGGGATTCACAGGGATTCAAACCCAAAAGATATGTGCTTGCTGCAGTAGATGTGACATCCTGATAAGAAATGAAACACTTAACACATCAGCCAGAATGTTGCACTGTCCTGAGTCTGAGACAATATCCAGGAGATAATTCCTTCTGCAGATTTAGAAATCAGCTTAAAACAATAGATCCTAATACCTGTCATCATTTGTCATTTGAGGATGGTAAAACAAAACACAAAACACGGACCCCACAGCCAAATCTAAAAGTGCTGGACACAAACCCAACCCACACAGGGGTGGTTTTTCCCTTAAACCCCTCCTGACCTCCAAAGACCAATCCAAGTAGTTTTGTTTAACACCACTGTACATCACTGCTCTTCTCCCACAGAGCATCTCTGGTTATTCCATTTTTCTACTGAGGAGGAGGTCACTATTTCAAACATTCATTTCCTTATCCCAACACACTATCAGAGCCAACCAACATTCAAACTCTGGGTGAACAAACCCTTATAAATGCAAGTGGTTTTTCATTTTGTTTCATGTGTTTCTAGCTTAGTTAACCCACCAGGTTGCTCTTTCCCAGCCTGATGTTCACCACCAAGCCAAGAGCAGTAACTGAACTAACAACAGCTGTGGGCCCTGAATTTTGGGGCAGCTATTTCAGACTAGCCCAGGCTGGGTTTAAGTGGGCTAAGTGTCCATTAGCAGACAGATTAGGTGAACTCCTGGAGTGTCTCTTCTGACTTCATTTCATGCTGTAGAAATCCACTTTGTGCACTCCAAGAACCCCAGTGCAGTGAATGAGAGATTACCTTAAAAGCTTACCACTGACCTGAATTAAAGCATCAGGGTAAATACCCACCTGACAAGCAGAATTTCTTTTATGTGTCCAAGTACTGTTTTGACCTGATTTACAGCACTACGTAATCCAACCCCAGCAGTTCCAGTTCCCCAGTGTTAGTCACTACTCACTAATGAAAGAAATATTACATTACAGAGTTGATGGAATGAGGTTGACAGGTAAGCAAGAAGAAAAGGATGAAATCAACTTATGGAATCAAAATCCTAGGGGCCATAAGTTACTTTTATTAAAATGCATATTACTAAGAAAGAAAGAAAACCAACATTTAAAACAAGATTTCAAAGTAATAAACTCTCATTCTTTTTTAAACTTTATGCTGGCTTTTAAGTCAGCTTTTAAGAAATTAGTGTTTCAGTGAGAGCTGTGATCAAAGCTTCTCCCTGTGCAGTCAGGAAACAAGACTGTACAGCTTCCCTGATGACAGATGTGTTTCCAGCACTTCTACACTCTGTTCCAACCTATTGCCTGCAACTGATTTATAGCCTTTCCACAATGGCTTTAATATCTGTCTTTGGGTTTTGTTTCGTTATTTAGCATCCAAAATTTCATTTTATTTCTATGCATTAGTAATTCCTGTAGGGGTGCTTCTTTAGCAGCTTTCAGATGTGGTTTGCAAGGTAATTTACAGATACAGGCCCATTTCTGCCAGAACATCCTATCCCCTCCATTTGGTTGGATTGCACAGAGCAGTCATTCATTCCAGCTGATGCTGGATGAACCTGGGATCACCAGTGAGCCCTCGACCCCAAAAAGACTTGTGCACACCAAGGAGAACATGCTGCAAACAGGTTATTGGAAACAAGGAAGAAAAAAGCCCCAATCATTTCTTTGGGTGAATTCTGGCACAGGTAAGAACATTTCCATGAAGGTTTAAGAATAAACTCTAATCATAAAATCATCCCTGAGCTGGAAGGGACCCACAGGATCATCAAGTCCAACTCCTGGCCCTGGACAGGACAACCCCAAGAACACCACCACGTGCCTGAGAGTATTGTCCAAACACTTCCTGAGCCTGCTGAGCAAGAAAAAGCAGAGGGAGCTGTCCAAGGACAAACCAAGGTCTGTCCAAGGCTCTGTGATGTTGCAGGGATGAGGACATGCAGCCTGGGAAGGACACAACCCCAGCATGGAAAGACACACAGCATGCACTGAACACAGAGTGTGCAATATAAATGAAGCCCCCCTGCAAGATTTGCAAACAAAATATTCAACCACTGAGTGAGATAAGAAATAGGTGGAGGCATAAGAGGATTATGCTGTATAAAGAAGAACTCTAGCTGGAAGTGTTTTGGGGTTAAACTCCTTTCCATCTGCTTGATCCCAAGTCCCTGGGGTTATGTTTGCTCTCTGTCACAGATTAATAAAGGTTTGTCAAGTCAGTCTCGAGCTGAGCTGAATTTCTGCAGAGTCTAAGCAAGTTTGGTCCCCACTGTTAGCCCTGGGACAAACAGCAGCACCCAGAAGAGCTGGGGGTGAGCAGCAGGACCCAGCAGCCCCTGAGAGGGGCACCCTGGAAGAGCTGTCACACCAGGCACCCTCCCCACTTCCACTGAGGAGTGACAGCACAAGTGCCAGCAAAGTCACAGGGTTTCCATTCGATAAATTCAGTTTTAGAAGCAAAATTAAACCTGGAGTTAGATTCTACTTGCTATAAGCATGATAAAAATAAATAAAAGTTTCCATTAATCTATATGTACAAGGTTCCATTCAAACTACATGTGTTTTTAATAAATCAAAACTATGGCACTGACATAACTGAGTAGACGCAATTTTCGCTGGAGATGCAAAAAAATAAAACCCATCAAAATAAACAGCTCCTGTTTCCACTAACCAGAAAGAAATCATGAAAACATCTACAGAAGTCTTGACTATCAAAGGCACAGCTAGTGAAATGCCAGGTTTTGCTTGGGTATGGAAATAGGCAGTTATAAATCTATTTTAAATGTGCATGTAATTTCAATAAGCAAAAAGAAAGCGATCCTGACAATAGTGGTGTTATTGGATTGCATTTACAACACAAATATATGCATTTCATAAACAGCAAGCAATTTGGTTTTGTGTTGAGATCTAAATTTGTCTATTGAGATTTATACTGGGGAGGTCACAGATTAAAAACCCCTGAAATACAGAGGACTGTTTATATACTTGGTACAGCATATAAGTAATCAGGAATTTTAACAGGTTTTGGTGGGTTGGATTTTGGGGTTGTTTTGTTGTTTTAATTTTTTTTCTAAAGTTTCAACAATATAAAGAAGACTCTGTCAAAACCACAATAAAATGCCTGAAAATTACTGCATAGACTAATAAACAAGGGCTACTGAGAAGTGTGATTTTAATATGACTGCTTGGATAAAGCAAATGTCACTTCAAAATGGCAAAGTAGAGAGGAAAATACCCAGCCTGCATGCATGGCTGTTCAGACAGCTGTAATTCTTCCCAAGGAACAGCCTGAGCTCAATTTATCACTCTCTCCAGTTTCAAGGTGTGCTGAAGCAGGGATGTGAGGAAGGAAAGGTCTCATTTTATAGAGCACAGACAGCTGGGCTAGGGATTGGCAGGGCTGGATCCCATGGGAATGGAGGGAGAACAAAGCTCAGACTCCTGCCCACACCTGCCTAGCCCAGACATTCACATCCACCCTGCTGCAAGAGCCTGTCCTGGAGATGCCCCATTGCTGCCACATCCCACAGGGCTTGTTAGAGAATGGGGATCAAACTCCCACGAGCTCCGGGTTTCTGTCTCACTTCTCATCACCAGCTATCCCTGCTCCCTGTCCATTCTCTTGATCCTTGGGGGGGCAGAGCCAGAGATCCATCCTCCTTCCCCACTCAGATTTTCATGGGGAGCCGTGTTTGTTGGCACCTGTTAATTAATTTCCACCTCATCCAAAATCAGCTAAATCAGTCTCAGAACACTCTCTGAAAGCCAGACCATGTGTGTGACAAGTCACAGGGCTCTCTTTCTCATCTGGAATTACCACCCAAATGTGAATGCAGAACACAGACAACCTTATCATATAACTCCTGTTGCTTATCCACTCGTCTAACCCTTCATGAAATGAAAGCCAGAAACATTAAAATCAAGGCACACCAAGCAGACACTTGGTGCTGATTCCCTCCCATGAATACATTTGTAGCTGGATTTTCCCCTCAATTTAAAATTATACCTTGCAATCAATTAAGGATAAGCAGAGGGATGCTCAATGCTCACATACCTCCCATAGTCCATTGAGACTCTATTATTGATACACCTTATTTTATAGGTGTTTTATCACTGCTGCCAAGCATGTAACTAACAGCTGATCAGCTGGCTGGTTTCCAGACTAAGAAAACCACTTCAAGCTCTTGCACACACAGAAAATGTTGGACTGTCTCATCTGATAGCAACATGCTCTGGGGCCATGGCAGGGTTAATGAGGCTGGTGCTGGGCTATGGCTATGTGAACAAACTGCTGCAGGCTGAGCAGTGCAGCAGGACAGGGAATGAGCTGCTCCACAGCCAGCTCCTCCCTCGGGGTACAGCTCTGCTCCAGCTCTCCCTGGAGCAAATCATTCTTGTGGCCATAATCCCAGGGATGTGCTGGCATGTTAGCAACAAGGCAAGCTTATGGGAAGGGGAGGATGTTAAGAATACTTTGAAGGGTTAAGGATGGATGGAAAGGGAAGGGAAATACAGGGGTTAGGCTTTGAGTTAGAGAGATGAATGTTTGGACCCCTCTGAAGACCCAGCATTGTCCCTGGTCCTTGTGTGAACCAAGGCTGCAGCCAGGAGGTTCTGAGGCAGGGGAGTGAGGTGGTGATAGGAGAAAACAAATTATTGGGACCTTGAGGCAACCCTTCACAGAGTGACAAGAGCAGGATCAGACCCTCTGAGATCTGGATCTCAGCTGGAGCTGCTGAAGACAGAGGAAGGGTGCAAGAGAAGTCTGCTCTTACAGAACTTCCTACACTTTCCATGGAGAAAAGTTAACAAATCATACAGAAATATTGCTCAGGCTGGACCTGGCCCACAAGCCATAAGGCCAAACTTGCTACACAAAGTATACTTACACCTCTATCAGGAGCAAGACACTCCAGGTGTAGCAAAGAACAAAACAGAAGGACTTGTCCTCAAGGAAAACAGAGCAAAGCTCTCTGAACAGGAACCAAGTGGGACACAACACCTTAATTCCTGCCACGTTACCCTGTGACAGATTTGAATGCTTTATCCTCAACCCCACCCAAAATATATGGTTTTAGAGAGACACTGACTGGGGCAGGGAACAGAGCTTGGCACAATGGGCTCCCCTCTTGTGGGGCTCTGAAGAACAGCCCTAAACACAACCAGTGACACAGCTCAGCAAGGAGTAGAGAGGAGCTGGAATGGAGCCCTGGGCTCCAGGTGCCTGCAGGGAGCCCCTGGTCAGGGCAGCCAGGACCTGCTGGTGGCCTTGGGCTCTGACACGCTGCTGATGGCTGAGCAAATGTTTGCCTCATTGCCTTTCTGTGGGGATGAGTTCAGCACCATCTCACTGAAGCACTGGGAGAAACTCAAGTTTTAAGAATTCTAAAACTTTTTCAAGAAGGATGGTGACATACAAGTGTAATTAGCATAAACTCCACTCATCTAAATACACGCTTTAATTAAAATCATTTAAAAACCCCTTCAAAATAATCTTTTCCTGAGGTCAATCAACATAACAGCTCTTGATCCTGACCCTACCGAGTCTGGCATATTCTCTGCTCTCTGTTTGCAGTCCCATTGACTTTAACACTGCTGCTAGGAGGAATTCCTATTAAGGCAACAAATCCCTGCCACTTTGCAGTGCTGGAAAAGAGACCAGGTGCATCTTCCTCAGTGCACACTGAATAATAAAACCACCTCTGTGCAGTTAAACAGCCAGCAGCAAAATGGCAAAACTGATGCCCATCCCTCTGTGCTCATTCCAGCCTCCAACCCAGCTCCTCTGTTATTCCAGATCCCACTCCCATTTTGTTTTTCACCTGGGCTGCTCCCCAGTGAGAATCAGTGCATGGCTGTGCCCCTGTCTGTGCAAACACCAGCAGGGGCAAGGTCAAATGGAAAGGTTAAGCTGTTTAACCCTCACCTGGTGCTGAGGGAAAGCTCCCTGGAGCTGTAGCCTGGGTTGCTGTGTTTCGTAGGTTGGCCTCACTCCCCCATGCTACTAAAGTCCAAAATGGTCTGGGTTTAGACAGAATAAAAAAAAATTAAAAAAAAAAGAGCCCACCTTTAGCCATATATGTCCATTCCCAACTTGATTTTTTAATGTTAACCTGATAGTTGAACTGGGTAGTTAAATTTCTTAGCTAATGTATTCTGTAGGTTTTACTCTGTTCCTGCATATATTTCCATGATGCTACAGTGGGGCTCCTTGGGATGTGTTACTGGGAAAGCAACTGCTAGCAGGGCAATTGCTCTCTAATTCCCAAAGAAAAAAAAAAGAGCCTTACACAAAAATAATACTCTTTCTTTGCAGAGTAGCTTCAGTAATGAAATTAGGACTCCTAACACAGAGCTATAAAGAGTGACAAATCTCTCTTGCAATTCTTAATTTGTGTTAACCCCTTGACTTGAGCGGGTCTGGAGCTGCTGACATTAAGTGCTAATGCATTTAGCATTAAACACACACACTAAATGCATTAGAATGATGCCATGCTAATGGAAACGTTCAGGGGCTGTCACACAGGTCCAGGATTTGCTTTAGTGGGTGTTTGCTACAAGCAAGGCAGAGCTTCAGCATCAAAGCCTTGTCAGAAACTTTAATGATCTTTATTTGAAGAAATTGCACGGCACTATTGTGCATTTCATTGGTTTTTTCTCTCATTTTTACCAGCTGAAGCCTGGAGTTTGAAAGGGTGCTCTAATTAACTTTTTACCACTGGCTTGTTGATATGGAATTTATGAGGAACAAAAACTTGTTTTCTTACATCTCTGAAGAGGTACCTTTTGGATTTAGAATACAAGGAGCTTCCTGAATATTGAATACAACCTTAAGCACATTAAGGGAAGAGAGTCCTGTGGGGAATGCACTCCTTTTGGTACTTGAGCTCTTGATAAAATATTACTCCTATAATACATTATGAAGTGCACTGTCAAACAAAATATCCAGTTTATTACCCAGAAATACAAGTGTGGTTTGCAGTATGCAGCACACTTATATAAACCTCTAAATACTCTTCTTCTAATTATTAGATCGCTATATTCTCACATATATCACTATATCCAAAATATTCAGGCTGAGTAACATCAGATTATGTACAAACCTACATACACAAATAGAGTGACATGAGTTTGGACCCCTGCTCACAGACTGTACTGGAAAAGGGTGTGTGACTGGAAAAGGGACAGGTTATCCCTTATATATGGGGTGGGGAGGTCACTCCCAGGCTCTGACTGGCTGCTGCAGCTCTCATCCTCTCCACTCTTGGGTTATTTATCAGCATCACTATGCAAATACACAATGCTCTGGAGAGTTTGTGTTTGCTTTCTGACTTCATGCAATTAGTCACCTCAGTTGTTAAGAAATGAGCACAAATCATCCCCAGAACATGTTCAGTGTTGTCCCCTGAACTCCAGGCTGCAGGGGCAATAGAGATTTCAGTTCAGACAGAAGCTGACACCTGATTTAGAGCTGCCACACAGACAGATTAGGCAAATGTCTGTGGGAGCAAAATCCAGGGCACAGCAAATATTCTGCCTGTGACATATTAGGAGGTTTGCCCAGAGCAGCAGCAGCTGAGAGCTGACACTGGATGGCATCTGGATTTCCAGAACAAACCCCGAATGTTTCTTGTTATTCACAGCTGACGAAGCATCACTAAGACATGCTGCTTTTGATTTCTACCTGTCAGCCTACATTCCAGCCCCTGTGATGCATCCACCTGGAAAACTCAGAGAGACAATTTTGTGATGGGAGAAACAAGACAGCAACTGAATCTTTGCAAATGAGAGAACACACGGCCTCGTCTGCGTCGTTTCCTCCCAACAGCTTTCCCCAAAAGCCATCCAAAGGCAATGCCTTGAGTAAGCTGACTCCTTGCTTTCTTCTTTAAAATGCTCTTTATGGTGAAATGCATTTCCATGCTCAATAATTCAGCATTAAAAGTCCGTGACAGAACTGAAGAGGAGAACACAGAGCTGGACTTGCACAGCACTGGCACTCCCTGCCTTTGCTGCCCCAGCAGCCCTCAGCCCACAGTCCTGTCACATCCAGGGGAGTCCACAGGGAGCAAACAAAGCAGGAGCAGATAAAGACAGGCATTAAAATGTTTGGTGGTGGACTCTTCCCCACACAACACAATTCCAGACCAGGGCAGAGAAGAGATGCTGTCGTTTCCTCAGACAAACCAGAGTATCAGGAGGAAGAAGATGTCAGTCTTCCTTACATTCTTTGGCAGAAAAGTCTCTGCTGTGTGTAATTCCCATTTGAATGCTTTATCCTCAACCCCACCCAAAATACATGGTTTTAGAGAGACACTGACTGGGGTAGGGAGCATCTCACATACAGAGCTTGGCACAATGGGCTCCCCTCTTGTGGGGCTCTGAAGAACAGCCCTAAACACAACCAGTAATAATAATCCCCACTTAAGTTACTGGAGGTATTTTCAGGCTAATGCCCAGCTTAAAAGCATAATTCATTCACAACAATGAATAGAGCCAGCAGAGCATCAGTAATAATCCTCTCACATTACAGAAAGCACACTGGGATGTGAGAATAGCACGGTGCCCATCACTCCTCCTCGTTCCCAACTGTGAGCTGCAATCTGTGAGATATCTTTTCCAGCATCCAAAAGCTCCCTGTTCAGAGCAGGCAGGGGGAAAAGATGGAGATGGATGCCTTACACTACTGAATTTAAAACGAGGGTGTTTACTACAAGCAGAGAAAGCTTGGTTGGTTAAAAAAGAAAAGGAAGAACCCCCCACACCTGCTCATTTCATGCCATGGAAAAGAATAACTCCTCAAATTCCATGAGTCAGCATAGCATCAAATATCTGAATAGAGAAGCAGGAGCTCAGCAAAAGGTGTGAAAGATTCAGTAATAATCCCCCTTCACACTCCCTCTTCACTGTTTTCCCTCTCATTAGCAGCCAGAGTGCTTCCAAGCAGGCTGTTTCTTCTATACCTGCTCTGGTTTCCTCCAGGGATTTCCAGTCTCTGCCTACAAAGCAGCTCCCCTGTTTCCCAGTTTTGTGGCTTTCGCTGCATTTCTGCACCAGTAACTACTGGGTGTGCAAGAAAAGGAGGCTCCAGGCCAAAGAACCACTAAGATTTCCTGCAGATAGGTATAACCATAACATCCAACATTCCTGCTCCCCTCCTAAGGCACCTCCACACACCCTTCAGCTCAGGTGCTCAGCTTGTGCCACAGTGCAACCAATGATTCACATGTGCTGGAGGAATCTAAGCCACTAAGGAATGGTCATTCCTTACAGAGCTGGAGAAGGCTGCTGTTTTCTCCCAGTCCTGGGTGCTTTCTACCTGCTCCATCTCGAAATACTATTTCTGAATAATTCATATTTTCTTATGACAGACTCTTCACTCTGCCAGAAAAATCCAGAAATTTGTAGATAAATGGCTAAATTCAGCCTCAAGTATGTGGGTTACAGGAATGGGGTGGCACAGTGAGATAAATTACAGCTGATGATGAGGTCTGGGGAGGGGGATGTGCTAACAGAGCACCAGGTTACCACCCTGCAACCAGTGTAGCCCATGGCTCTGCAAAAACAGTAGAATTAGATAAAACAAATTGCCCTCCCTGTTTGTAATGCCTGAAAATTCACACTGCATTATTCCACCACATACATTAGCAGTTTCTAATTTTTTTTTTCAGTGATTTTCATCTGCATTAATTTCTCTTTGTCCTCACTTTACCATGGGACCAAAAACGAGGGCAGAAGTAGGAGTCATTAGAAAGTGCAGAGCTCTGAGGATGCTGTGAGGGAAGGGACCAGGAAGAATAATGGGATGCAGGTCTGGTCACCAGTCTGGCAAATGAGGTGGCAACTCCAGCAGCATTTAGACACGAAGCTGAAAATGCCCTGCAGCACTGAGAAATTCTGCAGACACCACAGAGGAGAGGCAGGAGGGATATGCAGCTACAGCAGCCTGTTCTGCTTTGCCAGGGGTAGGAGGGAGCCTTTGCTCTACCTTGACAAATTTCACCCCAAAGTGAGGCAAATCCCAGTAATCCAGAGTACCCAATTTATAACTCTGGGCACAAAACATTTCTGCCAGGAAGAAAATGGGGGGAAAAGCAAATGGCAATGCTGCTGTGTATGAGAGGGCTCTGTGGTTGGTTCTGGCAGGTCACCTGTGCCAGAGGATGATTGGGAAACTCTTTTTAAATCATTTGTATCATCAATCATTTTCATATTGGCATCAAAACTACCAAATCTGGGACTTCTGTTAATGACACCTTTTTGGACATGACATGTCAGTGGTCCAGCCTGCAGAGCAGCAGCCATGGAGAACACAGCACTGCCACAGAACCAGGCATCCTTTAAGAGTAATGAAGGGCTTTTGAAACATGTCATGTAAGAGAGGCACTGATTAAACTTCATGAGGAAAAGGAACATGGGCTGCTTTGGCTAATCACTGTTACCTCTCTCTGTCCAAACCCCAGTCCTTCCTCAGGCCAATGAAGATGTATCTGAATGTATACCTGAAATTAAAGTGATCTAATGCACACCAGTAATTGCCTCCCCTCGCTTTCAGCAAGAAGCTATAGATTAACTTGTTAATTCAAGATGTAGCACATTGAACAGTCTTCCCTCTGCAAGGATGGTTTCAGAAAGCTCAGAAATAAACCAGTACAACATCTGTTATTAAACCTATAAGATTTTCTGAAGTAAACAAGAATCTGTGCAGGTGCTCCACGACTTTCTGTTTTAAGTTCCTAAAGGCTGTGGGCTGAATTTGATGAGGTCAATTCAACAATACAGACATCCTCAGCTGGTTTTTCTCAAGGAACAAAGAGATATGCATCAGGAAGGGAAAATTTACGAAACCATGTGGATTCACAGATACACTGTAATAAAGCAAATGCAAAAAGATAACAGACTTTGATGCTATCAGAACTTAATCCTGGTTTCTCCGTGTCTGCATTCCTCCCTCAGTCCATAACAGACCACTCTTACTATTTAATTTCTTCAAGATCTAAGAAATAGAATGGGAAGAAGGTAATTCAGATCCCTGCACCTGGGGGTTCCTGCAGAGGTGTCTCAGAGAATAAGGAGCATCCCTATGCTAGGAAAGTGGAAAAGAAACATAATTACAGATCATCATTTCCACAGACAACAGCTGGAGTCCACAGCACAGTTGTGCCACTGGACAGAGCCGGGCACTCCTGGCTCCCGAAGGTGCTTCCCAAGGCACGGCTGAAGGGAAGAGACTTCCCTCACACACAGTTTGTCATTCCTGTTCATCAACCCTTCAGGGAGATGTGCACCCATCTCCACAGCTGTGCTGATCATTTGAGGGAAAGTACAGTTTCCAGACCAAAATAACAGAGAGAATTTCTCTCTGCTAATAAACCCAACAGAGCTGATGACTTAAGGCACGTCCATAATGTGAGAATTAACAAACCCCTGCATTTCAAACTGGGGAATGACTGCTCCCCTCTCCACTGCTCAGGGGATTTATCTCTCTGCCTGCACACCTGTGCTGAGAATTCTCTAGACAGAAATTTAGCTCGTTGCTGTCCTTTGTGTTGGAAAAGGCAAGAAGGAAGAAACAGTCTGGACTTTTTCCATGCATAATCAAGAAATAAAAAAAGAGCACTGGCATTTTCTGGGTTTGTGTCTAAACTTGCAACTGTTATATAAAGCAGACAGGACTGAAATCAGCATTTACAGAAGCAAATTAAAAAGGCAGGGCTCTCACTGGGTTTTGAGCTGTCTGCTGTTTCCAAAGAAAAGAGGGTTATCTGTCTGCTGGTGCCACTGTAAATTCAATCCAGACACAATATAGCCAGGCTTTGGTTGCTCAATTAGGAGCCTATTTTGCATTTAAAGAATATCCACTGTTTGCTCTACAAATTTGTCCTTTCTCAGAGCCTATATAACATTTTTGAGACATGAAGGTGTTGTGCAAAGGTTTGGTCTTTTCTCATAACTGACTCAAATCAACATCATGTTCTTTTTCTCCTCCCACCTTCATATTTCAAGTAAAAACACATCAAAGAACATCAGTCCAATCCTCTCCTTCTCTGATCACCTCTACCTCTGCCCCTAAATACAGAAATCCCTGTTAAGTATTGGTTTCTTGATTATCTTCTTGGTTTATATGGAATTTACATCCACACAATGGATATTTAATCCCAGCACCATTCACTGCATCCTTCCCACCAAGGACAGGGGGAACAGATGATTTTCTTTCTCTCTTCAGCAAAGACTTCTGGTGGCCCTCCTCAAAATTAGTGTTTCAAAAGCCTCATCCTGGACTCCAAGGGTCTGCAGAGCTTTGGGGAACATGGCTGTATCCAGTGATCTCTACAAGGCACATCTGTTTAGAAGAGAATTTAAGTAGTCTATCACACCTTCTACTCTCTGAGCTGGATGGTTTAGAATTACACCAGTCTTGGGCTGGGTTTTTTTTGGGAGGGTCTCTTTTTGTTGTTGTTGTTGGTTGGTTGGGTTTTTGTGGGTTTTTGTGTGTGTGTGTGTGTGCGTGTTTTTGAGGTTTTTTTGTTTCTATGGGTTTGGTTTTGTTTGGTTTTCTTTTCCCATAAAGATTCAAATGTTTGTTTGGAGCAAAACTAAATTAAGGTTAATAGAAAGATGGTGTTCAGCTAAAGACAGTGGTAGTTCAATTAACCTGCTGAATTTGGAGCCTGTGGGATGCTGAGAGCAGGGCAGGGCAATCAGAAAAGAGCAGCAAGAAGTTTAGTGTTGACTTCAGGCACAAATACATGAGCTAAGCCAGCAGAACAATAGTGACTGATTAGTGTTTGGATTTCAGGAGCAGAAGACAAAGACTGGCTGGAAACAATCTCATCTGTAGTTTTAAGCTGTTAAATGCATCATCAAGGATTTCTGCATTTCTTCCCAGCATTAGTCAGTGATGGAAACTAAATGGATCATTGATCTGTTTAAATATTGAGAATTGGCCCAGGATATGAGGGAAACATCTCACCACCTTATCTGCACAAGAATATAAGTGAATTTCAAGCCCTGCTTGGTAACCACATACACTGAGACAAAACTTAATTTTCCACCCTCCTTTTTCATATATCTTGATTTTCTCCCCCATTTGTCTCTGGAAATTTCTGACTTAATCTCTTCAGCTTTATGAATCAGATCTTAGAGGGCAAGGAGATGAAACCTTGATGATCTAAATTAACCCCTTTGATATTGCAGCTGCTGCTAGAAATTAGAACAGACCTTATCTCTAGAGTTGCTCTGATCTTGTAATATTTGCCTATTTTTTTTTAAAGATACTCCTAATAACAGTAGAATCCAATTAATAATTCATTTATAAATTCACTGCAAACAGGGAGATGCCAGGCAAATGCCTAAGCAGACTGGTGTTGGCCACACAAGCTGAAACATTCTTGCAATTTCTCCACAAATGTCTAAAAATGAACATTTTCTCTGCACCTTCTCCCTGGAATATGCCCTGAGGATTCCTAATTGGTTGAGAAGCCTGTGCCACCTTTCTTCCCAAAAAGGCAAGATCACTCACCTCAAAATTTGAGAAGTATAAAATCATGAGCAGCATGATTATGAATATATTTGCCTTTCCTTGCTTTAATACCTCACTCCTCCTGTCCTCATCTCTTGCTCTTTTGCAGGGTAATATTAACCAGATTTCCAAAAATCCTGCTCTAAACCCTCTCCTTTGTCTTGTGCATCCCCCTCCTCCCCTCCATAGTTTAACACTCTGCACTTGGAGCAGAACTCTCCCCCAGCTACAAATTCTAATGTGCCCTGATCTTCCCATTTCTGCATCTGATCCCAACTGAAAACAAAAGCAATTTTACAAATAATGGGAAATCCTGAGGTTTGGTGTTGAAAAGCTGAAATAGGCAAGGGGAAGATGTGATCTTTCTGTGATACAAATAATGTTCTGCATTAAGTGTGCAACCAAAAATAAAACTCCCTGAGGTAAATTTGCTGCTTCAGACACGAAGAAACATTTTTAGCATATAAACACAGAGTGTAGATTGAAATGTTTCTCTGTCTCAAAATAACCAGGGATGTAATTATTGTGGTTCTTGGGCTCAATTGTGTTTTTCTAAATAGTCCAACTTTCTGCTGTTTGCATTAAAAATATGGGCATGTTTGGGGATTGACAAAGGTAGCACGGTGTACAGTCTGTCATAAAATGCAACTGGGAAAATATTAAACCCTTTAAAGGCCTGAAATATATAAATATAAGAAAATCATGGTAAAAACTGCAAATTCTCACATATAGTTTTCATCTAATAATGCAGATTTTCAGAAGTAACTTGACTGCTTGTAAAAGGTGGATGAGATTCACAAAATTTCAATAAATTTTAATAGAGATAATTCATTGAATGACTTAGGGGAAAAGCAAGTTTAATAAATAAATATCTTTGAGTGTTTATCTTACCATAAGGCAAATTAGTAGATTTGGTGGGTGAATCCTGTGAAGGTACAAGATTTTCTAGACTGAAGAGCAGAAGAGAATGAGTCAGCTGAACTGTCACAACTACTTTGATTCTTTAGGCAACTCAATCTCACAGGCAAGACTCAAAGAAAGCTAATATCCAGACACAGGACTTCCAGCACCTCTCAGATGAGTCAGTCAGGACCTTTGGAATCTCAGTCTATAACTATTCCTCGGGGCTGAGAATCAATTCAGCCTGTTACCTGCATGAGATCTGAGGGAACTTAATGGCCTGTCAGATTTGGCTGAAATTAGCTGAGGCCTTCAGAAGAATGACCAAGAGGTTAAGGATACAGAGAGATCTAAAATGCCTCCCTGAAAATTTAAGTCTCCAGCCTTTCCAATTGCAGCAGCCCCAGCTCTAGGCAGGAAGCAGACCCCAGAAAAAACAGCCTCCAAAGAGAGCCAGAAGAGCTAGGGGGATGACAGGTCACTGTCACCTCTTCCAGAGGCAAGCCCAGACAGCTGAACGTGACCATTTCAATTCCTACACAGCTGAGTTTTAATTCTTCAGTGGATAAAGAAGGGTGTGGAACTGTGCAGTTCAGTCTGAGTCAGTCTGGTGCAAGAATAACCTGTCTGTCCAAAAGGGCAAACCCAAAACCAGGCTCTGCCAGCCCCACACTCACCCCCATCAAGGCAAGGTCAGCAGGAGGAGACCAGTGAGTCCAGCACAAGAATCACTCATGGTTTGACTCCTGTGAGCAGCTGAGCTGAAGTTCTCACCTGGACAAAAGTTTCCTTTCTGGGGATGTGAAATTTTGCTGATAGACTCAGAGATCTTATTGGGAACTATGCTTGACTTCAATTGTGCAAAACCTTCTACAGTTTATATGTTGGGGTTTTTTTCAAGCAGGGTTACAAACTGTAGCCATAAGTGATGCTGTGTTACTAGATCATAAATTTACATTAGATGGGTGCAGTGTTCTCCCTGTCAGGGCAGATTGTGTTTTCTGCACTGTGGTAAGAAAGAGGCTTTTATCTTAACCAAGTTACTTCAACAAAATCAATGTCATCAAAGATCAAAAAGGACATAAATATTATTAAAACTGTTTTTAAAGCAAA
This sequence comes from Agelaius tricolor, assembly GCF_023055355.1. NCBI lineage: Eukaryota > Metazoa > Chordata > Aves > Passeriformes > Icteridae > Agelaius > Agelaius tricolor. The sequence continues at coordinate 27,404,165 of NW_027269271.1, forward strand.
CTAGAGTGTGGGTAATAGTATCTAAATTAAAGTGCTTGTTGCTGGGTAAATAAAGGTAAATGCAGATAAGACTTCCATCAGTTTTCCCTGAAGAGAGACAGCCATTACAAAACTCCTGACACCAACTCTGGCTGCCTGGTGCTGGCTGCTGCCAGGAAGAGGATTCTGGTGAAAATGAGCACTGATCTGAGCAAGTACTGACAGTTCCTGTGCTCCAGCAGTCAGACTTCAGTTAAAAAAAAAATCTCCTTAAAGCACTCTGTTTTCTTTGATGCATATTCCCCACTCAGAATACCTGTCTCATCATCTGTCTCACACCAAAGGACATCCTGCCATTCCCTCATTAAAATACAGTAGAAATGGAAATTACTAAATTCAGTTAATATATTTTCAGCCTGTTTTTTCAATAAGACCCTAAATTCTGATATCAATAAGACCCTAAATTCTGATATTGCCTCAGCTATGGGTCCGTGCATGGGACTTGGCTGTGGGTCTGTATTTTAATTCAGATGTAGCAAGCATCCTTTGCTGAAAGAAATTCCTTTTGCAACATGTCAGCAGGAGACAATGTATTCAGTTCCATAATTATGTACTTCGGTACAATCACACAGCATTATATACAAAATCACCACACTGCTGAAAAAAACCCCAAGCCTGAAATGCTAATTAGTTCACAAATTAACATTGATTTGATTTAATGTTGAATAAGGGTTTGCAGCTTATACTTACGAGAGAACTTCACTTTCAGGCATGCTCAGACTCTCCTGTTTTAAATGACACTGTTCAGCCTGTGCCAGGTGCACAGTGGGCTCATTATCTATGTATAAAGAGGTATGACTTACTCAAAATAAAATCAGGCACAGACACTGCAGCACAATGTCACCCAGCCATACAATATCCTTTGGGACTGAGCTACCAAGTAAAAGCAGAGTGTAACAATCACTGTTACTGTCTTTGTGCTGCATCATGTTGGGGAAAGGTGAACAGATCACATTTCCAGTGTAGTGCCCTTTCCTGTCACTGATGTCAGTACTGACAGGAGAAATTCAAAATAATAATGCATATTCTAATAACATTTTGCACTCCTAAGGCACCCTCATGGAAATAACTCATCTTTCAAAGAGCACTGATGATTTCAGCCCCAAACTACTCCTATGCAGGCAGAGAAATCATGCCTTCTCCATTCTGTCCTAATTCTGTTCATTCAAGGGGTGGTTTGACATTGACTGGAACCCAGAGAAAATGAAGCAGAGGGGAGTTCAAAGGAGGATTTTTAACAGGAGCTGCTTGAGCTGGGACAGAGAACTCAACTATTCAAAGAGGCTGCTCCAGCACTGGATCAATGCTGACCATGGCAGCTCCTCTGGAGTTCAGATTCCAGCCAGGCACACAGCTCAGCTCAGCTCAGCTCAGCTCAGATGGGGCTCTGAGAGGAGTTAATGGGGCTGGAAGCTGCCAGCCCTTGAGCCCTGCCTGTCCCCAAGGCGAGGGTGTCCCTTTGCAGGCGGCAGTGGCAGGGAGGCCACGCCACGTGCGCGGCTCATTGAGGAGGTGACGCTGCCTGACGCTACAGGGGCAGCACATCTGAGCCAGGAAGGGGCAAGGCACCAAAAGTGCCACTTCTGTCACTGGGAAGGCAAGGTCTGTCCATGTGCTCCTGGCTGCAACTGCTCTGGCTGCTGGCAAAGAAAATACTGTGGAAGAACAAGCTGCAGTTGAATGTAAAACCCCTCATCCTTCTGATGCCTCAGGTTTTAGCTTCTATATTGTTCAGATTCTGTGCTGTTTTAGTGTGCAGTTCTGAGCTTCATGTTAAGGGATGGTGAGCTCTCTTCACAGAATAGGTGGACAAAACAATTCCTGCTCCAGCTGGGGACCAAGGACAAATGATCCAAATCTCAGCCCCAAGAGCACAAACACCGTGGGCTGGAGAGAGAGAAACAAGCAGGGACTGCATGGGCTAAAGCTGGAATGGGACAATGAACTGCAAGATGCAAATGGAGCAGAACTGATCCCAGGGACAGAGCCCGTGCCCGCTCGTGCATTTTGGGGCCATTTTGGTTCATCTTGGGTGCAGCCTTGGCTGAGCTCTGGTGCTGCCCAAGGTGGATAAATAATAAATCCCTGCTTTATTCTGTAACTCCATCCAGTCTCTGTTCTAGGTCAGCCTGCACAAGGCATCATTGTACATGCTGCCAAAGGGAGCAGGAAGCTGCCTTCTTACAGGTGGTCACCAGGGGAGGTCAAGACAACGAGATGTGGAGATAAAACCACTGAATCCTTCATTCTGGGAAGGGTATGACTGGAGTAACAAATGCCATGGCTGAAAGGGAAGCAGAAGATGGAGACAGACTGACAGAGCTGGGCAAAACAGCATCAACTTGTGTGAAAAGCTCCAGTTTCCAATATAAATTAGAGCCAATACTCCATTACAAAACCTTGGTAAGGATGTGGGAAATTCATGTCTTTATCTTCCAGATAAAGGAACATGAGATTGTGCTGACAAATAAAAGAAGTATCAGATGTGTAATGATATGTAGTGAAATTATTGGGTTTGCACCTGGAGTAAGCTACACATCAGTACTGTGGTTTTTCATTCCAATTGAAAACACATTGTTTCCTTATTTTTTTATGCTAACTCAACACTTACTGTGAAAACATGGACTGGGTATAGGACTATACTCAATACAACAGAACAAATGTTAATATTGGGACAAAAGAATCCAGGGATAAATTTATATTTGCTGGGATGGAAATCTAGATGCAAAATAAATCTGACATTTTTCCTATTCACAGCAGAGGATTAATTTTATTAAATAATTTCACAGTTTTCTGGTTCACTGAGTGCATATTTTCTGATAACTCCCCAAGAAGGAAAGTATTTTGTATCCAGAAACTTTCACTGAGCATTGCTTCGTTCAAGCAGCACTTGACCTGCAATTCACTTATTCTGTTATAGTTCATTTTTTCACCCTGTTTGGTTTGATCTCTTCTGCTTTTGCTTGACCCAGTAAACTGTTCAGCTCACATTTACTACACTGCACAGAATGTAATTGTTGGGTGTTACAAATTAATACCTGTAAGTGACCACCCCCACAAAATACATCATAAAAGAGGGGAAGTCATTATTAGAAAGGTTAACCTTCTCAACTGCTGCTATCAGTTTGATTAGATAAACTCAGGACCTCTTTTTGTTTCTTTATGCAAAATGTCAGCCTCTGTAAACTGCTGCCCTCTCTGCCCCACATTAACCATGCTACAATTGCATTATCATAAAGCATTATATAAAATGAAGTGAGATTAACTTTCAATTATTTGGGTCAAAATTTATTCCAGATTGAAACCCATTCCCCTGCAGTGAGTCAGGTCAAAGAATAAAAGCTCTCAACAGCAGGAATGAAGACCTTGCTCTAACCTACAGTGGCTTTACAATTAGTGGCCAGCACCCATGGCTGTCACCTTAATGTGTGCATGACCTCCTACCCTGGGATAATTTTATATATTCCTCCCATTTTCAACAAAAAGCAGCTCCATGCCAATGGCAGGAACTGGGAGGTGTCTGATTTTTTCAGTCACTACACACTAAATGGAATTGCTAATGCAGTAGTAGCTGTTGCATTAATAAACCCAATCAACTGACTGCAGAACCCTTGTCCCTCTCTTCCCTGCTAACCTCACTGCAATGAGTCATTCCTTCTGGAGAGATCTGCAGTTGTATTTTCTGCTAATAGACTCAGGATTTCAAGAGCTGTTATTTACTGGATGGTCACTGGAGATTTAGAAGTGAAGCAACCTTGGCTCTCATTCAGCACGTGCAGCACATGGGTAGATTTACATCCAACAAAACAATATTTGTACCAAGCACAGAGAAGGATTTCCAATCCAGAACAGGAAATTTCACATTAAAATACACGTAGAAGTGGCACAGAGCAAACCTGATCCCAGTCATAGAACTGGTGTGGGACAGCAGAGGTGTGAGTCACCACCAAGCTCTGCTCCCAGAGAGAAAGGAGTGACAATGAGCAGGCAATCCTGCAGCAGGGAAAAGCCCTGGCACACACAGCCCTCTGGGCTGAATTTAGTGTGATCCTGGAACAAGGGCACGCATCAGCACTTCCATGTGGATTTCTGGTGGACAGCAGCCTGCATTAGAGAGCTCTGCTTCTGAGAAGGGCAGCAGCACATCTCAGTGCTGGCAGACACACACAGCTCTAAATTCCTGCCCAAGGGGCAGAAAGAGGTCAGGCATGGCACAGCTGTAGCTCTCAGCAGCTGCCTCAGCCTTCGCAGGTGTGTTGCCCAGTTAGTCACAAGTTCCATGATAAACACAATTTTAAAGGAGTCCAGTAATTGTGTAAATAGCTTGGTTCTGCCACTGGGCTGCATCACCCTCCTGCCCTCCAATTGGAAGACAAAAAGCCCCGAGAAACACTTCTTGAACTGAAGAATTAATAAGATTGTTGGCATTTTTAAATGTCAGTCAGATTTTACACAAGCTCGCTGCCAGTGGAAAAAGGTGGAAGAGTCACAGCCCATAACTGTCCAGCAGGAGTGTCTCTAATGAAAATGTTGGGGATTCATTTACAGGCTGCTCTGGAATGGACATGTTGTGCACTGCTGTCTGGGGATAGCTCCCAGAGCTCCTCTGCAGCCTAGCAGGGATGGCAGCTGGGACAGATGATGAGATTAAATGCTCTTTTTCCTCCAGGCCAGGCAGCAGCATCCCCCTCTCCCTAGGGAGGTGCAGCAGTGAGAGGGCAGGGATCTCCAGGGCTAAGGAAACAAGGAGGTCAGTGACTGTTCCTGGCAAATCTCTGCCCAGGAGACAGCACTGAAGGGATGCACTCCTGCCCCCTGTCCCAGGGCAGGGCTGGGCAGAGCTGGGCAGGTGCAGAGGGCTCCTGAAACAAAATTCCAGATGTGATGGAAGGGGGTCAGATGTTCAGCTCCTTTAAACTGCAAGCAAATTCATGCCTCAAAACCAGCAAGTATTTTAGAAAACTTCAGGTATATTTTTAAAAATCAGATAATTGCAGATGCTTACAGTTAGTTTTCTTAGAGAATTCTTCCTAAAGTCATGCCATCAGCAAAGCTCTCAAGGCAGCCTGTCAGCTTATGCCTCACTCCTGCAGGGAGACACGTTATCAAAACAATCTAACCTTTTAATTCCTCCTGTTTTCATTTCTCAAAAAACCCAGCAAGGACAAAACCCAGACAAACAGCAAGAAGCAGCAAGCACTGTCCATGTTCATGGAAATACAGACACAGATTAATGAATTAAAAAAACCACCTCTAACACAGTCAGGACATTGAAAAGCAAATGTGTGCTCCAAGTCAGGCCAGACTCAGCAGCTAATTCTGCAGCCACAGGGGTCCCTACCTGAGGAGGGATCTGCTGATCTTGATTGCTCCTGTGACCTTTCCTGCCTGTGCTCCAGAGCCACATGGTGAGCAGAACAAGCTGCTTCTGCACGGCATGAAAGCTGCAGGGTTAACCCTGGAGGCAATCAACACATTTCATCCCTGGCATGGCTGCCACGGAGTACATCCCATGCTACTGCTGGTGATCAGCAAAGCCTCTCCACATCCTCATTTACATACGCACAAATTAATGGTCCTTATCATTTTTATTCAGATAAATGGGCAAGCTCTTGTAATACATGAGAATTTAAATTTTTCACACTCATTTTAGGTTTAAATCCTACCCAAATGGGCAGTGATGGAGTTTGAGTGCAGGCGTGGGAGACACCACAGCCTCCATCCCCCAACTCTCAGAGAAGCCAAGGGATGGAAACCAAATGACTTCCCTTTGAGACACAGGGAAATTTTAGCCAAATTTGTGTTTATCAATTAAATAAACTGTTCTCCACACAAATACTCAATAGAAAATAGAAATTTGAGCAGTGGTTTCTGCAGTCACCTGGGAATGTAAGACCACATGCCCTTATTCCACAGAATTCCCTCCTGGGAACTTTCAGGTTGCACTCTCCCACTATAAATGAGTTGCTTGTTTAACACAAACTAGTCCTTTTTGAAACCTTTGGAACAACCAAATTTCTATAGAGCTAGAACTAGATACAGTCTGCACTAAGAAGAGTTTTGCTTAGCTTAGTCATGATAAATCTGCAGCACTTTGTATCCAGCAGGATTTTACACCATAAAATCTGTGCCTGTCTTTGTATGGTGAAAATAATTATTGTCATCTCCATTGGCAGGCAGTATAAAAACTGTCCATGTCTCATTTAATAAAACTAATATTTGTTTGCTGTGCACATCTATGGGAAGAGGCTGTGCAGGGTTTCTGTAAGAGCAGTGACATTAGAGTTTGTGTTTTCCTATTCATTCTCATTTGAGTTTTTCAATATTCTCAGCAGCATCTCCCCATCTGACAGCCAGCTACAGCATCTGGGGAAAAAGAGAAATGACAAAAAGCCCCAAAAGAGGCTGGCCAGAGACAAGCCCAGGCAAGAATATTTTATGGAAAAATACAAAACATTGCTGGGTTTGAATTTAGGAGTATTCATGTCCCCATTTATAGCCTGAGACTACAGCATTGATTGCTAATAGACCTCTGTGAAGAGTAAAAAATTATGTTGATTAGTTTCCAGCAGAGCCATTTGCCTTTGCAAAAGAGCCTGAAGTAAAATGAGTGTGAGAGTTTGTCCATGCTGTGTGAAGGGAAAAATTCAAATTCCACAGCACACTTGGGAACCAGCTCCAAACCCAGTACCTGTGACCAGGGCACCCAGCTGAGTACATGTGCACTGGGTAGTCTGATTCCTCTGTGCAAACTCTTACCTATATTTATTGTCCATTTCAAACCTGGGAGGGTTTTTTTAAATGACGTTCACTTCTTTTTAAATGATGGCAGCAAAATCTGATGGTCAAATGGTCAAATGCCTAATGTGAAACCACTTCTTGCCAACAGTGAAATGCTAAATGTAAATAAAATTACTGTTCAGGCAACCCTGCCTGAAAGGGACAAATTGATAGAATTTTTTTTAAGATACAGAGAGGGCTCCCCATTTCCAGTTTGGGCTGCTCAATTTCTCACACCCCACATCCCTGCACCTTCCTCACCACACTGCTTGTGACTGACACCTCACTTCTTCCACACCTCCTCTTCCAATGAATGTTGCCACTTTTTTTTTTTTCCCTGCAGCAAGGCTTAGTGTTAAAATCCTCTGGAACTTTCTGTGGTGCTGTTGTCCCTATATCCCAGTCAGCAAATTCTTCATCTCCCAGCCCAGAAGAATGATCAAGCTACGAAAAAAGCTACAATTTTACAGCAAAAATGTTAAAATTGCTGATCAAGGTGCAGCTTACAGAATCCCTTTGCTGCCAGGGTTAGGAATCCTCAGGACTCTCCCAGTTCCCCTCTGAGCTTGATTTATCCCATCAGGATTCAGATCTGGCCTTTGGCCTTGTTCATCCCCTCCCTCCCAGTCCTGGCCAGTACCACAGTCAATGCCATGGATTTTCTGTGTCCAGGTGTTCCTTTCTATTCCCCTGTGATAACACTGCTTGCTACAATGATAATATTGGATTTCTCAACTCATGGGTGAAGCACTGGAAAGAAATAACAATTTTAACAACTCCTGCTCACTGATGTTAAAATGATGATTTCATTTTACCATCATTCAGACTTCTCTTTTGATCTTGGCATTTACTAAGCTAAAAAAAAAACCCACTTTAATCATTCCTAATGAGATGATAAATACCTATATACACTGGTGATTGCTGAAATGCTGCCCAATTTAATCTTTTTCTGATAGGAATAATTCCACATCCCTAACAGAAACTTTGCCTGATTCTGGATCAGTAGCAAATGTTTGATTTTCTGCATTTTTGCTGGCTACATTCAACCAGCATTTAGCATTAAAATTATGACATTTGAAACACAATTGAAGCAGTCATTTCTGGCCTTGAGTTTCATAACCTGAGTTCTGATTACAAGATCTGAGCAGAGATCTGAATTTTCACAAGTCCCCTGCCTTCACAGTGGTGACCTAAGGCTCATCTCCAGCACAACCACATATAAAGAAGAGCAGTCCCTGATTTCTACAGCACAGAAAAACTGGCAGGGTGCAAGTTTCTGCTGCTTTGGTCTTCCCTGCAGAACATCCCCAGGGTGCTGAGCACTGTCCTGGTGGCTTTTCTGAGTGTAGCAGCTAAAGCCACCATGGGTTACTCATTCCAGACCTTCTGCATGCCCAGGATCCCCAGAATAACATCATGCATGAAGCTACTTGCACATCCATGTTTCATTAATAAATCAGGGATTTAAGAAGGGAAGACAGTCCAGCAATCAAGCTCTGGATTTGAGATTCTTCAGTTCCTGTTTTCCCTCCAATCAAGGTTTCTATCAGGCAATGTGGGTTCCCATGGCCTAACTCTGGGTGTCTAAAAGTTAAAGTTGCCACAGACTGAAAAAGAATCCTCTGCCACTGATTTACCCTCTGGAGAAACCAGTTCTTTCTCATAACTCTGAAGGTTACCTGCAGCTCATTTCTAGATGCTTAAATTCAGTGGGATGAATCCCACCTTTGGGATCCAGTCTCCTATAAAACAGTAATTTTATCTCCTACCAGCACCCTGCACAGGATCTGGACCTGAATGAAAAACATGGGTTTAGACATTTCTTTGTTGTAGACTTTCACTTCACCCTCTCATCTACAAATGAAATTAATTTTCAGAAATAGACCTGGAGAATGGACCATGCACTGTAAGCATTAATGCAAATATTCCTTTTCTGCCAGAGGAAAAACCTTTGCTGACAAGAAAGGCCCTTTCTCCCCTGGGTGAGTGAAGTCTTGTCTCTGTCTGTGGAGACTGACATGGAGATTATTGCTTGAGATCCTGCTCTTTGTGCTGTGCACATCTGGGACAGGGATTAAAGCCACTGAGCTCATCTGACATAGAAAAGACCACTAACACCTTGGAAAAGGGTAACAGACACCATCTGATGCTTTCAAGCCTTAAGGGTGAAAGTGAAGGTATCCAGCTTCTGGTTATTTAATAAATATGATCATTTAACAGGCAGATTTCTGTGATTTCTGTAGGACTCAATAGATATAGCCAAGTTTCCTGTATACAAAATGAAGCCTTTAAAAAGCTATGATTTTACACCAGAAATGTTAAAATTGAAACAGATCCACCTTAATACACAATTTCCCTTGTGGGTGTTGAAAATAGGTTTTGCTTTTAATATATTATTGTAAGGCTTTGAAGGTGACTTCCAGAGTAGCTGTCCTAGATCATTTCTTCTACTTCCCTGATTTCTGAGAACTGAACCAGATGCCATTTTAAGGATTGTTAAACAATAGCTGTAAACAGAAAATGACCACACAAAAGAGCCCAAATCTGGAAATACTAAAACCAGACAAGGCAGAGGCCCTAAAAACTGTTAATGACCCAAAACCAGACCAGGAATCTCATTGACACCTGACTTCAAAAGCAGTGATCCCCTTCCTCTTCTGGGATAAGAATTCCCATCTCCAGCCTTCTCAACAGACAAATTTATGTGAAAATGACTGCTTGTGGTTTAAAAGCTGGAAACCTTCAGGAAGCACCATATTTTTAAGTAATCCCAGGTATTTCTTTGTGTGGATTCAATCCCATCAATTGACAACCTTAACTGGTGTATAAAAGCTAATGGACCTCAGTAGGCACCCAGCTGAAATAATAACCATCCCTTGAATATCACAAAGCAGGAGCCCAGAGCACCTCTAACAAGTGATTTTCCTAGAAAATTTGGATCCATGTAATTAACATGTTTTTCTCTCCCACAGACCCCCAACTCTAAACACATTGGGCCCAATTCTGCTTCCACTCACTGACCCTGTCAAGCTCAGGGGATTTATTCAGGGGAGGCATGAGGAGAATTGTACTTGCTGTGCTTAGCTTTAATTTTGAAATAAATGAATTTTCCAGAACAGTGACAGTATTGACCTTACATATTATCCAAATAGAAATTTTAATGAAACAAGTATAACACTGAGTATAGCCATAATAGATATGCAAATATTGGTCTTTTCTTAAAGGTCTCCCTATCTGGTCACATGGATTTTTCTTGCCTGTGTGGGGGTGAAGGCAGAGAGCATTTATTAGAAGCAGAGAAGGGAAGGGTGGCTGCACAGCCATGGAGAATCAGGCCATCAATTAGATTTTCATCCTCATATCATGAGAATTCTCCTTTGAACAATGATCACAGGAGAGCTGTAAAATTTGCTCCCTTCTTAATTTCTTCTTGTTATGTGACAGCATCCACCTTTGCTTTGCAGGCACAAATCCTGTGCACATTGGATTTTAATTGTGCTCAGCTGAACAAGGTAGAGGTGTAGGGAACAATTCACATGGACGGTGGCTCATCCAATGTAGAAAAGCCAATTAAAAAAAGAAACAAAAGAACCTCATCTTGGTGCCTTCCAAGCCCCTGCAGCCCCAAACTGCATTTTGCTTACTTTAATGCTCAAAGACACTGGGAAGTGAACAGAAGGAGGGAACTTGGCCAGGATTCATGCATAAGAGTACAAAGGTTGGAAAATAGAAGGTTTGAAAAGCAATCAGAGTCACCAGCTGAGAGAAGTTTAAAATAACAGCCTAAAATCAGGAGCTTCAAAATAAAAGTCAAATAAAAAAGATGCACTGAAAATAGCTAAAAAAGACATGATCTGAAATCAGATTTTCTGTGATTTCTGACAGTAACCAAAATCAAATTACCTACCTACTACATCTGCCTAATATTTCATTGGACCATATTAACACAAGACAGATGGTTAAAGGTATTTAGGTACCTAAAGGTATGAAGAACTACCCCAGGGCTTTGTCTCTCTTCCTGGATATCCAGTCCCCACTTCCACCATTTCCATGCACTGTTCTGACACCATGGGGAGCAGCTGCATCACTCAGCACCTCTTAAAATCAGGACTTGTCAATGAGATGCCCCAGAAGCTGCCTTCCCCAGCTTTCCACCAAAAAAAAAAATTAAAAAATACATATATATATATATATATATATATATATATATATATATATATATATATATATATATATATATATATATATATACACCTTCCCTGGTGGAACTTGTGAAGGATAAGATGCTCCTGACTGAAAGCTTGCCTTTTAACTCCTTGAGTTCTCTTGAAAACCATCTTCTCTCAGTCAGGCAAGTGGGGCACTTCAAATCTTTCTCTTTAGAAGATGGGTGTAGTAAAAAATCTATTTCTACACGTTTGTTTGTAGCAGGTGCAGGGAGTGAATCAGGGAGTGACATTATCTGGTATTCACAAATCACAATTGTCATTTGCAAATGATCCTCAGGGTGCAGATCTGAACATTTTATGACTGTGCTGTGGAATGATGCTTAAGTTTACACAGGATCCCTTAAGCAGGATGAATTCTTCATGGACTGAGCTCTCAAACCCTCTTAGAGCTTGTCTGAAACTCAGCAACAGACAAATAGATCAGGGTATCCCTGTGCTGGGGCAAGCTGTGGTTGGGTAGCCCTGTCCCCTCCATTCCTTTCCCAGGTTCCAGGACTGTTGCCTGTGCTGCTCCCTTAGGAGCAGGAGGACCAGAAGGGGGTGGCCCTGGCACTGCCCCTCAGAGCTGAAAGCCTCCCCAAGAGTGGAGATGCCTTAATCTGTCTTCTCCTGGGTTTTATTCACTCCCTCCCTTGTGCTCTGTTTGCCTCAAGGTTTCCTCAGGGATGCTCCAGCCTAGGCACCCATCCATGAATTCCAGCTCCCACCCAAATCCACACCCTATAAAACCAACCAGTAATAACTGCAACACTGCATTTCCTCCAGATTCACTTCCTTGCTCCTGCTCCCTCCATGCACCAACTCCTGCTGTCAGAGTCCAGGTGAGCCCCCTGCTCTCTGCTGACTCTTCTGGTGACATCACTCCTTCCTCCTCCTTGGACACCTCCCAGGGCCTGGGCTGAGCTCCTTTCCCTCTCCTTTGTCTCATGGCTCCTCGTTCCACATCCCCTCTGTGCTGACTCACAAATCTGCCTTCCCAAGCTCACCCCACACACATAAATCTCTCTGCACATCATCCAGCCTAACCCCCCTGCCAGCTCAAGGGCAACTTGGACAAAACTGAGCATTTTATTTCTTATATCCTCCACCCTCCCCCTTCCTACTTTTCTCCATTATTTTCTTAATTTCCCCTCCCTCCCTGCTCCCTCCCTTTCTCCCAGGCCAGCACTGTCAGCACTATCTTTTATTCTTCTGCCACTTCCTTCTCACACACAAGCTAAAAAGATTTAGTGAACTCTCTTCTCCATAATATTTGACCCTTTATTTCAGTCCAGCCAACACAGCTGGGGCAGTCCTGGCACCCCTGCCTCATGTTAAACAGAGCACATCCTCTGTCCTCTACAGATTCCTAAGAACAATGTGCCTTTGTCTGTCCAAAATAGGAAACCCACAACTAAAGAAGTTTTGTTTTCTTTTTGAAGTGGGGGGTTGGATGGAGCTATTTGCTATCTCCAGAAATACTGGTATTACTGGTATCTTTTTGAAGTGGGGGGTTGGATGGAGCTATTTGCTATCTCCAGAAATACTTTCCTGAGGTATGAGAGCCCGTGTTGTTTGGAAGAAAATGCAATGCTGGGAGGTGAGTTTTATTGGAAGAATTGCTCTTCACTCCTGCAAAATGAAGGTGATGATGCACTGAGACTCTTCCAGCTGCAGAGCTGGTGAGTGTAATTCCATGTATATTTGAATTTGTGTTTAAAAAGAATTTTTTGTTTATGGCATTCTTGAATGGGAGAGGGGAAAAGAAATATTTAGGGTGCACCTGAGTCAAAAGAAGGGCTCCAGAGCCACTCTTAGAAATGTCAGCATCAACAAGACCATGCTAGTCCTTCTAAGAGCAGGTATGCAAAATGACATTTATTCCTTGGAGCAGGAAGAGAATGGCTCTCAAAAATGTAGGACAGAAAGGCAGGTGGCACAGCTCCTCCTGTTTGGTCAAGCAAACCTTCCATTTCCCTGGCTACTTTTACAAGACCTTGATCAGAAAACATTCCATTCCAAGGTCAGGGAGAATGTTTTGTTTGGATTAAGTGATTTCCTGGTTTTCATTTCAGGGTGAAAAACTTAAGATCTACATTGGTTTGATCTACACCAAATTTGTTTCCTCCAGATTTTGGTTAGGAAATTGAACAGCAAATCCTCAATCATTAGGTGAAAGCTGATGTGTTTTGCTCCCATCCCTCACTAACAGCAGTTTCAGTTGGGCCTTTTCATCTCAGTGGCATAAAAAAGACTTTTTTTCTCAGTTCTGTCTGGATTGCTTCCAAGTGTGTCTCATTTTTCAATCTTTCTCTGAAAAATGAAAAAAAGGATGTCTGCAGAAAACTATAACCTCTTCTTTGAGTCTCTTCCCAACAGAGTCAGTTCACTGGATTCTCTGTGCTCTTTGTACTTCCCAGTAGGAGATGGTTTGGGGTTTCATGTTCTCCTCAAGTGCCCTATGAACTCCTTCTTATTCAGGGCATTGGGCTGAGTCCTGTGCAAACTGCCCTGATCTGCATCCTAGAAAAGAGCCTGGTTTGGCCCTAATGGCTCCTGGAGAATTTTCCAAAATAAAGCAAGAGGGAGAACATCTCTTTCATTTGCTCAGAACTGAAAACCCATCATAGTCAGAGTTCTGCACATCCCTCTAAGGCTGCAGGAATTCCAGACCTAGGAGGTTTCCTGGTGTTTTTAATGGATTTCAAAAGAAAATTTCCCCATATCCAGGGGAAATCCTGTGAACAATTCCATTGATGGCACTGGGGCTGATGGGAATCCATTGCTGTGGAAGGCATGGTGTGTAAAAATCAGCTGTTAATACAACCAAATAACCCTTTTTGACTCTTGAGCAAAGCTTCCAGCCTCTCCAGAAGCACCAGCAAAGGATGAAGCTGCTGTTCCCACAAAAGAGAAAGAATTCCTCGTGGCCAGGGCAGGAGCAGAGCTGACAGGAAGCAAAGCAAGCTGGGTGTTCCCCAGGCACAGCCACACTCAGCCCCAGATCCTGCACAGGTCACAAAGCAGAAATGAAGATGTTTTGCACAGACAGGTGCAGGCACTGCTGTGATTAATCAAAGCATAATTAGGGACCTGTCGGCAGGCACTAAATATATGTTCTAGGGCTTCAACCCTCTTAGAAATCTGGGGATGGAAAACTTGCCAGGCAGGAAATTTATAAAAACAGTGAGTCTTTGGATGATGAATGCATACAAGAAAGGAAAGTTTCACCAGGCTATGATAATGACAAGTATCTCTATTGCTTCCCATCTATAATTTTTTTCTTTCTATTTCTCTGAGTTTATTCAAGTATTTTAGTATCAGTTGATGAAATGGTTTAACAGATAAATCCTATTCTCTCTTCAGTAAAACAGGCTCAGTTTTAACACCTACAGAGGCATGCTGGTTTTACTGTTTTACCCTGAACCACCTGTGAGTCTGTGGAACACCAGATACACTCCAAGAACAGAACATGTCTCCTTCTCCAGTGTCCTCACCTGCCACTGGTGTTTACACCCAGGTACAGGTAAAATACCTCAATTTGACAGTTGAGGGCAGAGGGTAAAATGTGGCATTTTATAATCTACATATGAATTGGTGCAAAGCCAAGTCTTGAGATATTGTATTTATTTCTATGGAAATGTAATATGGGACCTCCCTTCACAGAGCACTACATCACCCTGGGGCTGAACTGCTTAGAACCCCACTGAGGAAACTCACAGGGTCTGGGGGACGAAAGGCAAGCAAATCTGGCTCAGACTTGAGAAGGACCATAAGACAGGACCAGGGGAAGCCCACCACATGAAACAAGGTGATCTGAGGAGTCTCAGCCAGCTAATGCTGTCCTATTCAAGATACAGCAGCTGATGGGCTGATGTTACCAGTTTACAGCCAGCTCTCTCACAGATTTTAAATTTTCCCATGGATATTCTCCTTGCTCTGATCAATAAAACACATTTCTGTCTCTATATGAACCAGCTCTTTACATTTTAAGACAATTCCTGTGGGCTGCTCTGAGGTATAGACACATCTCAGTCACAGTAGCTCAGGCATGAACTGTCAATAGCACAGAGGTGCAAGATGAGGAAAGTCAGTGCTTAACAAAGTGTCCAACCATTCAGCTTCTCAGGGGTTTGCAGCAGGTGCTGAATTTACAGCATTTATGTTCTGGATATTGGTTAAAATATTTTGAGGAAGACAGAGTGTTGGGTGTGTGATTGAGCTCAGCGTTATTAAATGCGAGGGGAAGTCATCTAATGTCTGTTTAATTGGAGCTGTCTTTGGTGAGTAATATTGATGATTAATCAATGGACCAAAGGGGACAAGCTGAGAGGGGGAACTGGGCTGAATCAATGTGCAGGAGAGGATGGGAAGGAAGATGGACTCTGGATCAATGGTGTTGCTACTTGCTCAGTTAGGCTGGAGATTGGGATGTGCCCTGTGCACGAGCAATGCAAAGGGGTTGCTTCACAACAAAGACATTTCACTGCTTTTTATTTATATTGATTTCCCAGTGAAGTGTGTCTTGGCATTAGGGATTCCCACTGAGCAAGGAAGAAAGATCAGCTTCTTTCCTCAGAGGGTCAAGAAATCCTGAGTGATGAATCTTGTCTTCTCAGAAAAAGAGACAGCAGCAGAGGTTTGGCTGTACATTGCCTACTAGAAAGAAAGAATTGAAAGTGTGTCGTTAAAAGGGAGGAAAATATAAAAATATCTGAAACTGAAAAGCTGTGATTAGGAGGAGCAACGTGTAAAAAAAAAACTTGAGCAAAAGACAGATTGATGAGGTCAGTGCTGTCAAAGGGATTATTATCTGAGACAGTGAAATTTGATTTTGTATTTATTCAGGGCTGCTGTACTTCAGACAGGTGCTTCAGACGCCAAAATATCACAGGCATAAGAGCTTCATTCTCAGTCTGCTCCCAGCTAAGCAGCAAACACTGAGCAGAGCTGGAAGAAGTGCTGGCCTCTGCTGGAAGGAATTCCCGCGGCTCAGCTGGGTCGGAGTCCCTGAGTCAGTGTTTGAAATCCTGCACCTGCTGCCAAAGCAGGAGGGAAGGATGCTCCTCTGGGCTGCATTGCAAATCTGGAATATTGGGCAGTAACTCTAAAGCACTACATGAATTTTTTTCAAGACCTTCCCCCTCTCTTACTGATGGAGAAATTGGATTAAAATCAGAATTAATGGCAAAACTAAGACTGGCCCAGACATCCAGCTCCTATAAAGCACCCAAACAGCACCAGATTGGAAGGAGCCCCAGTAATTCTGATAAATCATTCAGATGATGATACAAATGAAGACACTGTTAACACTGAACTCTCCCTTGCTTTCCTGTTCTTGCTGTAAGCCTTGGCTGGTTTAAAGGAGGAAATGTTCCACTGCAGGTGAAACAGCCCTGTGAGTAACTGTGCTTCCCCAAGGAGCTCATGAGAATAAACAGAATGGGCTTGGGACTTTTCCCAGACTCTCTTGCCAGGTGATTTTCAACCTCTGGATAATCCTGAGGTCTCACATGTAACTTAAATCTTGCAGAGTTTGTGTGTTCATGCCCTGTGGAATATTTCCCATGTGGTAATAGATCCTAAACTTCTCCCTCTCACTGCTCCTGAATGTCATTCCACAGCCACCTATCCTACACACCAGAACAAATGAATATGGATATTGCTCTCCCTTTTTTGTTTCCCATCTGCATGAAACATATGCCATGTGCAGTGATTCCAGAAGATCAGAACAGGGTCTTTAGTCCACATGCTAAAATTCGTAATAAAATATGCATGACAAAACCTTGCAGAGGAAATCACATTTCAGCCCATGAAAAGAGCCCTCCTTTTTAATGAGGGTTTAATTAATGTCAGATGGGCTCAGTTGGTAACATTCTTGCCTCTGGTGTAGAAGGTCATGGTTTTGAGCCCTACATTAGGCCCTGGCCTCATAACCAATGCTGACACTGCAATGTTCTTCTGCTACGCTGTTAGAGGTTCTGACCTTCAAATGAGGTGTTTAAACTGAGATTCCTCCTGCTACTCTCTGGTGGTTCTTCCAGCTGGAAGCTGAAGATGTTCTGGCACTTTTTAAGCAGCCCAGGGAATAGCCCTTGCATCCTAACTCACCCTTGCTTAATACAGGAGGTTATTATATACAAAGCTGCAGCTCTCAGCCATTACTGACAGTTGACAGCCCCCACTAATGAGCCTGTTGTGTTTATTTGTGTGCTGACTCCACTCAGCACCCAGGGAAAGCTCACTGCTTTGTCACAAAACAAAGTGAAGGGCTTTTGCTCTGTGCTTGAAGAGGAGAAATATAGGGAAGACATTGAAATAACATTAAAAGGGATGACTTCCAAAATGAGAATGCCCTGTGTATTTTCCAAGAAAAAAAGTACCACTTAGAAAAGGTGAATATTTTTGGCAAAGAGAGGCAGAGGAGATAAGGGAAAAAAAGTGAGGCTTGGGAAGTAGGTAACAGCTGTTCCAAGATTTCTTGCAAAGTTACATTAAAACCAAGAGTGACCTTCAGCAGAAATAGGGTTAAAAACCTCAGGAAATTTATTCATGAAACAGCAGTTAGATTGGTGTCAATCTGTGTGATCCTGCTAATCAGTTGTCATCACCAAAGACATCCTAGGAACCCATCTGGAAATTAAGATCTTTATGATCTGTCCATTCTGACCATCACACATGATTTAGAACTGAACACCAGAACTGCATTTCCAGCTTTGCCAATCTCCCTGCCCCCCACCCCTCCTCCCACCACAAAAAATGTTCTGATTTCAGCCCCAATGTGACTCTCTTACCTAAAGCAAGTCTATTACTGCAAAGTATTAAACCAGAAAGAGAGAAAAAGCAGCAGCAAAGCCCAGAACTTCATCTTGGTGTTCCCCCTGAGAACATTTGCTAAATATTGTTTAAAATATCAGATGTCAAAGGTACTGATTATTGAAATAATAGAGGCTTCCCAACATGAACCTCACTGTTTGTGGTACCCTGGTGTCCCTGAGCAGCAGGCACAGAGTGCTGCAGGACAGATAATCTTACCAAAACACCTTTCAGCCACACCAAACCTTCCCTATTTACTCCAGCTTGGCCTGGGAGGAAAGGAAAATGGGTTATAAAACCAGCTTGTGTACACTGTGCCTCCCACAAAACAACTTCTTGGGAATAATCAAATATATTCCAACAAGCCAAAGCTTTGATTATCTAGAATCTGGTTTGTGCCTGGGTAAATAAAATACAATCAATCCACATACAGAAATTTAATTAGATTTATTTCTAAGACATCCTGCCTCCTGCCTTTTGTTCACTCTGCTGAGCTACTGCTTCTTGAGCAGAGAAAAATTGAAATGATGCCATCTACTTTTATGGAATTACATCTAAGATATTTACAGAGGCTCATGTCATGGAGATGGACTTCTTTTTATTCTTCAGTAAATCATTCCTGGTCTTCAGGTAACAATTTTAATGTTACAAAGGCCTGAAAGTAATTTATGACTCTGAAAACCAGAGAAATTTGAAAAGAACATATATTTTTAAAGCAGGTAAGCTATAATCCTAGACATCCCAGCTCCCCCAAGCCTCCCATGGGGATTCAGTCCCAAAGCCTTTGTAGAGCTATGTTATTCAGGACTCTGAGCAGTGATCATATTCTAATGCTGATAGCATCTCTATAAGTCTAGGTATAGTTGGTTTTGGTGCAGGAAAAACATTGCTCCCAACTCTATTTCCTGTGATTTTATACAAAATGTAGTGTTGTGTCAGCTCCTAAAAAGGCACAAGGTTCAAGCACAAAACTTTACTGCACGAGCAAGGAACTTCAATGTCAAATTAGAGAAGAAGAATTAATCCTTGGCTATTTAAGCTGCATGGGTGGAGTGCAAACAACATTACTGCTTCAGAGAAACTGAAAAGCAGCTTCTGGAGCCACAGTGCCCCTCCAAGCAAGGCTTAACCCAACAGCCTGGGGCAGCACTTGGCCCCTGCTGATGAACTGTGGGCTGGCCAGCTGGCAAGGGCACCTCAGGGGGATGTGTCTCACCTCATATTTTAGTCTAAATGAGCTGCCAAGACGATTTGGAGAAGAGAGAACAGGGGCCTCCACAAAGCTCCTCAGTGCTAAAATGAGTGGGGTGAATGGCTCTGTGTAGCTGCCTGTTTCCAGCCACCAACTCCCAAGGGAGTCCCAAGAGGTGGAAGAAGACCTTAAGGACAAGTCTGAAGACAGCACACCCTTGGTCCCATGCTAAAGAGAAGCTTGGCCAGGTTGGATGGGGCTTGGAGCAACTTGGATTAGTGGAAAGTGTCCCTGCTCATGGCAGGGGGGTGGAACTAGGTTATCTTTAATTTCCTGCCAACCCAAACCACTCTGTGATTCCATTATAAGGCAGGAAATTTTAGTAGAAAGTGTTGCCTTTTCCTTGTGCTCTTTCCTGCAGAATGAACTCGATGCAGAAATGAAAATGCAGTGCAGGAAACTCCAGGATTCTCAGCTTTGGACACCTGGCCCTTTCAGCAGTGCCTGTCAGACTGGTGCAATCACTGGGGGCTCACAGATCTACTTTCATCCTTACAATGAAGTCTCTTTTAAGCCATGGCACATCCTGCTAAACTCCAGCCAGGCTTTCCCATGGCTTTTTTTTTCCTTTAGACATGGTAACTACAGCAACAGGAAGCCAAACAAGTCTGTTCCCTGCGTGAGGTGCCTTTGTTGGGTGTTTCTTACAGCTGTGATCAAATGTCCAGGTGCAGCTCTGCTGAGGAGCTCTAACACACACCCAGCAGGACCTAATCAAGCTGCAGGGGAACCTGAGGAGATCAGAGCAGTGGGAGCTGCAGGGAACACAGAGGATTCCAGAGCACTGCCAGCCCCACACTGCACAGGGAGGAAATCAATCGCTGTGGCACTAAATGAAGATTACAAATAGGAGATTCTTCATCAAAGTGTGTAACATTAATCCTTTTCAGTGTGCTTTTTTATTGAAATGTGCTCTGGCTTTCAATAAGAGTGGCTGCTGTGCTTGTAAGAAGGGCCATGGGGCAAAGGACCATTTCTTTGGTGAAAATCTCTAAATGGTTCAAGACTCTGTGCCTTCATGGCTTTCTCTGAAGCCAACTGTCCTTGTCCTGCTGTCATGGCTCACTGGCACTGCCTGCAGCAGTGAGCAGGGCAGTGCCTTGTGTTCATCTCTTGGGAGCAGGAAATTTCAGTAGAAAATGTTGCCTTGAGCTCTTCCCTGCAGGATGAATTCAATGCAGAAATGCAAATGCAGTGCAGGAAACTCCAGGATTCTCAGTTTTGGACAGCTGGCCCTTTCAGCAATGTACATTATACAGGTATTGATTGAGCAGGCTGAAGGGCAGGCAGACTGATAGCAGCAAGTGCTTTTATAGTGTGGCTCACAAGCATGACACAGAAATCTTCTTTATCCTTCATCACCACTTCTGTCAGTGCATTTTAAAGCAAAGCTACAAGATTTAGCATTTGATCACCAAAGTGTGTTTAACATCCAAACACTAAAATAAAAACACATTCTAAAGCATTTAGAATAAACAAGCAAATAGTTAATTGTTCAACAATTCACTGGTATCCTCTAACAAACCTACAGGGCCTTTGCTTGGAAATTGTCCTTCAGAGGAAGCTCTGCAGCTGAGCTGTTCTCCCCAGGCTGTGGGAACACGGCTGAAGAGATTCCTCTCAAGAAGATGCAGCCATCTCTAGATAGAATATGGGGCAAACACACCTTTTTTTGGAATTGAGTGGCCACACACTCAAACATCCAGGCCTGGAGTCAGGTGTCAGAAGAGAGACATACAG
Organism: Agelaius tricolor; assembly: GCF_023055355.1. NCBI lineage: Eukaryota > Metazoa > Chordata > Aves > Passeriformes > Icteridae > Agelaius > Agelaius tricolor. The sequence continues at coordinate 27,425,000 of NW_027269271.1, forward strand.
AATTTCAAAAGATTGAGTCAAATGATCATATTTTTAAGCTCTTTTTTAGAAATCTAAATCCTGAAGAGTAGGTGAAAAAGGGCTGCAGAACAGGGCAGCTGATTGACTACAGAACATCCTTGAATACTTCCAGTCCTTCCTAAATTACAAATAAAGATATATCTGTGTCTGACATTGCTATTGCATAAAAACTGCCCAAATCTCAGTGCACCCAATCCCACACCTTCAGCTTGATGCCACCCTGTAGATTCCACAGCACAGGGGCATGAACCCACCCATGAAGCACAAGCACTACCCAGCCTCAGTCTAATGCAGCAAATAATACCACATTGGTCATAATTGACACATAAAACTCCTGTTATGGTGTGATTAATTTATTCTACATTCATACCTGCAGCTAATAGAAATAACTTCCACTGATAAAGAACTCCTCCCCAGTTCACTCCAGTGAGAAGAACAGGTGTAGCCCATGTCCCCATTACCTAAATTGTCCTGGAGATGAGTTTTAATTTGCCATAAATACTTTATGCTGCATCCTTTACTACTGTATTATTAATTTTCTAGCAAAATGTGAGGTGAGTAATTGCACATGGGAAAAGACAGTAGACAGGTATTAGCTGGGATTTTTTAACTTTTCCAGTCAGCCTTCAGGGTTTTCTGGAAAGCAGGAAAGACTGCTGCTACTGAAAGTGGCAACATCCCAAAAAAAGTTGGGAAATACTTCAAAATTTTTTAGTTTTGCTAATCCAGATAACAACAGAAAGTTAAGATGTGAATTATATAAGAGAATAAATTCCCTCAGCCCTGGGAAACATTTCATTTAGATTTCAAATATTTTTGCTTCAATAAAAACTCCAAAAGGAGTCATCATTTCACACTAAAAAACCCTAAAACTATTCATTTTCAAAAGTACATAACAGTTTTGTGTTTCTCCTCCAAACTTTACCCTAAACCCAACTATGCTCTAATGAACAAAAACTTTCCATCATACTAAATTGTTGTCAACTGTTGTGAAAATATTTAGTGTTATTTGTTGATGCTAATCACTCCTTTAAGAACCCTAAACTCAGCAATTTGAATCTCTTGCTCTATTCTTCCTCAAATAATTTCACCCCAATAATCTAAAGAATTTTAGGCAGCTGACAGTGGAACAGAACTTAGTGGTGAACACAGCCCTGGGCAGGAAAGTGATCTTCTTTTCCAGGAGAAAATGCTTGATTTAATATTATTTTTTTTCCTGACAAAAAACACATTAGACATAGCTCAAAGAGCACTGAAGCTGTTTAGATTGTTTTTTATCTGATTATCAGGGCCTAAATGGATTTCCTGAAAATAAAGTAAAATAAAATAAACCCCTGATGTTTCCTAACAAACAAGGAAGCTTCAGTGACTGGGCTCAGAAGATGTATTAAAGTTGAGGCCTTACAAAGCACTCTCAAATCTCCTGCTCTTTCCCCTCTCCTGCTCAGATCCCTCTCCTCCCCCTCCTCTGGAAAAACTGTGCAAAAGCCTCCCCTCAGCAGTGTCACAGAGTCCATCCTTGTCACAGCCCACAAACCTGCACATCTCAGCTGGGCAGCCTCTGGAAGCAGACAGGAAATAAAAGGACAATAAAAACAACAAGAGAAAAAAGGGACTACAGGATCCTGCTCCAGTCCTGCTGAAATTTGAAATTTGTTCTGTTTGAGCTAAAGGTGCAGGTCCTGTAAGATCTTTTCAGAATAACTGACAAGAACAAAGCCCACAATTATTAACCTTTCCACTTGTTCCCATAGTTTATTGTGACAAGACAATGCAATAAGCTTGAAGGTAATCAAAAAGCAATTTTGTAGTAGTGAGCTTAAAATGACAAACCTTTCCTTTTCTAAATAAATCACCATTATTCCCACATGGTCCATACTTGACAAGTTTGTTTCCTTAGTAACAGAGTACTTAAACAGGGTTTGTGTGCCAAGATTATACCTTTAGCCACAGCAGTGAAAGGGGAGACAATAGGACAAAAATTGGTCCACCCACCTGAGTGTGTGATTCCAATGTTTAAGGACAGAACCCAAGGCTATGCAAAGATGCTTCTTCCCTCTGTGCATTCTGAGGACTTTCTGGACTGTGTGGACTCAGAGGGGTTTTCAACCTGCAGTGCCCAAACTGAATGTAACACTCCCTGATGTTTGTTCAATAGCTCACCTAATGTTGAGGTCAGCTGTCTTATAAATTATTGAGCACATTAACAGTGTTAGGACTGCAATATAAATAAAGGGTATGAGAAGGCAGAGAAGACATCCAGGGTGTCTGGCTCAGAGACAAAAGTGGGAACACACAGAAGAAAAGACTAATGTGCCCTGGATGTGTTCAAGAGCTTCCTGCTTGCCTTGATCAGTAATTAAATGACTGATTGCTTTGTAATAGTGACTGTGTTTGATTGGGTACACAAAACCTGATGTCATGTCCTGAGCTCAGTCCAATCCTTCAGGAGAAAATCCTTCAGCCCACTCTGTTTGTCAGTGCCTAATTCCTAACTTTTTGCCATCAAAAGTGGTGAAATCAAGTAAACACTATATGGGCAGGCCCTAGAGTAATTGAGCTTTCTCTGTAATTAGAGGACAGCTTTTCTAGCCACAAATTAAGTCAGAGCAAAAGAGATCAATTTTAAGTCTTTCAGCAATTTTTAATACATTTTCCCCATTGTCAGTTGATGGGTTTCAAATTCCCCTTGATGAGCCCTAAAAGTCTCTACACAGCCAGCATGCTGATAACCATAAATCAGATAATATGGGGTCTGTCACTGCTATGGTTCTGCATTCAGCTACCAGCCAATGAAAAACACCTGCCAAAAATCCTCTGCATATCCAAAATACAATTCCCACTTCCCTCCTCACCCCACCATTTCAGCAGCTGTCCCAAAGAGCCAAGTCACAGCAGTTTGTCAAATGCCAAAGTGACTAGATTACCAAAGAGCAAGAAAGGGAATATTTCTAGTGCTTGCATCAACATCAACACTTGAAAGGCAGTGTTGCTAACTCTAGGTAGCAAAAATTGTTTCTGCAGAGAAATGGTCTGCTTGAGTTTAAACTGAGATTCAGAACTTAATTTCAGATAAAGCTGCTGAGGTTGTAATGATGATGAATTTTCTCTATTGTTTATAAGTAAATTTTCTCAGCATATGTAGATGGGTGTTTATAAATGAATATTAAACTTTGATTTATACAAAAGTAAGGCAGTAGAAATTCTGACAGACACAGCTAAATTTAGATTTCAATCAAAAGCAACAGACTCCAGCAGTCATTATGGCTTGAATTGATGTTCATCAACACTTTGAAATGACCAGGATGAACAGAATGCCTGCACTTTCTTACCCTTCCCAGCAGCTGTGCAGCTTACAGGCTTGAACAGGCTGTAAATGTGCTGCCACTCTCAGAATTATTGTAAATGCTACTGGCCAAGAGGCAAACAGATGGGTGGGGTTGAAGGTCACCTGATGGTTACTCCTGAGGAGAGGACTCTCCCCTTCACTAAGGTCATCTGAAGTGTAGAGATGAGAAGGATTTAGGCAATTCACTTTTATTCAATCAGGAATTTTCCCAAAATGCCCCAGAACACAACCAAGATTCACTACTGGAGATATCAGGAGTGTAGAAATGTTAGTCCAACAATCAAAACCTTATTTTCATCTTTCTCCTGCCTCATGAGCACCCACTCTCCCTCTTGCATCCTTCAGTGTAAACAACATTCAATACTGAGATACAGGATGAGAATCAGCCCAGAGCTTTGCTAGTTAAACAATTTGCCTCTGTTCAAGGGGAATAGTGAGCCCAATTCCTTTAACTCTGGAAATTAGGCTGCCTTATTTTTAAATGTACTGAAACATGGAACTTGCTAAAACTAAATTACTGGCTTAATAATATATCTGCCCAAATATTCTTGGATGAAATATCAGTTTGGAAGAGGCACCAGATTAGATTCATCAGAAAACATGTTGCCGAGTAATTTACAAAATATTAAAATGTCAACATCTCTCCAATCCTGCCTCTGAAATGCAAGAGAGGAATTGCTCAGTAATTCTATAGCTTTGTTTCCTTTTTCCTCTTCCAACATTATGTTCTTTTCTAATTGTCTCCTGTTACAAGTGAGGAGGAAAATGATCCATTATTAAATGTTTTGCTGAGTGTTTTATCTTCACCCTTTCTGATCAGGAGTCAAGCTTTCCCTCCAAGTACAACTTCCATCTTCTCAAACCACCTACTAAGATTAAATTCTGTTGTTCTACACACTCAGAAAGAACCTAACAAAATCCAAAATGGTTGCACAGTTTTTAAGAAATAAAATTTTGATATTCCATCTGTGACACCAAGATTTGGGAAGTCTTTCAGTAAGAAATTTAATGCAGCATTCTGCATTACAGAGCTGAAACTGATGGATATATTTGCAAAAAAAATTGCTGTTTGCACAAACTTCAGGCACTGCAGTGCAGATTTATGCATTTCCTACTGGTAATTTGCATTAGCAATAATCAGATGAAAAAGCAGAGGCTGCAAAAATGACATTTCCTTCTGCACTTAAGAAATCAAGTGTGCAAAGCTATTTCCTAACATTTTTTAAATATGGTTTTGATCCCATCTATGATAGTCAAAGGTACCCTCAAACTACAAATTTAACCTGTGGTTTAGAATGTTTTTTCTTTAACTTTGATTACTTATTTATATTATTTTATGGAACAGGTAAAGCTGAATCTTGCTGCCAAGCAAAGACTGCAGGTTACCATTTCCCACTTGTTCCACAGTTGTCCTGTGTGATCTTTGGTAGATTACTTCCCTTATCTTTAGACATGAATATTTACACCAAGTAACTGTACAGAGTATTCAGAACCTTTAATCACAGAAAGGCCAACCCATGTTCAGATGGTCATCAGGAAGCCTCTGAGTTCTACTGATAGGATTTAACCTCTGATATGGAAATCCTGAGACAATTGGGAAAATAATAAACTACTAAAATAGTAGGCCTGAATCTCTGATCCTTTGACTACAAACTATTGATGGCAGTGTCAGGAGAGATCTCTCATGCAAATATTTAAATTGACAGAGTGCAGGGTTAGGATGGATATTAAGAAGCAATTCCTGGCTGTGAGGGTGGTGAGGCCCTGGCACAGGGTGCCCAGAGAAGCTGTGGCTGCCCCTGGATCCCTGGAAGTGTCCAAGGCCAGGCTGGATGGGAATTGGAGCAGTTTGGGATGGTGGAAGGTGCTGAAAAGTACTTGCCTAGAAGGAAGATTCATCATTTGTGTTTAGGCCTTTGAACACTCAGTGCCAATGAGGAACTTCAGCATGCCATGGTGGGTTTTGTAAGCCTGTGGTAGGAGCCTGTCCCTCTCCAGTCAGTGGGAAATAAACTGCTTTTGGCAGGCATCACTCAAACTCTAAACTACTAAGGGACATTCCCTTTGCTTGCTGGCCAGAGAAAGGAAAATCACTTGCAGCTTGAGTGCTCTGCTTCATCCCTTGTAAGATCAAAGTCAAAATCCTCTATTTACATACAGAAACATCTGAGATCTGCAAAGTTGTGTTTTAATCTCAGCCATCATAACTACACTTCACAGGAACTAAGGTGTGTGACAGGAACTGAAGTTTAGAGACAGATCAGGGGCACCAGGTTATTAATTACCTCCTGTCTGTGAGTCTCTTTGAAATGCAATGTGTAAGCTCTTAGATTTATTAATAAATTCCCAGTTACCTCGCTGATGTGCAGTTCAAATGGTTAGAATAAACTGTTACTCTGCTTATTATTCAAATCACTAGGATAAACTGTAAAACCCTGGAATAGCATTACTGAGTGGCTGCCTGGAATCTAATGTGTTTTATAACTTGAAGTCCTGATAATCTGTTCTAAATGCAGCTGATGTGGTGTCCATGTGAACCTGCAGATACCTTGAGACACCAGTGCTGAGAGATGTGAGCATCCACAGCTTCAAGACTTGTTCCTTGGCAGGTTCATCAGGAGGACTGGGGGAATTGTCCAAAGGGACAATTCTCAGCCAGTGGGGCAATTCCTGGGTCTCCCTGAGGCTCAGTGAGCCCAAAGCAGAGGAGGATGCTGCAACCCTGCCTCTGTTAGGGAGCACTGCAGCAGGGAGGGATCAAACAGATGCACAAAGGCTGAATCACTGCAGAGATCTCCATTCTGTAGAGTCCCTAAAACCCTGAATTGCTTTAGTAATCACTTTAGACCCAACTGCTTTTAGTGAGCACTTCAGCCTCCTGTGCCAGCATTTCTTACGCAGATATACAATTTTAGATTCATTTCTTGATTAGAAGCTCATAGTTATCCAAGTCCTTTGCTCATCAGTAGTGTGACATTCACAATCTGCCAACACACCACTCTGGGAGATTAAGTAGAATAGATTTTAAATAGTATGTTATTGGCATTTCAATTATTTGAGTTTCAGTAGAAAGTGACCAGATGAGGTTTAGATTCTATGATTTGTATCACAGAACAGTTCTGCTGGAAAGGAGCAGGTAAAAAAAAGGGCAAGAGGTAGCTCAGGTACCTATAGATCATGGCTGAGGAGAAGAGGGAGACAAGTTGGAGAGATTCACCAAGGGGATGGATCCAGAAGTGCTTTATTAAATAGCCCAAGGGATAGAAATGCTTTTCCTAAATACCTCAGTAAGACAAAATACCTCAAAGAAGAAGCATGAAGCAAAAGGCTATTAGCAGCAAGAATGCAATGAAAGGGTATTATTAGCCCCAAAATTATTGGTAGAAATCAACCACCAGCAAAATGAGGACATTTGGTTCTGTTCTTTATGAGAAGACCAAGATTCTGGAAAAACTCCAGTGGAGGCAAGACAACCTAACTCTTTGTGAATGGGATTATAGCTCATGATTGCCAAAGGCAGCAACAGGTAGAGCTCAAGAACTCAGGAAATCTTCCCTAGCCCCATTTTCCTAAGCACTCCATTAAAACCAATCACCATATTACTGTTAGGAAAGTGTGAGATGTAAAAGTACAAGTGATGTAAAGGCCTGAGATTCCTGCTGATAAAAATGGGATCTCTCAGGGTTACACAATGTTCTGTGTGACAGCACCTGCATTCTGGCTGGAAGACCCCAAGCACAAAATGTCAGAACCACTGAAAATCTGTCATTACATGAACCTCTCATGAAACAATCTGCCTCAGTTTCTAATAATAATAATAATAATAATAATAATAATAATAATAATAAATATTCTGTGTTGTAAAAGATCAAAACACCTGGCCAGCAATATTTGTATTCTTCTTACTAATTACATGTTTACAATAACCAGACAGAATCAGATTGTCCCTCTGGGACAGGAATAAAATGCATGAGGTTTCTGATTTTTATCTACTACAGAACCTTTCCATTTCCAAATAGGCTTAGACATGCTGAACCTCTTGATGACAACTGCAGGGTGGGAAGAAGCAGGGAAGTATTTAGGGGTTTTGTAGTGATAATTATAATAATTAGGACTGTCAGTGGTAAGCACATGATGGCCAAAATGCTCAGCCATTAATGTCTTCATGCAGACATCTAATTCCAAATCCAGCCATAGGAGCAGGGGACTCTTTTTTTAGCTGAGCATCTCTGGTTTCTCAGGGGCTGATCAAAAGAATCCCAATGATCATCCCATTTCTGAATAACTGCTAAATCACTTGTCTTTTGAGGAAAACACTTCAGCACATGCTTATCTGCTGATGTAAATTGGGACATTATTTGGGAAATTAACCAGAGTTTGGTGCCTAATTTAAACACACAAGTTAAAACACTTTGGCATAAATTGTACATTTCTGCAAAGACACTCTTGCTCACATGAACAACAAATCAGGCATTTTTTTAATGCTGTAAAACCTCTTGCCAAAGTGTGAAGATGAGAATATTCTTTTCAATTTTTAGAGAATATCTGAGGCACATTTACTGCCAGGCTAGGAAGAACGCTCTGGCAAGAAAGAGGGGAAAATTTTCAAATTTTAATCCTGGGGAAAAGGTTTATCATGCTACCTGAAGCCATGAAAAGAAAACAGTAAATATAATGCAGCATTAACACCCATCAGGCAGCATGTTTATAGGCAATTGTCTGCTTCACACACCTTGAGTTGTATAATGAGACACAGTGAGTTTTACTACCTCTGAAGTAGAGCAATCATCCTCAAATGAGCTGCCTGGAAAGTATTATTACTGTTATGAAGGGGAATTTATATGTAAAAATAACAAAACAGATTCAAGTATTAGGCAGGTCCTTGTTGACATGACTGAAAACAATGAAGCCAACCAAAAATAGCCTGTGATTTATCACAAAGGAGAGTGAGATCAGGGAAACCACTTTGCACTCTAATACAGACCCTGAAACATTTATTTTTTACCCTGAACCTTCATTTATCCATCACCCTTAGGGCACCATTAGTAGCTTAGTACAAACTTGTCCCTAACTCAAAGTTAGTAAATTCCTCCTTGGTCTTAGCTCAAAGTGCATTTTTAGAAGCCTTAAAGCAGGTTCACAAAGCACCAGTGTGAGAGGCTGAGTCTCCAGGAGGTGCAGCAAGGTCCCCTCCATCCCCACCTGGAGAGCCTGGAGCAGGTCAGGGACAGCAGCTCAGCACCAATCCAAACCTGGAGAATCACAGCCATGGCCATAAGACAGATTTTGGCTACAGGACCAGATATCACTCCAAGAGCTTTCTCCAGAAGCAGGACTGAGATTCAGGGGTGAATAAATGAAGGGCTCTGGGTGTGATGAACCAGCAGCTCAGATGTTGAAACCACTCTTCCCCTCTCCTCTTGGTGTTTCTCTCCTGTTACTCTCCTGTCACAGAAAGCTCAGACACAGACAACCATAAACTGTTTAAGCACTGGTTATTCAGGGTGCAAAGATGGCAAAGTATTTTCCTGCAAAATCTACCCTTTGTAAGTGCAAAGAAATAAAATCTGGGATTGGACTGCATAACAGATGTCTGATCCCATCTCCTCTGTGGTGAGTGCACTTCTGAGAGAATAACTAAGAAGGGCATCTCTACATGGAGAAGAGCAGGCAAGTAAATATGAAAAAAATGTATATAAGTGATGACATTTTGCCCCACATGTGGCACTCTGCACAATTACAGATTTTCTTTATAGGAACAGAAAAGGAACCTGAGTGTTCTGTGAACTGGGCCAGCTGTCATATGATCTCATACATGCAGCCCAGAGGATTTGTTTTCCTAAACAAACTTGCAATCATCTGTCTTTTTAAATATAACTTCTGTGGCACACAGAGGAAAATCAGAACGTGATGCTGAAAGCTTTCTATGCTCTATTAATTTTCTTATGTAAATCCACTCCCCAATTGATGTTTTCATTCAAAACCAGCACAAGATCAGTCATTATTCCTGGATGCAAAGGGAAGCAAAACAAGCAGTATTCAAACAAGTGCTCTCATTCAGATTATTATTTTAATACAGCAATATTGTCTGTAGGTAATTTTTAAAGCATGTTTGCAGAGCAATTTAAGGCTTCTTCTTCCCAGAGACTATTTAGCTCTGTCAATATTTATTAATATTGCTTTTGTAAATACAATAGAAAGCAGAAATGTTTGACTTAAACCTAATAAGCAGATTTTGAGAAATGGACAACATTGCTTTTTGAGTTATCTGTCTCCATTCTTAATAAAGCAGCAACAAAGGGAAATCAAAAGTCACAAAGACTGAAACCCCATAGAAACACGCGCAAGGCATCTTCAGTGTTTGAACATCAGATCTGCTGCCAGAGGTGAGCCTTAAATAGCTGGTAAAAACTGCTGTTAAAGTAGTTAATATAACACACTCCCCTAGTCTATGGATATACAGACAAGTTTATGCATTTCCTTTAAACACCACATTCCTTAAATACTTGTAGCAAATGTTCCACACTGTCCTCATCTACATCTGCACTTGGGCTAAAGGCCAGACACAGAATTTGACTCCACTGTGGATATTGGAGCTCAGTTTCTCAAATCAACACAAACATAGAGAAGTTAATTGGAATTGCTAACAAATCAAAGCAAACAGAAGCTCTTTTCCCTTGCAGAAACATATTAGTTGTGTTTTCTCCAAAATACTATCCAATTGTGATTCATAGGACAGAAGCACCAGCATTTTCAGGTACAGTTTTTGACTGAGCGTTCCAAATACAGAGCAGGAATTAATCCCCAAAGCAAAGAACTTCAAAGCAAAAAAGGCAGTAACAGTGGGGAAATCAAAGCAACAGAAAGGCAGCATGGTGTGCTCCAGCCAGGAACAGACCCACACAGCAGCTCTGGGAGCTGTTTGTGACAACTTGGGGAATCAAAGTGCAGCTTGTGAATCACATCTGATAGTTTCAAACCCTTACACGTTTATTGAAGCACAGCCTACCATGAGGGACAGCTTTACCATTTACCATTTCCTGAGGGAATTTACCAGCACCTGCAGTGCCCATATCATGGATCTGCCAGGCTGTCTTGTAGGCTCCTTCAGGTACTGAAAGGCTGCAGTTAGATCACTCTGAAAGTTCTCTTCTTCACTGCCATGTCCCCATTTGGCCCTGGGAACTCAACAGCATCATATTTTTCATAGTTCTGTTTTCAGCTAGTTTCAAATAGAGCTTAGTTGCTTATAGTTGCATTTTGCTTTTTCTTAAATGCTAGGAGCATGTTTTGGGTGTCTGGATTTTATGGCTCAGTTATTTTCCTATGGAACAAGTACAATAGGTCCATGTTTTACCAAAGGAATAAAGACAAGTAAATTTTCCAATTATCAAGGTAATGTAGCACTTGTGTATATCATCATGAAGCTATTAACAAAAATGCTACATTTTCATTAGCTAAAAAGCTATTTATTCCTAATGGGTTGTTAAAGACTGAGGGCAAAATTCCACTTTCAGCTACACCAGCATAAATCTGTAATCCATCCATATGTCTCTGGATTTATATTGGTGTCAGTGAAAGAAGAATTTGCCCTGAATGTTTTAAATGCTTCTATTTAAGAAAGTTATTATTCACCAGTAAAGGAGCAATCAATAACAGTAATCAAAGGAACTTCTTTTTCCCCCACCATTAGATTTAATGGGTCAAAGTATTAAAGAGAAGCTGCAGTGGCAAAGATTTTAAGAATCCATAAATAGCTCAACTTTCTGATGGTGTGAACATTGTATTCACAATATTTGTTGAGAACTCTGTTGGCTCTAGAGAAGACTTAAGCCAAGGATATTTGGCCATCCAAGCATTCCAGGTTGCATTTTTTACCTTTGCAGAGGGCTAAGCAGCCTTTGGTCTCTCAGTCTGACCTCGTGGCAGCCAACCTAACAGTCTGTCCTCTACAGGAACTTTTGGAGGCAAAGATAAAGTCTGTTTGCTGTCCTCAATTCTTGTACAGTGACAGCAGTCAGAGTAACCAGAAAGTATCACATTCTTGTTTGCCCCAGTTTTTAAAAGCCAGCAGATTGTTGCTAATACATGTTTTTCCTTTTGTGATTGATTCTTCTATTCATCTATTGATTCATCTATTCCTTTTATCTACTTTCATCTATGGAAGCATTTGCCATCAGTAAACAAATAATATAAATATCATTAAATACAAAAGGGAAGGGAGATGCCTTGCATTGTATGAATTATCACCCAGGAAGACATTATAATAAGCATGAATAAAACAATGTTTACTATGAAAGAAGCAGAAACATGCAGCTGATAAGCACTTCTCAGTAGTAGTGAGAGTATGATTTCTCACTCTCCTTATTTTAACTTAGTTGAGTTTAACTCTATAATCCCATAAGCCACTAAGCCCTGGAGAGCATAAATAAAAGTAGAGTCATGGAGGGCCAGCATTAATTCACATTACATGGCATGGTAAAATATTAATTTACAATGAAACACAGGGTTTAGGAATCAATGAATTCAGTCTGAATATCTGCATGGAGCAGATGGGGGAAAAAAGTCTTTTCAAGTATGAGTTAACAGAGGAGGTTCCTGTGACAATGACAGTATTTCAAGATGAAATGTCCCAGCACATTCCTCCTAAATATTTTTGTATTCTCTTGTTTTGATTGACAAGAGCATAAAGTTGCAAGTAAATAGGGACTAATACCATGATAGCAACAAGCACCCTGTGGTCCTTGTCCACACAATCAGCTCTAAAACATGGGTTTTCCTGTCCTTTAGAGGTAAGGAAGCAATGACATGATTTACTGTGCTGGACTGGAGCACAACTGCAGGAACTCAATAGCCTGGACTTGTCAGTAAGAAACCTGTGACAAAGCAATGAAATTAATCCAGAACTCTTGGGTATAATCCTGGGGTTGCTTCCACTCTCTGGGGTGAAAGGGTGGGAAAACAAATCTATTTCTTTGATAGTCTCTAAGGAAGCAAAAGGGAACCCAGCACACGAGCTCATGAGGTTTTGGGTTTGGGTCATTTGTGTTACTGGAGGGTTTGCCCACTGCAGCACACGTGTTCATCTCTCACACATTTTCAGTCTTGACTGAAATTCACCTTTCTTTAGTTTCCCCTTGCTCATTTCTCATTTTTTTTATCCTTACTCTCTGTGCCATCTGGGGTGCAGCCTTTTTTCTTCCCTTTATTTGCTGTTCTCCCTTTTAACATGTTTATCACATCAAGCTAGTGGAGGAGCTGTGCACCTGCTGCTGATGTGTGGTGTACATGGAAGGTAAAATAATCCCACTGTTCTCTGCATCCTGGATAACTTAGGGATAAATTAGGAATTGAGCAATTCCTGGCTCCCATAGCTAAATAACTTGTATATTGTGTTTTAGAGTCCTGGGAGAATTTACTTTCTAATTCAATGAGGAAAAAGCAGATTCAGTATTTTCTCATTAAGGAGAATGATGTTTTTAAAGCCACAGGGCATGAAGCTCAAGCTCTTACTATTTCCAGGTTGTGATGAATAAGAATGTCATAGAGAATTAGCAGATACTCTTTGGAAAGCATGAGGGAAAAGTCAGCCTTGAAAGACGGTCCATGAAAGTGTTACTGAGGACCTTGTAAGTGAGCAAAAGAACTTTAAAATCAATATAAAATGTCAGTCATAACAGAGTTCAGAACTGCACTTGAGCCTGACATGAAAAGTGAAGTCTGGAGTCAAATCACCAAACTAATTGTAATTTAAGACTTGGAAGAATATTTAACCCTGGGCCTCTCAAGCTAAAGACTAGTGCAGCAAATAATCAGTCCCTTACATTGTTTGTCTACCTTTCCCATTCGCTTTAACTTCCAAGTCTCATGTGACCTTTCAAAAGCATCATTTCTTCATCTCTAATCTTAAAGCACTTGCATGGGCTTCTGAATGCCCTCAGTACTTCATCAGTCAGCCAGGCTTGTTCCAAAGCATCATCCCAAGCCCTTTTAGTTTGTGTCTCTCTGCACTTACTTTCCCATTAGTCCGTGGGCCAGAATAAAAAGCAGGCTCCACTGAAAATACTCCTTGCACAAGTCCATGAAATGCAGCCTATTTCCCACTAGGATCTTAGCACATTCACTTTAAAAGCTGAATCCTATTATTGATATGCCACTGATTTATATCAGGAAGGCTCAACATCCAGATATAATTTATCTTAGCCCAGTGTTTGGAAAATGAAGCATTCAATATTGTGTCCTTTGACAAATGCACATAGGCACTGGATCCCAGAGGTAGCTCTAACAAATGGTCTTATTCTTGCATCATTCTAGAAATGCCTAAACCCAGCAGCTTCTCAGAATTGCTTTTGTAGGTTCACGCCAAGCAGTCTCACTGCTGTTGGAGAGAATTAAAATCAAGCCACCAACCCTCCAGCTCAAAAGCTGCAGAACTCATTTATTTTTAAACAAAATAATTAAAAGAAAAACACTAACCACAAAGGCTTCACCTTTAGAGTCAAAGAGCTTGATTGACTTTTTCCCTGGAAATCTTATAGCAGTAGGGAAAGAAACACATTAAAGCCAGGGTTTCCTTTTAGAGTGAATCAAGAAGTGAAAATCTCTCTTTGCCTTGGATGCAGTCATGTATCTAATCTTACCATAAATACTGCATGACTCTGTTAGACTGATTTAATAGCAGCTCTATAAATAAAACCCCCTTGACCTAAAGCACAGGCTGTGCTGCTGCCATGAAGAGGCTTTTTGGAGCTGAGGGTGTGGGATAAAGTCACAAAGCTGTGTCCTGGCCTTGGAGACAGGCTATGGACAGTGGGACCTTGATCCCTCCTTCCCCAGTGGCTCAGGCTGAGCTGGGAGAGGGTGCTGCAGCACAATTTTCCACGTGGCAGGACAGCATTTGTGAGTTGTTTGTGAAATGCTGAGTGCAGACAGACGTACAGGGATTGCCACTGGGATGTTGACATTTACAGCTGGCAGTGCTTTGTGTTACCCAGCTATTCAGGGCACACAGGGCACTGCAGGAACTCTGTGTGTGCTTCTCAGAGGGCTCAGGGCATCTGCTCACTCATGTCTGCTTGTTCTTGGCTCCACAACAGCCAGGTGGGAGGACAGAGACACCCACATTCCACAGCATCTAGGGGATGGATTCACACCTCCCTGCAAAATGGGATTTTTGCAGGTAGCTTTGACCATGACAAGATACAACAGCAAATTCTCCACTGGCTCCAGCCATGGAGCAAGAGTTGTTGCAGTAAGGTAGAAAAATTATAAAGAAAAGCCTTATAAAATCAGCCCTGCTCTAGCCTGCCATTCCTTCTAAGTCAAGCTAGCTAGCATGTTGCAAGTTCCAATGTGAAAGCAATCCTATTGTGAGTAGTTTGTTAACATAACAATCCTGGGCAAAAAAACCAGCTTGCACCTGTATAAACTGTTTTTACACTGTTAGACAGAAAAATGAAAACTATCTCTCACAAACAACTTTCCCTGCACATGCACACCGAGAGTTTGAGTGACCAATCAATACAGAATAACAACTTGTTACTGACCAATAAAGTAATTGGCAAGAAAACTACTAACCAACCAGAGTCCCACATGAGGTCTGTAAAACTGTATAAACAAGAGAAATGTGAATAAAGAATGGCCTTTTCCCACCATGAAGAAAATGGAGTCCTGTGTGATTTATTCCCAAGGGAGTGGCAGGAGAACCTGCCCTGACTGTGTCCTGTCCCAGCTACTGCTGACCTACACATGACCAAAACAATCACCTTTCCCTGAGGCCACATTTCCCATACACACACACTTTCTGCCAGTGGCAGGGGGAACTGGGCTCAAAGGATATAAAAATCCATTTTGTGATCAGTCCAGAGAAAAGGCTGGGCTGGGAAATGGAAGCTGAGCTTGCTGTGCAGCACAGCCATGTGTCAGCTGATGGCCCTGCCTGGGCATTAGCTCTGAATTCTCCAGGCAGCCTCAAAACATCTCTGTGGAGGTGACATCATGATATCAAAATGAAATGAGACTATTTAAATGCAAGACTATCGTGGTGCCAGTACAATGTGAAAATGAAACTGAGTCAATGTAACCCCACAGGGAGCAAGTTACAGTTTGAGAGAGAAATAAAACAATGTAAATGGATGTTACAGTGGACTTAAAGAGCCCACTGAGGCCAGGGTCTGTTGCTAAATTTGTTTGGGCATTCAGCTTAATTTGTGCCATATATCTTGAGCTGGATGCATTGTTTTACTGAATAGCTATTAACTAAAATTAACATGCAGCCAAGTATGTTAGTGTGCAGGCAGGGTTTGACCTAAACTGTGAAAAGCAAAGACACCGTGGAAGTCTGGCATTTCCCCCCTAAGTGGGAAATGTCACTGAAACAACTCAATGATACAGAATCTACACAATTATGAGTATCCTGGCACTGTCAAAGAAAGATGTTTACAAACTCACTGGAAACTAAAATGTGAAAGCATAAATGATATGGGTGTGTTGGGATTCAGTGTGAATCAAGGCTGGATTCAGGGCAGGCAGGGGGAAGGGAAAATGCAGTGTCATCTTCAAGTATCTGAAGGGTGTGCAACAGCAAAAAAACAGCAAAAAGCAAGTTTTAGTCCTTGGAGGAGCTATTGAGGGGTAATGGCACACAATTGAGGATAAGAACTATCAGTCTGATTACCAGAACAGTCCTGCACTAGCAGGATCTGCTGGGCTGTGACAGGCTCTCCCTTGGAAACAGCAGATTTCATCTGCATGTCTGCAAGGAGTCCTGGGACTCCTCATAGAGCCCTGCCTGTTCCTGTGCTGCTGGGAGTAACAGTGCTGATGCACTCATGAAGCCCATCCTGCAGCTGCCCTAAGCAAGGGCTAAGAAATACAAGAAAATCTTGGCTTTTTGGCAGCCATGTTTCAGGAGATGCTCTGGACAGTCCTCCACACATCTGGAGGTGTTAAGGCTTGCCTAGGCAAAGTCTCCAGCTGGAAAAAGGACACAGGCAGGCAGATGCAGAGGCATGGACATCCTCCCACTGCAGTGCATCCACTGCTCACCGTTTTTCTATATGTGATAGCAACAAAAATGCAAGTAGACATCAATTCCCCAGATGATCACAAACCTTAAATGAATTAATCAGCAACATGTGTACAAGACACAAAAATGTTTTATTCTAATTTTTAAAGAAGAACCTGAGATTTATCAGCAGTCTTCCAGGATTAAAATTTCACTAAAATTTCCCCTTTGTTTGTTATAGTGACAAAATGGAGGAATGGAGACATACATGATTGAAATGTCCTAGGTCTCCCTAATTCTTTTATTGACACTCATTACTGCAGTGACAGAATACAAATGCTCCCAAAGAAGTATTATATTCTACCAAGCCTATAATGTCAATAATCTTCAGGGAATCTGTAATCCAAATAACCAGGCTTATTTTAGCAGGTCCTAAAGAGCACTTAGTCTATAGCAACTGGCCTTCCTACAAAATCCCTGGGAAATTTTGGCTTAGAACTACATGCAGCCACTACACAATTCCTGCTCTGTTGAAGTTAAATGTATCAGCTACTCATTTAATATAAAGCATAATCTTAAAAAGACATGAAAGAGAACTCAGTCTAGATTAGGGATCAAAGACATGATCCATGTTACAGCAGTTTTTAGGATACAGGAAACTAAAATAATGTTAACACTCTGCTTTGCTGTCCAGCATCATCATTATGAAATTCCTCGACTTCCCTGCAAAGAACTAAGAAGAAAAACACAAGGAAATACAGCTGAACCTGACAGCACTGAACTGCAGGGAAAAAAAAAACAAATCCTTCCAGATCCAAACTAGTTATGGTTGTAAATTATCATTCTGACTGTATTTAAGGAACTTACTAAGGTCCAGAAAAAAAATGCAGCTGAAGGCATAAAACAGTCTCAGGAAGGGATGTAAAGTCTTAGCTTTCTAGAAGGCAGAAATATGGAAAAAAATGGTGAGCAACAAAAAACTGCACCTTGTAATTCATGCAGTTGTTTGGCATCTGAAAGAGTTTTGACAAAAGCTCTGGCACTAGGGCAGGGATTCACTCCAGGTAGTGCAGCTTTCCTAGCACTTGTGCCTGGGTTTGCCTAGACATCAGCCCAAGTTTGTGACATGATTACTGTGCCTTTCCTCCAGCTCTCCTTGATGCCTTGTGAAGGCTCTCCTAGAACAGAGACTAGACAGAGCTAAAGAATAAAGTAGGGATTTATTAAAAGGTCAAATAGATCCACCTTGGGCAGCACAACCCAAAATGGTCACAAAATGCACGACCGGTCACGGGGTCTCACACTTTTATACGTTTTGGTCCATTAGCATATTGGAGCTAATTGTCCAATTCCAGCTTTAGCACATGCAGTCCCATCCTGCTTGTTTTTCTCTCTTTGGGCCACTGTTGTTTATGCTCTTGGGTCTGAGATCTGGATCAGCTGTCCTTGGTCCCCAGCTAGAGAAGGAATAGTTTTGTCTCCCTTCTCTGTGAAGAGAACTGACTATCCCCTAATATAAAGCCCAGACTTACACACTAAAGCAGAATAGAATCTGAAAAATATAAAAGCTAAAACCTGAGCCATCATCCTAAAAAACACAGCAGACTACTACTTTGAGGAGAGAGGATTCCAAAATCAGTTAATGGAAGTGTGTCGGGTCCGGCTGTCTGTCTCTGCCCAGACACGGGTAGGGTGGTTCTTGGGTAGCCCACGTTTCAAAGGACAAGTCTGGACTCTTCAGTTTTTCGATCTTCAGATTGTTTATTATTTCTTATCTACAAAATTTTCTGTCTTTCCAACAGAGGTCTGACCTGCAAGGCAGCCAAAGGCACTCTGACCACCCATGGGGCGGTCGTATCTTTTTATACTAAAATCTACGTACATGGTATTTACCTTTATTTCCCAATACCTTTCACCCATATTAGCAAGTGCACCTTCACCATGAACCAATCCCCAAGTGCCAACATCACCACAGAAAATGGATGACAAGAAGAAGAAAGAAGAAGGACAAGACACGCCCTGATCCCTCCATCTTGTCTCCATAACCCCCCTGTACCAAAAACCCTAAAACTTATATTTCACCCTATAAATGTGTCTTTTTTACACTCTTCACTCCCAAGTGATTCTCACATCCTCAAACTGCTGTCACTTCTGAAGATGGATCAAAATCAAGCCACCAAACACTCCTGGCAACATTCCAGGATTTCCGAGACCCCCAAGGGTTCTCTCGGTAACTCTGGACATCCGGAGTGATGTGCTGAGTTCCCACAGAAGTGAGTGCCACTATTCTTGGATATTGATGGAAAAATAAGGCAAAAACCAGAGCTGCAGGCTGGTGCCTACCCTCCAACTTGGGGAGAGCCAGACTTTCCAAGTGCACCTCTTGCACTGGGCCCAGCATCCCCGCTCAAAGCAGCAAGGCTGCTCTCAGGTGCAGCAAGGCTGTTTCCAAGGCCTGGGTGGATCAGGCTCTGGGAAGATTCTGATCTGGGGGGATGTGACAGTTACAAATGGCCTGTGCAGGCCCTGTGACAGGCTGCTCACTGGGTAACTGATGAGCTGGTGTCCCGGCGAGCAGAGCCCATGTATTTAGCGAATGACAGAAGTGCGATGTTGATCGAATCTATGTGAATAGCAAAGAAAAGCAAATCCAGGCTCTGCACTAAATGCCCATGATGGATAGATTCGTCTTGCTGTGTGCTACTCTCATTCCAATGTATTCATTCAAAGTACACATGTAATTCAAAATTTTCCTTGAATTTATTCTTGTTTACAGGAACTCTGAAGCGCTGTGCTTCCAAGTGTTTGCAAATGACAAAGTACTCCACTCTGCTCCAGGGAAGGATTTGAGTCCATATCCTGAATTAAGTCTATAGCACACTCTTGCTAGCTGCAATAAATAAAGGATAGGCTTTGATTTGTCTACATGACAGTGTAAATCAAAGGAAGTAGAGGGAACAAAGCCCCAGCCACATGGCACCTATAAAATGAGAAGAAGAGGGGTGGAAAACTTGGTTCTGCTTCTATCACGAAGCTTTGGCCAAAATCTAATTGGCTTTGAAAGAGCAAAAAGCTCAAACCTCCTGCTTGGAGAGACCTCAAACCCTTCACCTTTGTGTTCCATGCACAGTGTACAAATCCACACATTTTAGTGGATTTAATCACAATACTGAGGGTTTTTTTAAAATGTTTGTACTAAAGGAGAGAATTCTGGAAGATTTTAAGTTTCCTAGGTGACAAGTTTTGGGTCTTTGAAGCCCACCTGTGAGGATGACAGTTACAGATATAGACTCTTTTTCTCTTTTTTATATTTTACTCTTTCCTTTCTATAAATCACACACAGCTTCATGATATACCTTTGCACCAGAATGTCTAAAGCATCAGGAAGCCTGTGGAAGCTGCATTTTGCCAAGGATTTGGGTGTTGATTTTTATTTTTGTATTCTCAATGCAGGCAATTCTTGTAGAAGCAAAATACTCTAATTAAATTGTCTCAGTACTGACAGCTTCTTTGTTGCATTTTTCCTATTCCCTTTTCACTAGGTCACCCTGATGGACTGGAGCAGATGAAAAACATGAATTCCAGGTAGTACTGCAATCCAAACCTATCAGCACTAACCTGAGAATGTTCTATTCCATATTGTTCAATACAATTTTAAGAGAAGCAGGATTTCCTAGGTTAGGAAACTAACAAAGATACAGAATATCATTGAAAACATGAAATCACTCCTATCTGCTTCCAAGACTGGATTCAGAACTGGGATTTGCACAGGCCAAGGTGCCCATCAGTCCCTGTGACCTGGGAAAGGTCATTCTCTTGGTGGAGGAGTTTTCTGACCTCCTAAAGATGGGGAAATCAGGTTCACTAAGCAGCTCCACCACAAGCCTTTCATCCCTGACCTCCAGGCTGGATTCCTGCAACTCATTAGACAGTTACAGTGAAAGATGCTAATAGATTGCACATTCAGAGCCACTGGTGCCTCAGCACCTGGGGTGAAAGTCTCTGCAGGCAGAGTTCAAGATGGCACACATTACTTGCAGCCACTGCCACATGCCATGGGTTAAGTCACCTCAGCTCACCTGGGCTCTCAGCTGTCAAAGCTTCTCTTGTTATTTGGGAACAGAGGCAGAACAGAGTATCAGATAGACTAATAATCTGGATTTATCTTTACAGTTTTCACAAGAAGCCAAGTTTTAAGCACAAAAGCAGGGTATAAGAAAAAAGGTTAGGAAGAGGAAGCCTCAGAGGAAGGCAGAGATCACATAGCAGCTCTGCCTAGTGGTAGAGAGGAAGAGCTGTGCCTGCAGCTCCTGCAGCAGAGGATTAAACGTGTTTTATTCCAGGAGACAGAATTGTGTACACACACTATAAAAATTACACCAAGTCCAAATGACTGCAAGGAACATTTTTTTGACGTATGAAAACTTGTAAACCATTAGAGCAGAGTGTTTCTACACAGACAAAGTTATACTTGGCAAAAGTATGTTATTAGTGGACTAAAATAAGCAAAACTGGTATAAATATTGTGTTGGGTTTTTTTTTCCTCTAGAAATAACTATGCTTTTATTAAGGCATCTTGGTGTGACCCTTCTGCTTATCAGCACCCACATCCCTTCACACCGATGTCTGACTGCTGCTGGTAACCAGTTACAGCCTGACTCCACCTCAGTGGGAATAAAAGGGAAAGTTTAAAGACACCCAAAACTGTTATTGTTCAGGAAAATGATAAGTGTTATCAGTTATCAATGCATGAGAACCTTCTGAATATTTCTCTCTGCTAATGCTGTGCTCATTTTACTGGCTGTCCTTTTTTGTCCCTATCAAATTCAAGGTCCTCTTTTTAAATTCCTAGATGGATCAGGTCATGAAGGCCATTCAGAAACATCCTCCAAGATGTGATGCCTCTTGACATATATGTCCCACAGGCACCATGAAACATTAAAGTGACAAAACTGCAAGTACAAAGTTAAGATGGAGTTTTCTTCAGGGATAGCCTGACAGGCTAGGAGCTGCTCACAGAGAAAATCAAGAGGTCTGCAGGTGTCAATGCTTCCACAGCCACATGGAAAAGTTACTTCAGGGGATCCTCACTCGCACAATACTGACAACAAAGAATGAGAGGCCAGCATGTCAGAAGTTACTAACAAAGCAGTTTGCCAGAACAACAAGAGACCAAATGGCCACGAGGAGTTGAAGGTGAAGCACATTTAAGTTCTACACCCCAAGACAACCATGAGAAGCTCTCTAATTCCATACAGGGACATGTGTGATGTGTGTGATGTTTGCTGTGCCTACAAACACCTCTGGTCACCGAAGCTGTAGCTGAGGCAGAACAGAGCTGTAACAGGTGTGGGAGTGATGATGCAGAAACATTCCTGCCATTCACTGCTGAAGATGGGCAGCACTCTCAGCACAGCCCCAGGACACACTTCAGCTACAGCACAATGTGTCTTTTCATGACAGAGATCACAACCCACTACAGCATCCAAAACTGTGTCCATAGCAGTTATTCACAACAATAAAGATTTCAGAGAAACCACTAAAGCCTTGCACTTATCCAAACCCTGCCTTAAGGGTGGTATGTGACCAAATTGTGACATCATGAATCACATCCTGAAGGAGCATGGGGTGAAAAGTCCACATGAGGAATACCTGATATCTGTGACTCTGACACACATCACCAACAGTGTGCAGCTACTTCATCTGGGTCCAAAAATAATACACATCATTTGGGGACATGGTAGTTTCCTTGTCACCAAATCAACATAATTAATTTAACCACTATCATTACAGCTGAACTTTCCAGCCCAGTCAAATGAAATAAGTCAATTCCATCTGTGTACTTTTTTTTGGATATTTTCCTTCCTCAGTGGCTAATTATTGAAGTTTTTTTTTCTAAGCCTTAATTCATGCCTCCTTCCTGCTGACTGCAGATAAAATGTCATCTGTGCAGGAGCTCATAATCAGCTGATTCTGACAAGCAGAGGATAAAACACAAAAGGAAGAATATTGTTTTAAGGAGGGAGAAATCCAGATCTAACTACTGGGACTTTTGCCAGCAATTTCAATGTGAACAGAATAGAGGCCTCATTGAGACAGTGGAAATTAGACCCTGTTGCTTCTCAAGGGTTTTGTTTCCTTCTTGCTTTTTGGATGAAAAAATGATGAAACAGAGCAGTGTAGCCTCCTCTGCATGACCAAAGGAAAGGGAAGGAGACAAAGCTGAGGATACAGCAAAGGAGAGAGTAAAACCCCACCAGACAGGGCAGACAGGGTGCTAGCTGAGGCCTTGAGCACTTTGAGGATCCTCTGCCATTTTGTTCAAGTGCTTAAACAAAACATAGAAACCGTCCCCAGGCCCAGAATTTAAAGATGTTCTTCACATATCTGGCAGTCTCTGAAATCTGAGATATGTGTTTAACTCCTTGAACACCAAGATCAGTTACTGCCCTTCAGCCTCTTAGTTCAAGAAATACCTCAAATGGAATGGGGAGGGGGGAGGCAGAAGAGAGAGAACACCGAGCTTTGAAACCAGAGAACAAAATCCGAGTCCTCCCATTTCATCCCCCCTGAACAAGTAGGTCTGGCTGACCTCTTATTCTCTCCTTATCCTTCATCCTCTAAAAAGAGAAATCTAGAGAAGAAAATAATAACATCCTAGCCTAATACGTTCATTTTCTCCTCCTGATGTTTCGAGTTCGCTCAAGGGAGGAGTCGCTGCCGTTAACACTGAGGGAAAATGGCCAGGATAATTTACTGAAGCCGGACTGAAGCCGCAGGTGCTGCATCCATGGGCCTGAGCCCGGCTCGGGCAGCCCAGCCGCCACCTGGTGACTGAAAACTCACACTGCGTTATTCCCTCAGCATTTACTCCTTCATTACTCATTCCAGATATGCACGGAATACATCTGACAATGTATCCCAGGTAGGAGTAAGGAGCTCCGATTCTCTAGAGTTCAAATATACAATATAGATCAATGTTAGAAGGAAAAAAGAGATAAATTTAATTAACTCAAGTCTTAGATTGCAGAGAGGGGGAGTGGCTGGGTTGAATCTCAATTCAGGTACTGCTCAAGAGCTTCCTCACATCTGTGCCTCCAGTGCCTTTCTACAGGAAGGAAGCAGAAAAATGACCACATTCCAAAGATCCATTATCTTTCCCTTTGCTTGTCCCCTGCAGTCCCAGCTGGCACCACTGTCCTGAACTGTCACACAGACTTGCTCTGAACCAGGTGACTTCAGTAAAAAGATATGCAAGCTGAATGCTAGAAAATAGATTTCTATAACATGGATTATGGTGGTATGACCAAAAAGTGCTCTCAGTCAATATTTTAATAAGCTGTAAAAAAATGTTTAGCACCATCATTTTTAGAGGGCAATAGATATCAACAAACAGAAGACTGCTTGAAAAATGTTTATGCTTAAAATATAATGACTGCTGCACATATTCTTTTCAACTTTTATGCTCTAGTCAATGTATTAGAATTGAGCTCTACTGAATTACTTTTCTAGTGGATAAATACTGTACACGCTGTACTGTGAAGAGACATCATGTAATGTATACTAATTAAGCCATTATATCTGTAGAGAAGATTGTATCTGAAATATCAAATTAGCAGGAATTAAACATCTCAGAGGATTAATGAAATGTTATGGAGCCATTCACTTCCAGGTCAACAGGTTCAATTTCAGCTTAGTTTAATACTTATAATGAATTTATGTGCTGGAGATAACAATTCTCTGCATATGTCCATAAATCAGGGTAAGAGCCCCTAGCTCATACCAAGAGCAGCAGGCTTGAACCACAACAAGGCAGCCAGGAATATTCTGCTAGGCCTGGCTTTGGCACACAGCCTGGGGCTTCAGGAAATCAAAGAGCACATTTCCTGCATGGCTGCAATGCGTGCAGGCAGCAGAGAGCGACACCAGAGACACCCAGTCAGTTCTCTTTACAGACCTGCCAACAATTGTCAGCCCCAGCAATAAAGTTATCACAGGAACATCCAGCCCCATCTCCTCCTCAGCTCAGTGAGGAGCCTCTTCTGCTTCTCCTCATTCTCTCTCAGCAGCCCTTGCTGTTTCCAGCAGAGACACCTGCAGCTCTAGGAAAAAGTAGGGCTGGGGCATGGAAAAGGTGGCATTGTAACCAACTTTTACAAGGCTTTATCTTATCTTTATTTACAATAAATACACAAACCAATCCCTGTAGAGAGCTTTTTGGATAATTGGTTAGCTGAGAAAAGACATTTCGATGTGATACTGATGGATAAGGATAGGGGAAACAAGCTGAGAACTAAGTAACTAGTGTCTAATCACTGACAAAAGACACAGTGACTTTTTCTGAAACGGGAAGACGGGGGAGAAAATTGTTTGCTAGAAAATGTAGATATCTTAGGTAGAGAAGCTAGAAGAATGCAAATATAGAAGCAAAATAATTGTTAGAAGATAGAAGTAGGTGTAGTTGATCTAAGTGTGCTTTAACCAATAATGAGCTCAGCTTTTGCAATATGTATAAGCTTCATTAACACCAATATAAATATGTGTGAGTTTTCAATAAACTTCGAGATTTGCTATTCACGCATATGGTGTGTCGCATTTCTCCCGCCGTTCACGACAAATCCCTGGTTTTGTGGTGGAAAAACAAATTTGAGACCAAACTTATCTGAGATTAAATAACCAGCATGTCAAGAGATGTAGGCATCAGCTCCTCAGTGATGATGGGCAGGGAGCAAACAACAACCAGTTTATGCATAAGAGAAAGTAGTTGAGAAATAACCACACCAAGAACAAATAACTGTAACCTAGTGGAGTATGAACAAAGAGGTGCCTCCAAACTCTGCAGACAGACCTTGAAAGGTGACAAACTTATAAATGCAGAGATCACCCAAAGCCCATCACTTCAATTTGCTGTGAGGACTCGGGTTTGGTCACACACAAACATTTTAAGCTAAGGAATGGCTCAAAGTTCCTGCTCCAGATTTTTTACTGAGTTTCTGCAGAGTTTGGCTAAAATCTCCAAATTACTGAGCTCCAATATCTCCAACAGAACTGCTAGAACCACCACCTATGCAGGTATTAAGGAAAAACTGTATTTATGAGGTGCTTCAGGTGACTTAGAAATGCAAGTTGTTAATATCAGTCCTTCCTGTGAGTGTTTAACCCACACTCTGCAATATGGACAGGAAACCTCATGAAAAAACCCTGTACTGCTGACAGGAAAGTCATCCTGTCACCTCTACCATCACCACACCTTGTGATCATCCTGCTCCCCTTTCAAATGCTCCCAAGATCTGGAGAAACAAAGATCTTCACCAGAGAGTATCTGGATGGCTGTAAAGTAACTTACACAGACTGATACAGAGAAAGTTGTTTTCCAACCAAAGGTATTGAGATACAAACATCGCACCAGAAAAAAAAAAACTCTGGCATCCTACATAATATATGGAAAAAGCATCAAGCTTGCAGGATTGTTCTCTTTTAGAGACTACAAACAGAATTAAAGAACAAAGAAGATTCTAACAGCTGTTTGCTTTGCTTTCCTGGCACTTCTGTATTTCAAGTTTAAAGGAAAAAAAATGAAAAAAACAAACCTAACCAATACAAAAGGGTAAACTTGATAAACCAAAAGGTAAAAGGAATCATTTTTACTGCAGAACTGCCTTGAATGCACCTCCCCTGCTCACAAAATCTCTCAACATTTCCACTACAGTAAATGCATTAAGAGTGAAATTTGTACCATGTATTTACTCTTCCAGCAGGAGGCTGTGAAGTGCAGCACAAAGGTGGGAAATCCAGATGAATTATCACTGGTCTACCTTAGCTTTTTTCACTTTAGCACTATTCTCCCTCTTACATACTCTGTTTTCCAAGCACTTCTTGGAAAGCACTTCCAAGCACTCTGAATTCCTTCAACAGCACTTCTAGATCTGCTCTTCTTGTGCCATAGTCAATTGTAATTGCAATGGAAAGCTTCTAAAGACAATCAGAAGCTTGTAACCACAGTATTTTCCTAAGGGTATATTTTGAAATTATATTTTAATGATTAATAATATAATATTATAGTTTTTATATTAAGATACTATATATATTATTATTTATGCCCACACAACATTATTATATATTCTTTGACTTTAAAAGTGAAATGTTTACTATGGAAGGCAATATTTTTGTAATTTTTTTGTTCAAGAAAGAAGAAAAAATGCTTTAGCAATATAGGCAGATGCACAATAGAGTATACAGTAAGAATTTAAGAAAAAAGTGGCCTCCAAGAGGCAGATGATCATAAGGCATTTTCTGTGTTGGACACAAGCAAAATAGAAAGGAGAAACCTTTTCCAAAGCACTTGAGAAAAATATTGGGGATGAATGAAAATGTAAATTAAAGCCTGAAATTTTCAGCATCCCACCTTATATGTAAAACTATACATTTGAAACAATTTAAACAGTATTTAAATATATAGTGTTCTAGTGCAGAGGCCTAACTCTTGTGTGTGTTGTGTGTGCACTTTTTATTTGGGTGTATATGTTTGTAAAAAGAGGGGTGAGTTTTATTAGATGAGTACACTTGGAAAAAATACATAATCTCCTTGTCAATCTAATATAAGGAATTACCCCTCCCTTGAAACCTTTTCTCTCACATCACCATCATCATGGTTACAAGACTATTTACTTACAAATCTTAAAAAAGCTCCCTTGGTGAACTTGAAAATTCCATCTCCTGCCTTCAACTGCAGTACTTCACTCACTTAAAACAGACAGCAGAAATATGAAATTTGTGTGTTTCATACTTCATCCTGAATGCCATAAAAACTCTTGTTTGCTCTCCTTAGTCCTACCAGACACAAGCATCCAGTTGCATGTCAAGCAGCAGCCCTGGATAACAAAACAAGCTCTGACACTGGAGCAAGAGAGAGGCAGCAGCGTTGGGGTTTTGGTGCTGCAGGATAAACTCTGAGGTCCACAGGGAAATCTAAATGGTGTATTTTTCTGTTTACCTTCAGGTGACAATGTCCAAATGCTGCAACACATCACTGAGCATCTGTTACAAAAACTCCTGTCACCAAGAATAAAAATGGATGGATGAATAATGGTCAGGCTGGACCTTCTGCCTCCTGCCAGCAGGATTGAGCAGAGATTTAAAAACAGCTTGTAAGCAATATGCAGCCAATCTAGACCTATATAATCAGACCTAGAATCATCAGCATTACACAGACATCAACTTACCTCTGAATACAGACAAGGGACTTGCTGGTGTTTCTCAGAGGACCCAGCTTCATTGACTGAAGTCATTGAAAGCATTACTTGTTCCACAATCTGTTTTTCCAACTAAGTCACTGACAGCACTGAATTGGTTATTTTTTTCCTTCTTAAAAGCTTGCATTCTGATTTAATTGAAGAAATATGATTAAAGTCTGTCCTTCTCCATATAAGAAAAGAATGTCTCAAAATAGGATAACCTGTAAAATATTCTGGATGTTTTCTTCAAGTAAGACACTACCATTTATGAAAGAGATTTTTGTTTTGATCAAATGAATAAAAAAAGCATAACAGCAAATACATCTCAACAGATGAAGGAACAGGATTTCCCTTTTTTATTTTAATTCACTGCCACCTCTTTCTACATCTTCCTGCAAGATCAACATTTCAGTATTTCCATCAACTGCAAAGCAAGGACAATTCAAACATGTGCAAACAGAGATTAACATGCTGGGTACAGTGGGTCACCAATCCTGAAAGGCAGAGCTTCACCTACATTGTCCATATTTTTCTCCAGGGTATAAAAAGTGTGGCTTCAAGGGGAAAGAGGGAGGGAGGGATGCTCAGCTTTAGATGCCAGTTTCCTGACAAGAAGTCACTTTCATGATAAAGTCATCTGCAAAAGCCGTGCAGTCAAGAAACCTTGTATTTGTCTCCTATGTAATATACTCCACATCAGCAATCATTTCTATCCAAATGGATATATCCAAATCTAATGTTGTGGCAGCAAAACTGCCCTCTGATGAGGCACCCTGATCATTTAAAAAAGACCAGAGGCATCTTTGTAAAGCATTTGGTGCTACATGATTCCTTCAGTGCTTCTTCCAGAAGGAAGGCTTCCCTGAAAATTATTTCACTCCTTTTTTTTTAAACTGAACTTGGTGCAACCCTTTCAGGTTACTTTGAAGAAAAATGTTGAATCAATCCACATTCTAAAATGCCTCAGAAAGAAGCAAAATCCCAGCAGTAAATCCACCTAATTAAGAGAGGGTGTATCTAGCCCATAGCTATTATCGCTTCTCAGCTTAATATTTTTAAACAGCCTGGATGTGGAGCAGGCAGTAAGCTCTTCTCATTATTTCTCAAATGAAGCTGAGTAGATCTAACCCAAATTATGGCAAGATAAACCAGACAACTTAAGTGATGAAAATTATACTTTTCCCTCTGCTTTAAGGACGCTTCTGGCTCATCTGTCCTCTGATCAAGGTGAGCCTGATAAAGCTGAAAATTACACTGTGTGACTGGATTGTATGAGATTATCTTTCCCCTGAGAAGTGATTTATTTTAGTAACTCTTAATGAATAAGAAACTTTCTGCTCCAACACGCTGCTCTTCTTGTGTGGGCACGGTTCCTTATTGCTTTGAGTGAGAGATCACATAAAAGAAATGAAGAATCTGAGTGGCCACATCTTCTTCATGGTTCAAAGACAATTTTGTGTTATAAGATAGACCTTCAGGGACCACCAATTCCATAAAAAGTGAAAATTGATGTCATCAGTTTGTGGGTTTAACTGCAAAAGTCACTGGCATATCTTCCACTTTTTGAGTGTTAGGAAAGTCCAGTTTTGGTTTTGAGGGATCTTGCTTTGTAGAATTTGGGGGTCCTCGACCTTTAGATGATTCCAGGAGATGTTGCATGTTAAGTCTGAAAATAAGGCGAGGATCTGGTCCAGAAAGAGATGGGCAATTGCAGCTGTCTCTTATTTTAAGAGCCTGTGAACACATGGGAAAACAAATCAAATAGGAAAAACAAGAAAAGTTGCAGTCAGTGACTTTGGCTTTCCAGTCAGGTTTGCATTTGCACATTGGTTAGTGGAATAATGAGCCTGAATTGTTACTGAACAACTTCTCAACAGAAGCCAGGAATTCCTGTGACAAAATGGAGCAATATGGTAAAACAATGGGAAGAATGAAGAGTGAAATTGTTTTCTCACACTGTGATCTCCAAGGATGGATATTCTAAAAGGTACAACATAATTAAACAGGAAGTTCTCCAATGCTTTCTGTGATACTTGTCCACATCAGTACTTTTAATTTATATTCACATATAAACTAAACTTTTTGTAGCCCTTTCAGGCCACTTTGAAGAAAAATGTTGAATCAATCCATATTCTAAAATGCCTCAGAGAGAAGAAAAATCCCAGCAGGAAATCCACTTAATTAAGTGGGGGTATATCCAGCCCATAGCCCACAGCCACAGCCCACATACTGCACTCAGCTTCATATTTTTATATTTATATTTACATTCAAATGCAAATGAAAATGACTGCATCAAGGAAAAAAGGGCTCTGAATAATTTACTTCCTCAGATATGTTCTATTATTGAAGTAACTATACATAGATGTCTGACTCAAAAAAGGAGGGAAAATCTCCAATAACATAATGGACTTTTAACTGTTTGGCACAGAGATCCAGATGGTTCATCAGTATAGCTAAACTCCTGTTACTCAAGTGATCTCATCTCCAAGAAGCATTTGGAGTATTCCAAGTTTCCAAATATTACAAGAAAATATTGTCACAAGAAAACAATGTCTCTAGAATGTAACAATTTCTCTGGATAAAAAGACCAGCAGTAAGAGACCAAACTTTAAGTTAGTTCTGCTCACTGAGTCAGTGCCATTGCTTGCATTTGACAAGTAAAAAAGTAGGGGCACAAAGGAGCCAGAGAATCTCCCAGAGAACCAAAATTCATTAGCACAAGCACATTCCCTCCAGATCATCCTGTCTGCCTGGCCACCTGAGAAAGGAATGGCATGGATCTCACATCTCAAAGGCTCTGTGGAGAAATTGATACCAACCTGTTCAAAGTCAGCTGTTTTAAAGGATGCTTAAGTTGTGTTCATTGTCACAAAGCTGAACATACCTTAATTAGACCACACAAACTGGCAGCTCCTGTGTTTGGCACACAACAACTGATGAAGTGCTCTGTAAGCAGCTGTACACAGATCTACTGGGATCCATGGATCCTCATTTAATTAAGAAAAGTAGATCCTATGTATCATAAAGCAAAATATTACATGTAGAACTCTAGAACTCTAACTCTAGAGGGTTCTACATCTCCACTGAGCACTACTTTTTCAAGATCTGCAAAATGAAACACCAAGACCAAACAAGTCTGATGGTTACCATTAATCAATGGTCACTGTGCTATGGTCACATTTGTTCAATATTGGCCTCAATTAACAGCATAAACCATGGGCAGATTTACATCCAGCTCTGGTTTTAATCCTTTTATAGAGAAACCAGTTCAGATTTTATTCCACTTCACTTCAAAATCATGGATTCCTGAAAAGCAATGGCCAGAGCTGTCCTGAGTGGTAGCCAGGAGCCTCCTGGCCAGTATTTGGGCCTGTCAGCAGAAAACACATGCTGATTAATTTAGTCTAGATTGATTCATGAGGAGGAACTAAAAACACAGTTTTCATAGCAATCCTAGCATTGCATTGTAGACAGAAGAGAAATTTTTAATCTGCTTTATATCCACTAGCTTTGTCTGAAATACCAAATCAAATATTCCAGTGTAGCTCTGCATAAGTATTTGCCCATCATTTTGAAACACTTTGATATTCTTCCATGGGAGGCACTGGAAACATCTCACTACAGCAGATTTTAAAATAGAAGAGCAGAGCTTCCTAACTCACTTTTATCTATAAGGAGGTTCCAAAACAAATTTCTCTTCCAACTTTACTACAGTGAACTGATAGAGTTTGCTGTAAATGGCTAGAAACAAACAGAATTTAAAATTAACAAATGATTTTGGAAAAAGACACATTCCAAAAATGTAGCAAGAGTTTCTCCAGTTGTTTCTTGCTGAAATGTAAAATTCAAATTAGTGGATACACAAGTCTGGATTAGGCATGCAAATACTGTTCCTGTCTAAGTTTTTTAAAATATGACTAAAGCTTTCACAGCTTGTTTTTCTACAGCATGATTGTCCATGTAGTCACCAAATGTAACTGTGCTGCTGAACACTCTTCTGCTTCAGTGACCAATCCATTCCTAAACTGACATTTGTGATAAACCAAGAGTTTTCTCTTGTTCTCTTCTGGAACATAAACTGCTGCAAGACTGCATTAATGTCAAGCAGTGTTATTCAAGGCAAATGGGAATATAAAGATTGAGGCTGCATCCTGGAAAAGGCAACATAATCCTCTTTTAAACTAATTTAGCAATTTTGTATCTCTGGGTTTTCCTGTCTAAACAGTGCCTGACCTACTTCTATGGTTTCACTCACCTGAAGTCCCAACAGCAAAGATACAAACCAGTACTTCAGGTGAACATTTTTACCCTGTGGATGTCTGTGTTCTTGCTAGACATAAAGCTGAGCAAGGGGGTAGAAGGCAGCTATTCAACATCAGCACCTCACATGCCACTGAAAAACTCCAGATATGGAAAGAAAAGCCAAGTTAACTTGTCATCTCCCTGCTCAGGACAGCTGTAACTACACACTCCAGTGAGGGCAGCCACCTGCCTGCTTATTGCTTCAAGAGATCCCAAATAAAACATCCAAACTCTTGCCTGTAAGTTACAAAGGTGAACCTGTTCTTCTTATTAATCCAATCAGAGTCATCTTCTGCAATGTTTGGGAGCAGGGAAGGCAGAAGAATTAGGCAGGTCTCCCTCATCCTATCACCTTCATGTAAATGTAAAGCTACCAGTAGAGGCAAATAGAAAAATAAGTAATTTTTAACTCCCAGTATTAATCCTCCACACTGTCACAGACACCAGACTACCTGCTGGTCTCAAGCCCTTACAGTCTTAATGAATTGCAGTAAAAAGATGATTAAAGGAATTGACAGTCTTTACTGGATAGAGAAGAAAAGCAGCTTATACACAATGCTAATACATCCAACTTCCCACTGATGCTGGCATAGGAAAGAGAAATTGTGACAAAATATTTAATAACTTTTTAGGGAGGATAGAAATGCAGGTCAGTGATTTTTATTCTTGTTTCTATTTGATAGGGCTTAATTAACATATTCTAGTACTAGAATTAACTAGTAATGTTAATTTATGAAGTAATGTTCATATGATAAGCAAAGGGCAAATATACCAACCTGCTTTTGAAAAGGAAGGAAAATAAATGTATCTCCCATGTCAAAAGGCAGCAGAGGAAAAAGTATTAACTACACAAAAATTAATAAAAATAATAAGCAGCCAATGTGGATTTGAAAAAAAACAGGTGTTGCCAAAGGAAATGAATTAACTTTTTTTGACAAGTTAACTGACCTAGCAAACAAGGCAAGCAGTGCAATTGATATATCCCAGCCTGTTATTAGTCTCTAAATGACCTCACCATGGCATTTCCACAAGAAAGTGGAAACAGGACTTTCAGTGAATCAAAAATGGAACCTGAGCCAACAACATGATGCTAAAAAAGCAAATGTCATATCAAGATGAATTTTTGTATCACAGGCAAGGCTCAGTAGATAACCTTCTGCTTTATTCAGTTTAGCTGAGGCTTCCACTGCTGTTTAGTGCTGCATTTGAACAGCACACTTGGAAACAGACACTGCCCCGAGTCAGAGAACATGAAAATGAAACATTGAACTTGACTAAAAGATTCTGTAGCTTCTCTCTGGCACTACACTCCCACAGTCTCTCCAGAACAATGATCATCTTCTCACCCTTAGACAAAATTCCTTTAAGATTTCTTTTTCTGAAAATAAAACACATCTCTCCAGCCTTCATGAAGGAATTCTAAGAGATTTCAGTTTCCTATTTAAGACTATACTCTGTTTTCCTGGTTTATTATCCTAACACCTCCCTGTCTGAGGGGAAAATACTTTCAAAACACAGCAAATCTTTTTTATTTGTTTTATTTCATTTCCAGGACAGCATCACTTTTTAACTGCTTATAGCTCTCTTGTGTACTGATTCCTCAGTGTGACTGTAGTTTCCAACTTGCTCAAAAAAAACAGATGTAACATCTTTAACACTCATTTGATTTGCTCTCAGTCTTTTAATGACTTGAAAGGGATCCCTGTGATAGTTCCCCTTTAATTTACACTTCCTGAGACTGTTCAGTCACCTCATTCAGATGTGACATTTCATTACCTGAAGAAAAATTCTCACTTTATATGATTGCATCTTATTGTGAACCTGCTTAAAAGTCTGTAGAGAAAGATTAGAGAAGTCCAAAATCTTGTCCCTCTTTGTCCCAGCTATAGTAGCTGGTCTAGTAAGAGATGTATTGTCCTGAAAACCATTTCAGCTCCAAAAAGAGCAGCACATGAAACCAAATAATACTCATGATGGATCTGGCACTGAGTCTTAAGAAGTATCAGTTTCTTCACAGAGAGACACTAGAGATGAAAAGGCCTTTTTTGATGATCTGGCTTCTCTCCTGGGCTCTGAATATCTAATGGCAATTAATATATAGTAAACATTCTCTTGTAGAAAGCTCAAAGTACATGAACAATGAAACAAAAAGCTGATATTGAGAAACAATAAAAGCCTGGGATTCCCTTTCCATGCCTGAAATGCAGCCTGAAGGCAGCAGCTCCCACAAGAAGGGGAGTCAATGCTGCAGACAAGAAGCCTCCTCTACACATTTTCTTTCATCTTTATTCCAGTTTTGTAATGCCAACCTCACTTATCTTGTGAACTTGTTAAAAACAGGAAGCATTCAGCCCCTGCTTTCTCATCCTACTCCAAAGAATGTTTAAGGTAAAAGGCAAACAAAAACATCTCCCCTCAATTATCTTTGGGAAGATCTTCCCAGCCTTCACTGCTCTTGGAAGTGAGAGTAGCTGTAAAAAGATGGGGGCTGCTCCACCTGCTAAACTATGAGAGATGAGACAGAAATAAGAGTTCTACACAGTTGCTCAGTTATTTAACTTATTTGCTCAGGCCTGGGGTAGAACATAAGAAGTAATTTATTTCATTACTTCTTTATAAGCCAGTCAACAACTACATGAAAATAAACGATCCTGAACCCTTTATGTTCAATCTAGCTAAAACTGAGGCTCCACAACAAAAATAATTTTCTATTCAGCTGCTCAAATGTGTTAGAAAATCCATCAAAAACCTTCTCCCAGCCTGCTTTTGCAAAGTACAAACTTTGTGTATATTAATTTGAAATATCCAGTCTAGCCACTCTCCAGCCTCCTATCCCTAATGCTGACTTTGATTTATGCCATCATTTAGAATATTTACTGTAGTCATTCTCATCAAAGGATTCATGAAACTCTTTTTTTTCTCCTTTGAAGTCAGCAAACACCTCAACATTTTAGTGCTCCCTCTGCCAATAAATCTTCAAGTGTCTTTACAGTTTGGAACAGAGAAAGACTTA
Source organism: Agelaius tricolor (assembly GCF_023055355.1). Classification (NCBI taxonomy): domain Eukaryota; kingdom Metazoa; phylum Chordata; class Aves; order Passeriformes; family Icteridae; genus Agelaius; species Agelaius tricolor. Next base: position 27,459,925 of record NW_027269271.1, read on the forward strand.
AAGTGACAGAGTTTAAAAAAAAAGAGAATAGTTGGTTATAAAAGAGAGGATTTCCAAACACAGTTTAGCTTGCTGAAAAACAGTGTCACAGTGGAGTGCTTTAACACTCTATTTTAATTTTTTATTTGCTACAAAAGCAAGAGAAGTCAAGACAATTTAGGGATCCAACTCAAAAACTGCCTTTCTAAAATGGCAAAAAAAATTAGAAAGAGTGGATGAGACCTGTGGCACTGTTACATCTATATCAAAATGCCATTCAAAAGAAAAAATTTTACACTTTGATCAGAAATCAGAAAAAAACCCAAACTGCATGGAATATAATTACATTTTATCTGTGCTATCTTCCTGTTGCTCATTTAATAAAACCTTTGAGGCTGAAAGCTTTGCAATGGAGAATTTCTGTAAGGATAAAGGTAAGCATGGTGCTATCAGAGTAAATTGTGAATCAATACCAAAGCAGCTAATTAATCAATTAATATCAAACTACTTCTGGCAAGTTTCCTAAGAGGAAAAGCCACGTCCCTGAGCCCTGCTCACCTCTGGGATGAGGCGGTCCAAGTGCTCAGCTCTGTTCTCATGGGAAGGGTGTGTGGAGAGCCACTCTGGCAGCTTGGGCTGCCCCTGCATGGCTTCTGCCAGCTCCATCTGCTGCCAGAAGACACTGCTGGCTCTGACATCCACACAAGCCTGGGAACAGAAGGGAAATAAAGCACCACTGGCTGTTTAAAGTAAGAAATACACAGTCTGATTGATACTGAATTACAAAAGACATCTTAAATTTTAAGTTTTTTAAGATTGTTTAGATGGTCCTTATACCTGCCAGGAAAAAGCTGTTCCAAAATATCTAAAAGCAATAAAAAACTCATGCAGACACTGGATCTATTCCTTTTAACACCTGTGCTTTAAAAAACTTACATCTGAGTTAGGAAAATTCAACAGGAAGGAAAGGTTTACCATTTCTGCCCTATACTGGCTCTTTAAAAAAAGCTCAGTGCAAATTCAAGCTGTATTTACTAGAACAAATTAATGATCTCCACAGATCTAGGCAAATTTAAGGAAGAAGTTGAGAGTCAAAATACAAGGTGATAATAAATCATACTTAAATATACCTAAAAATAACTGGAAATGCTTTTCTGTAATAGATTACACAGCCTTCCATGGGTGATCTGTGGAATCCATGACAATAAAACAGTACTTCTGTAGAATTCCTGACTCTCTTCAAGAAGTACATATTTAACCATAGAAAATCAGGGAACAGTAACTTTTAGAATTGCTTTTGTGTATCACCACAGACTTCTCTATTTTTAGGTTTAAGTATAAAACAAAAATAAACAAGATTTCTTACACTGACCTTTATTAGCTAAGAAAAAAAAGAGACTAGTGGGCAGAAGATAAGAAAATTATTTCTTCCCATTCCCTCTCCCAGGAAGATATGGTGCTTTATCCTTTGAATTGATTTATTTAAATTACTATTATAAAAAGGTTATCTGCACAACCAGAGAAATGCTCATATGTCACTTGACTAATTTCTTTCTGGTATGGCCCTACTTTTTCAGTATTAGAAAGCAGTGAGCACAAACACAGCAATTATATTTTTTTAATTGACTGTATTATTCCCTTAGACAACTTCAAATTAAAAATGCAGTTTTAATCCCAGAATCAAAGTTAATTTTTAGAACCCTTCCTTAAAGTAACATTAATAACTATTAAAAGGAAATTTTGCTAATGAAATATTAACACTAGATGGTGCTGCTCTCACTGGTATCTCACACATAAGTCTATTGCACTTAGCCAGAAATCAAAGAGTTGGTTCAGTTCCTTTAATATAGAATTAAATTCCCCAGGGGGAAAAAAAGTAATTGAAAAAATAAACTATGAAAAAATGCTGAGTAGCTTCTGACCAAATTATTGTCTTGCTTCAGCAAAGCTGTATTGCTGTTATGGCTGTATTTTACTTAAATCTTTAAATCTTTACATATAATTAAATGCTACTTATGCAAGATCCCTATTTAGAGTTCTCCTCTTTACAAGGACATGGGGTTTTCTTTTAATAGCAACAAAATACACAGAAAGAAGACTGTGCAGGTAATGCACAACTTTACACACTTCAATGTTATTACAATGTTGTTATTATTATCCAATTAGCACAATGACTTTGTCTTTCCCTAACAACTCTTTTATTCCCCACCACTTCATGAAACTACATATCTTCAAAAACTTACCATTTACCTCCATATGAAGAATGAAACTCCCTCTGACTGTGACAGAAACTGAAAAAATGTCTGGTACTTATTTTTTTGCTAATTTTATTTTTATTGCTAATAAAACCAATCAGTTGTAGTTACCTTTGCAGCAAACTGAAGTCCCACTTTATCAGCTTCAGCCTCCAGGGTTCTGCTGTAGGGTCTATCAAACATGAACTGCAAAGAAACACATCAAAGTTTTGTTCCTGGGTCTGGAATGTGCACAAAGATAGAGCCTCAGAGCTGTGTTTTAAACCCCACTTCCTATGAGAAGGTTATCTATCTATCTAATGCTCACATTGCATGTGACCAGTATTCATTTTCTTATTGTAATCTCTAATTCCATTATGTGTAACTCATTGATCCTGTATTCAGTTGAAATTCATTCTAATTAGTTATATTTTCATGGGAACTATCAGCAGCCAATCTCATTTTGCAGCAACTGAAAGCTAAATACCAACTTTTCACCAGAACTTTTTCACTTCACTCTTTTGCTGACATCAAGATTTCTCTTGCAGCAACTCTATGTAAAAAATTCCAGTGGTTCCCTAGACTTTAAGCATGGTATCACCTATTTCTTATAGCAAGCTGCCCACAATGCAGAAATCACTCCCTTGCCATGACTATCCCTAACACAAGCTGCAAATTGCCCTTGAGAAATCAAACTAGAAGACATAAAGCTGACCAAACTCCTCTCCCATTTTTCTAGAGCATTAACACACCCTAAGAGGCAGTGGTGGCTTTCTCAAATGTAATTCATGTAGATTTGGGCAGCCTTAGCCTAGTCTGGCATGTTATAGTAAATGCAAATCAGGGCTTGTTTCAACAGCCTGCTCCTGCAGAGATAAGAAACCTGTCACAACATCCTGGTTTAGTCATCCATTAGGAAATGTGAACTGAACAGGGGCAAATGTGCAAGGTTAGAGAAGAGAGAAAGGTCTATCAGCTCAGAAAGGTTCTATCAGCTCTTTATCTGTCAGAGAAATTTGTCCTCAGGAGTTTCAGGGGAAAAAACACCAAAACCAAAATTATGAACCACAAACCAATTTGAAATGAAGAGCACCAAAGAAGTGGTCCAGTCCCTGGAGTACATAAAGGTAACTGTAACTTATTGCTGCTTTCCAAAGTAATACTGATTACTTTTTCTTTCCTAAGTCAAAAATAGAAGCCAACCAAATCTGGTTTTAAAAGCCAAACATCTGGTTTAGAAGTAAGCAGAGATGAGGTCACTTTCTAAATTCCTAGTTTCTATGCAGACCTTAAACATTGCAATTATAAATACATATTTTTAAATCCTCTGATGATAAAGTAATTCCTTGAAGTGGAATATGTGTTTTTATTGCCTTGAAAAGTGCTCCAGGTCTGTTGGTGCACATATATTCACTAAACAGCAAAGAAACCCCTGGCTAGTCTGTCATATATTCCTGAAGCACCATTTTCTAGTTAGCCAGATAAGTGATTTGATTAATTATTAAACACTTTTTAGACAGAGAAATGAAATTTGCAACCTACAAAAGAGTCCTGAGGTATCTAACATCCAGTAGTCATCAGCTACTGAAAAATGGAACTGTTTAAAAAATCTTTTGTGAATGTGCTAGAGTGAAAAATCGGAACTTCAAACTCTGATCTAAAATCCTTGTCAGAAATTTGACACAAAAAAAGACTAAATTGGTTTTTCAATTTAATTATCAGAGCTGCCTGTGTATGTTGAAGAAAAGGGAGTTCCAGGGATGCTGACTGCCCAAAATCACCAGTTTTCACATGAAATACAGATCTTATGGTGTGAGGTGGACAAGAAAGGAATATGAAGTACTGCATCTGTACATACTGGTGTGTGGGGCATGAGTAAAACTCAGAGTCATGCTTGGTGTTCTTCCAAGAATAATTCCTAGGCTTTAGTTCCCATATAAAATAACTGCTGCTCTATAACAAAGCCAATATGTTTCAGTCCAGAAATACATGCTTAAGGAACAACCCCAAATAAATGTAATAAGAATAGTTAACAATTTATTTAAGGAAAGAAAATCCATTATCTTTGGGGGAAAAGCAGAACTGGAGCTCACATGCCCAAAGGCCTAAAAAGAATCACTGGGAAACACTTAAGAGTCAATAATAAAAAATACACAATAGTCACCAGGTCAAAAAGTCAAGCCTCTAAGGACAGAAGAGAAAAACAAATATTGAAACAGAAGCAAGTACCACAGCATGGCTCAAATAACCCTTTCACAGAATAGGATGCTAAAGCTTTAAAAAGCAAAATACAGTTATGGAAGAAGAGGAAGAGAAACATCCTGAAAAAATGTGCAGAACTTTCATGTAAGCACAACAGGCAAATCCTGAATGAGTGAAACAGACACTGCACTCCTGGGTGTGTAAAAAACCTCAGCTTCCTATTCAGCTGCTCTTGTCTATGGGATGAAAGCTTTGCAAGTATTTATCACTCCAACATTACTGAAGTTTGATCAGCCTTTTAAACCAGGACAGTACCCATAGATGATGTGTCCTTTGCACAGGATTCAGAGCTTAAACCCAGATTCCCTTTCACCTAAAGCCCAACTCCAACCCATGATGCCAAAATACCCATTCTGTGTGGAGAGGAGGAGATGCTGACAGGAGTTGAATCTTGCTGTCTAAATTATGAGCAGTCTCAGGATTCATTCACACTTTGTTTTTGCCAAATTCAGCTCTTCAAAATGCTGGCTAGAATTCATCAATGTATTGGTTTCTTAGCTACTTGTGCAAATATCCGAGCTCTTAAGAGATAATTTATGTTCAGAATCCACACATCTACCCATTAGCATAAGAACTACCAAAACAGATTGGTTATGTTTAATTTCATGTTTTTGAGGAACTGGGGGAAATCTCAGGAAAAGCACCAAATCAAAGAAACCAAAGAGATTTTTCACTTTAATTCAGATTCCAGTTTTATGATCTAAGCAAATTTCTATTTAAAAAAACACACTTTTTAAAAAAATAAATGGATCAGTAACTGTCCAGAGAGTAAATTGCACTGCTGAAGAAAACTGGCACCAGAAAGCCTCTGAATTTTACTTTGCTGAAATATTTGCTGGCTGAGAAGATTATTTTAGAAACTTGTACTATAGCATGGTTTATATAAAGGGTGTTTAGATTCTCGATTTTTTAATCTTGGAAACCATTCTTATCACTAGCAATATATTTGAAGAATTCCATATATTTTATTTGGTTTAGGAAGAATTTAATAACTACTTAAAATAAAAACATTGCATTTTACCATATACAACTTTAAAGGGCAAGTTACCTTTCTAAAAGACAATCATCTGGCTTAATTGGCAAGCAGGCTCCTGCAGCCTGTGCAACTAAATCCAGTCATTTAGGGAAATCTAAAGTTCTTCAACATGACAAATGAAAATCAGCATCAACTAAAGCAGAATCAGATTTATAAAACAAGGAAATCCAAGGAAATCAGGAAGGACAATAGAAAATGTCAGTCTTACCTCCTGCAACTTGCTCTGAATCCACTGGCCAACAACTGCCAAACTATCACGAGGACAGATGGCCCAAATCATAGTGAGAAAGATGAGTGAGAGAAAATCCAAGAAGTGAACCAGGCTGGCTTTCTCTGCCTGCAAACAGAAATTGTCCCATTTTCATTCCTTACTGTCTGACATTTCTTTAGAACATTAACAGAATTTGGAAACACTTTAAATGTCACTGATTTTTTTTTTTTTCCTGTGGAGCCACAGGAAGAGGGCAAGCACAACATTCCCTGCTTGTACCAAAACAAGCAAACAAACAAACAAAAAATCCAGTTGGATACAAGGTACTTTCAGGCCAGAATTCACATAAGCTGTATACAGCTGGAACAAATACATTCTGCCTATCAGACCCTCTGAGAGACTCAAAGCTGGAGGTAGGATGAAGGCAATGAGCAGGAAAAGTTCTTCAGTAAAAAGGCCAGGAAACATCTCAGTGTGAATGCAAAATCTATAAAAAGACCTCAAAGACTGTTCTTTACATTAATTTGAGAAGAGATAACAAATCACTGAGAGAGGATCATCAATGGGATAAGGGAACAGTACACATAATGTACTTATCTCTTCTTTTCTGCTGCTTTCATTTAAATTCAGAATCCATGAGATTATTCTGTTTTCCAGAGCTCTATTTGACATTGCAACAAATTGATCAGAGCATTTACAAACAGGATCATGCAATACTTCTCACTGTGCCAGCTGGGTGACACCAGATGCCATACAAACAAGAGAAGTTCTTCTTTATTATCAGAAATATTTTTTAGAAGTTTAAAGGGTTAGTTGGCTGAACCAAGCCCAAGAAACCATGATGTGAACTGTTGCTCACCAAAATCATACAAGAATCAAGCTCTGGGTATTCCAGAATTTGACATTCTAAAACTGAGTGCTCCAATAATAACAGTATCAAGTATTTTAAGATACTTTTTAAAGGTGCATACACTTCTTCAGGTATTAACAATTACAGAAGTAACAGAGCTGCTGAGCACCTCCAGCTCTTCATGTCTGTGCTGTAAGAGAGGGATCTGCAGACCAAGCTCTAAATGACTCTTGAAATTGAGTCATAATTTACCTGTACAACTGTGAATAAAACCCTGGCAGCCTTTGTGTTAACAGGGACCACCACAGGTCTTCTGACAGTTATTAAGTGCTACACAAATAATAAAGATCTACTGTAGCAGGTTACTCATTTCAAACTCAATTTTGCATTAATTAGATAGAGTCACACTGAAAACTTGGTTGGTAATGATAGGGAAAATCATAACTAGAGTAATTAAAATGAATAATTTAATAATATTAGACAGCTTTCTTTTAAGACTTACTGCATGTTCCAGCACAGCATGAGCTATTTCATGTCCTAAAATAAATGACAGCTGATGAATATCAGAAACTGCATCCAGTAACCCAGTAAAAACAAACACTTGACCATTCTGTAAACAAAGAGAATAAAAATTAAGTGGGAGACATATCAAGTGCTGTTTCAATATTATTATTTTTTGTGTGATGTACAACTTACTGGAAGCACAAAAGCATTTACACCTGGTTCATCCACCACGTGGATAACCCACTTGAGAGCTGAGACTTGGGGGATGTCCTTGTTGCTTTCAGACAAATGCCCAACAACTCTCTCCACAACCTGGTAGCGTGCATCTGTCTCAGGTAACATCTGGCTTTTGAACTGCTCCATCCACTGAAAAAAAAAAATTCATTGGTCCTAATTTTTAAGGTGGACAAATGTATACAAAACATGTGATTTGAAAATATCCTATACTTGTTCTCTTCTTGTCTCGTGTCTCTGACAGATGGGAATATGGATATGATTTGATATGGTTTATCAAGTTTCACTTTACAACAGGAAATCACAGAAATCAAAATTACAGGACAAGAAGTTACAAAAATTACAATGGACAAGAAATAGTTAAGAATGTTTGCTACATGCATGTTATATGCTTTGTAACCATTAAGTGCTTCTCGTGGAATGGGAATTCTAAAAAAGGACGAGGACAAGATGAGGAGGTAACAGATGAAGAGACTCCTCAGGGTTCTGAGCATGAATTTCAAAACTCATCAAGGACACTACAAGGTTTGTTTGCCCATTTCATTAGCAGGACTATCTCATCACTAAAAAAGCAGCAATTTTTGAGTACTTTCAACTTCTTGTCTAAAATCTTACCATATCGTATTCCATCTGTGACAGCTCCCTAAAATGCTCTTTGCCAAACACCAACAGTCGAGCACGGCCAGTGATGGGTGTCTCCTCCAAGTGGGTAAAATAAAACATGATAAATACAACTCCCAAGCTGCTGACACCCAGCAGGATCTTCCATTTGTTTTTTCTTGCACTTTCTTTGAAGAGTTCCCGTTTATTAGGAGGAAGTGCCTTCCACCAATTTCTTATGCTCCTGTGAGATACAAACAGCGTTAATTTAGGAGATATTTGAAAAGGAATTTGCTACTGTATTCTCTATTACAGCCTCATCTCATGTAGGAGCTTATGGGGGGTTATACTGTAACTGGCTTCCACTCCACTGTATTTCTTCCCTCCCACAGGGAAGGAATGCCCCTTAGTGTTTTGGTTCATCTCCCTCTAGACATGTAAATGAGAAGGAAAAGAGCAAAAAATACATCTAATACCTCTGATAATGGAAAAAAAAGACCCCTTGTTGAGCAAACTGTCAGTCAAACAAGACTACAAACACATCTGCCGTCCCTCCCCACACTCACACTTTGCATGATGGGTCTTGCACTGAAAGGAAAGTAACACAGTATTTTACCTGCCAAGAATGATGGCAAATAATTTCTGAGCTGGCTTCACAATAATCCAGAAAAGAGGAACTGGTGCAGCCTGAAGTGATGGTGATATGTGAAAAGACCTGTTGATCTGAATGTTCCAAGCAGCAAAGTGACGTGGGGGTTGTCCTACAGAACTGCTCAGGAGGGATGGGATCTTCTCCCCCAGTGCCTGAGAAGACTGGGAGAAAAACCTTCCTGAACTATGGTTTGCATTCCTGTACACTTCCTGTCCACTTGTATGTGGGACATCCAAAAGACATCTCAGTCCTTTACCAATCAAGTTTCTATAGGAGTCAGGGTTTCCAGTCAAAAAACAGTTTCTAGTATTTCCACTCAAATCCAAGCTTTGGCATCTATTTCTGTCACCCTGACTTCGGTACCGTCCTGTGTAAGACCTAGAGAGATTACTGCACTTCCTCTGCTTGCACAAAGAAGCCAAATGAGACAAAATACAGTTTCTGCCCGACAGCTTTAGACCACAGATGATATTCATAACTTCTTTGGCTGGTTACCCTGAAAAAAAGAAAAAAAAAAAAAATAAAAGAGCAGACTGGTATTAAGAAGCCCACCCAAACAAGAAACTCTGCATCGTTATTTCATTTTCGCCTGAACAGACACTATGTATTAGTTTGTCAACATCTGCATTGCACAAGAAGAGGTCACAGTCACAACTGCATCCGGTTACAGTTGTAAGACATCCATCTGCTTCCGACTGTGAAAGATATCAGTATCTTGCATCACTGAGAATAAAACAAGGTGCGATTTATTTTTTTCCTTTCACTTGTATTACCAGCAGATCAGAGTGACTGCAGGTGTCCCTTGTGGGTCATCACCTTTCTGCGCAAGGCTCCTGCCCCCCAGTGCCATTCCTATACATGAGGAAAACCAGGATTTTGATTTTGTGTCACAGAATCTGTGAACATATTGCTCGTACTTTACTCCTGGCCTAGAAACAAAACACGGCCAAAGCAAGTGTCGGCCAGCCGGGAGCCTCTAGCTCACGGACATGGAAATGCCTTGGCACGGAACTGACCCAGGCCCTCCCGCCTGAGGGGCCCCGCCGCCCTCACTTTCACCCTCTGGCTCCGATCGCGGCCTCTCCTTCTCCCCTAGCCCCGCCACCCTGGGGGGAACCGCGATTATCGTGGCATAGGCTGATGCGAGGAGCCGGGAGTGGGGAATGAGGAAGACGAGTCACTCTGAGGCGCCCGCCCGGATAATGGCGGGCGGGGAGGCGGGGGACAGCTGCGGCCGCCTCACAGCTGCGCGTCCCAGGGACCGACCTCCTCCACCGGGCTCCCCTACTCACCACCGCGGGAGGCGGCGGCGGAGGGGCCGGACCGCGGAGCCGGTGTCGCTACAGGGCCGGGGTGGAGAACGGGAGGTGGGACGGGCGCCGCGCCGCTGCAGCGGGGGGCCCGCGTCCCTTCCCTCAGGCGGGGCCGCCGCCGTTCCCGCCGCCGCCGCCGCTCCCCTCAGGCGGCGCCCGCCATTTTGTGGCAGCGCGGGGAGCAGGGGCGCCCCTCTTGAGGCGCAGAGCCCGTTCTCCTGCGTGCCGTAACTGTGGCTTTGCCCGCGGTGTTTCCATGTCGCCTGGCTGCAAAATGTGGAATATGTCAGGATTATTTTAAATCAGCGTGTTCTTTGATGGAAGATCTTTGTATGTTTCAAGCCTAAATCAGCTTCCCCTAGTCAAAGACATCTGGGAACTGAGAAGGTTTAAGGATGTAGCAAATCAAGATGTTGATGTATATCTGTGTATACATTGCTAACTCGTCAGAGGAACGTGTATGTAAATTAGTAATCAATCGTAATAGAAGGGCTGTGCTTGGAAAGTTACTAACTCTGAAATCCTGCTTATAAATAATGGCTGGAAAAGCGTGGTGGTCCTGCTTGATTTGTGGACTCCAAGAACCGGAGTGCAGCTCTGAAATAAAAACTGTCTCAAGTGTATAATTATTGCCTTGTTGCACACCAGGTAAAAATCCCATTTTGTGGGCAGCAACCTCATGGCTGAGAGCAGCCCTGAGTTGAGACCTTCTCACTTTGGAGCCAGGTGGAGGTCAGTCCTTCTCCCAAGTAAAAAATGTTAGGGCAAGACAAAATGGCCTCAAGTTGTGCCAGAGGAAGTTCAGGTTGGACATGGAGATCAATTTCTTCACAGAAAAGGTGACTTGACTAAACATTGGAATGGGCTGCCCAAGAGGGGTTCAAGGAATGGCTGCATGTGGGACTCAGTGCTCTGGGCTGGTTGACGAGGTGGGGGTCTGTCACAGGTTGAACTCACTGATCTTAGAGATCTTTTCCAAGCTGATTGACTCTGCAATTCTGTTTTTGAGGACCTGAAATGGGAAGTGGGTCCTGCTGCCAAAGGGCTGGTGACACTCCCAGGCAGGGAGCAGTCAGATCTGCTGCCAGAGCAGGAGCAGAGGTGATGTTTTTCCCTAGAAAATAGCAAGCTGCTAACTTAATGTGTGGCTCTTGTCCTACTCCTCTGGCTGACAAATACATCTTGAGTGATGTGATGCGAAAAACAAGTTATTTGCTGAGGGAGGGTGAGGCTGGGATGTGTGGTAATGACAGGGCAGCCCAGGCTGCACATAAGCCCTTGTGCCTTGAATGTAAACAGAGGCCCTGTTGCTGTGGAAGGTAAGGAAACACAAATCTTTGTCTTCCAGAGCCACATCCTCTGTGTATGAGCATAGCTGAGTTCAGTGTTTGTTGAGGTATTCCTTATTCCACCTGTTTTATTACCAGAGCCCTCCTGTGACAGTTCTTAAGCACTGATGGTCATTGCCAAGGGAAATAAGTAGTGACCCGTTGTTGCAGTCCAGGCCAAGAAGGAACTTTATTTAGTGATAATCTTATGATTTCCTCTGACACAATTCTTTTAAGACCTGCCCAGGCTCCATTATCATAAGAAGCACGAAGAGTAAAATCTGTCAGTCAGTAACACAGCATTAATTTTTGTGACTGTCTGCTCCAGTCACAAAACCAGCTGAGCTGTAGCAGCAGAAAAACACTTTGTCTAACCCAAGGCTTGTGTGTGTCCTAGCTGTCAGGAAATGAAGAACTGAGATGAAAGCTCTCATCAATGGCCTTACTACACTTGGTATTTTCTTCCTTTTATTGTTTTCTCTATCTAGCATTCTCCATCCCTAAGCCATTCAGGCCTTCTACCATTCTTTCTATCATTTTTCCACCTCAGTGTCTCCACTTTTTATTGAGTGCTGAAAACACACTGGTTTGGAGTTTCTTCTTTGCATGTTTCTTTTTGCAATTATTTGTTTCTCCAGTGCATTATTTAACTCTGTATAGAGCATATAGGACTTATTCCCGTATCCTTGGCTAAATTCTTCTTAAAATCAATGGATGCTTTGAGTGTGGAAGGATGAGGCTAAAAATTGTGCTCTACATTTTGCACTTCTAAAGTTTCCCCATGCATCATTGCTTGCAATTAAAACTCCAAAGCAGACAAGCAGCAAATACAGCACAGGTAATTATAGGATCTATCAAATACCAGCACTAAATATATCTCTAGATGAAAATCTGGTAAACAGTTGGGCAATTGGAAAGTTATAGAGTGTTTGGATTTTTTTTTCCTTTAAATACATGTGTAGTGGAAAAAACATTCCAACTTGTAATTTATATTATTGCTTCTCTTGAATTTTAATGAAGACATAATGAAGACGTGTGCATACAACTTTTTTTTTTCTTGAGGAAATAAAATAGAATATTCTCTGGTAAAGAGAGGTAGATTAAGACAGTTTTGTGGCTGAGTTTTTGTTTACAAGCGTCATCTTTTCTACAAAAAAAACCCTATAATTCTCATTTCAGAAGAAGACAGAAAGCAAATTTAAAATGTTAGGACTGCAGAAGACCTATTTAGAAGTCATAAGTGATTTCCTAAGTCCAATTAAACAATTAACACCTTAACAGGTACAATTTTCCTGTGTGGGTGTGTCCATTAGTATTTGTGTATCTCTTTATATAAGTAGTTGTTCTGAATTAAATGAGGTTTTGTATATGTATGAAATTACTCACACAAACAAATGCCAAATCAAATAAAAGTAATGAAAAGTACTTTAACACTGAATATAAAAAGTATTTTCTGTGCTTGGTAAACAAATACTTTAGTGTTTGGTACTTAAGTCTCTCTGGTACCAATTTTGATCATGACAAATAAAAAGTTGTCAGTTAAAATATACAGTCTTCAGCTTCAAATGAAAAACTCACTGTAAAATATTAAAATATTTGGATTTTATATAAATCCAAGGAAAAACTAATTATTAATTGATAGTATTGTAATTCAACTTTCAGTGTAATTTATTTCTGTCCTTGAATGCTGGGCTAAAATCCTGGCTGCAAAAATGCACTCCATCACCTTCTGCAAGTCAGAAATTGGATTTAATTCCATTTAGTCTGTTTGCCCAGTTGAAATATCAGGAGTTCACATTCATTTAAAAGATCAGACAATGCTTTTCATTAATGTCAAGATTTTTTCCAAATGTTGTGCACTAGAATATTCTGCCTTGTCCACTGAGTGTGTTGTGTTATGTACTAACTGTCCTTTGCCCTCCTCTTCCCCACTGAGATACCAGTCAGAGGATACTCTTTAAGAATTGAATAGATATTAACTATTGTTGCATATTATCTGTTGTTATGTTTTTTAAAAAGTAGATTTAAAATCCAGAAAATGAAGTTACCGAACCACGCAGAAATTTACTGTAAAACTGTTCCTCTAAAAGTTGTCATAAAATTCAATGCCCAATTTAATTCCAAAACATGAGTGAAGAGGCTAGAAATAAGGAGTGCTCTTTTTGTTGCCTTCTACTTGTTCCAAGCAGCTTTTCTGGGTGCAACCAGAGCAGCAAAAGTGCTGAGATTTCTCACTTCAAACCTTACAAGGCCAGGCATTTATCTCAAAAGATAAATTTGTCTCAAAAGAACCACCTGAAAAAGGTTGGGTGCATATACCACCAGTACTGCTGGGCCCACATGTAAAAACCTCAGTGGAAAATGAGCAGAGCACATTTTCATAATTCAATCTCTCATTTAGATAATGCAAAGTCTCCCTAATTGTTTCTGTGGCGCTTGATTGGAGCTGGAGTGGGGCTGTAGGAGTGTCATCCCTCAGGGACCAGGGATCATCAGGCAAATGAGATCTGGATCTTGTCAGGCTGCCTGGCATGGAGGAAATTTTAACTAGCTGAAGCCTGGTACAAGAGATTTGGTTAGAACTGCTGAAAAATAATAGTAAAAGTTCTGGAAACTCGTTTTTCCTGCTTTGATAGCAATGGTAATGACTAAAGATTAATTTTAGCATTGACAAGAAAAAAAAAAATAATTGCAGTATTTAAAACCCTGAGGCAAATCAGTGGAAATGCTTTGGAAAGGATAATTATACCTGTATAAGGAAGATCAGTTTAATAGCATTAACTGGCCCAATTAAGGAGAAGTGGAGGAAGTGCCAATCTGTTACTTCTTTAACTGTTCACTAAAAAAGTGGTTTCGATATTTGAGCAGTAAATATTGGTTTCCAGGATGATTCCCCAAAGTTTAAACATTTTGAGAAGCATTGAAGGGATCTTGTCTCCAGTTGTCCATAACATCCCAGAGGTGTTTCAAGAGGGACTTCAGTGTATTTACAAGGCAGTTGTTAAGATTCTCATCAGTAAACTCATCTGGCATAATCCCAGTCTAAACATACCTAAAAGATAATTCTTAAGTGAGGGAAGATGGGACAAAAAGAGGATTCTTTGCTGTTCCACAGCAGCAGCAGCAGCAGGTTGGACTGTTTTGCCACTGCTAAGAGCCAGAGGCTGCAGAGTGGTGAGTGCAGAGGAGGATCTGCTGCCAGGAGTTTTCCCTCCCGAGGGCTTCCCTCTCTGACAAACAGTGATGTGTGTGTTTTTAATGCAGGTGTGGAGCACACAGGTGTGTGCTCACAGCAACACCTACAAACCAGCACTTAGGGCATTTAGTGTCAGAGAATTCCAGGGCACATACTCAGAGATATCAGCAGACGTGGATTTTACCAGGGGAAGTAGAGAGAACAGAGTTTAAGAGGGTTTTAATCCTTATCTTTCATTTCCTTGCTGTAGTGCTGCCATTGCTTCTGGCACTGTGCTCAGATCGTGAGTGGTACAGAAGTTTTAGTTGAAAGCGAAGGCCAAAGCTCACTTGGTGCAGTTGCCCAGGGGTAGTGGCACTGTGTGCAAAGGGCAGCACCGGCCTCTTCACAGTTGGAGTGCAGACAGGGGATTTTTTTCCTCTGCACATGTTTAATTTGAGCTTTCCAAGGCAGCCAGTTGGAACTGCAGAACATAATTTAGGCAGCAGCCAGCTCTGGCCTTGTTAAAGCAAGCACACCCCCCTTTATAACCCAAACAGGCAGCAGCACAAAGGCACTCTCTGCTATCACCCACAGAACCCAGAACCCACTGCAGAGAGCACAGGGCTCTCTGTTTTATTTAATTACTTAAATAAAACAAGCAAACATTCCATTAAAACAGGATGATGTAATCAGGGAAAGGATAGCTAGAAATCTTAGAGTTAACAGCCTCAAAATGTGAATAATAAAAAGCACTTCCATTTTGTAAAGTTTAAAGCTGGAAAAGGGTTCATTGTTTCTTTTTCAGTGAGAATATCAGGAGTGGTAAGTCAAACAGGCAGAATGTCATGGGCTGTTACAATAAAATATGAGATCTGCCATGTGCAAAAAAGATTTGGTGTGAGAGGTGGCAGGAGAGAAATGAGTACTCAGCAGGGGGCATGGGTCTGTTTGCTTTATTCAAGTCCACATCCTACAGTAGCTCAACACAGTTTTATTCAAGTAGAATGATCTAGTCCAAGGAGAGGTTCTCTGAGCCCTGTGCTTCAATTGATCTCATTTTATTGATTAACTGCAGATATCTTATCCCTCCTATTCACCAACCCTAGTGCATTTCCAGTCCCTGACCAGTGTGCAGTCCACTGTGCTGAAGGACTAGCAAAGAAATAACCAACCATAACTCAGGGCTTTCATAGGGCAGTCCTTTAATGAATAATAAAAATATGAGTGGCACTACAACAGCCTCTCTTCTCAGTCTCAGCTACTAAAAAGAAAAGCAGGAGCCAAGAAAGAGGCTGACACTGTTATCTGTTAAGATTTTTTTCAACAATTAGTCACTTTAGCCTCTCCTACCGAATGTTATGTCTAAACGTTTATATTATAATATAAAATCTCATCATTCACCTTGAAAATAATATTTTTTCCTATGATGGAAAAGAGAAAAATGCAGGGATTTTAAAAGACTGGGAAAGCCACTGTAGATGTCCAGAAAAGGCTGTACATCTCATGATCCCTGATTGAAGGACAGCACCAGCCTCTCAAACACATGGCTTTGACCTGCTCTGCATAAGTTAACAAATTGGTTAAGCAGTGTACTTGGAAAATTTTTATTCTCATCCTACATTTCTTCAGCTGAAGGCTGCTCAGCTCTAGATTTTTAATTATAAATGTCTACTTGTGAAATTGTGTGGAGTTGGGCTAAGTTCTGAGTTTTCCTATGATGTGGAAAGATCCAGCCTAGATCTCAAATTCTCACTTTATCTTCTCTCAGACAAATGTGTATTCCTGACTGACAAACAACCAGCTTCAACGTGTTGCTGTAAGGCACACGATGAATTATAGACCCTGCTCCAAAACTGTGAATGTATTAATGCTGCTGCTGCTGCAATTGCATACAAATCTTATTTTGGGAAAACATGATGCATCTGCCCCAAAGTATGTAACCAGGATTTTCCAACAGGTAAGTGAACAAGTTTGAGGTCAAATGGAAATGCTGCATGTTGAACCAAATGTTATTACCTAACAGTGTCTATAAACAAAGGCAGAATCAGAATCAAAGCCTTTTTTCCCTGATATCCCTTCCATTCAGTAGAACTAGAGCTGCATTTTGGTGGTTTGCTGTGGAAGCAGCACATTCCTGACTGTTGTTAGAATTACAAATGAGCAACACTGAAACCAATTCAGAGAAGAAAAGAGCTGCTGGGCCTGTGGCAGTGCCCAGGTGGAGCAGGTGCTGCTGCAGGAAGCAGAGAGCGTGATGGACTTAGACATCCACATACAGCACAGAGAGTGGAACTGACAATATCCCAACATTCAACAAGCAGCATTATTTTCTTTAAAATGTCCTTCACAGACCACTCCTGGTCCAAACAGGGAATGCAGCAGATGAGCAGGTAGCAAAGCAGTCCCATTGTGTGTTGGCCAAATTCCAAGTTCAGTAATTACACTCTGCTCTTAAATTCCCCCCACAGCTCAGTTGGAATAAAGCTCTTTTTCTGCCTGTCCCGGAGCATTGTGCAGTGTTTCTGTGAAGCTGTACAACACTGAAAAATATCTCCTCCCATTAAAACTGCCCAGGGAATTTAGGTAGACAGAAAGCTATTACCAGAGCTGGAATGTGGGCAGAACACCAAGGTTAACTTACACTTGCATGGGGATCAAGAGATCTTTGCTGACGAGGAGTGTCAGACCCTTATTAAAGAGCACAAGTGGGAATAGCTCACTGTGCTGCCTGAATACAAACCCAGGAACTTGGGATCTCCACCCCTGGAAGCAACCCAACACCTGGGATGTTTCCTAACAAATCACTCTGATGTTGCAGAGTATCTTAGCATTATCTTATAGGATTAGTTAGTAATATTCATGAAATTATTTGCTGATAAAAAAAGTTCCAGAAACTTTTGTTTTTCAAAGCCCCCATGAACTAAAAACAAACTGCATTTTAAAGAAGTCTACCATGAGAAAAGCAGCAATATAGCCCAAATATGCTGAGGCAAGTGTTTTAATTTCAGTAAATAGATACACCAAGAACCCCACAGAGTATTTAAGTATTTAAGCAATCTGAGCCAGGCCTGCAGCAGGAGTGAAAGCCTTCTGTGTTATGTTAAATAGACAGCTGTAACAGTTTTCTTACCCTCCAAAGCAGGAGTCATTTAAAATATTTAGGTAACTGACTCCCAAATTCATGTCTACCCCAAAAATTTATTCTAACTAAACAAGAATAATTTAGAACATTCACTGTACAAATTCCCGTAGGAAGGAAAAAACTCCAAATCCATCACATATACCGAGTCTGTTCTTTGTATTTTGTGCCTTTTCCTTTTCTTCCTGTGGTTGCCGTTCTTCTTTCAGCTCAGGGCAGCTCTAAGCTTGGGGCTTTAATTTCCCTCATTTCTTTACACTCAAATTTTTTATATGTCCTGCTGTGCAGCCACCTGAGGACGAGCAGCATGGTGATGCCAATGCCGGCAGTGAGGAGCACCACGGTGACCACAGCACCAATGCCAGCTGCCAGCTGCCTCATGGAGAACTCTGGGGGCTTTTCATCCACATAGTAAATCCCGAGCTTCTCAATAGCCAGAGCATCTCCATTGACCGAGACAGTCAATCTGCTGTTGGATGGAAACACGGAGTCATTGTTCACATCTTTTTCAAAGTAATAGGCCACGTCAGCTATATCTACATCCCACCTGGGCTTCTTGTTCTGGTCCAGGCGGATTTGGATAAGGGGGGGGTCGTACTTGATGGCCGCGATGTACTTGGGGTGCAGCTTGTACCTGCTCTCAAACAGCTGCCTCAGGGCCTTGGCCACGTCGGGAACGGCGAAGGCACTGGAGCTCCTCTTGTGTGTCAGCTCCATGTAGATCCACCTGGTCCGGACCAGCTCGCTGCAGCTCAGGCTGCTGCCTCCCTTCTCGGTCCTGCGCACGCCCGCAGTGTTCACGCACCAGCAGGTGCTGGACTGGTTGCACTGCCTGGCCTTAAACACCCCGCTGTCCTCGCAGTCGGGGTTGTACATGCCATCGCTGTCTGACACCCCCTGGGGAGGTCTCCAGAGGCGCTTCTCCTTCAGGGGCATCATTTCTGCCTTCATCAGGAAGCATTTAGAAGTCAGGGTTGAGCAGTCTACAGGGTGATCTGAACCTGCCAGCCTGCAGGTGCAGTTCCCTGGGCCGTCCTGGGCACACACTGCCCACTTGTTGGTCTCACAGGTACAGCTGTCGTGGGCTGGTGAAGCGACTGCCAGCATCAAACCCAGCACAACCCCAAACAGAGGCTCCATAGTGCAGGAGAAAAGCACAGATAAAGTCCTGAGCGACAGCAGGCAGCATCCAATGCTTTAATCCACTAATGGAGGCTGCTCATTCCCACACACTGGCGTGCTGCTCCCTTTATTGATTCAAATCAGACCCACCAAACAGGTTCTTCTTCCAAAACATCTGCCATCTCCTTCCCAAATCCCAGCCAACAGCTTCCCAGCTCCCTGTTACTTCTCAGGGAGTGGCACCTGCCTCCAGCTGCCTCCCTCGCTCCTGCTTGATGAGGAAACAACAGGGAAGAAAAGAGACAGCAGCCAAGCTCCTGCCATGGGCTTCCGTTATGGATTAAAGACGAGCAGCTGGCCCTTTTCCTTATTTAGACTTTGTATGGGCTGTATGCAAATGGCTGTTTAAAGAGGTTCTTCCTTTTCTGCAGGAAATCCTACTCCTCCACTTCCATCATGGTTGTTCCTGTGTCTTTCACTGCACAGCACCTCTTATCATTCCACTATCTAGATTCTTTTCAGTTATGGACTTTCTACTTTCATAGCTTTATTAAATAAAGCCTTTGGGAGTTTGATGGTTGCTGCCTGGGGCATCTGCTGTTCAAGAGGAACCACAGCTGACCAGGCTGATGGCTGTTCTCCTGCAGAAATCACCCTCATTTTCCAGCATGGAAAGCTTCTCTCCCACCTTTCCTTTGGCACATGCTCATCCCAAGGCAGCACTAGGAATACTGATTTTCATGCTTATGTTGCCCTTACAAAGTTGTTTGTTATTTCTTAAGAAAATTTTCAATCTGAACTTTAATAATGCCTTTCACAGAACATTCCAGGGGCTCTCGACTCTCCTAGTGATCTACAAACCTGTCTTACCATTTCCATGTGCTTTGGCAGCAGCTGACAAAGATTTTCCAGTTTGCATTAAGTCAGTCCCATTCATCTGATTTGCCAAACCCTGTCAGACTGTTTATAAATCATTATTTTGAGACCAGTAATGACCACAGAGCAGTGTGTGCACTGCTCTCCCAGCCACGTGCCTTGCAGTCAGCTCCTACCTGTGTGCTGCTCACCTGAGCACTGCCCCACTTCCAGGGCCTGCCAGCTCCTGCACTCGTGGCTCTGTGCACACTGGGAAGGACCCTGCCTGCCAGGGAATAGGTGTAAAATCAGAGCTCCACATGGAAATGGGATGTAAATACCCTCTGCCAAAGCAGGACACAATCTGGATATTCCTTCAGGTAATAATAACTGCAGTTAGCTTTCTTGGAAAATAATTGAGATCTACAGCTAAAACTACTATTAAAACTGCCAGGTAAGTCAATTTGTCATGTTGATGATTCTATAATAGTTTAGCAACTCTTTTCCCATTTCTGAGTCATTCATTTACCCACACTACAATAATGTCCTTTTTTCTTTTAATTTTCACATCCCTCCTTCAAAGTCAAAATCCATTTAACTATCACCTACCTCCTCATATCTTGTCTATATTTTATTTCACATTATTTAAATGCCAAATGTGAAATATAGTTCAAAATAAAAGTGCACTTCTTCATTGACTTTTTCTTTTACTGGTGGATTTTCCCCTCTGTAAATAAGGAAGGAACGGACTTACTTTGAAGACAAGTTTTTCCAACTATATATATATATATATATGTATATGTATATATCCAACTACTTATATATATTTATATATATTTTAAAAATGTAATGCCTCTATGACACCAAAAAAAGTATTATTTCTTTTAATCCATGCTAAGCTGCAACAGTACTACAAGAGTTAATTATTTAGAACAGCAGGCTGTAAAAGGAATAATCCTGTAGGAAATGTGGAGTGTATTATTTCTTTGGTGATCTCTGCTTCCATGGAAACAATTTCTCAGCACAATTCTAAACCTTGTAAAAGTAGGGCAGTAGGTTTATGTAAAGCAGCAATTAAACAACCTGAATACTTTTATCTAGGCCATTAAATACTTTGTCCAGCATCACATGTGATTACAGTGCTCACTGGGATGTTAAACCACCGGCTGCTTCCCGTGGGGATGGATGAAGCCCTTATCCCTCACTTCCTTGGGGCTGCACAGCACCAGCACAGCACCACTCCCTCCTGTGCAGACACTTGGGGTGCTCAGCTGTGCCACACCCTCCTTTTGGGGTGCTCAGCTGTGCCACACCCTCCTTTTGGGGTACCCAGCTGTGCCACACCCTCCTTTTGGGGTGCACTGTCCTCCTCCACAGCCTCTCTTGACCCTACAGCCACTCTGTCCTCAGTGTTCTGTGATCTGTGATCCAGAATCCCCCATGATTTTCTTTTTTTCTGAAGTCACTCCTGATATCATAACCCAATCAAAAGTGATCTGCCTTTTCCTTTCTGCACTGCATGCTTTTCTGAATACTTTCTTAAAATTTTCTTTTAAATTTTAACACTCTACTTCCTCACATCTTACTGTCATCACCTGCAAATGTAACCAAACCCTTTATTTCAGTACCTAATATGCTAAAGCAAAAATTAACACTAATATTGTAATGCTGAATCCGGGAGAGCTTGACTGGAACCCAACAGAGGTTCAAAATTCTCCTCCCAGCAGCTCTAACTGGAACTGTCAGGACATTGACACTAGGAGATTTTCCAGACTGGAACCCAGCAGAGTGGATTCTCTGCAGCACAGCAGAAGGAATCTGGTAACAGAACTGGAACCAGCACACCTGGATCGGATCGGGGCAGGCACTGTGGCTGATGCAAAGGGACTTTTC
The DNA here is from genome assembly GCF_023055355.1 of Agelaius tricolor. Lineage (NCBI taxonomy): Eukaryota > Metazoa > Chordata > Aves > Passeriformes > Icteridae > Agelaius > Agelaius tricolor. The sequence goes on from NW_027269271.1 coordinate 27,481,315, forward strand.
CTCCAGGATGTGCCCCTGCCAACCCCTCACTGCTGATTCAGGACTGTGACCTGCGTGCCGAACACCATGCCAGCATCCCTGCCCCAGCGCCACTGCATCATCTCCTGATGGAGACCAAAGCACAGCGGCTGTAAAACACGGAGGGAAACACCTCCTGCCCGGATGCGCTCCCTGGCGCAAGTTTACCGAACACGCTGCTAAGAAGAGTTGCACTCCGAGGAGTTCCGAACCTCTCTCGCAGCAGCTGTGACAAAGCTCCCTCTGCTGGAACGCAGCTTCACTCTTTACTCAGTGCCACGGACACGGCACACAGACATCCCAGAGCCCGCCTCGGAGCCGAGCTGTTACAAACACAGACACATCGTTCTGGGTATTGCAGGTGCAGCCTTTATTAGTAGACTCTTGTCCGTCATCAGGCAGAAATAGCAGAGAAGCAAGCAAAGGAAAAAAGTCCTGAATGAATATCAATGGCAACAGTGTTAACTTTTTACTTGGTTATGGATTTTGCTTTTTTCAACTGAAATGGTTTTGGCAAGTTCGTTAGTTTAAAAAAAATAAAATTAGGGCTGTTCCCTCCCCTAGCACACAAGATCTGTGTCCCTGTGAGGCAGCACTGCTGGAAACTGGGAGAGTCAAACATGATTCAGCCAACAAATGCCCATAGGGATATTTGCCAGAAGTGACATCTTGGGGCGGGTTATTGGGGTTTATTTTGTGGGTTTTTTGTTAATTTCTTTTTTCCTTTCCTAACCTGTTGAATTCCAATTTCAATTGTATCATTCTACCCCCTACTCAACAATTTCTCGTGCCCTGAGCAACAACTTGGTAATGTGTAACACTGGTCCTATGGAAAGGAACAGCATATTAGTCTGCACAGATCCACTGAAACAAAGCCTGGATGGGGGAAAAAAAAGCTTTTTAATACAAAATTTTCATGCCTAAAATGTGTTTGGTAGAACTGGTATATTAGTTAAACAGGTTTTTATTTCCTGGGAAGCATGCAACTTCCAAATTCGTATCATTAACCACTCAGTGAAACTAAATGATGAAAAGTAGGTTAGTTTATTTTCTTACCCTGCCTCCTGCCAACAAAATCATTACTCAGCATCACAACTGTGCTCTTTCCAATCCTATAGAATTCTGTGTGCTAGACTGGATCCTGATGGAACAAGCATTGTATTTTCTCCACACCACCCTGCAACAAACACTTGGAATTCTGGAGCTTTTATGTGCATAACAAAGGCTCAATCCTGCCCCATGTCCTCAGAAAAATTGCTTCAAAAGTCTGGGTTCCTAAAAAATTTCCTTATATAATACCACTGTTGAATACAACAATACAACTGTGTGACTTTACATCAGTGATCACTAAAGAGGGAAGCAGCCAGGACATTGTTAGCACTACTTGGGTAATGCTGACCCATCCCTAAGGGGCTGGGAATAAGATGTGGAACATGAGCAGTATTTATTTACTTCATGGTGCTCTGACAACAGAGGTTCCAAATTCTCCTCCCAGCAGCTCTAACTGGAACTGTCAGGACATTGACACTGGGAGATTTTCCAGAAAACTGCCAAACTGTAACCCAGCTCCCCATCACTGAGGAGAAGGAATGCTCTCCCACCTGGAGTGTAGCCCAGCCAGGAATCCAGGAATCCATGCAAAAGTGGTGGTCAGGAAGCCCCAGAGATGAGAGTTTAGAGCAAATGCAGACTGAGCCAACAGGCCAGAGAGAGAGATGGATACACCAAGTAGTAAATTACACACGGTAGTGGGACCTACAGCTGTGCACCAGCACATCTGAACATAGAGAGAGCACACAACACCCACCAGTACTTTTGAGTCCACAGCTCTTAAATCACTGAGTTTCAAGGGCTCACATTTTCATCTGCTCAGGTTCTGCTCCCTCCCCTTAGTGACAGAGACTCATGAGGCCTGATAAAAATGTAACATTAACTTCCCATGAAGGAGTTCCCTCCTTGGGATGCAACTCCATGATTTTAAAGCTTTTCAAACTCTTCATACAAACAAAAAGTTGAAACATAGAAAATCTCAAAATTCCATTTATGTTATGTAGAACTATATATATATATATATATATATATACACACACACATATTTTCTTAAAATAAAAATTGGGTCCATTGTCTCCCCTCTAGATATAAACTCCAAGTCTTGCTTGAAACTTTCAAATATATTTTAGGCCTCTCTGAGAAACTCTGCCCAAGATAAACATGTGGAAATAGTAATACCTGTAGACAAGTCAAGTTTCCTTAGTATTTAGAAAGCAACATTTAAAGCACATTTTTTTCTAAAAAGATTCACAGTGATACAGCTCATGAAACATTTCCAAGTTGCAATCAGGAAACTTCTCAATCAAGATCAATCTGTGACTGATTTATCTAAATATATACCTGTATGAAATCATAACTGAGGAACTGATTTAAACAAGTGTTTTTCTATTGAACTGTACATTATAGAGAAGACTCTGAATATAAAAGTGGGGATCAAAAACACACATCCATTTTGTGCTCAAAAACACAAATCCTTTTCTGCTCGTTACACTCAGTTTGCCATCAATCAGGAGCTCTGGTTTCCACAGGAAACAGTGGCAATTAGAAGTGGACAAACCACAATGATCTGGAGAACAACATAAAACCTCCCTGTAGAATGGAAGGTCAGAAAGAGGTAAGCTGTAGTAAGACAGGAGTTAGCATTTCCACTGGAAACAAGCACAGCCACTACTGAGAAGTCATGAAACTTGTCAGCTTTTTCTCCCCAATATAGAAGTAGGATGGCAAAGAATATGCCAAAAAAGCTACTTGACCATCAAAATCAATGGGGAAATGTAATATGAAAAATAATAGTAAAAAAAGAAATTGGGCAATATGTTTTGCTACAACTGGATGAAACTTCTTACTGGACACAAGGAAAGTCTGAGCTACAAAACTCTCATTTCAGTTAAGTTTCCCTTCTGTGAACTCATTCAAACTTACACTCCCTAAAGCAAAGGAACAAATCCATTCTGAGTTAGAGGTGCACTTGTAGATAAAATCATTATAGAAAATTCCCAAACTGAAAGACTTGAGAGAGGACAAGCTCTCCTCACAGACTGATGCACAGCATTCTTGACAGGGTGTCCTCCTTCCCAAACACCAGGCTGGTCAATCATTAACTCCATGGCACTCATCAGCATTAAGCATTCCTCAGGCACACAGGTCACACATTAGGAGCTTCTGAAGTGTTTTTCAACCACAACAATGAGATGACACTGGAGTCTTAACAGTCACTACTAAAAGGGATAACAATTCTGAAAGAGCTGACATAATGGAGAGGAGGGGAAGAAATTAAAAAATGAAATCAAAATTCCAAAGCCATCACACTGGCAATTCGTGTGAACGTTCATTCTCACTTCCTTCAGCATCTTTTTCACTCTTGTATGTGGAAAGGAATAAGTTTTCTATCTGAGTCAAGAACTCTTCAGCAATGAGGCAGTTTGTTACCTTGCCCAAAGTCTTCCTCATGCACTCCAAAAGCTAGGCAAAAGAAAAGGAAATCTGTTTTAAATTGTCATTTCCCCCCTCTTTTATGTGGTAAGTATTGCAAAGAGATTTTTATTTATCTATTTAGGATGAACACTACAAAAAGTATTTATCCATTGTAAATTTAAAAGGAACAGGGCGATCTAAACCCAAGTCTTTAAAACCAATTACCCAACAATTGAATTTCAGAGCATTCTACCAACTCAAGTTTAGTTTTACAATTTATAAGCAAAAATGTATTGAGAGGGAACAAAAAAAAAAATCAATGTGTGCAATTACTGCGTGCAAGTTTTCTGTTTATGTCTTTTGCTTTGGGCAGAGTTTGTGTCTTGTTTGTGCCATAATGGTACAGCTGCCACTAGTCAGAGCTCCAGAGCAGTGACCACACTGACTGGAAAATTTAAAGCTCCTACTTATCCATGACAAACACGGCACAGCATTATTTTACTGATGGAACAAAGGACCAGGAAGGCCAAATCTGCTCCTGAGACATGTGCAGGTCTTGACACTGAAAGCACACAAAATGCTAAGGAGAGACCTGAGTAATTAATTGCCATTAATTCCCCTCAAACTTGGTGTCTGCACATAACCACCCCCACCTCTCTGAGAGGAGGATCTTTATTTTCACTGTGTTGAAAGTAAATAAGCTGCCCACAAAATTAATTTATTAATTTACATCTCTGATTTGTAAAAGTGTAACTCCATGTGACTTCTGACATGAAACAGAGTTGCATTTAAAAAAAACATCTACTATAAAAAAGTTAAGAGAAACAAACTTACTTTCTGCAAACAAGTCAGGTCAGAATCTCTATGAAAAATTTTATCCATGGGGACGCTGCTGTTGGAAGAAAAACAAACAGGAGTGCTGGAGAAAGCAGCCATGGGTCTTGACTGAAAGGTAACAATAAATGTATAAAAATTCCAACCTGCCTGGTTGTAACAGAAGTGGACACAAACCTGTGGCAAAATCTGTATTTCTCAATTATCCACCTTGTTTTTTCAAATACTAATTCCCACTGTGGCTCCTCCAACATCTGTTCCATTTCAAATTTGTAGGGCAGGCCTGCAACCAATTGAAGATCATTATTCAGTGTTTCTGCTACACTCCACTGTTTTTTGTCCTGTTCAGTTTAGGTGCAGTCCCTTCCCTTCCCATAACTGTTCCTCATTTATTGTTGACTGCAGAAGCCTGTAGTTCTGTTACTTGACAACATTAAGGAGGTTAAAGGATGACGTGTTTTGGATTCCAAATTTAATTCTGGTGGGAGTAGGAACAAATCTGTTCTGCTCCCTGCCCTTGCCAATTCCCATTCCATAAGGAAGGACAGAAATCTACAGCAAACCCAGAAATGAAAAAATGAATTGAGTGTTTCTAACTTAGTTGCACTTTTGTAGTGTAAGAGTTACATAGTTATTAAATTAATAAAAAAGGTTTGGTTTTTCAGTATGAATGGGCTGATAGTGAAGTGCTGACTACTGTTTTCAATTTCAAAGGAACTTTGCTCAGAAATCAAGAAATTCTTCTAGCTTACTGCAGGTGGGGGAAGAGAATTCTAGAAAATATTTGGAAAGAATCATCAGAAAGTTATTTTCAGAACACAATTAGTTTACCAAAAACCAGGGAGGAAAGAGACTGTACATTTCAGTAAATCATTTCCAAAGAGCCAGAGGAGATGGCATTTTGTAAAACCTTGACTTCAGGAGCTAAATAGAAATCCGAAATCCTCTGACAGAAAATGCACTTGACTACAAAAATGTCTACTTCTCAGGGCAATAGAGTTTGTCAGTATTTTATCTATATATATCTCAGTATATAGAGTTTCAGTATTCAGTGTCAGTATTTTAACTCCCCCCCTCAAAGTGGGATGTGTGGGAGAAGAGGATAAAAGTGCAGGAGTCTCAGGGTGGTAAACAGGAACTGGGGCACAGATGTGGCCACTGCTGCCACTGCCCAGGACTGCAGTGAGGCTCCAGGCAGATGGGCTCCCTTGTCTGCTTCCACTGGAAAAACAGAGGGAACTGTGGGCTCACAAGGGCTGGCTACACCTGTGCTAATAGAACTGGAAACCTTGGAGTGTGGATGCAAAAAACAGGACTTTATAGAGGGAGGAGGAGAAAGAACAGGCAGGTACCAGAACCATCTACTGTTATCAGGGGAATTTTCCTCAAATCCATGTCAGGAAAAGAGTAGAAGATCTGACCATCACTTGCAATACAGCGAATTTTATGTGCTATGTCCTTAACTGTTCAAGAAAGGAAAAGACCCTGTTTTCATGAAATGCCAATGGTATTTTTAATCAGGAATTTGTTCCCTTAGGTGGGGGTTCATGCCAGCACCGTTTCAGCTGTCATGCCTTGTGTTCCCCTGGACAGCTGGCACATTTCTTTGATCCTCTGACCTGCTGAATGCCACGTTACTCAAAAATTAAGAGTTTTTGACCACTGTAGCAGCCAATTCTTTGCTATTTACTTCAGTCTCCTTGAGCAGAGAATCTGTTCAGAATGTTGTAATGCAGGCCCAGTAAGACATGGGAAACAGTTTCTAAGCTGTCCACATGGATTCTGTATGTAAATAACAGGGACTTGTGTCCCAACCCTTTCATTTCTTTGAGGAATTGTGGGAACTAACACAGAAGATCAATCTTGTATGTATTTATAGTTGCATATTCCTATCCTGACAGCACCGACAACCCACAGGTTTATTCTTAGTGAAATTCCTGGGTTTATCCAGCACATGTTACCATTATAAATGACACCATTTATATAATGCCATCATATTACCAATATAAATACATAAATACTGATTTCTCAGGTTCAAAACCAGACATCTTCCCCTTAACACCCAAAGAATTAAGACACGGGATTAAACAGGGGTACTTACGATAGGAACCATCAGAACTGATCTCATCACTAATGACCAGACAGGTGATCTGGGAATAGGGAAGAGGATTATTCCTGTTGTAAGGGCTTATGATCATCCCGATGAACATGGCACCACCCCTGGAGAAATAGCTCTAAAAAACACCAAAAACACCATATCCAAAAATCCAGTCTTATTCAGAGCAGCAAAGCTGAAACCTAAAGAACAGCTTATCTGTCAATTCTCACTGAGCTGCTGTAAGACACACTGGTGCAGCAGTGCAAAGCCCAGGGAGGCTTTAGGCCGCTGCTGGGTGTTGGTGTGTCTCTGCTGTACCTGGTACTTGGCCTGCGTGTCGATGTCGCGGATGGAGGGGCTGGGCTCGAAGGCGGGGTGGGAGTGGTACCAGCCGATCACCTGGAAGCCCCTGGCCGCCAGCGACTCCGAGGCCTGCGTCTGGGACACCGGGTCCATCTCGCACTGCAGGCCTGTGCTCAGGCTGTTGCACGGCTCTGCTGCACACACCTGGGGAAAGAACCTCCGGCTGCACCAGTGCAAGGAGCCTGCATCAGGCTGCAGGGGGTTACTGGGCCCAGTCCTGCATTCTCCCCACAGTAACCCCTGCAGTGCTACAGGCTGGGGACAGTGTGGCTGGACGGGCCCAGGAGGAAAGGGACTGGGGGTACTGGCTGCACACGGGCCAGCAGTGTGCCCTGGGAGCCAAGAAGGCCAATGGTGTCCTGGCCTGCATCAGAAATAGGGAGGTCATTCTGCCCCTGTACTCAGCACTGGGGAGGGCACACCTTGAGGGCTGTGTCCAGTTCTAGCCCCTCACTTTGGGTTGGGAAGGACGTTGAGACACTTGAGTGCATCCAGAGGAGGCAATGAGGCTGGAGAGGGGCTGGGAACACAAACCCTGTGAGGAACCACTGAGGGAGCTGGGGGTGCTCAGCCTGGAGAAAAGGAGACTCAGGGATGACCTTATCAATCTCCACAACCCCCTGAAAGGTGCCTGTGCTCAGGTGGGGTTGGGCTCTCTCCAAGCAGCACTGACAGAACCAGAGGACCCAGCCCCAAGCTGCACCAAGGGAAATACAGATTGGATATTAGGAAAAAGTTTTTCACAGAAAGGGTGATAGTTCTGGAATGGCTGCCCAGGGAGGTGGTGGAGTCACCATCCCTGGGTATGTTTAAAAAAGACTGGATGTGCCAGGGTTTAGTTGTGTTAGGGCATGAGTTGGACTCAATGATCTTAAAGGTCTCTTCCAACCCAGTGATTCTGTGAATTTTGTGAATCAGTTACAGAAAACTTACAGAGTTTTAAGAGGCATTCACTAGATCTTCCTCATGATGCAGTTGACACTTGAATGTAAGCTTAACTTTCATATTTCAAGACTACAGTAATCAACTTCAACTTTAATATATTTAATTAATTGCCTTTTAGAAATAAGTTACATCTATTCAAAGTCTAACTATGATCATTTCAGTTTTAATATAATAGAGAAAATGTGAAAAGACAAACACTTACTTCCACAATTTTATCAGCTTCAGAGTACTTTCCACCGAGCAGCCCAATCACTTCTGCCAGAGACACGTGAGAGTGCTGGAATGAGATCAAACAAGTAGGAAAGTCCAAAGTGGGATTTCTCACAAGGCAGTGACTTCTCAAGGATATGCAGAAGGAAAACTCAAGACAACTCAAGACTCTCAAATACCCAGTACTTCCATTTAAAGCAAACAGAAAAGATTAAATTTGCTCATTATATACACACCACAGATGTAGTGCAAGAAGGCAACACTTCCATACAGAAGGCAATGTAATGTGTATGGAAGTTCAAAAACTGCAGCCTGGGCAGTGCTGAACAACTGCACACATTTTGGTACAGCCTGTTATTCTTGAAAAAAAAAACCCCACACATTGCTCTGCAAACACAAAATCAATTCCCAGACTGGGAGAAAATGAAGCCATAGATTTCAAAGGGCAGTCTGTTTCAGAAAGTAGCTTTAAGCAAATTAGATTTAAAGTATGACAGAGAGTAGTAAGTAGTAAAACTCTCAGTAAAGTAGCAAAGCTCTTATTAGTTTTTCTAGAAGGTCAATAGTTGTATATTAAGCACAATACAAAACCCATTCATTTTAGGGGCTTTATTTAATACTAGATTCTCAGACTTCTAGGTCTGACTGGAAAAAAATCACAGAATGGTTTGGGTTGAAAGGAACCTTAATGATTATCTCATTATCCTCCCTGTCATGGACAGGGACACCCTCCATTAGAACAGGTTGTTCAGAGCTCCACCCAGCCTGGCCTTGAACACTTCCAGGGATGGGGCAGCCACAGCTTCTCTGTTTTATTTTCTTTGTCTTGTTATGTTGCTCATTAAAAAAAACCAACAAAACAAAACAAACCCACAGCACACACATCACAGCTTTTTGAAAGATAAAACTTAATGCTCACCAAATCCATTATTAAAAGTGCTTCAGAAGACACTTTCACCTGAAAGGGTTCCTGAAATGATAAACACAATGATAAGAAAAGTAACCCAAGCAATGGAGCTTTCTCAGTAATTCACTCAGAGGTACATACCTGCTTTTCTTCCGTGAACAAACAGCACGGTATCAGCTGAAAGGGATCAAAGGAACTATAAAATGAAAGAAAATTTCTCTAAAGATGTAGGACAGTCAGGAAACTTTTCAAGTTTCCCACTGTCTCCTTGGGAGAGGAGGAATAACCTTGTTGTCTTCACTGGATTTTCTCATCCCACATTAGGGTGGCTTCCACCAAATACCAAAATATCACTTCCCACACTCCTGAATTCCAACACAGAACATCTGAAAAGCATCCCTGCTATTCCAGACCAGGATACATATTAATGCTGTGCAGGGTTCCAGCCTGACACTACACAGGACATTGTTCCATTTCTGGCAGATCTATGTTTGAACACAATGTGATCAAATACCTTTTGATTTGTCTTGAACCTTTAGAAGATTTTGCAGGTTTCAGTTTTTCCTCCTCTCTCCTTCTTGCTAATTCCTCAGCTGAGAGATGCTGAAAAGATTTTTTAAAAAATTGAATGTTTTAATAGCTGAAGTGCTTTTTCAGCCCTGATTGCAAAACCAGCCCAGAATAAATTCTTGATATCCCTGCCCTCTTAATCTAATTTGTGTATTACAAGACTACTCAAAATAGAGGCAACAGCCATGGCAGAACCAAGCAGTGTGGAAGGAATGACAATCTGAGATCAGGTCCACAAGGTGCCTGATAAGAGAAATCTCTCACTCTCCAAATCATTCAAATTCAGTAAAATCACAGCCCACATCACAAACCAGGTGTAAAACCAGGTGTGACCATCTGCCATTACAAACCACAGCCAGAATTTATCATGCCCCCTCCTTAGGGATATTTTCAACCTTTGTTTCCATTCAAATATGTATTTTACAGGAAGTGTTGGAATTATTAACCCACAGTTACTCAAAAATAGGTATGGCATGATACCATTACAGAAGTAATTGTTACAGGCAATTACTGAAAGGTTGAAAATTAAGAAGGCTTTGTATACAGGAAAATTGGATGTTTATAGTTCTTCACTTTTGATGTAATTTGTAATTGTAGGAACAGACATGCATTTTCTTTCCAATTCTCCCATAAAATATTTAACCTTGCATGAATTTTTTAAGCACTTAATAAACCACAGTATTACTGGGGATATTGCTAGTAGCAGAATTAATATTAGGAACTCATTATCACCTGCATAATGAGCACAAGGAAACCATACAGGGCTGAAAAAATAACATTTAAATGTTATTCTCCCATCCCCTACCGTTACCCTAAAGGCAGTTAACTGAAAGCAACGGGTCATGAAATCTCCTACAAGACAAGGCAACGAGTTTTATGGGCATAAAACCCCTTTGCAAACCCCAAATGCAGCTGTATTAATCAGCATGAAGATGTGCCAGCTGTCCAGCACTTTCAAATTACACTTCCACAAGAGAGGTTAAATCCCTAAGACACAACTGTTCCCTTGTCTGTTTGATGCAACAGCACCTACCAGCAATTAGCAGGAACTGATGATTTAAGGTAAGTTTAAAACACAGGAGGGTTACCTCAAATGTCTGTCCTTCCAAATCCTTTGCATCACACCAGTTTCCCCACGGGTCCCGCACTCGCCGTCTTCTCGTGCGCTGAGGCAAGAAACCACCATGAGTCAAATCACCCTGGAAAAACTGCATTTCCTTCAGCCAGGCAGCCAAAAGGACATTGTCCAAGAGGTCACTGCCCCAAGAATGGCACTGACACTGCAACACGTTCCCAGAAAATAAGGAACACCCCAGATTTCTGTAGAATTAAGTAGTTCATAATCTGTCAGGAATTATCATCAGTAAAGTTTTTGGGGTTTAAGGCTGTAAAGCCTGTTAGTGTTCCATGGAGTATCAGCACTCCTGACAGCACCAGAGCACTGATATCCAGCTCTGAATTAACGCTCAGACAACACACAAAGCTATAAACTCAGTGTGTTTACATTTAGTGTATGCTACAGTTCTTTACATTTCAATTTATTATTTTTAATGTGGGATTGATTTAGTTCTCCTCTCATCAACTGATTTACTTTGCTGTGAAGTACTTAAAAATGCTACATTAAGTGTGAATATAAAAATTAACTCTGGCAAGCCTCGGTAATTCATGCAGTTATAAATGAGTTACTGCTGCATTTAATTGTGTGCATAGGGCTCTCAGTAAGCCATAACACATACCTACTGTATTGACTGCAATGCACTTCACTATTTTGTGGCTAACAAATTATGGGGAAGAGGGGATTCAGGCTGCAGGGGAAGGCCTGCAAGACAGCTGGAGTGAAGGACCTGAACATGTGAGTGTGTGTGAGACACCAGTACCAACACTGACATCTGAATCACAGGGCACCCTTAAGGAAACTGCAACCTGAGTGAGAGGAGACATGCCCCGAGGTGCCCTGGCTTGCAAATAAATGCAAGCTGGGAGGGTTTTCCCCGTGTCCCCGCTGCCCCCCCATGGGCTGTACCATGGACTGCAGGCGCTGGGCCAGCTGATAGGCTTCCACCGTGTCCTTGCCCTCCCTGCAGCGGCTCCTGTCGGCGGGCTGGGGCCGGTTGTACACGGCCTGCTCTGCAGGACACACAGGGGACAATTGCCGTGTCAGCAGAGCTCAGGCTGCTCAGCACTGCCACACACACAGGAATGACACGGGTAAGTGACAACAGCAAATGGCACAGGCAGGAAGCAAACAGAACCCTGACAGCAAAGACATCTCTTGACAGTCGTAATTCTGAGTGGTGACGTAGCCCTCTCCCACTACACTTTTAAAACAACAAAACCTCCTATTCTCCTCCTTCTTCTTTCTAAATAATTTTTTAAAACTTTACTTTGGACAAAATGTAATTGCAGGACATTGCTCCTCTCCTAGGTGACTGTCATTCAGCTTTGAACCAAAATTCATTCACAGCCTCTAAACCAACATCAAGTTAGAGATGCATATTCACTTCTTTTAACAGTTCACCTAATTTTAACACTTGAATTGTTTAAAAACTAGCCCTGAGGACAAAGACATTGGTGTTTATCTAGAAAATAGTTATAATTTAGTGTGGGAAAAGAAACAATTACTTGAATTCTACCGAATAAGAAGAAGGGCAGAATTTCAGACACAGCTGGTATCAGGACACACAGAAAAGCATGAAACAAAACAAACATCCCACCAACTGGTGTGTCATTAAACATGAGGAAAGGGAAATAAAAAGAAAAAATAGAAAGTTTGTGTAAGCCTAAAATTTCTAATCCTGTTCATAGGTTACAAACTCTTCCAGATTTTCCAAAGTTAAGAGGGAAGATCTGTCAGAAGGTCCTTCCTAGCAAGGATGAATGTGCATGCTCTGTGTGAGCAGCACACCCTAACATGGGGCAGTCCTTCAGCACTGCACCAGAAGAGGCTCTTTATTGACTGTTCTTACAGAAATATCTTTACCACAGCCAAAGTTGATGGCTCCTATCAGCTCCAGGTAGGTGTGGATCCGCCCGATGCAGTTCACGTCCCCGCAGTTCTTCAGGCCGGGCCGCACCGAGGTCTTGTTCAGGTATTTGGGTTTGCATCTTTCCCTAAAACAAAGCACAGCACCTGGTGAAACAGCAGAACAAACCACAGGGGGATGAAGGAACTGGGGGACTTCAACTGAGGTCCTGTTTTCACTCTCTGTGCATTTATTCCTTCCTTTAAGCAGACACTGAATCTTCTCAGTTCAACACTTCTCTGGTGTCGAATGGAATTTTAGTCTCTCTTTGCAACTAGAAGCTGTCAGAGTAGAAGACAACTGAATGAGGAAAGAGTTAAACTCAGTAATTCTTTCTGCTTCAAAGCAAGTACAAACCAAAACTGGCAACCAAATTATTTTGAGCCTTCTACTACAAGTCACTATGTTTTCTTACACCACTCCTATGCAGACGGAATATAAAATATTTAAGTGCACAAGCACCACTCCCAATTGGTTCTTAATTTGAGGCATTCCTTTGGTCAACACTATTTGCTCTAGCTCAAGACTATTGCCTCTTGCTGCCTTTCTGTAAAGGCAAGGCTACAGAATTAATGCCATTGGTTATTTTAAGGAACCATTTGTTAAGACCATTCTTAGGCATAGGATGGCAAAAATGGCAAGGAAATAGCACAGCCAAAATAAATGCAGCCTGTTCTGGTACAGAACATTCATTTTCTTAATGCTTCGAAGTATTTTCATTGCTCAGCTTCCAGAATGCCAGAGAAAAAAATCAGGAAGATGCAAAAGAAGTATTAATAATGAATGCTCTTCACTGGCAAGCTACCATACAATTAATTTCACTCTATTCAGAAGTAAGCTATTAGTGCTAAGTAGTGTTTTAACTACATCAGACCAGGACGTCTTAATCATTTATTTCAGTAAAAGAAATTAATGCATCTCACCACTGATCCAAAATATAATTCCTGATTTTCAAATAACGCTCTGGTGTTTTGGCCTGGCGCCCTTCAAAGAATTCGGGAATAGCTTGCTTCTCTTCTTCCAGAATGATGCTTCTGTCAACCTCCACTTCTTGATCAGGTGGCTTCAGCTCCTCTGCTTCCTCTTGGTGATCTTCATCCACTTGGCAGGGAGAAGGAAAAAGCAATCCATTATCAGCCAGGTCTCTTTGCTCCTCACTGAGCTCCTGATCGGTTCCTTGTGCAGGACATGTGACTGGTCCACTTTGCTCAGCTTTCTCAACAAGGTTGTTGTACTGCTGGTAATCCAAATTCACAGATTTATCCCCATTCAGGTGCTGGGAACATGTTGCTGCCACAGCAGGAAATACCAACGCATCCACTGTCTCTGGCCTGGTGTGCTGAGGATCTTCTTTAGGCAAATCAGTTGCAGAACTGTGGCCAGCAGATGAAAAACCTTGTTCCACTGCTTTTGTTTCTTCAACTGGACTTTTTGGGATGACAGATAATTCAGATTTTCCTGTTTCTTGCTGGAAGGCAGGAGTGAGTAGTTCATCCATGTCATCAGTTATGTCCACTTCCTCATCATCTGACAGCTTCTCGATTTTCACCGCATTCAGGTTGGGGTCTGCACGGCCTCTCAAGTTTCCAGCTTCCATTCCTGCCCCGTCTTCCATGGGAAGGCTGCTCCCACACTGACTTTGCTCTTCTTTTTCTGAATCACCATTTTTTGCCTTAGGAAAATATAAATCACTTTTAGGAGGGAAAAACAAGCCAAAATCATCTGCCTCCCAAATAATCAGGACTGTTTTATTTGAACAGCAGATATTCTGAAGTGTTTCTTTTTCAATTTATCATTTTAATTTAATTTAATCCATTGCAACTGACTTTTACACAGCATTATGAATATACTTTAGGTGAAGTATAAATTTGCATGTATTTCCAGTCAGAAAGCCCTAGAAAGTAGTTATTTCTTCTTAAAGCCCATGAAATCTGAAATAAGGCTGAAGCTAAAACTACAACACACAGCAGAAAGAGCTGTGTAGCAGAAAACCAGTATTTTCAAAATAACAACCAACAGTGTAAAGGACCACAATTATACTGCATTTATTGCTTAGTTATACCAGCAATAAAACCAGTGGTCACTCTAGGAATTTGAAATCAAGTCTGACTTCACATTTAAATCTGCAAATAACGATATTCCACTTCTCTGAATAAGGGAATGATTAAAGTACCTGATTTGATAGTAGTGCCCTGAAAAGACAGATTAAGACCAAGCTACTCATGGGCAAACACCTTTTTGGCAGCCCCAGGGATGCTCCATTTACCTTGTTCCTGAAATACTGCCGAGCATAGCTCTTGACTTGCAGAACCGTTCGAGTGCCGATCAGTTTGGCAATTTTCGTCCACCTGCGGCCAAATTTCACCTGAAGCAACAAAGCACATGGAAGTGACCCCAACTCTGACATCCCAGACATGGCACTGCACGTGTCAAATGAGCTCAAAACCTCATTATTCATTAAAGTGCACAAACACTACAGCAAACCCATGGTAAAGGGCCTCGCTGTTTATGTTCTGCCAAGAAGGAAACTGCATTCAGTAGTAAGATTTATTGTTATTCTTAACTGAAGGATCTTCTTCACCCATTTCAGGCACTCTGCTGCCTGTTATCCCAAGGAATCCTTGTGGTTGGCAAAGCAAACCCTTTTACAATTGGCACAACCATATAGTCTCTGCAAACTTTACAACAGTAAAGGATTTTACTTTATTACCTGATTTGCCTTCAGAACACACTATACTATACTTCTCATAGTTAATGCAGCATTGTGATTATACAACATGTTTATTCATGTCAACTACTTTACTGTTCAAGATAATCTCATTAATTCAATCTAAAATATTATATATATATAAACAAACTCACCAGTCCTTGTTCAAACAGCTCTTTTTCCTCTGATGTCCACTTCAAGGAACAGCCAGGTGATTTTGTGGGCGAACGCACCCTGGGAATGCAGGAAGCAGAAATCAGTGATTTCCCAAATCCAAATATTCTCCAATCCCAGTCACTCAAGGCACCCTCTGACAGGAGGACTACTCCCCATCTTTGGCCAAACTCAAAGTATTGCTCTAAACATGAATGTGACTCATAAATAAAATACTGAGAATCACATCAGCTTCTCCATCACGATGGAAGATTCAAGGCAACTCAGTATTCATCAGTGACATATGGCACAGAAATACATCAAAGCAGGCAACAGAAAAGGTGAAAAGGCAACTAGGATTAACAAATTTTTATCATAAAGACCACTGTGCTACCAAAAAACTCCACAAAACCTGGTTTACTCTAGCCTCTTGTTACACACAACAATATTTCTTTTTGTTGAAAGGTCTCTTAAATATTTTTTTACAGCCAAACAAAACAAACTTTAATTAATTTTTTTTAAATAGTATCTGGTAACTTAACAAAATCAGACACCATACTTATAAATGCAATTCAATCATTAAAATGTACATACATGACTTTTCCAGTTTTCTTATGCGGGCTGCAAATGCAAGAGTGAAAATAAAAATTAGTAATTGTGCTGCTGGTGCATATTCACCAAATTAGAAGAATTTTAGAAAGACTTTTCATTTCTACTTAGCTAACTAAGAATTTTTCCCAGACAGATCTTACCTTTTCATAGATCTTTTCTCCACTTCTTTTTGGTTGAGCCATATTTTTTCAGAAAGCGATTTATTAGATAAATAATATCTGAAATAGTCATTAAGTAAGTTTCCAAAGCATCAGAGATATTTTTACATGTGAGAATTTTAATAATCAGGTAAACTACACTGCTTCAGAATTACCCAGCTGTAGAAATAAATACTGCGGTTTCTACAGCAGGATTTCTGCAATCTACCTAGAAGTTGATAGGGCTTCAGTCACCTTAACAGGCAAAGATTTGTCCAGTTCTTTTGGAAATAGGAGGCTTTTTAGCATTCTACAAGAAAACATAAAACCAAACCAGCAAAAGGATACTCTTCTTCCAGCAACATCTTCTCAATGACAGCCCTGTTTTCTTCACTAATGCTGCTGTCCAACGTCCAGGGCTGCAAACAACAAAACCACATTTTAATACCTCAATTCTGTCACACTGTACCTGAGTACTGACAAGAAATAGTTTGTAAAAGTAAGGAAGAAGCAGTGGTTAAAAACCTAAAAGAGCATGTACCTGGAGGGAAGAGAGAACACAAGCTCTGATAACCTTGCTACAAGCAGCATTGATTGAAAAAATACTTACAAGACTGTTGCCAGTTCTCCAAGATGAATCAAGATAGTGATCCTGCAGCAGGCTTGATGCTGTGTTTTCATGATCTCTGAAAGAGAGCCCAGTGTTCAGAACCATTGTATTTTTAATATTGAATGGCATTGAGTTGTATTATCTCCACTTAACATTTCTACATCTTACCCCCAATAAGGGAAAAGCATTTTCTTGTAAAGGCAAACCGCTTTTCCTGCTGAGGAGAGCTCTTGCTTGCACAAGGTTTCATAGAATCCTGTCATACAAGGCTGTTAGAACCATAGATCAAAATCTGGGACTGCTTTGGTTGGAAGATCATCTCATTCCAACCCTCTGCCATGGACAGGGACATCTCTCATCAGACCAGGTTGCTCCAAGCCCTGTCCAACCTGGCCAGGGCTCACCACCCTTACATGGCAGAATTTCTTCCCAATATTTAATCTCATGCTCATATAGACTTCATTCAGTTTCTATTTAAACTTTTCTGTAAATAACTACGAATTAGAGATCTGTCAGTGATTAATGTCATTGATCGACTTCCTTTTATTTTCATGCAGCATAAGATCTCCTTAGCAATTTGTATAAGTACTTGTTTTCAAAAATCTTTACTTCCAGAACATTGTCTTGTCTGAAGACTAATCAGCCCTATATTCCCTGCAGTGCTACTAAATTAAACTCACCTACTGCTCTGAACTGCTTTGTGCAGCACTTCAAACATCTCTTTATAGGATAAAGGATCAGGATGAGTCTCCATGCCCAGAGATCAATACAACTCCTGCTTCTTTTTGAGCATATCCTGCAGAGGGTGGGATCAAGAGGCCCCTTTGCCAGCAGCCAGAGGCCCCTTTGCCAGCAGCCTGTCTGCAGCAGCAGCAGGGGCTATTTGAGGGCAGCGTCTCTGCTACAAACCTCTCATTCTCTCCAGCACCTGCAAGTGCTGGGTTTGAGGCATTGCAGTCACTGCCTACTCACTTCAGCATCCCTTATCTGTGAATTTGCTGGAGCCCAGAAAGCCACTGGAATGTTGGGCTGCATCAAAACAGCACGGCCAGCAGGGCTTTGCTCTGGTGAGACCTCACCTGGAGTGAGGTGCTGCATCCAGCTCTGGGGTCCCCAACGTAAGAATGCCATGGAAGTGCTGGAGCAAGCCCACGATGTTGATAAGAGCACTGGAGCACCTCCCCTACAAAGACTGGCTGGGAGAGCTGGGGCTGCTCAGCCTGGAGAAGAGAAGCTGGTGTAGAGACCTGATAGCAAACTTCCACTGTCTGGAAGAGCTACAGGGAAGCAGGAGGGGGACTCTTTGCAGGAACTGTAGTGATAGGACAAGGACTTACTGGGTACGAACTGAAAGAGGGAAAAATGTGGTTAGATACTAGGAAGAAATTCTTTACTTGGGGATGGTGATGCCCTGGCACAGGTTACCCAGGGAGACTGTGGATGCCCAAGCCCTGGCAGCGTTCAAAGCCAGACTGAATAAAACCTTGAGCAACCTGGTCTAGTGGAAGACATGTCTGTTCACGGCAAGGGGATTGGGATTAGAACACGTTTAAGGGCTCTTCCAGTCCTTAACATTCCATGATTCTATGAACCCGTTTTCTGCACCTCCCTCCGGGCGTTCAGCTTCCTGAGCCTCCCTCGCTAACACAGTTACACAACCCAGCACCTTCTCCATGGGTATTTTAAGGATTTTCCCAGCAGCCTCGCAGCGCTGTTCCGGGCTCTGGGGGATCGCATCACGGCGGTTCTCCTCACACCAGCGCTATCACAGCCCCGTTCTCAGTGCCCTTCCCGACGATGTCCCGCACCGCCGCTGCCCCTCTCCACGGGCACTCCGTGACACTCCAAGGTCTCTCCCGGAGCGGCGGGAAGCGCCCGGCCCCGGCTGCCCCCTCAGGAGCGGCTCTCCCCTCACGCCGCCCCGCCCGCCGCGGGGCACGGGGCGCGCCGGCCGAGCCGCAGCGAGCCCCTCGCGGCCCTCACTCACCCCGGCGCGGCCGCAGGGTCCCCCTCGATGTCCACCTCGGGCTCCTCCGCCGCCGCCATGACAGCGGGCCCGGCGCTATCGCGGGAAGGGGCGGACCTGGCGGCCGGAGATGGGCGGGAGCAGCGCCCCGAGGAGCGGAGGCGGAGATGGCGCTGGGGTAGGCGGAGCGCAGGGCGGCTGGAGCGGGCGGCGAGCTGAGGGACAGGGCCGGGCAGTCGGCGGACATGGCCTAGAAGTGGGGGGTCGCGGCTGGACTGAGGGGACATGGCCGACGCTGACGGGTTACGGCCGGACTGAGGGGACATGGCCGAGAACAGGGGAGACATGGCCGGACCGAGGGGACATGGCCGGGAGCTGAGGGGACATGGCCGAGAGCTGAGGGGACATGGCCGGGAGCTGAGGGACCGTGGACGGACTGATGGGACATGGCCACCGCTGAGGGGACATGGCTGAGCTGAGAGCCAAGGGGAAAGGGGTGATAGTCAGGCGGGGCCTGAGGGGAGTGCGGGAGGCGGCGGTGGGAGGCTGGAGCACACAGTGGTGAGGGGCACCCTCAGATATGTGGGTGCTGGAGCGCACAGTGGTGAGGGGCACCCTCAGAGATGTGGGTGCTGAAGCACACAGTGGTGAGGGGCTCCCTCAGATATGGGTGCTGGAGCACACAGTGGTGAGGGGGCTCCCTCAGAGATATGGGTGCTGGAGCACACAGTGGTGAGGGGCTCCCTCAGAGATGTGGGTGCTGGAGCACACACTGGTGAGGGGCACCCTCAGATATGGGTGCTGGAGCACACAGTGGTGAGGGGCTCCCTCAGATATGGGTGCTGGAGCACACAGTGGTGAGGGGCTCCCTCAGAGATGTGGATGCTGGAGCACACAGTGGTGAGGGGCACCCTCAGGGATGTGTGCGGGTCTGGGCCCCTCACTGTGAGAAGGACATGTAGGGGCTGGAGGTGTCCAGAGCTGGGGAAGGGCCTCAGTACAAGTGTGAGGAGTGGCTCGGGTGGTTCAGCCTGGAGAAAAGGAGACTCAGGGGTTCCTTTTCTCTCTCCACAGCTCCCTGTCAGGAGGGTGAGCCAGGCTGGGGATCAGGCTCAGCTCCCAGGGAGCAAGGGACAGAACAAGACCAAACGGCCTCCAGTTGCACCAGGGGAGGTTTAGATTGGATTTAAGGAAAAAATTCTTCACAGAAGAATTCTTCTTCACATTAGAACACCCTGCCTAGGTTGGTGATGGGGCCTCCATCCCTGGAGGTGTTTAAGAGAAGGCTGGACGTGGCACTCAGTGTTCTGGTTGACCAGGTGATGATTGCTCACAGGTTGCACTGGGTGATGTTGGAGGTCTTTTCCATCCCAAATGGTTCTGTGATCCTCTGAGCCTACATGGGCTCTGTGCCCCTAGGTCCTTCAAGTTTGTGGTGATGTCTGTTCCTTCACCAGGCATTGCAAGGATCAGCTTAAAGTGTTGTTTTATCGATAACAAAAATCAGCTTTAGTCTCATGCATTCTTAAATCCGTGTTTCATTTCTCAAAAGGTGTTTGGGTGTTTGTGGTAACCTGGTTTGTAATCTGAAGGGAAGTGTAAGGGTTGATTATCAGGGAAATAACCCCAGAGAACTTTCTGTTGATTCAGAAAGTGTTTCTGTTTGTATTTGTGTTGTCATATCAATACAAATATCTTGAACCAAGAAAGTCTGTTGCAACCTTTTTATTCTACATATTTTATCTTTGTGCTGGAATGAAAGTGAATTTAATAAATGGCAAATGTTGGTTTTTGTTCTCCCTATCTAAAAATGCAAAATCCAGACAATGGTATGACAAAAGATAGAAAGAAAAATAATTGTTAATAATTGTTGTAGTCTTGGGAATACCTTGAGGAAATACAGACATCTTCCTATTCGTAATAGATTTTTTTAACTTGTGAATTTTGCCAAACAATGCCTAACTAAGCTATCTATACAGGCTGATATTCACGGATATATGAAAAGATATTTTCTGTCTTTGTCTTGATTTATACTAGAAGAGTTCAAACACAATGTTTATAAGGCAAGAACATTTTATATAGGTCCCAAATATGTGATTCATGAGAGAAGCAGAAGACTAATCAGTGCTTTAAAGTTTAACAGTGTCTTTAAGATCCTTTTTTCCCAAGATCACCTCTGCTAATTTAATTCTGCCAGCTCAAGCATAATTCTCAATCATATTCCACATTAGCACTATCCAAATTACATTAAAGAGAATTCTACACTTAAATGTAAAGTTTTTTCCTTTACATCTTCATTTTGTTATTAACATTTTCTTTCTCAACAGTGTTAAAATTTGAGCCTGGTTTTCTGTTTTGTTCAACTCTGCCACTTGCAGTGGGGTTTTTCTGAGGCTGTTGACAGCGAGTAAATTTGCCTTTTCCCGCCGTGCCCCGCTGAGGAGGGCTCTGACAGCGCTGAGGTGCCCGGCCCTGCAGGCGCAGTGCAGGGCAGTGTCCCTGCTGCTGTCCCAGGCGTTGATGGCAGCCCCGTGCCTCAGGAGGAGATTTATCAGCTCTCCATGTCCGTACTCTGCTGCAATGTGCAGGGCTGTCTTCCTCCAGACGTTTCTGTCGTTGATATTTTTATTTTTCCCCGAGGCCAGGAGAAGTTTTAGGATGTCTGTGTTTCCTTTCATGGTGGCATAGTGCAGCGGGGTGCATCCATCCATGTCCTTAGCTCCAGCTCTCCCTTTCTTAGCCAACAGCAATTCCACGATGCTGAGGTGTCCTCTCAGAGCTGCAGCGTGCAGGGGAGTTTTCTTCTCCTTGTCCTGAGCGTTGGGATCAGCTCTGGCCTTCAGGAGCATCTCTGCCAATGTTTTGTGTCCCTGCTCAGCAGCCAGATGTAAAGGGGACTTTGCCTGCTTGTCCTGAGCATTGACAGGAGCTTTGTGGTGCAGCAGTTGTCGGGCAACATCAGCGTGACCTCTGTGACTGGCGACGTGCAGGGGTGTGGCAAAGTCCTTGGTGACAGCGTTAATCCTGGCCCCAGCACTGACTAAGAGGCCAACGAGTGCTCCATGATTCCAGAGGGCAGCAACGTGGAGCGGGGTTTCCTCAGCCTGGTTCCTGAGGTTTGTGTCCATGCCCTTGCTCAGGAGCAGAGCTGCGATGGAAGCAGCCCCAGCCTGCACTGCCAGGTGCAGAGCTGTGTCTGCAGCAGGAGTCCTCATTCCTAGGTTTGCTCCTTTTTCCAGTAGAACTTCTGCTGACTCCGCTTTGCCCATTTCACAGGCCAGCAGCAAAGGAGTGTAATGCTTTTTGTTGGGGGCATTGATATCTGTGCCTCTGTCAATTAAAGCCGCTACAACACCGTGCAGATTCTTCTGTACAGCTCTAAAAAGAGCTGACTCCATTATGTCAGCAGACAAATCTTTAGAATATTCCAAGAGTATTTTGAAGATGGATGGGTGGTTGCTGTTGAAGGCTCTTTCAACCGTGTTGGAATCAACAGTGGCTCCAGCTTCTAGAAGTACTTTTGCAGTGTTTTCAGATCCCTGAGAAACAGCATAACTGAGAGCAGTCTGTCCTCTCTCATCCTTTCCTTCAGTGGAGGCACCAGCCTCTAAAAGCTTTTTGGCCAGGCTGCTCTCATCTCTAAGAGCTGCCATGTGTAAAAAGGTGTGCTGATTCCTGCAGCTCCTTGCCTCTTCTTTCAGGAGCATCTTCACTATGTGGCTGTGGTGATTCTCTGCAGCCCAGTGAAGCGGTGTCTTGCCTTCCATGTCCAGAGTGTGTGTGGGAGCACCGCCTCGGAGAAGCAGCTTGACTGCCCCTCCGTGGCCTTTCTCAGCAGCCCTGTGCAGGGCTGTTCTCCCTTTCCTGTCCTGCACACCTGTCCTTGCACCTTTGCTGAGCAAATGTGCCATGACGGGGAGACGGCCATGAGCAGCTGCAACGTGCAGAAGTGTTTCACTGGAGGCGTTCAACATATTGAGATCATTGTCCTTCAGTGTTTTCTCTAACTCAGGAAGGGAGCCTTTAGCTACTGCAGCAAAGATATCAACAGCAGCAGGATCTTTTCTAAGCTTTGTTGCCCTTGAAAGTGGAGTTACTTTTCCTTTCTTCTTAATAGCCCCTTTGTGCTTTTTTCCCCCAGGTCTGTCTTTATTCCCCTGGTGCTGTTCGCTGCTGATTTCAAACCACACTTTATCTTTTTCAAGTAAATACCCAACCAACTGTCTTCTGGCATCTCCAATGCTTTCATTTACTTCACTGACGTATTTTCTTATCTTGCTGTAAAGTTTTGGTTCCACTTGCTTTAAACATGGATAAAAAAAGAGCCTGCAGGCTCGTTCACCTTGAGAAATGAGTATGTCTAACACCCGAGAGTTCTTTGCTGTTCGTGTCCTATAGAAACTCAGGACCAGTTTTTTTTCTGGGGTAAAAATACCATTTTCTATCAGCCAGTGAAGGAGCTGGTCTGGGTCATTTATGCCTTGTACAAGTTCCTCTTTTTTAGTCCTTAGAACTTCAATTGCATATGGGTTTGTAAACAGGCTGCTTGAATGCCGGATCATGTTGCTAATCAAAAAGTGAATTGAGGTATTGTTTGATAGAATTAAATAGGAAATAGCAAAGCAGGCTCACACAATTTCAGTCTTTTCATAGAACCATGAACTAACAACCATTGTAGATCAGTGCTAAATCTTTAAAGAAATCAAAACTCCCTCACCTTTGAGTTTCTGGTTGTTAGAAGTCCTTTGATCTTCTCTGTTCTTCCTTAGCAATGAGTACAGCTTAATAACAAAACAAAAGTCTGTGATATGTAAAGATAGTTCACTTGCAAAGCTTCTTCCAGATTTTTAATTCATAATTAGGGATTAAAAAAATGGTTTTGTGAATCTGGTGTTTGAATAGAAGATAGCTGTTAGTTGAGTTTCTCTGTTCCTCTGGCCAAGCTGGTTCCTAAATGACCAGTCAATTAAACATGACAAAAGAAAATTCACAGCATAGTTACTGTTGCCATGATCACACATTTGTGTGATCTGAAATGAAAGAGTGCACACTGCCAGCTATGCAGGTGAAAACCCTATAATGTAATGAAATAAAAGCATAAAGACCTAGATAAAAATAAACTGTATAAGCAGCTGGTTATAAAAAGTGATCCAGCCTTTCTAATATGAGCTACAGCTCCAGTCAGGGGTATATTTAAGGCCATTTAGCTTGTCATTCCTGCTCTAACCCAGAGTCTGTCTGGAAGTTAACTCTTTTCCATGAGGTGGATCAAGGTGTGTGATTCAGTGTGCAATATTTAAAGTATAATTAGAGCTTCAAATCTGGGTAGTCTTCCATATGGATGTAGGACCTTGGGATCTAGCTGTAATTAATTTAACTTATTGGTGTTTAAATTCCCTGTGGAAGAGAAGGAAATAAAATAGTAATTATCCACACATTTTGAAACCAATTGAGAGAGAAATTGAGATTACAAAGTTTGGGGAAAGCTGGAGGTAAAATGAGCTGAAAAGGCGAAAGCTTGACCTTATTTAAGCAAATGGGAAATTCTGCCATCAGTTTCTTAGTTCAGTGCCCCTTCTGCTGGGTCCTGCTCCCTTTGCATGTATTTTCTTTAATAGCATCTACAAGGTGACTGATAAGATTTTTAATTTTTTGCTGTTGACTTTAACTTTATAAGTAAGATTGCAAAATTTATTCTATGAAAAAAAAAAGTTTTATTGAAGAAATAGCTGGAAAAGGCAAGGCTTTTAATATATATTTTGAAAGCCAGCCAGTTACCAAGTCAGCAAATTTGACAGCCAATTTAAGAGCCCAGTAATTCCTCTGAAATGCAGAGAAGGGCACTACACCAAGAATAGCAAAACTTTTGTCATTTAGTTAATGATTGTTAACTCATAGCATGTTTTAATGTGGACTGAATGGTGTTCCCAAGTCTGCCACTGACTCAGGCTGTAAGCTGCAAATTATTCAGTCTTCAGATTTGACTGAACCAAGTCCTGAAGATGTCTCTGAGTAAATCAGTCCTTACTGAGTTTGGGGAAATGGGATCTTCATGTTGTCATTATCATTGTTCCTGTGCTAAACAGAGATAACAATCCTTGAGCACCTTTGCAGGAAAGTTGAGCTCTGGCAGTGGGAGATGTTATGTGGGTGCTGAGCAGAGTTATTCTAGATGGCATTTTTGGAACTCCTGAAGAAAATAAAAAAGAAATGGTGATATTCTTTAAGATTCCATTAGTATGGCAGTCATGTGAATATCCCGTGTTGTGAATACAGGAATTTCCTTGGTAAGCAGGTCCTAGTAACGATGGAAGGGTGCAGTTCTCCTCCCTGGCCTTGAGGAGGAACATTTGAACACTATTTGCAGGCAGCACCTCTTTCAGAGCCACTTCACTTTATTTTGGAAAGTAACAAGCAGCAATTGATGTGTTATGAGATGCAAGTCACAGCCCTCAAAATATAATTATGAATTTTTTAAAAAAAGTTTCTCATTATAAATATGTGACTTATGAAGAAATTCTGTCTTAAAACAAGAATCATATTTGGCATGAAAGTTTTGGAAGCTTGTTGTATAGATTTGTTTTAAGAAATTATGCTTTATATGCCCTTATTTTTTAATTACTATTTTAGCCACTTTTAGAATTAAGCCTTTGTTCCAACAATGACTTCACAAAGAGATTCAAAATTGGCTATTTGAAGCGTGCTTTTTTTGTTTATATCTTTTTCACTTACTAACTTACTTTATTTGACATGTAAATGTTTTAGAGAAGGGAAAAATATTAAGGCAACACCTCTTCTCATTTAATTAAGTGCATGAGACAACAAATATGTCAGATCAACAGTAAACTCCACATTAAAAATAAACTTGGCACTATTTAATATTACTGAAGATCTAAGAAAACAAGTTGGAGAGAAGGAAGAGGCAAATCTGTGGGCTGCTTTGTTATCTTTTATATTTATTTGTTGTCAGAGGGGCATAAGGAACTTCACAGACTGCCTTTATTTCTGCTGGCTTCTTTAGCTCCCTGTATCCAAGGACTGGATTATTAGGTGATTTTAAAAGGCTATTTATTAAGTTATTTTAAAGAGAAAATTGTGAGCTTTACTAAATGTGTATGTTTGAAAGGCAGGTGATGCCCTTGATAGGAAAGATATCAAATTTGGCCTCTGATGAATAGGTGCCTGTGCAGGGAACTGTTTCAATCTGGCTGTAGCTGGGACACTTGAGTCAGTTATTTCTGACATGCTAAAATCTCAGTTTTGCTCCTAACTTATGTCCTTGGGCAAATCCCTTAATCCCTGTTCCCTGTTTACACAAGCATTAAAAAAGGAAATTTTTTTTTCTACCTCACAGACACGTCCTAAGTGTTTATGACTGTTGGTGCAGTGCTTTGAAGTTATAGAGTGCTTTGAAGTTTTTGTCCTTTGAAGTATTGTTTTCTGGCTTCTCAGCGATGAACATTTATTTCTTAAATTAACGCATGCCCGTGTTCTCGAGCCGATTTGATGTTGCCATGTCATCATCAAATATACATTTAATTTTCTCGACTTTAATTTCTCAAAGATGAAAGCGACCCAAAATACACCTTGAGCGTGGTGGAAGGAGCCCGTGAGGGGATGTGGCTGCGGGACTGAGGCACCTGCAGAGGTCACCATTCCTCCACCGCGGCTCTTGCCGAGCTGTTGGGATCGCATCTCGCTGTGGAATAACCAGCCTGTAAGAGATAATACAGCCAGCATCATTATCTAAACATCGTGAGGGGTGCAGAAATATCTCTGGGTAATCAAGACATTTTCCTTAATAAACAGGGCTCATGAGGAGAGCCCTGCTTTGGATAACCAGCAATCTGAGAGTGGCCGAGCTGGTTGAGGTGGAACTATATTTAGGCAGAGCTGGATTGAGAAACAGCAGAGCTGGAAGAGTTCATGGTGATGATTACAGTGAGCTTCACTTGTTAGAACATTGGGAGAGCTGAGCAGACAGGATGTCTGCAGGAGGCAAGGTGCAGAGCTTGGTTTTGCCTAAAGATGAACTGCAGTAAATGAGGGGAATCCAAGGGGAGCTTTGGTGCTGAGTGATGAGTTTGTGTCAGTCATATTTCTGTGGAGCAAGCTCGGGGCCCTCCTGGCTGGTGCTGAGATGGGAGCTGTTCCCTAGGGAAGGGCCATCCCCAGTGCACACACAGAACAGAGATCAGGGGCCTGAGCAGGGCCCACTGAGGGTGAGGAAAGCTGATTTGGGCAGTGTGACAGTGTTCTGTGCCTGACTCAGCATGCCATGCCATGCCATGCCATGCCATGCCATGCCATGCCATGCCATGCCATGCCATGCTGTCCCGTCCTGTCCCGTCCCATGCCATCCCATCCCATCCCGTCCCGTCCTGTCCCATCCCATCCCATGCCATCCCATGCCATCCCATTCCATCCCATCCCATGCCATCCCATGCCATCCCATCCCATGCCATCCCATGCCATCCCATCCCATGCCGTCCCGTCCCGTCCTGTCCCATCCCATCCCATGCCATCCCATGCCATCCCATCCCATCCCATGCCATCCCATGCCATGCCATGCCATCCCATCCCATCCCATCCCATCCCATCCCATCCCATCCCATCCCATGCCATGCCATCCCATGCCATGCCATCCCATGCCATGCCATGCCATCCCATCCCATCCCATCCCATCCCATCCCATCCCATCCCATCCCATCCCATGCCATCCCATCCCATCCCATCCCACACGCCTCTTGCTAGCACAGAGCCACCCTTGCTTGAAAGAGAGACCTGCAGAATCCACAGCTTCCCACATTTGTCCACTGCTCCTGGATGCTTTCCTAATACCAATCATGCAGCAGCTGGTATAATGTCCCAGGTACTTTATTCTATTTCCAAAACAAGCCACAGTCTTATCTCAGCACTGTAGGGCTGTTTCCTCAGGCATAAACAAATGAAGGTCACATTAAGCACTGCACCCATGCAATGCAAACTGTTCTTTTTCCCAAAGATTAATGAGCACTTCCATGTAGTTCCTGAGCCAGGGTAGCTGTGAGTGGACAGTGCACATCTGTAAAGTGCCACTGATGGCTGTAAATGCCAGCAGAGCAGGCTGGCTGCATCCAGCTCCAGGAATGAGGCTTAACAAATACATAACTCAGCCTAAGTGAGGATCAGGAATGTTTTCCAGTTTATCATGCATTTAGAAATGAATTTAAGAAGAGTGACCAAACTACTTAGGAACCATTTTTTGTGCCATTCAGGTTTTGAATAATGAAAGTGTTTTTCCAAAGTTCTTTATGGCATTACTTTCCAGGTTGTTTTCTAAAAAGTTACATAGTGGAGGTTGAAGGAAAAAAAAGTTGCTAGTTTAGGGTCACAGAGGTAAAGAAAAGAAACATTCTTGTTTCAGAACATAATAAATAAAACAAAAGTTGGTTTGAAAGAAAAAATGTTCTGATTTGATGAATGATATATTTAGCTAGTGCAAATTTCATAATGCAAAGTTAAAAAAAAATTAAATTTTTTCTGTCTAACTGATGATTATCCTATCATTAGGATAAAATGTAAATGATGTAAAAGTATTGAGTTACTAAATGCTGAGGCAGCTTTAGGATCAGCAAAACCAAAAGGAGAGAGGGATAGGGTTTTTCTCCAAAATGGGCAGATTTTTTTGCATTGTAAACCAAACAAGCCCTTGTGATTTTGAGTCAGTAGCATGCACTTTGTCAGTGAAAACTTACAGAAGAAAATACTTTATAGAAGTTTTGTAACTGGTGAAGGCAGTAAGGATCTTCCTCACAGCCCCAGCATTGCCCCCAGCAGGGTTTGGTGCTGTCACTGCATCTCCCAGAAAAGCCTTTTGGCCAAATTTGCTTTGTAGAGGTAGAGTACTTAATGAAAACTGTTCTGGAATTACACCAGTACCAAGCAGCATTTTGTTCTTAGTGACCATAAAAATCTATCACCAGTCCATCTTCACTGTTCTAGTTAAATCTCTCTATCTCTAGCACTTTCCTAGTCTTTAGACAATTGAAGTTACTCAAGGGACTAGCTTGTAACCACATTTTTTTAAAATTGGTATTATTTTCCTTCCTTCTTCTGGAAAAAAATATGTGGAGGCAGTTGCTTTTATTTATTCCATTTGCCTTTATTATTATTTAGTTGTACTCCAACCTGATCAACG
The DNA here is from genome assembly GCF_023055355.1 of Agelaius tricolor. NCBI lineage: Eukaryota > Metazoa > Chordata > Aves > Passeriformes > Icteridae > Agelaius > Agelaius tricolor. Next base: position 27,510,113 of record NW_027269271.1, read on the forward strand.
GGTTAAAATCATCTTGGATTTTTAGTTGCATTTGGTTTATGTTTGTTATACATCAAAATGAACTTTAATTTTCCTGCTGTAGCAGAAAATCACGGGCATGTAATTGTTTCTTTCTTATTGGTCTTTTAGTCTGTTCTCTATAATTTGGTATCTATTGCCCACAGTATTTCTCATTCAGAGGGATATAGAGTTGATTCTTTCATGTTATCTGCCCATTTCTGGCAGCTTCCCCTGCCCTCTGTTTGAATCCTCTGCCTTTCACTGACTATTTTGGTTCCCCCAGAAAATGTCTTCTTGTGTGTCAGGCTCTGGGTTCCTGCACCTCACCTCAGCCCCAGCTCAGCAGAGGATATGGTTACACACCCAGCTCCACAGGGGTGCCTCAGAGGAGTGCCAGTGTGACTGCTAGCAACGGCAGTAGGACATCAGCAGCTCCTGCCTTTTTCTGAGTTTTGAATAAAGCTCCAGCACTGAGGACCTGATTCACTGGAGCACTGGCTCAGGACCTCAGCTGTCCTCTGGTCTGTTTGACTCTGTGAGAAACACCCTCGTTGATTTGGAGAGCTCCCTAAATCACAAAGTCCTGACAACTCCTCCAGATTCATGGTGTTTGCTTTCCTTGGCATGCCCCAAAACACCCTTCTGTGCTGGGCTGCACCTGTGCTATTCCAGCAGCTCCCTTTGTTCCCAAGCCATGATGTCTTCCTACTCAAATTTCCATTCAAAGAGTGATTCATGCAGCAGGGGAAAGCCATGACCTGGCTGCCCCCTCAGTTTCCATGGCTGTGCAGATCATGTGCAGTCCCATCTGAACTGGAGCTTTCATTTCAGACTCCTCTATTCCCATGCCTGGAACTAAGTCTTTATTCCTTACTCCTCTAGTCTGCACTGGGAGCAGAGAATTATTTGCTGCATAAAGAGGCTTTTGGAAAAAAACCCCTAGATTTGGTCACAAGAGTAATGCAAACACAGAGCATGGATTTTCTTCTCCCTAGGAATGCCTCTTCTCCCAGCACACAGGGTTGGTACCTGTGCCACAGCTGTTCTGTGGACAAAGCACAAGTTTGACTCATTATGTCAGCATCCTTTTTATTTAATAAATAATAGCTTCCATAACTCGAATGTTTGGTTCTGATGTCCAGCTGGAGAGAACTGCACACCTCCACCAGCAGTCTTTACAAGAGCTGCATCTCTTCAGGCATCCTTCCTAAAGCTTTTGATGTCTTCCATAGTCCCTGCACTACTTTCCTTTTCATCCCTTGAATATTGCTACCTTATGCCTTTTTGAGTCTCTTCCACACTGTCCCTCTAACCTCACCACACTCATTTGTAAATTCAGTTTCCTTTGCTGAGCAGTTGAAGCATTCCCTGTTTGAAAAAGTTTTAAAAGTATTTTTGGTTTGTGCTTTTTAAAAAAAAAAAAAAATTCCCTCTCCTTGCCTAAATAGCAGGTCTGGGTTTAATTGAGGTCTCTGAGACTTGTGGGACTCCTGTCAGGTGATGTGGTAGATGCTGAACAGGCATTTAGACCCATTGTAATTTACCTGTAAATGTATTTATATATCATATGGTTCCCAGTGAGGCAAAATCCTTGCTCAATAATAGAACAGTAATATGGCCACTAGGGATTTCAGAAGACCCAGATTAAGGAAAGAATAATGATTTTTAATAGCTGGAATCAACCTTCTTTTTCCCTTGTGTCACAAGACACAGGGAAATCTCAGTTTCAATTAAAAGTTAATATTGCATCATGAAAATGGGATAAATGTGACATTAAGAAGTGCATAGAAGGGATATTGTAATGACAGCTCAAGTGCATTTAGTGACTTCATGTTCAATTCAATAAAATACCTCTATTTAAACATTATCTGAAGCAGCCAGAGCTTGCAACAGAATTCAGAACAAACCTGCTGGAGAGTGTACACAGCCATGGCAGATTTGCTAGAAATATTGGCAAATTAAATTTAATTGTAACAGATTACATCTCAAGTTTGCATTTTCCAGTTTGCTTTTGTTGCTGTATTGCTTTGTTTCTGAATCTTTCAAATCAAAAACATCTTTTGTGCTCCCTAGGCTTGGTTTTGTTAGTTTATTTTACAACAGGATGCATCAATGTCATCGAGATGTGACTTTCAGTTTTGCTTGAATTGACACCAAAACCACTGGGATGCTGCTTTGTTCCCCCTTCCCCTCTTTTACTCACTGGCATAATTTCCATCCAGCAAAGCTTTTGAAAAATAAGGAAGGAAAAGGCCTTCCTGTACAAGCTACCTGTGAATCCCATCCCAATAGAAAAGACTTGTGTAAAAGCTTGGCAGGCACTCCCAGCACATGCCACTCAGTGACTTCCTTATTTTATTCTATCATTCCACGTACAGAAAATGAATCTGAAAATCACAGTAATTTCCATTCATTTTTGAATATGAAATTTGTAAATGGTAAATTTCCTATCTGTGTAGAACACCCACTTTTTAAATCAAAAGTCTTGAATGCTGACAGCATTAGTCATAGGAAATCCTGTATGAACATCCAGCACTTGAGTTGGACCTTCCCCTGGATCACACCATAGAAGGAGTTTGCAGGAAAACATTCTGTTGCTCTCAAATCCTGTGTTGATTTTAACCCTTCACCTGCCAATGACTCTGGGATGACAGTGCTTTTTTTTTCTTCTAAAAGCCATTTGCCATTTTCTTGTGATCAAAATGGTATTGAAAAAACCAATATATTTCAATGCTAAAACTGCCTGTATTTTAATAATAACACCAGTAGCATTCTGTAGTACAGGTGTGCACTTCGACACTCTCCCTTATGAGCACAAATAACCTTAAGTGAATGGTGTAATTTTAATAAAAATGCCTATTTAGAATATTATATTATTATGTTAATATTCATGTATTAATTATCAACATGAAACAAAGTGCACAGGTCAGTAAAAATGGGGAGCTAAAAAAGCCAACATAACTTTGTACATTAACCCATGACATGACCAATGCAATACCAGCAACAAACCCAGCTGTGTTGCACAGGATCATTTTTATATTACATGGCTGAACCAACTGTGACCATTTCTTTGCCTTTATTTAAAAGGAGCCATCTCTCAATGGGCTCATAATATATCTTTAAAAATAAAAAAAATCCTGCTTATCATTTTCATCTAGTGGGAAAATCCCACACATGCTGAGTTATTGTGGAACAGCTGGCTTAAATTAAAGCTTTGCACTTAAGGAAGGAATCTTAGAACATAAAGTATCAAATAATAGCTAAATTCCAGATTAGGATGAGGTTTGTCATGCCAGGCATGGCAAGCATTTATTAGGCAAATGGACTTGAAGAATCTTAGGTTTTTCGTGATGTGGTGAATCTTAATACTCCAGTTTTAGAACTAGAACCAGCAATGTTTAAACATAGTTTAATCTAATTTGATAAATAAATCAAAATACATCTTAATATATCATTGTTCATATGGGACAGGCTTTGGACTATGAAATACTGATGGCTGTGCACAAAGGAAATAGCAAACCATTCAAAATTCTCAGTAATTGAGAGCTCTGCTTTTATTCTGACTCTTCTCATGAATTTGAAGAGCCTTTCATAGATTTTTGGAGCATCATCATTTAATGATCATTTTTAGTTGTAAGGCAAAAGTGGTAATTTTTACTGCATGGAGAGTCTGTTTGTTTTGAACCTGTACTTATAAAACTTTTCTTTTTGAACTCACAGACTCATGCAGTCATTTAAATCAGAGAGTAAATCTCTGTGAAGTCAGTATCATTTTGAAGATCCAAGCAGAGGGAGGATTTAGACCAAGACCAAGTTGTTTGGTTTGGGGCTTTTCAGCTTTGTTTTTTAAGCCAAGATCTGGCCTGCCTGGGAAAAGGAGAATTAAGCTCAGTGTTTCTACACTGCAGATCTCAGTCAGCAGCTATGGAGAACTGTGTGTGCAACTATAAAGGAGCTTCTCATGTACAGCTGTAGCTGGAATTAGAACTCAAAATCATTACTGATTGTGCTCTTGGCTGGTGTGGCACCAGCTGAACCCCAGAAACACGGAGGAATCTGGGTTCATTATTGTGTGTTATGGGGAGGTCTTGCTTGTTCCTGTTCCTGTAGAGTTGTAAAGACAGGAGTTTCATTCTTCTGAATTGCTGTAGGACTGCCAGCAGAGGAGTGAGACTCTCCTGGAGAGAGAGGCAGGAAGGGGTGAGATGGGCAGCAGTGCTTTCCTGGAATGATGGGCAGTGTGTTTAAGGGGATAATTTGCTTTCTTACATTGGGCCGTTCAAGTGTCCAAACACGTAGAACTAAATTCCAGGAGGAAGCACTATTAGATAGGCTACAGAAAATAAGGTGGCACCGAGCTGCTGGTGTTCCTCATTTGCAACAGGTTTGAGAATTGGGCTTTTTGTAACAGAAAAAAATAGTAACTTCATAAGATCTTTCCTTCCTCGAGCTCATTACTTTGTTGCTTTTGTCCCTCCGTTGTCATTGTTACCTTTAGAGCTTGATTGAACTGTAACTGGCATTGCCAGTAGCAAATAGGAGTTGTAGATCCTAAATGTGACAGCTTTTCATTGTTGCCACATTGAAGCCACAGCAACAACCATTAACATTTAGTTAAAATCCAAGCCTTTCTCATGCTGCCAGCCTGGCATTTCCTGTGCAGTGAAAAACACAGGAGCAGTTTCTCCACGTGAGGATGATAATGCAGCAAACAGAGGGGGCCAAGGAAATAGCTTGAAATTAATTGTGGGTGTGGCAGTGTACTTTGTAAGTAAATTCAAAACAGGCATGGAAGCCAATATCAGGAACATGTGCAAGAAATTCCATTTATAAGACTTGGAATAATAACCTCACTGCCCTCTTAAATAATTTTAAACATATATGCATAAAGTTAGTCATCTAACAAAAACAGTTTCATAAGCAGGTACAGTAATGTCTCACAGTTCTCGTTCAAGTTAATGGCTGCATGAAAAATGTTCCCTGGGAAAGTCAAACCATGTTTTATAGGTTTGTCCATATGGGGAGCTGAGCTTGTTTAACCAAAAGTGTGAACTTAAATTAAGTTAGCAAAACTGGTGCAAAATCTGTCTGGGCATTTTTGTACTGTAAGTTCCATTGAGAAGAATGAATTCAGGAGTTCTGGCTCGATCTGTGGCAATCTGGATATGGCTGTGAGCATTTCTTTCAGGAGATGCCACATCCTCACTGCCTGTACCTGCATTTGTGTTCCACCCCCCTAGTTGCTCCCTGTCATTTCAGGTGTTTGTAGAGCTCTGTGGGTAACAGAATAGAAGGGAGCAATGCAGGGTAAAATATTCCCAAAAGCACTACCAGCACAAAAGAGGGAGTGGAAAAGAAAAGGAGAAGGGAAAAGGTGGCTGCTTAGGCTGACACTGAGACAGAGAAAATGCTTAAACACATCAAAGCTGAGCTCCCTAAGCGCAGGAGGTGCCTCTGTCCGGGTTTGCCTGGCAGCAGCAGCCCCTGCAGCACTTGTGGCTCCTGCAGGCACAAACTGGCACAGAAACCTGAACTGCTTCCTTGGTACCTTCATCAAACACCAGCTAAAGCTACCTGAGGTGGTTCAGTGAGGCCCTGGGTTGCACAAAAAGACAGATGTGCTCACTTGGACCAGTTTGAAACCATCCATTTGAAAGAGATGGAGCTGTGTAACTTTCTTCCAAAATAAAAATTTAGTTTTAAGATAAAACCCAGCTCCTGGTACAAAGGGTTTTGCCCTTTCTTCCTTTCCTTCCTTTCCTTCCTTTCCTTCCAATATTTGTCACTGTCCTGGTTTCCAAAACAGGGATATTCAGCATCTTCAGGACTTGTGTTACTTTGTTGGCAACTGTCAGTATTTTGAGAAATAGCCATATTGGTCAACTTTGTTGTTACTTCTCCAAAATTATACAGAGCCTAAACTGTTTGAAGTGTAGTGAGGGGCACTTCCCTAAATATACTGAGCTGTGGTGGTTTTTGGAGTGCAAAAGTGGGAAATAAAATCCAGAAGTCTTTAACCGTGGTGATGTATTAAAAGCACAGATACAACTGCCTAGAGAAAAGCTGCCTGCTTTTCCATAGGTCACACTCCTGAAAACTGGAAATTGTGCTGTACCAGAAAGGTACTGGTTAGAAATCTCTGCTTCAAAGAGGAGCAACCTGGGCAAAGAACATTAAATTCTGCTTACAATTCATCATTTAAAGAAGGAAATTTGATGTTAACTTTCCAGGGGTTGTTTTGGTCAGTAAGGTTTTTGGAGACTAACTGCAAACTCCTGTTTTGGAGTCAGCTGCACTTACTGTATATTTTTACATAGCTTTTATGTAATTCTGCATATTAAAGCACTTGCATAACTAATTAAAATATATATACTTATAAATACTTTATCTTGTTCAGTCAGGAAGCAGGGAGAACAGACAATCTGTATGATTGAGAGCAGAGCCAAACAAGAAAATTGGGGATGGATTTTGCCTGAAGAATTCAGGTTCTTTTTTTCCCCTTCAGGTATTTGGGTCAGACACTTGGTGATTATTAACAAGATAAAGATCATATCTTGACTGAGGCCCTGAGACACCACTAGAGGGTTCATTGTAAGTCTTCTTTTTAATTACTTCTTGCAAGGAGTTTTGCACAGTTAATATTTGGGGATAATATTTGGATAGGGAAAAAAAAAGGTGTACATTATGTATGGGCTGCAGCAGAGTAAAGCTTTGCATATGGAAATTTGTTCATTGCTAACACGTGGTGGATGTTTGCAAAATGTTCTGTGTAGTGAATGTCTCCTGATTCTAATCAGGTAATTGTTGCTCCCTGGTTTCATCCTATCTGACTGGAGGCTCCTAAGTTAAAAAAACCTCGTTGCTGAGGCACAGGCACTTCAAGCAGCAATTTGATTTATCCAGATCACTCTCTGAAGGGGCTGGTGCTTTTCTGTCAACTGTAAGGAGAGCCTGTGGTGCCTCCTACCCCAGCTTTGTTAGATGTCAGAAGTTAAACTGAAGAAATCCTGAGCTGTATCTCCAAAGTGTTACGGGGTTTGGGGGTTTTGGGGTCTGATTTCTCAAGGTGAATATAAAACAACCTCCAGAGCTTGCAAGATGTGTGCAGCAGCTCACAATTTTTGCTGCTGTTGAGAGTTCTAAAACTGCTTTTGGACACAAATGAGCTTTTCATAGTTGCCAAGGTGGTTTGATTTGCCATCACAGAAAGCCATCAACTTTGAGAATCACACCTCTTGAAATAGGGAGGCCCCAATTTTGGTAGTGCTTGGCCATGCTTCTACATTTAGCAATGATCCATTCAGTGGAGATTCAAAACTTGTTCAGTTTTCTCTTTTCAGTACAGTGCTGTGTGAGAGAGAGGCTTTGTGAGTTTGGATACAAGGGTATTGGATGGTCCCTGTGTCGTGTGTGTTTTCATGACATGTTATCTGAGGCAGAAGGGTGTGCTAGCAGCAGCAGCCATCTAAAAGCCATGCAGCTAAGCCATCACTGGGGAGGAGAATTCACAAAAACAGCCATGGACACTCATTTTGAACTCTTACTGTCCTCTGATGTAACTGTGGTTATTCTGTGACTAAAATCGTGCAGGATCTCCCTCCTCGTTGCAGCGATTATTTTAAGAATTCAGGAAAGCTGTTGAAATTATTCTGTTTTTAGGACACTTGTATGATAATAGGTTTCATCTGAAATCTTTTTTGGCTACTACACCATCTAAGCAGAGGCTCCTATTCCAGGCATCTGTGCAGCTGGTTCCAGGACTATTTGCTTTTGAGCTCCATCTGCTGGAATTCTATCCTGTTTCCCACATCTTTAGTGTTATTATGCTGCCAGTTCTTACAGGAATTGGTTTTAATTAAAAAGAGAATAAGGAATGAAATTCCCAGTTCAGAGGAATTTTCAGCAAGTTGCTCGTCGTTTTGTTTAAGGGTTCAACTTAGAGACTGTTTGGACAGTATAAGACTCAAAACCAGAAAATAATTGTGAGACAGAGGAAAACAAATGCTAAGTTTTCTTCTGCTTTTTTTTCACAGTTTCTAGGTATTTTATAGAAATTTGGATGAATCAAGTCAGTCATGACCTATCAAGTTCTGTATGAGATTTCAAAAACAGATTAGTTGTTCATTTTTCTGAATTAGGTTTTTGTTTGGTTCCCCCTGATGTCTGTTTTTACTCTATAACTAAGAAAATTAGCAGTGTTTTCAATATTTAATTAACTTTTTAACAAGCCATTCTTCCCCATTGTAACTGTGCTTCTCGTGTTTCGGATATTTAAGGACAGAAGGGACCATGATGAAAATCTAATTTGGTTTTTGTAGTTGCATTGTTTCTTAACAAAAAAGTACTGCAAAGAATGATGTGCAGAATTGGAAAAGAGGGCCCTGCTGTGCAAAACCCCTCTAAAAGTGTTTCAGTAGTCAGAGGCTTTCACGGTGCATTATATGATGACTTTTTACAAGTTCCCTTTGTAAGGAGCACATTCTCTGTTCAGAGGATACATTACCCTCTTCATGTCAACAATAATGGATCTGTGGAGAATTAGGGTGGCCACCAGCCCTTGGGTGCATGCTCTGGTGTTGGCAGTGCATGTAATTCCAAGGAACAAGCATTTCTCTGGAAGAATTACCTTCCCAAAAAGCAAACCATCTGCAGTTTGAAGTTTCCTTTTCTTTACTTGTAAGGCTGATACCACCTTCCTTCCCCTGTCCCTCAGCTGGTGCCAGATGTTCCTCAGGTATCTTTTGTTTCATAATGGGTTTGTGTATATGGTAATTTCAAATATTTCCTTGCTGTCCATCTGCCTGTTAGCAATATTTTGTGTTCACTCATGGTGTTTGCAACTTTTATTTTCTACACAGCCAACTTTGCCTGAACTGGTTTTAGTTCTTGATGTGGGTAACTCCATGTTGTTACACAGAGTCTTGGGAATAAGGGGAGGGAAGAAGAGGTGGAGAACAGAGAAAGTGCTAGGCATGATTTTAAAGATAAGTGGATTTTTTTCAGTTCTGCCTTGTGCTTCTCCTGGACATGGCACAGCCCACGCCATGGTGCTCTCCAGCAGTGCCTGAGCTTGTTCCAGCCTGAGCTGCTTTTCAGAAAGTAATTATTGTAATGGATTTCTTAGACTTCTGCATGGGACAGAACTGTCAGCCATTTTCCACATAGATTGGCGGGATATTGTCTGGATTTCCAGATAGCTGCCTATAAAATAGAGATAGCTGAGGAATCTCTGCTCCTCAGACTCCATTGTTAAATGGGTGTGTGCTGCCTTAGGCTGGTATTTAAAGTCCTCTGTTTTGAGGTTGGTATTTTTTAGACCTACAGATACACAGGGGTCTGTAGAAACTTCCCCTGTGTTCTGAAGTTGAAAGTGGCTGGTAACTCTAACTCTGTCCCACTTGAGAATAGGTTAAATTGTTACCAATCTTCCTATCATGAAAAGTACTTTGGATTTAAAGTTATTCAGTGAGTAATGACGGTCAAACCCCTCTTTGTAACTCACTTCTGTTGATGGAATAGAAGTGTGAGGCTTCTATTGGTTTCAATAGAGACCCAAATTCTAATTAATATTCCTGTGTCCCAAACATGTTGTTCTGATTAGAGGCTTTTTGCCCAGGCATTTCTGTGTAGCCTGCCCTGTTTGAAACCCTGCCTTTTTCTGACTTCACTTCCTGAATCCGTTGACAACACTCACAGCCAAACAAAATACATGTTCACAATGCTGTTATTTGCAAAATATTCCCTTGTGAATACAGCTGGGGCAACAAAAAGAGTTTCTCTCTGAATCTCAGAGAGGACTGACTATTCCTTGTAGCACTAAGGCCCATAGTGCATTAGGCAATTTTAGTCTTGGCAGTTAAGTAAGTGTTAAAACTTTGCATTTCACCACATATAAGTGCACACAGGTCTTTCATTACCCTTGTGTGTATTGATCACACAGTGATCTACTAAGAAATAAACTGAGAGTGCTGAATTCTAATCTAGGCTGAGGTGGACCAGATAGCAACAGGCTCCCAGCCCACCACACTGTTTACAAAACAGATGGAGGAGCAAAGAATATAAACTTACTTTGCCCTCTTTTAGGCCTAATCCTCAAATGTGATGAGGACCAATGAAAAGGTTCATCTTGAAGTGCTCCTCATGCCCTTGTGGAGCTCACTGGCCCTACCCCCTCCTTGCCTGGCAGATTCTGTGAGTGGACACCACTGGAATATTGGCGTGAGAGGAACAGCCCAGGCCGTGGTGCCCACTGAGCCAGCAGTGCCATGGCTCAGGAGCTCTCACCATTCCACAGAATGTCACCCTGAGCCAGAACACACAAGTGCACTTCTGAATGTCTGTGTGTGCACATGAGGCCAGGGTGGAGCAGACTGTCACTCAGCTGGCTTTAATTAACATAGTATTTTATGTAATGTATTTATTTTTTACGTAATTAGGTGATTAAGCAAAATGCTTGCTACTAACGTCTCTTCCATAACGCAGTGCTGCTGAGAGTTAAACATGCACCTTTGCAGGTAATTAATCTCCTTGCCCTGCTTATTTTGCTAGTTGGCACTTGCTAAATCCCTGTAAAACCACACCCAGCAGTGCTGTGTATTATCCCTCTGCTGTCTATTCCTACATATGGTCAAAATCAACTTACCTTCCGGGTTGCTGACATCAGCAAAATGTACTCTTGGCAAACTTGGGAATCCTCCTAGTAACCCTTTGTTTGGTTGGTGTTGTTACAGTTGTATTCCTCTGACAGCAGCAAACACCCTCCAAACGATGCCTACCTTGACATGTGCTCGGGATGTGGAAGGACACGACCAAATGAGCATCTTTAAAACATTAAAACAACCCCTTGTGTGATAAAATGTGTGAGAGATGGGGGGAAAAGCTAGAGGAAGATACTTCTCTGCTTCCTGTCAGGAGCTGACCCACAGTAGTTGCAAGTTTGGGAGTATCATTTTGATAACAGTAAAAATGTCTATATGTAAATATAAATAACTATCTAGTAATTTTCTGAAGTGACTTTAACCAACTCAGTCACTTCAATTAAAATTAGGCATATTCCAATTTAAGGAAAAAAATACTTTTTTAAAAAAACCTGCCTGCTTGGGAATAATGATTTTCTAATATTTTCTGGCAGTCTTTTGATATCATCTATTTTTTCTTAGCTGTTTGGCTCCAAACAGCAAACAGGAAAACATCTGGTCTTCTTCAAATAGGTTTATTAAACAAAATTAATTGGGTGCAGTGTTTAAAATCCTGGTAATAAAGCTGTTTCCCACCCCCCTCCAGCAAAGTAGCATGTTTCTGAGGTATACCTGGAGATTGTCATTGTACTAAAACTCAGGATTGTTTTGTAAAAAATACCTGGGAAATGCCTGAGAAGTTGCTGTTTTCAGCAAATTGCTAGAAACAAGCAACAGGAGTTGCTGTTTTTCAACAGGTTGCTATTTTCATTTCCCACTAGGTTCAGTTTTCCCAGCTTTTCTATTGCCAGGAAGGTTAGAACCCAGAGTAATATCCAAAAGGGAAAGGATTTAGAGACAGGGGAAGGGTTATAAACTTATTTTACTGTTGACAGCAGCATTGTCATAAATATTAACAGACAAGAATCACCTCCTCCCTGAGAAAACACAGGGATAAAGGTGAATATTTTTATTTTTTAAGCCTACAGCATAATTTTCTTAATACAACCACCTGCCTTATCTTCTTGAGGGCATTAATTTAATAAAAAACATGTCAGATCAAGTAGCCAGTTGCTCCAGTTATGGAACAATTTCGTTCCCTGCCTTTCCACCCCTCCACAACTCTGCCTGAAGTCAGATGTCTAAACTGGGCCCCAAGAACAAGGCAGGCAGGCTGCAGCTGGGGAATCCAACCTCAGGAGAGCCCCAAAAGTTGCAGGAGTTCAGTGAGGACGATCTGGCTTCTCCCTCCCCTGCTCACACCTTCTCCAGGACATGTCTGGAGTTACAGAGTAAGTTCAGCATAATCCCTACCCTTCAGAGCGCAGCCCAAAGGGCATTTTCCCAACTAAGGTACTAGCCAAAAAAAAAAAAAAAAAAAGTGTGAGGGGAAAAATACATTTTAATTATTTTATTTTTCTTAAATATAATAGAACCTTCTAGAATTTTTTTCCAGAAACAGAAACATTAAAAAATTATACTTTATTACAAATGGTAAACTCAGAGTGCTAAAAAAAAGCCTCTTATTTACAAACAATACTGGGCAGTGCCCAAATAAACAACATAAAAATAACTTACAAAGTCATGAAGTAGTTTATTGACATTAATCAACTTTCATAAAATAAAATAAAAAAAGATATGTACATACACAATTTACTTGAAGGCAGGCAGAACAGTTCTTTTTTTTTTGTTTATCAGCCTCCCACAAACCTCCCTCCCACTTTTTTTTTTTTTCTTAAGGAATACTACATAAAGCAATCTACAGTTTCTATTGCAGTTTAACCTTTAATACTGAATGATCATCGAATGTTAGGTCCATGCAGGTCTTGGTCAATGTTAAACGAAGATCTGACATCTCATCCGAGCAGGAACAGCACTTCCCGGAGCAGCGCTGGCCGCTGCACTCCCGGCTCCAGCTGAAGGCTTTGCCAGTCTTTCCACACATGCGCTTTGCGGAGCACAGGCAGGACTCAGCCTCTCAGCTTTTGCCATTAGCTTTATGCCTCTGCCACTTTGGATTTTTCCTCTTTTACTTGTACCACAACACACAGTTCTCGCTGAAGTCTCTTCAAAACGTCTGCAACTGCTGTGTGAGCATGAGCTGGCACCCGCTGTTGACGTGGTTCATGACCTTCTGCTTAAGCTGTGCAACCTGTTCTCTGAGCATGTTGGCAGTGGATGCCAGCTCTGAGTTCTGGGCTTTCAAAGTTTTCACTTTTTCTTCCAATCGGGCAATCCTTTCCAACTTCCTTTTCCGGCATTTGGACGCCGCGATTCTGTTCCTCATGCGCTTTCTCTCGGCTTTGATTCTCTCCTGTGACTCCATGTCAATGGGGGACAGGGGAGGAGTTTCCCCCGGCATTTCAGGTACAGTCTGCGGCTCCTCTTTCAGAGCCTGGAGCCGGGGATGCTGCACGGGCATCTGGGGGTTTATGTGATGCTGGGGCGCGTATCCCATGCTGTTGGCGTTGTAGTTGGGCGCGGAGCTGAGCGCGTTGGGGTTGAAGTTGCTGAGGTTGGCGTACACCGGGGGCTCGCTGTGCAAACTGGTGTTGAAGCTGGTGCTGCCGGCCATGGAGGACACAGGTGCCATCCCGCTGCTGACAGGTTGGGCGGCCGAGGTGACGCTGGGCAGCGTGTTCTGGTTGTGCAGCTCCGCCAAAGCTCTCACGAAGCCCTCGGCGAACCCCTCCTGCTCGTCGGTGACATTCTTGGGGCACAGGAACTGCGTCGGGGTCGGCGTGGTGGTGATCAGCCCGTTGCTGGACTGGATGATGAGCCGCTCCAGCTCGGGCGAGGCCAGTTTGAGGAGCCCCACGTCGGGCGAGGTGAGGATGTCGGCGTTCTTGTTCCTCAGGTGCGGCTTCAGGTTGCTGGAGGGGTCGGACAGGTTCAGCGTCATGTTCTGCTTCAGCACCTTGGCGTTATTGTATCCGTACCCGCCGCTCTCCGGCGGCGCGAAGCCGGCGCTCAGCGCATCCTCGTAGAAAGTAGGCTCCATCTTTGCACTCATAGAACACAGTCCGGGGAGGGGAAGCTGCCCGGCCGCCGCTCAGCTCCCCGCGGGCACCCCGACCCTCCCGGGGAAGGGGAACGCGGAGCCGAGGAAGGAGAAACGCGGAGCCTTACTGGATCGCCGCTGCCGCCGCCGCGCTGAGAGCCCGCCCGGCCTGGCGGGACGCCTCGCCGCCCTCCTCCTCCGCGTGCCGGTGGTGCCGGGACGCCGCTCCGCCGCCACAAGTACTTTCCCTGCCCGGCTCCGCGCTATTCCCGCTCCACCGTCCCGGCGGCCGCACTCAGTCGCGCTCGTTCGCTCCCGCCCGCCCCGCGCTCTGCGCCCGCTCCCGCCGTGCAGCCCTTCACTTATCAGCGGCCGCGAGCCCGCTAAAAATAGCGCATGATGTCACCCCGCGCGCTCCCCATTGGCTGCCGCCGCCCCGTCCCCGGGGGGGGCGGGGCCAGGGCCCGGCGCGCGGACCCGGCCCGGGTCGCCATGGCCACCCCCCCCTTCCGAAGCTTCTTGAGCGCGCGGGGCCTTGTGGGATGACGTAATGCCGGGGGGGCGCGCGCGGGGCAGTGTGGGCTGACGTCTTTGTTTTTGAAATATCTGGTTACCGCGTCCCGCGCGCGCGGGCTGCGCCGCCAGGGCCGCCGGGCGCCTCCTCCGCGGGCACCGCACCAAGCCCGGGGCCGCGCTCAGCCCCGGCCCGCCGCCGCTCCCGGTGCGCCTCTACCTCCGTCTGTTCGTGCGCTTGTCTGTTTGTTTGTTTGTTTGTTTGCATGGCGGCCGCTGCCTCCGCCGGGTTACGGGCTGTGGTGTGCTTCCCCCCCGCCTTCGCCGCTCCTCCCTCCCCCGGCACTGGTTCGGCCCTTCAGGTGGCGCTCCCGGGGAGCCCCACGTGGTTTCCCCGTCCCGCCGCCCCCGCCGCTTCCAGGCAGCGCCGGGGGCGGCACCGGGGGCACCCCGCGCTCCCCGCCCCGGGCTGAGCCCCCGCGGGGCCGCTGGAGTCCCCGCTCGCCCGCCCAGCCCAGCGGGGGCCGCGGGTGTTCGCGTTCGCCCCCGCACCTCTGCCCCCCGGCACGGCTCTGCCTCTACAGAGAGTCGGGACCTCAATTCCCGGCCTCGGGAATAATCGGGAGAATACGGAGGGGAATAAAACCCGACAGAAAAAAGTCGGGTTGCGGATGGGTTTCTCTGAACTCGTCCTCCAAGGGGAGGGGACAGCGACGGCCTAATTTTAGACAGTGTCCCAGTATTGCTGTGGAATTGCAGGTTAGTCGGGAGGGAAAATAAGGGCTGGAGCCGAAGGATCGCGGTGGAGCAGCAAAGTCTCTGCTGGCATGTTCCCCTCGGAGCAACAGATGGGAGCTGTCTGCTTCGCTGGAGCTGCTCCGTGCGAGCGGCGTTCCGGGGCAGAGCGCTGATAACAGGGATCCGCTCTCCTTACCTTGCCCCGCACACACCCTTCCCTCGGGCTGGTGGGGATTTGGGATTGCTGCCAGGCAGCTACCCCTGCAATAAAGTGCACCAGGTATTTGAGGACAGACGGTGACAATACGGGGTGGCACAGGGACTGCAGAGCTGTTCTGGTGTGTTTGATTGCCAGCAGTGCAACAAGTGCTCCTTATGCTTCCAACACGAAGCTGTTGCCTGCTGTTCAGCTTTTTGTCAGTGCAGAACTTGGTCTGTCAGCTCCAATCCCTTCTCACGATGTGTGAAGCTAACAAACTTAGGTCCAGTTTTGAATACACACTTTCAAATTCTCCAGTTCTATTTTTTTCCTGGATATAATGACATAATTACCAGTTACCGTATAGGAAGGAGCAGTGAAGCAAACAGAAACATCAGCAGCTATGAAAGAAAAGTGAAGGTCCATCTCCCCTCTTAGAAGTCGTTGGGGTTTTTTCCTTCTGCGTTTTTCCCTGGTGTTCCCACCTGACTTTGGCCACATGGTGGGCACTGGTGTTAACTGGAATGATGGAAATAATACGTGCACTGTGTTAACGGTTTGTGGCACAAAATACAAAGTTTGGACTGGATGTGGGGGCTCACTGTGTGCAGCTGTGGCTGCACAGCCTTCACAGAGGCAGCATCTCTCTCTGGGCTGCAGGGAACTCAAACTTCAGCTCTTCAGCCAAACAGCACTAAGTTACTGCACATGCATAAGAAAATCTCTGGAATTCATTAATGCAGTGAGCACTCAAAGCAGTTGTTTAATTCCTTTTAATGTTTACATACAAGATAAATAGAGACCAGTGGCTGGCTCTTCTGGCCCCAGAGCCAAGGGCATCAAATGAAACTGGCAGGTTCGGAATAAACCAAAGAGCTGTGGTTCAGCGCTGGAACTCCCTGGCAGGGGTGGACTGAGGGGATTTAACGTGATTGGATGAATTCACAGAAGAGAAATCACTTAAGGTCTGTGATTCACGGAGCATCTACACTGGCTCTGGAAATCCCAGAGCTGCAAATGACTTGTGCCTGGGGGGCAGCCCTGCCTTCCTGTGCCTCCCTAGGGACCCGCTCCTGCCCCTGTCAGAGATGGGTATCTCGTCGGACCTGATGTGGCCGGCCTTGATGTGTTACAACCCCCGGAGATAGCCCAGAAATCATCTCCTCTGTGTCACCCCGCAGTTTTCATGCTTATAAAGGGCAAGGAAGAAAATCTGAAGAAATGTAAGACTTGAATTCGAAGTCGTTTATTGTGTGGAGTTTTTTATTTTGAAATAAAATATTTTAAATATTTCCAAATGAAGCTAAAAATGGGGAGGTTGGTTGTGGTATCTGGTACATAGGCAGCCATGCAATTAATTTGCTGTATAGACAAATACTACTAATAAAATTTATTCTGATTAGCTTTATGTATTTAATTGGTTGTGTTGTTTTGTTTTATCTTTTGGGGTTTTCCTCTGCATGTTTCTTTTGTCCTAGAAAGCAAAGTTCAGACTATAAGGAACATGCTCAGCATAGCTTAAACCACTCTATTTATCACAGATTTGTATAACCTGAAGAACTGCCTTTGGAGCCCACTGATATCAATGCAAGGTTTTGATTAACTTCAGTGAGGGTTGGATCGGGCTGGAGGGATTAATTTAATTTAATTTAATTTTTTTTCCCCTCCACCCATTTCAGCTGTGTACTTCCTTCCTCCTGCAGAGGCGGGGTTTCAGGAGCAGACATTCCAGTTTGCTGGGGACGTGTAGGAGCTGAGGCCCCGTGGCTGTGGGGGACACTCATTACGGTAATTGCTGCTCACTGCAGGTTATTTGGTCCAGGCTGCAATAGAGTCAAGGTGCTTGTGAAGGTTGTGGGGAGCAGGAGAGCGCTGAAATCAAAGACGAGAGCTCTTGGCTGCTCCCAGGGGATTTCCTGCCTCACTGGGGACCTCAGGGAGGGCTCGGCTGAGATTTCAGTGCCAAGTTCAGCACTGAGACCTTCAGAGTGGAGCAGATCCAGAAGTGGGACCCATGGATAGGGATCCTTCATGGCCATTAGCCAAGGAGCTGGTGGCTATGCCCTGATTTATTAAACACCTATTAATTCTGGCCTTTTATTCCCCCTTTCCTGACGTCCTTAAGAAAATATTCCTTTAGTGGGATGAAGGAACACTTCCTGACCCAGGTACAAACCAGAGCCATTTACATGGCTCAATAAACAAACTTGTGGCTAGGAATTGCCAATCCCTACCCTGTATTTCTGAGAGGCCGATGCACTGAGCAGCAGTAATGCACATTTTGATTTATAAACTTCTCTAATCAATCAATAGAAGCCTGAGTGAGGCAATCAGATAATCTGAATAATTAAATGGCTTTTCAGGGACAAATTAAAATTTGTTACACACACCACATCCGTCTAAATTATATTTGGTGTCCAGGAATAAAAGGGTTTGTTGTTTTGTTTCATTCCTGCATCTCAAATGCTTTTGATTTATTTCAAAATCATTTAGAAAAAAAAAAAGGAAAGAAAAAAGGAAAAATGTCAGCTTCTGATTTTTTTTTTACATTGGAAACAGTGCTCACAGAAAAAATACTTTTTTCCATATAGTTTTATTACATGTATATTCAATATTTCAATAAATAATTTTCTTTAGACATGTTAGACTATTTTGCTTTTTCTCCTCCTCAGAGAAGCTTTCATAACATCTTTATTGTACAGAAAATTATTATATAGATTTTTTTGTCTTTTTTTAAGGATTTTATTCTTTCCAAATGTGATATCCTTCTTCACATCTTAAAGTGAATAAAATTGGGAATTCCTGGATTTCCACACACTGCTTTCCACTTGCTTAAGGAATTACTATAGACCAGTTTTCTCCAACTGGGGGAGACAAGAGTTTGAAGAGTCAGAAAGCAAAGTATTTTTCTCTTATTTACTCGAGCAAGGCACAGTAAAAGAAGATGGGGGTGAGAGGGTACAAGGAACAGTTTCCTTAGGCCAAGTGGAAGTGAAATCATTCCCAGGTTCTGCTGGTCCCATCCCTTGCCGGTTCCTCAGGGCGTGTTTGCGTCCTGGGTTCAAGTGGGTCCAAGTCTGCAGCACAGCACAGGCGTGGCAGAGCTGCCACCTCATCCACCCCCGGCTTCCGTGGCCTCTCCTCCTGCTCTTTGCTCCCAGCAGGACTCCTGTGGCCAGGTGGAGATCCAGGAATTGAGGCTGAAGTAAAAACAAATCAATACATTTGAGAACACAGGGGAAAGGTGGGAATGCATAGGCTGGGGGAAGAATGGGCCTCATGACTTGATGCAGAGGACCCTGGAACCAAAACTCTAAAAAAAACCCAGCCAGTCTTGAGTGAGTCTTCATTTTGCACATGAAAAATGCTCTTCAGAACCACAGGCACTTGTAAATGAATATCGTGTCCATCTCCTCCACCCTCCATTAGTCATCGCATAACCAAGCCATACGCACTCAGTCCTTTTCATCTTTCTTCTTGTCAAGCCCTTTAGCCTGTCCCCCTCACCTACTCATCCCACCAATCATTTTAATTAATCTCTGGATTTCTTTGAAACTAATAGTTTGTGGAATGGGGGAAAATGAGTAGGTTACAGAGACAAGATTGTGAATGATGGAGGTGGGGCAAAGTTAGGAGGCTTTGCAAGACCTGTTGGGTTACCTCTGGGGCAGGACAGCAGTGCTGTAAACACACAGAAAGGCTGCAGAAGTGAGGGAGGAACCACTAAAAACATCTTCCATTTTCCTAGGAATGCTGCCTGAGGAATTCAAACCCTGGATGTTTGATGTGCAGCAACATCTGAATGAAAGATGTGATATGATTGTCTCTAAAGTAGATGGGATGACCTCTTCACTCAGTAGTTATAATAAATTTCTCACTATTGTGCTATAGATGATTTCAGTGCTCACTGCAAGTGCTCAGAAATATTTTTTCAAATAAGTAATGAACTTTATAATTTTTTATTCAAACACTTGTATGTATTTTTTAATTTTTGATCAAAACCCTGAGCAAGTGGAAGTTAACCACATTGTCTAGAGATGAGTCCGAAAGGAGCCCTGGGGCCTTGCTTCCCATGCTTTTTAGAATCCTGCAATGGCTGGGGTTGGAAGGGAACTTAAAGATCATCTTGTCCCAACCCCCTTGCCCTGGGCAGGGACACCTTCCTCTAGAAGGATGTTTGGGATGTTACAAATCTAAATGTCACACCAGTAATGTCTCTGTGCTCATTATTTCTATACCACAGCTTAGCTGGTGCTCCGGGAAATAGAGAGTTGGGCAGAGTTCCCATCCTGTGGAGCTTGCAGTTGGAAAAATCCTCTACACACCAAGAAGGCTGGCAGAGTAGCAGTTGATCCCCAGTGGGAGCCCAGAGGGGGAAGGTAAGCAGGAGAGGAGGCACTGGAGGACGGGTGGCATATGGGAAGCAGACGGCTCTGCTTGGCATTGGGAGCTGGCAGCAGGAAAAATGTACCATACAAATAGAAGCATATTGATGCTGAGTGCTGGGGAGGCAGGTGAATGCCTTTGAAAAGATATTTACTGTGTTCAGGGGGAAAGGTTCTGCTGGGAGTGTGCATATGTTCCTGTGTTACTGAGGTGGGGTTTCGCTGTGGAGAACTGAAGTTAGCTTTGTGGTCTTTGGGTATTTCAATAAACAGACAGTAGTGTCAACAAAATGGATTTATTTGCAGTTGCCAGTTGTGACTGAAAGCCTCAGAATAACTGGATTTAACCATTCAGATCCCTGGATAAAATAGCTCTGTTTTGATTAGGGTCTCAGGACAGATACAGACTGCTTAAATTTTTAATTAGTAAACAATCTGGCATCCTGCCAAAGTTGACACCTTGCTCTGTCTTAGCAGCTGTTGGCACAGTAGGCTCCTGGCAACCTGGGATAAAGCAGTACTTGCAACAGGAGAAGGGGAGGAAGCGAGTCTGCATGAGACCAGAACTGCCCAGTGAAAAGCAGCCCAGAGCTCAGGGATTTCCAGGGAGCAGTCAGAGCTTTCCTGCTCTGTGCTGTGGGCTCAGGCTTGGACACAGAGAGTTCCTGTCCTGAATGTCAGCAGTGGCTGCTGGGTGACAGATGTAAGGACACCTGTCTGAATTTGGGTAATGGCTCTGACAGGAGGAGCAACAAACAGAGAAAGCATTCAACAGTGAAAGTAGGTCCTGCAGGTTGCTCCTTCCCAGGGATTAGTGTGGTGGAGCCTGTGGGGAAGTTTACAGAGGGCCTGCTCACGTAATTCAAATGGAAACATTCACCGTGGATGACAGTCATTTGTGTTGGAGTCATGGTGTGGGAGCAGTTGGGGTTGCCAAAGAGCCAAGGAAGGCAATGTAGGCAGGAAAGGGCATGGCCTGGGAAGGACAGTGCCTGGAAGCACAAGCAGAGTTCAAGGTTTCTGTTTTGGAGAAGGTGCTGCTGAACTGCTTCTCTTCCTCTGTCCCACCTGATTAATAAACAACAACCTGATCTCTGATCCCAGCTGAGCTATCTCACAGTGACACAGCTGCTCCTCCCTGTCTGGGCAGCCCTGTCCCCCCACTGCTGGGAATGGTCTGGCCTCACCCACAGCAGATCCTCAGGACTTCCTCAGGACAAGAACCAGGACCTCTCAAAATTGCTGTCCTGTGCTAAAAATTGTGTGCAGCTGCCAGCACTACAGCGTCTCTATGTTCCCTTGTTTCAGAAGGAAGAAGAGATGGGAAATTTAGCCCAGAATGATAAGGGTCACTACCTGAGATCTTGTGTTTTTACAATCGGCTCAGGAGCACTGTTCCCATGTGTGCTAGAACAAGTCTGTGAGCAGCTGGCAGTGCCTTTGGCAGATGGGTTGCTCAGCTCACAGGACTGTTTACAGTCTGTTGAGAACATATGAAACATATAAAAAGCCATAACATTGGAATATGTTAAAAAGAAGTTCATAAGATCAAGGAGAATTTTCAGAGTAAAAGGACAATGCTGAAGCAAAGGCCTAAAGGCTGTGATGGCTGTGAATTGAAATTCAGATTGGTTTAAATTTTACTTTTTTTTTTTTTTAAATAGGAAACAACTAGCAAGCCATTCCAGAAGTGCTGTGTGGTATTTGGAGAGCTGGGTACCAGCTGCAGCACAGACTTCCAGAGGTTTCAGCTGAGTGAGGAGAGAGCTGTGGGCTCAGGTACGTCATGTGAGGGAGGTGAAGCACGTGTGTTGGAAGAGTTAATGGTACAACGTAGCCTTGCTCTACATAAGCACGTTTTGTGCTGATGTTTCCCAGTTCCTGCAGCAGTGTAGGAAAAGGTGTGTGGCTGGCAGAGCTGCAAGCCCAGACAAGGCACTTCTGGGTGTGGATGCTCCCAGCCCATTGCCAGGTGCTTCAAATAGGCATTTATGTCAGAGATCTGAGGTCACTTCAATGATAGCCAATTTCAGCCCTGGATTATTACATAAATATTAATAAGAGCAGGGGTATATTTCACATTTATGTTATTGGTCAGCAGAGTTTTCACCTAACCCTTAGGCAGTACTGGTGTGGAATATATTTCCCTTCAAGACAGCTAAGAAAACTTAAAAAGTTTGGCAAAAAAATTTATTCACCTCTTTAATATAACCTTGTGAGTTTAATGAAAAGTAATATTCTTTTCTGTATACCCAATGAGGAAAAACAGGAGAAGAGAGTCAACTCAAATGGGAATTGCACTCTTCCCTGCTTTTGCCTCCCTACTGAGTGACCCTTAATCACCTTCAGCATCTTTCTAGCTTGATTTCCCTCCTTGTAAAATGGGCAGAATGAGACTGAAGTTCTAGTAAAACAGGCAGATCTGAGGGGAATAAATGCTGGACAAGTGGTATGAACTATTTTTATTTTTTTAAATGCAGTAAGGAATAGGCACAGAGAAGCAATGGATTTTCATCTGGAAGAAGATGTAGTATTAACTTGGTATAAAATATTTGTTACTGCCCCCATTTGCTTTTAGGATATCAATCAATGGCATTTTTATTGGTTCATGAGCCTTGTAATGCATTTTGAATCTGACCCAGGACTGTGTGGAGCATATACTGGCACTAAGATTTATGCCAGTTTAACTCTCTGGTCACTCTTCGACCTTTTTGACGAAATATCTTCCAGTTGCTAAGGGCTTGCTTTTTGTGGGGATTGTTTTGTTTTCTTTATATTCAGAGTCTTTGCTTCGAGGGGCTCTGACAGTGATTTGGAGTTGGTCATGTAGGAGGAACGAGAGTATGGGAGCTTCTCAGAAAGGGGATGCTGAGGCACAGCCACCAGCACCTCTCCACCTTCCCACTGGTCTTTCCCTAAAGAATCAGCCCTGTTTCTCAGTCCTTTGGCAAGATGACCACGTGAAACACGGGAATTCTGCTCCGTACCCCCCTCAGGGAAGAGGATGGACGGGTGCTACAGACGCAGGAGTGCGAAGGTGAAGCTTAGGGCACTTTTGGTCACTCCCACCCGCTAAATCTGCCCCTGAGCTTCCCCGCCTGTTTTTACACCTGTGCCACGTTGTAAACTGCTCTCCACATAGCAATGCTTTTTAAGGAAAAGCGAGGAGCGCTCCCGAGCAGATGAAATCAGCCGGGGCGGGAGTGACGTGGGGCGCGCCGTGGGCTCGGCCGGTGGCGCTGACACAGAGCCCGCCCTGCCTCCTTCCGGCTCCCACGCTGTCCCTCCCTGGCGCTGCCACTGCCACTGCCCCGAGGGGAGCGGCGTTGGGAAACGCGTCCCGCTCCGTCCAGCCCGCCTAAAACCTGAATGGCTGGCCAGAGAGGAATTCGCTTCTTTTCAGGGTGTCGCCACACATCCCGGATTAAAGTCCTCGTGGAACCAGCGTGTGAGCGCCAGCCGCTGCTCTCTGTGAAAGCCACGAGCTTCCCTAGTTTGTCCCAGCGGCTCCTGGCTAAAAGGGAATTGTGCTGCAGCTGGAAACTCGATCAAGCGTGTCTCAAAGCATTTCTTTCATCCTCAGTTGATGCTTAATACACCTTTACTCTTCCTAAGCCTTGTCAACATCGCAGCCGAACAAATGCCCGTCTCTAGAGTGGTGTTGTGTAAATAAGTCCTGTGCCTTGCAGGGTGTCACGGAGTTAATGGGAAGCCCGGAGAGGGGAGGGCGTGGGAGCAGCATGCCGGTGTTAACGTTCTGTTTTCTGCGCAGGATTGCAACAGGATTGCAACAGCCCGGCCTATCTGAGCTGCTGCACGTCCCGACAGCGCGGCTCTGCTCTTGAATTTGATAGGGGTGCTGATAGAACAATGCACCTTTCTGGGAAATGGTAATGCACAGCAGGAATTGGGGTTAAGGAAATTCTGAATAAACCATAGCAGCTTTCTTCTCAGAGTGCTGATGATTTTCAGGTGGCCCACTAGGGAGGCAAACAAAAAATATATATGGCAGTGTTTACTCGAAGGGTAAAGTTTTGGGGTAAGGAGGGGGAATGTTGAAAATCCCGTGAACTTCAATTGCTGTATTTCTATCTTTGTGGTAGCTCTGACTCCTTAGCTTGCTTCTCACAGATCAGTAATCAGGGGACAATTGACAGGAATAACCCCCCAGGTAAAAATATACAGCTGCCTCTGAAACAAACAGCATTTCATATGCAAAGCTGTGTGATAAAGGGCATGCTCAGGGTGCTTTTTCAGGCCCCATGGGAAGTTTTACAGAGCAAAGTACCTTTTAGCAAGTCCTTTTCTGTTAGTTTCAAAATCCTCTCTTGCTTTTTTCTAGAATGATTTTCCCACAAAAGGTGACAGAAACCATAAGAAAAGTTTCAGCAGAGCTTACTGCTTTCTTTCCCTCCCTCCTCTCCCAAACACTGGGAGCTCTCAAAAAATATTTTAGTAACCTGGAGATTAAAAACAATTTGTATTTGTCTTGTAATAGCTCTGACTTCCACCGCCTTGTCCTCCCCTTTATTGGGAGTACACGTGTGAGCACTCCCTCTGATGTTGCTTATACGCCTGCTGGCAGGTTCAATAAGCAGTTTCTTAGCAGGGCATCTTCCCACGTGAAGGAAATATTTCCAGTTCTTGTCCCAGCTCCTCCTTCCTCCATGGGCAGCGTCCTGACGTGGAACAACGAAATGAGTATCACTGGTATCAGAAGTTCTTAGCTGATAAATGGAAAATAACTATAGAACCTCATGTATCTACTGGCAGTTTAGACAGGGGCAGCTTTTTACTGGACATTTTATAGATATTCCATTTATATGAGTTTACAAATTGAGCCATTTTGTTAATGGTGGATCAGGAAAATTTTTGTACTATAGGACACCAATGCACTTCTTAGGTAAAACTGAAAAGAACGTAGTAATCCATTGAAGGATTCTCTATGTAAATAGAAATGTTGCTAAAGAGAATTAAGATAAAATGTAAATGTAAATAATTGCTCCTAAGACAAAGAAAAATTGGCAAGCAGCCACGTGGAAATTGGAAATTTAAATTTAACTAGTTTTATGCCAGTAAATCACACTGGCAGAGTCTCAGATCTAGTCAAGTGAATGGCAAACCCACAGGTAACTTGCAGGACCAAGGATTTCCCCTTCATGAATGAGTGTAGAGAAGTAAAATTTCCCAGAGCAGAAAAACACTTTGTAGAAGCAGCCGGATTTTCAGCTTTGAAGTAGAAGAGATACTTTCATTTTCAGTATCTCCATTAGAGCTTCTTTTTGCAAGACCAGGAGTGTGAACTCTTGTGTCTGAGCCAAAATTCCAACCTAAGCAGAATGTACTCATCTAAATTTCCCTTTTGGTTTCATTTGGCCAAGGTATTCCTTGGTGTAGAGTTGCTGTGTACTGTTACAGCAGTTGCTGTGTTGGGAGCTTGGGAAGGCGCCCGCCTGGAAGAGGTTACATAAAACCTAAACCATAATAAGCTCAGAGAAACCCCTGAGTGTGATGATTAAAAAGAGAAAACGATTAGGGAAAACACATCAAAGAGGCTCAGTGAGAGTCCTAAGAAGAAAAATACTGATTATATTTGTTTTGCTTTTGTCTTACATGAGGTAAAAGGCGTGTGGTGTGTCCTGGGTCGCCACCCTAAGGGGTGTGTACTTAAAGACAACAGAAGCAGACTCCAAGGCTTCCATGGGGTTTATTTTGGTTGCAGGGCTGGGGAGATAAGATATAATTGTACCATATACATAGTGGTGCTATCAATCTGATGGATTACCCTTCCCATACACCCTGAGCACCTTGCCTACCCTCTGCTGCTAATCTGTGTCTGCCAGGAGAACTTGCTTTCTGACCTTTCAAGAAACTTTCAACTGTGATTTTTAAAACAATCACAGAAATGTTTTCTTTCTCCAAACGTGCAGTTCCTCTCTCTGGTGAAAGCACTCAGAGGCATCAGATGGGTGACATTGATTGCTAAAGCTGGTATGCCAGTTCAGTTCAATAAATTGTGAATCTTAGGGGCTAAAAATTGTTTAAATTCCACTCTGGGTCTGGGAATAAGAGTAGACATTTATTGATAGTCCTGTTGTTCACACTCCACTGGATTCTGTTATTTTAGAACAATGTTAGATTCACTTTTTAAAGTTTTTTTAGACTTGGTCTGACCTGGGAACCAGGTTAGAAGAGGTTTGAAGTAATAAAATATGCAAAATGTGGTTTTAGGGCTCTCCTTTAATGTGGAAAGAGGAAGAAAAGTTTTAGTCAGTTATAGCAAATCCAGTAAGGGAACTGTTTACTTAACTCTCACAGTTATTTATTTTAATTTAACTTCTCACAACTTTTCAGCTGGGTTTAGTTAATGTGGGCTCACATATTAAAGAATGGGTTTTACTGATATGTGTTTTTCAGTTGTAACACTGACTTCAGCAGTTACAGCCATTTTCTTTTGGGCATTTTGATACAGTTGATCCCAAAAGTGAAAGGAAAATAACCAAAAAGGGCTTTGGAAAAAGAGAAATATAAAATATAATCTTTATAGACTTAGAATTAGGCAGGAATATAGCATTTGAGTTTATTTTCCCATTAATATAGCTAGCATATATAAATTTCTGAGGCAATAGTGGATATTCTTTTCCCATATCAACAAAAATAATGGTAAAAATTGCAAGGAATAGGAACACACTGTGTTGGTGGTGCCAGTTGGGTGATGCACAGACTTTGCTGGTTATGCATATTTGACTTTGGCCTTGTTAGAGCCTTCCTAAATTTGAGTTCAAGCTGCTGGACAAATTGTCTTGTACTTTATGCTTTTGCACATAAAAAGAGGCTGCTTGGAACAAAACATTCCAGGTGAAAGATCCTTGCATTGTCCTTATATCCTCCTGCCATCTTGGTTTGCTGACACACTGGAAAATCCACCTGTTCTCCTGGCTCCTTTGGGGCTCTGGAGAGCAGGAGGTGAATGGGCCAAAGGAGAGATAGAACAGAGAAAGGTATTGGAGCAACACTTTCCCTCACACCTCACAGGCCCTGAGAACTTTCCTCTGTCTGGGATGCCCTGTCCTGGTCCATTGGCTACACTGACTTTTTGTTCAGCCCAGAAGTCTAACCTTTTTCCCTTCTTGAAAGAACTAATACAAAATCACTCTGTTTGTATTACCAGTGGACCTGTATTCATTTAGTTTTGATCTGATCCTCACAAAACATCAGAGCTGTTTGCAAAGCTAATAGCAGCATAATGACAAAAACAGCAGTGCCAAATGTCTTTGGTCTTGCCCTTTTTCTTCTCCTTAATATCAAAGCTAAAAACATGGTCTTGATTTATATGCAGGATTACTGATGTTAAAGCTATATAATAATACATCTAAAGGCTAGCACTGTTTATAAATACACCAAACATGTAACTTAATAGTTATTTGTGCTGAATCTTTTATTTTCCTGCATACTCTGTCTTACCTTTGTTACTGAGGGCACTAATGCTGCATTAATGTAAGCAGAAACAGCTGCATTTATCTTCATTTTATTCTCCCAAGTCACAGCAACGTGCTGGAACGAGAGCCATTGTCTGGAGCAAACCTTCTGAAAGTCTTTTAAGGGCATCCATCTGGGCAGACTTTGTGGTTATAGAAGGGCTGATGCTGTAAGTATTCATCCCACTAATGGTCTCATTGATTTTTATTTACACTCTTTGTAGGTTGCCCAGAGTCTCAGTCTGAGTAAGAGCTGCAGAAGATGTGCTGAATTCAAGAACTGCAGGCGTGTATTCAACTAAATCCAGGTCTCTGTGTCTGTTTTTAGGGTGCTTGATCAAAGTGGGGCCTCCAGGACAGCCTGTTCTGTCTGCAGAGAAGTGCAGTTGGTGAGCAGTGTTAAAACACAGGTGCATAAGTTTGAAAATGTTGATCCAAATCACATTATTATAAGTAGTAGGGAAATATCATGACTTACTGAGATTAAACAAAGACCTGCTTAGAATCTTGTGACTTCAGCTCATAAATGGATTTCATCACTCATTACAGCTGCATAAACAAATGCATGTGGTACATATGCATGTTTTGTTTTGGGAAGTTGTTGTTTTTAAAGTCCCCTCAGAATTCTTTTTTTAATTGCTCCTAATGAGCCAAGGCTCCCTGCTTCTGGAGCAATGCCTGGTGTACCTGAGCAGCACAGCCCACTCATTGCTTTTAAAAGGGAATAAAGTTTCCCAGCCTCTCTCTCCTTCTGGCAGCTTAACTGCTTTGGCAAGCAGGATATTTTAAAAGAGAAATTTACAATATGAAACCTGGTGTCAAAATTGTATTCCTTTTATGAAAGTAGCCTTGCCCTGGTGCTCCTTTGGAGCTATGGAAATGAAATCTCAGTCCAGTCAACAACTGGAGAAAGTCCTACACAAGTCTGAGCTCACACTAAGTTTGTCACATATTTCATGTATTTAATTCATGTAATTTTTCCTGTTGTCCATGACCTTCTTTCTGCTGATGGGCCTCTCAGAAGGAATCCTAGAAATGGATGCCCTGTGATTACCCAGGGGAATTAGTACCTCCCCCATGTTTTCTTGACAGTATGTTGCAAGTGGGATGTGGCAAGAGGAATCCAAGTTTTGGTCTTCCTGCTGTGGTTGTTACCTGAAGGTACAAATGGTGCAGTAGTTTGGGATGCAGAGCAGACTCTTCTCTGTGGATTTAAAACATTGTCTGTCAAGCCATTCTTATCTCTTTAAGTTTAAAGTAGCTGCTTTCAGCTAAACCCACACTTTTCAGCATCTCCAGGCAGGCAGTTATCAAAGTTTAACCTCAAAAAATTTAAGATGGCAAAATATGTTGGTAATTCTTTGAATTTCAATGTGCCATTTCTTAGTCACAACTGAGAAGCTGGATTAATCCTGAGTGGGTAGTGTCTCATTATAACTTTGCACTGCAAATGATTTTTTAACCATATCTAAAGGGAAATTTCTTTTTTTTTTTATTTCCCCAAAGAAAAATACTCAAGAATACTCCATTTTTGTGGCCATTCTTCTGATAAAGATTCAAAAATCCAATTTAAATGGGTATTGCTGAGGGAAAGGGGATACTTTTTTCTATTTCAATCACAGCCTCTTCTTTTTACTTATAAAAATCGGAGTCATGACAGTAAAAAGTGTAACAATATGGGAGAGTTCACGGTCAGGGTTGTTTACATGTATCTCCTATATAGATGGATTTGTCCTGAAGTGCTTTAGTTTGTTTCACTCCCTGGAAAAACAAAACAGATAATAACAAGAAATCTCATTTAAATAGAATGAAACTAAAACCTTTTAGCTTTTCTGTCAAGTGATCTTAATTTTTAGGCAACTGGGGAGGAGTCTTAATTGTGTGTGTTCCTAAAGATTGCTTAAACCAATTGCAGAGTGTCTGAGGCTTTGGGTGTCAAAGCCCTTGGAGAATCCAGTTGCTCCTCACCTCTGGAAACCTTCCCTCTTACGTAGGTAGCTAAAAAGATGCCTGACATTAGAGGCTTGCGCTACAAAATGTTGCTGTGAATGCCTTAAAATGTCACATTAATATCAAGAACGGTTCACCCACAAACCATCTGGCTTTGCAGATCTCACAACGATCTTTCAATTAGTTAATTAAGCTTCCCTGTTTCCTAATGAGGCCTATTTGAAATGCTCTGAGCCTGGGGACAGCGGGGCTGTAGGTCTGCACCGTACACGTGTGGCAGTGGCCAAGGCTCTCCCTGGGAAGTGGGAGATCCAGGGAAGCCCTGCTGGGCCTTACCTGGATGTGCTGCCTGGGAAAATACCTGGCTTTGTCCTTATAAGGGCAGGGAACTGCCGCGGGAGCCCTGATCCTGCCCCAGCTCTTCCCGGCCCGCTCAGCCACAGTCCTAAAAAGGCAGTTCCTTGCTCCTGCTTCCCACAGCTGAGCTCCCCAGGGAGGACAACACTGCCGAGCCAGGCATTGCACTCACAGCGAGAGCGTCCTCATGGACTGTGCTGCTGCTTCTCAAGGCTGATGTTGTGTTGTGTTAGGGGCACTGCTGGGCTTCTCCTTCCTCTTGTTGAGTGATTAATGAAAATCTGACAGAGAGCGGTGTCGGACGCGCCGGCGCATTCCAGGAGCGGGGTAGATCCCTGTAGGATCCGCACAGGGAAGGAGACGCACAGTGGGAAGCAGCTCAGAGTCAGAATCTTGAAAGCATATTAGGTTATGGTTCTATAATAGAAAGTGCTCAGCAGCAATATGAGCTCAAAGCAATCCGTGTCCTTTTTCCTCCCTCCCCTGGCTGCCAGTCCTGCTCTTTGCTTGTGCTTGCTCAGTCCTTTGTGGGGCCATGCTGGGCTCTTGGTTTCATTCGTGCTGAAAGCCAGGAAAGGGTTTTCTGCTCAGATTCACAGAGTGGCATCACAAAACACTGTGCTCGTGTAACTGAGCAAGTGGTGAGTAGGAAAGAAGGGGAAAATTTTATTAATGCCCCATGCTCTTCCTAATGTGAAACCTTTAGGTCCTGTGCTCTCCTTCTGAGTAAAAACTCTTCAGATGCTGGGTATTTTATGAGACACTTTTAGAGGTTTAATTGAAATTTTCTGAAGGATCTGATTATTGG
This sequence comes from Agelaius tricolor, assembly GCF_023055355.1. NCBI lineage: Eukaryota > Metazoa > Chordata > Aves > Passeriformes > Icteridae > Agelaius > Agelaius tricolor. The sequence continues at coordinate 27,540,218 of NW_027269271.1, forward strand.
CTTATTTATTTCACAGGCCAAGTGACAAGCTTAGTTACAGTCCGATAGAGTTTTAAAGACAAGGTCTTTACTGGAGCTGGATTTTGGAAAGGCTTGAATATGCTAATTCAGAAGGGGTATTGTATGAGATTTTTTTCTTTTATTAAATCAACAAATCATCCTACCTTAATTTGAAACAACAAAGAGGAGTGTTTTTTGAAATTTAAGGTCTGTGAAATTCTGGCACTGAAAAGTTACATGCTTCAGAAAGGGGTTTAAAATAATTCATTTTCAAGGGGGTTGTTTGGGAAGAGTCCCTGGATAGTGTGTGCTCTGTGGAGTGTGGGAGACATTGGGATGCAGCTCCAGCTCTGAACATGTTGTACTCGGGTGCAGCAGTTTGTCTGCTCAGAGCCACATGCTTCCTTCCTTTATCAGGCTGCTCCTGGCAATCCTGCTCAACCTTTGGACTTTATGGCCTCTCTCAGGATGTAGCATTGGTTCCCTAATATCTCTTCTCTTGTCTTTTGCCAAGTTTCCAGCAGGCAATGAAGCCATGACAAGCAGGGTCACAGGTGTTGAAGGAAGTCAGCAGCACAAACAATTATTATAAAACTGGATTCTGCAGTTGCAGGGGTGAAATGCTTCTCTTTATGAATCTGGAACACCATCCCCATCTGTTTTTCTGAGTTTATAACAAGTTTTCTAGCTCCTTTTGTATCACTGCTAGGTGTGTGCTGTGGATTTAGTAGGTGGGGTTAAGAGTACTGATGGTATAGATTAAAAAAGAAAAGAAAAAGGAGATTGCCAAAAGCTCATTTAATGCAGGTTGTTAGCTGAGATTCGGTCTGGGTTTCTGATGTCGTTTTATACTGCTGGTTTCTGAAATATCTGTCATGTAAAACATTAAAACAAGTTATTCCCATGTGTGAATGGTAGTAAAGGAAATATTTAGACAATAAGGAAGAGGGTGATTAGAGGGGATCGTTGATCGGGCAATAAGGAAGAGGGTGATAGACACTCTGGTACCACGAGGCAGGAGGTGACACACACCTATGGAATTTGATAATTTAGGAGGACCATTTACAGCTGTAGGCTTAGGACACTAAACATTGCAAAGCAAAGTTTAAGAAAACCATGGCAAAGGGATGCTCCTGCCTCCACCAAACAAGGCAATGGGTTGCCAGAAAAGGTTGTGTTGGAATGTAGGAAATACCACTCAATAAAGAAGTTCTTCCCCTTGGCATTTCTGTTTGGCTGTTGGTTGTCCCAGCATACACCTTGTGTCATGTTTTGTGACCCAGAGCTTTGGGAGATGTGTGGTTTTGGGAAGACAAACACATGAAATGAGAGTGGGAGGGCTGCCAGAAGAACACCATCTATTCTGAATTCAGAAAGTGCCTTCATGTAACTTTTAAAGTGAAAAATGTTGCCTGTCTTCCATACTCTGTCATTAAGGCAGAGCACCTTTAGAGATGTTGGTATTTTTTATAGATCATTCCATCTGCAATCCTTTGTCTGAATGCAGTTATAGTGAAATCAAGGACAGTCTCCTTCCAGTACATTAAGTTAAACTGTAGAATTCAGAAAATTTAAACACACCTGCCTCAGAAGGTTTCACTGCTTTAACCACACTGATAAAACATTGAATAGTTGTGATTTGAAGGTGAAATTTAGAAAAGTTGTGGCCCTTTCCACCACAGAAGTGAAGTCCCATGGTATAATGGTTACCTTCATGTTAGCCCTATGTACAGGCTCAACCCTTTGTTCATTGTCTGATCATCAATCTTCAGTTAATTCACTGAGACTCATGGTGGAAAAAGGTGACTAAAGGTATCTGAATTTGCCCTTTTGCATAGGAGGAACTCAACTATTGTTCTGATAACCCAGGGTAAAGCACACTTTAGAACAAGCCAGTGCTGTTAAACCCCTTCGTAGGAACTGTAATCTGTGTTTATAATTGGGACCATTATCAGAAAACGTCACTAAGAATCTAAGGAATCTTTAACCAATAGCTTATTGCTTCCAGGGATGGACTCTGGAGGCAGTTTAGAAAGAGCCAGCATTTTACTGTTAGTGTGTTTGGCCAGGAAGCAAATACACTTTGCTGGTAAGGGTGTTTCTGTGTAAACTGTACAAACCCATGTGCTCAAGGCTGGCAATGGCATTGCCACTTGTGGAGAGCAAACTTACAGAATTTAGAGAGTCAGCCACTAGAGCTCAGTTTATTCACTGCTTTAGCAGAGCAGATTGGAAATCAGGGGAATTAGTACTGGGGAGTCTTTTGCTGTTAATTCACTCCTGTGGACCATATTCATTGATATTTCAAAGGCTGTTATAATTTCTTTTTCATTAAGTGCAAATTCTTCTGTTTTAATGTGAAACCCGAATTCATCAATGCTTGCAACAGGCATCCTAAAGGCAAATGGACCAGTCAGAGCCCAGAGTGACCTGGTATGCCCTCATAGCTGAATCTGCTTTGGGCAGGAGGTTGAACTATGTGTCTTTCTGGGGTTCCTTTAAACATGTTTTACCTTACGATCTGGTGCTTTGTAGAAATGGTGAATGTATCTCCTAATTGTATCTCCTTTTGGGCTATCATACTTCAAACCTTTTCTGAGATGGTTGCTTTGCAGAAAAGACTTCAGCACTGAGCCCTTTCACCTGCCTGACTCTAATCTCACAGTCAGTCCCACTGTAGTGAAATGTCATGTTATCCTTTGAACATGGTTGCTCATCCCCTTTGCAGAGAGCACAGTGCCAGCCACAGGTCCCAGTGTTCAGAACATCACAGGAGCCAGACCATGGGTGTATTGTCCACTTGTAAAATGGGAGCTTAATAAAACTCACAGGGCCTAGGTTTTTTCTTCATGAACCCCAAGAACAATATATGGTGATCTTGAAGCAGTTTACCAAAAGGAAGGTGGCATTTCCCAGGGCTCTTCTCACACGTGGGTGCATCCCAACTTTAAAGGTACCAACCAGAAACACCTTGAAGCGCTCGGCTATAAGCTACAGCATCCCAGCTGCTGTTGTGCAAGCTGTGTGATGCTTGTGGTGAGGATGGGAACCTTAAAAATTGGGTAGGTAAAGAGCAGGAAATGGGAGCCATTACCTCTGTCCCAAGGGAAGTGGTTCCCCCTGTGAATCACAGCCCTGGTTTCGCTGTGCTGCGTGGGAGTGGTGTCCTGTCCCCGGAGGATATTCCCAGCTCCTGGGGCCTGCCAGGTGTGACTGCTGCAGGGGAAAGGAGCAGGACAGTCCTGGTCCCATCAGCATCACTCCTGTGCAGCCTCCCTCTATCATTTGTGGAGCAGGGAGGATGAGGATATGTCAAGCCCTGTAAGCTGCATGGATTGATGCAGTCCTTTGCTGTTAGGAATGGCCAGAGAGGGACAAGGGCTGCAGTCCTTTACTTAGAAGTTTGGCCTTGTGCCACACGTTCCCTGGGTTATCCCTTGGAGAACAAAACCTGCTGCTGTGTGAGACAGCCCAGGTTGCCAAGTATTGCCTTCCCCCCGCCATGAGTCACCGGGCCCTGGCAGAGGCTGGAGCCCGGCTCCCAGTGGCACAGGAACCTCCTGTCCTGGCTCGCACTCAGCCCGTCCTGGAGGAAACCCCTGGCGGCTCCTGCGCCCTCTGCCCGTGCCAAAGCTGCCACACCCCGCCTCTTGAGGCCTTCTTACTCACCATGGAGACAGACACCGAAACCAGGCAGCCCCTCCTCTGCTCCCCGGGCTCTCTGCCTCCCACTGCCTTTCCCACTGCCCCTTCCTCCAAAGCTTCTGCTCAGGAGCTGTTTCATCCATTCTCTGGAAGAGGAGGCAGAAATGAGACAGATCCTGGCCATTGAGTGTTGGTGGTATTTATCCTTCCTAAGGCAAATAATGGGGTAAATCCCCAAGGCTGTGTGTGTTTCCTGGAGCAGTACTATTAATGACACAAGCCATGAGGGAGCCCAATGTGAAGGGACAGAGCTGTGTCTTCCTCTTCCCTATCTTTCTGCTCCAATTAAGTGCACCTCTGGTGCTGAGGTGCACAGAGCTGCCCCCCAGCTCACTCACAATCAGAAGATCATTTAGAGGTTTGTACTGTTTGTAAATCACGGTGGAGAGAAAGCAGCATCTGAGTCCCCAACTCTTCCAGAAACATTGTGGGTCACCAAAGATCTTTCATGTCAGCCCTTGTTTCTTACTAAGAACTTATCCTCATCATAGAGCTAGAGATGCAGCAGAACCAATAATTTTGGGAATTTAGGTCTTTGATATAAATTGAAGTTAATTTTATGATATTAGCAAGCTGATGCAATGGAATTTTTGTGTCATGAGATGTCTTTGCAGCAACAAAGTCTGTCATTAAATCTTGATGGCAATCCATGAAAGTGCTTGCAGTTTTGGACAAAAGGTGGCATTTATCTAGTAAAATTAACAAGGGAGTGAAAGCCTCTAGGGCTGATAAGAGTGATCCAGGGCAGGTCTGTTGGTCTTTTGTGGATGGACTTCAGCTTTATCTGCTCATTTGCCAAGATAGCCAGGTGTAAACTATTTATATGAGAGAAGTTAAGTGTTCATGGTAAAGTAGCTTGTGGCCTGAAACAATAACCCTTGCTAAGGGCCTGAATTTATTAAGTCAATAATTAGCTTATTAGGCATAGAGCTGTGCCTGTGTAGGTGTCTGAACTTTATGTTCCATCTGGTTTACATCCAGTGAGTTCAGGTAATTTGGAAAAGACAATCCATGTGTACAGTGAGGAGCAGCAAAAAAGATTTGTAGAAGAAACAAAGGGGGAAGCCACACATAGAAAGTCTCAGGCTGTGTGGGAGGGGAGAACTGAATGGATCTTTTCCACAGAAGTCAGGTTTAGCCAAAGGGCCAGTCATGAAGGTCAACAAAAGGCCCCTGGATGAAACAATTTCACTCTTATTCTCAGGAAGGAGCACTGGAAAGAGGATCCACATGTGTTCTTAGAAAAGCCAAAGGAGGTTGTGCTTGGACTCCCACACTGTAACATGTGGGTTCAGAAGTTGATGACATGTTCAACTAGGGAAGGATGCTTGGATCTCTTTTCAGAGCCAGTGAACATCTCTGGTTTCTCTGGCACCTCAAGAAAGGTGCTGGCAGGTGAATGCCCCTCCTGCCTGTAAGCTTAGGTAAGAAAAAATAGCACATAGCAAAGTCTTAATGATAGAAAGGTTCTTACAGGGAACTGGAAAGCATGGAAAGGATTTCAGGGGTGGGAATGCAGTACTTTCTGAAAGGCAGAAAAATACTTGTAAATATTGCATCTATTTAGATGGAAACAAGTTCTTTTAGGAATATCTGATAATAATTTTTACAGGCAAATACAATTGTTGTTTTAAAAGTGTGAAGAGATACTTCTGCTTTAGATAGACTGAAAACAGCCTGAAATCAACCCCCTGATACCCCTCAGAAAATGGCATTTCCTTAGCTAACTGTAGCATCTTGGAAGTTTGGAAGTTTGTCCTTCATGATAAAAGGGGGACACCTTTTATTTGTGAATAATAAAAATCTCCCAAAATTGTGATAAGGTTGTACAATAAGTTGAATCCAACTGTGTACTGAACACAAACTCCTCCAATCTTACAAGGTATTTTGTATTTGTTATTTTATGAGTTTGGTAAAGACAAAATAGTCAGTAAAGTCAGGAGGGGAAGTGAAATTGCTGGCTAGCAAGTTTTAGTTGTTATTTTTAATGTAACAGTACCCCATTCCTGGATGGGGAATAGGCATGGGGTGACAGGTGGATGCAGATGGAGCACCAGGAAACTGGGAGGTCAGGTCAGGCCACTGACACCAGGAATTGAACAAGAGCTAGGGTTGAGATTCCCAGTAAACCTACAATTAGATATTCAAGTTAATGAAGGAGAGGCTTAGCCTTAAGGACATCCTCTTCCTGGTGGTTTCTTGTATTCCTGGGTTTCAAGGCTTGTGGTGTTGTGAGCACAAATCTGCAACAGTGACCTTAATGACAGTAGTTTATACATCTCTATCCATCCAGTATCACTGCAGCTTTACAGGCTGAATTAGCAATTCTGATCAGCCTCTGCTTTCTGTGCAAATCTTCCCAGGTGTTAATCCTTGCCTTAGTGTAATGAGGTGGAAAAGCTCATTCATTTAGGTTGAAATCCAAGCAGCATCTTAAAAAACAACTCATGTTTTTGTCATTAGTTTGATCTGTACTGGTCTGATTAGTTTTCAAATACGAAATATACTCAGACTGATGGCTTGTACCTTGTGTTTTATCTTCCAGAAGAATTTTTACAGTCTCTAGTTATCAGCTTTAAACCCAGTGTAGGTTTATAGCTGAAAGACTGGCAGATGTTTAGCTGTTGTGGGGAAGTTTAAATACAGCTGTTAATTTTACATGCTGGTATCATGTGAAGCAGTGCCCAAGACCACTGTGTTACATATAAGCTGTGTTGGTTTTCAAGGATCCTGGTACCTTAAGAATTGATTTCTGTGTCTTTTGCCTGTTCTTTGTACCTCTTTGTAATGCTTCCAGTAACTACAATCCTATACTTAGATAGAAGAGCTGATCTACTGGAGCCTTACCCTGGGAATGAACTCCACTAATCAACTGCTCATGACTCCAACAGATGTTTCTGCTTATCAGACAATTGGAACCTCATGTTCTACTATATTTCTTAATTTTTTTCCTTCTTTTGATACTGGCAGCAAATGCCCCATTACACATGTGAGCTTCAAAAACTTGTCACATGATAGCAGGAACAAATTGCTAAGCCAGTCAGCAAAGTTCAGGTTTGAAGTGGTGGTCCACTGAAGGCAACTGGGTCTTAGAAGCTGAAGGAATAATTTATAGAATTACCATGCTGTGGTTTTGTTGTAAATGCCAATATTTTATTCCAGCATCTTGTATGAAATTTGGATATGTAAGAAGAACTCAGATCAGAACTCTTTTTTTCAAAGACTGAATCACTTTAGGATGTGGAGATAAAGTTAAGTGATTCTTCTGAGGATATGAGTATTAGCCACTTGAAACCACAGAAAGGGGATGTGAATGGTTTACATGATTTTGTTATATACAGACTTATCTCCCACAGAAGGTCAAAATCTGATTTTTCAGACATGATGGAAATACAGATGTGAAGAATTTACTTTTTGCTTCATTTTGTTTAGTCTGTTGATTTAACTTTCCATTTCTAATTGATAAATTACTGATGGATTCTTGATCAATCAATATCTTTGTATGATTTGGGCAAAAGGAAAAATAATATGTGTAGAAAAGATAGACTGTCACTCCACAAAGATGCAGCCTATTCCACTGCCAGCAAACCCAGAACTGCTTCATGGAAGTGAAACACCTGTTACAAGAGTACAATGGGACCATACAAATTGTAGGCACTGGAGATACTCCTTGGGGATTAGAGCAACTCATTTGCAAACCATTCTTCTGCTAGCAAGGAGCAGTTAATCATGAACCTTCCCCTACCCACAGCTCACCCACGCTGCTGATTCAGGAGCTGTGGCAGGGCATGGCTAAAAGACACAGCCAGGAGGTTTATCAGTATTCACACTTTGTTAGCCAAGCAGGAGCCTCACCACATGTGGGAGACCATAACCAGAACTTGTTCCTTTCACCCTTTCCCATAGTAAATATCTGAACTTGCTGCTATTGCTGGGCTTGGTTGAGATGACAAACACAAGTATAAAGAGCAGTGGGAGGTGGAAGCTCTTCTGTTAATGGGAAAGGTGAGAGTGAGGGTAGAGGGGGTCAGTGGCTGCCTCTGCAGCCGCTCTCCAGATACTCAGACCTCTGAAAATTTCTCAGCTGATAAAGATGTCATCAGTTAAGAACATAGACAATAATACCCACTGGGCATGTTGGCAGTTCTTTTTAAGCTGCTGATACACTCTCAACATCATTATTCCCATTGTTTTAAAACCAAACTCCAGCCTCCTGGTGCCATTTGCAAGTGTTTGGTGGAACCTGAATTTGTGTTGCAGGTCTGGAGTGCAGAAGGATTTGTGTCTGCACAGAGACACTGTAGTTTTTTTGTGACTGTGGATGAGATTTCTTATTTGCTTCTTGTGCTTTCTGTGTAGAGTAGGAAACTCAGGAGCCCATAAAACATGGGCAACAGAAAGCTGGTGGATGATCCTCATCAGAACATGTGCAGGCGTGGTGGGAGTGGGAGAAGAGGAATCATTAGGGGAAAAAATCATCTAAGCCAAGGGAGGAGAGCTTAATTAGTAATGCTGAAGTTGGCTGACAAGCTGTGGAGAGAAAAAAATTGGGTATTGATTTGAAACTTTGCTAAGTGCTATTGGAAACAGAGAAGAATGGTGTTGGTAGAATGACCTTCAAAAGGATCCAGAGGAGACAGCTTGATTCCTTGCAACCATAATGTTAAGAGCAGACCTGGGGTATGTAGAGAGATCAGAAATCTGATGGCCAGTGAGAATAATTTCAAGTGGTCCATCAGACTGAGGAGAGCTTGGTTCAAATAGTTCCCAGACACACAGAGATGAGAGTGAAGATACCTGGTCGGCCCTATAGCAGCATTTCCCCTCCCCATTCTGGGGCAAGAGGAGTCAGAAAACCAAAGCCAGCTTTGCCTGTAACCCTAAGGAATTCTGGTAGATTTTTGGTAGGCTGTAGGAAAGCTTTGTTTCCCTCTGTCCTGATTCCAGCCCTATGGCCAGGGAGATGGAGACATTCCTCCTTCCAGGAGGGATTTCCAGCAGTATGAATTCTGCTGTAGGGCTGACTCCTAATCCCGTGTGTGTGTCCAAAGCACATGACCAGGATGAAGGGGTGCCCTGGGAGGGGGATGAAGGGAGATGTGCTCGGGTCAGAGCGGGGGTTCCGGGGGTTAACTGGGGCAGCTCAGTCCCGGGGGTCCGGGCTGGCTCCTGTCCCTGCGGTTCCTGTGCTCACTCACACACACGGATCCATCCATGAGCTGTCATGTGCCGCCTGCACGCCCACAGCAGGAAGGAAACGGCTGGTCCCTCAAAGTCAGGAGTAGTAAAAAAAAAAAAAAAAAAAAAAAAAGAGAAGGAGGAAAAAAAAAAAAAAGGCAGCAAACAGCAGGCAGGCTGTGTATTGTCCCGATTCCTCCCGGACTGAAGGAATCCTTTGCCCCATGATTCATGCTGAGCTGTCTGCTCCATCCGGCAGGCACGGAGCATCCGGCAGCCGTGTCAGGCAGCCTCCCACTGCAACTGGGTGCTGCTGGCACCGCAGCCTGCAGCGTTTCAGGATTCTTTTGTTAGTCAGGGCACTGGCACTTCCTTTGGCATTTGGCTCCAGGAAGGCTTGTGTGTGAGTGAGGAGGGGCGCTTTTTTTTTTTTTTTTTTTTTTTTTTGGTTCTTTTCTTCTTTTTAAAATTTATTATTTCTGTTGCTGTTTTGTTCAGTTTCACGTTTGGAACGTGAAGTTTTGGTCCAGACGTCTCCCTCGCTCCCGGCTCTCCGTAGGTCGAAGTCTCTGTTTTCTGATGATTAGCCAATACCAGCTGTTCTGGCAATGAAGATGTCTCAAATCAATCCTAGCCTGTCTGGCTTTCCAGGAAGAGCCAGCCCTCCCCTCGCTCTCCACAGCCCCTGTCATCCAGGATTGAAATTTATCAGAGCTGCTGTGAGCAGGAAATTAGCTCCTTTACAACTTGTTCTCCACTGCTTCTTATTCGTTTTATTGTTTTAACATTTTCCAGAAAATAAGGCAGAAAACAAACCTGCTTCCTCTTTAGAAGAGTTGTGCTGTTAACCTGTGAAATGTTTATTTCCTTGGCAGACTTCAGCTTATCTTTATAGCAGAACCACAAGATTAAAATCAGTTAAAGTTGAACTCAGATAATGAATAAAACACTGGAAAACATTTAGTCATCCTTTAGGATCCTGAAGATAAGGATTTCTACATATAGGCATCAAAGCTGTGATGAACACCAAGGGAGGGATGGGCTCAGGAAAAATGGAGTTTGGGGTGCTGCCCACAGACTCAGGAATGTGCCTGTGAGGAACTTATTTGGGGGTCTGGGTCTTCAACACCTATATTAAATTGACTTTCCTGAAGAGCTGAGCACCTGCAACTTCCATGTATGCTAAACTCATCTTAAAATTGCATTCAGGTAAAGGAAAATGTTTTTCACTTACTTTATATCTGACTTTACATGCAGATATATTAATATTTTAATGTTTTCTGTGTGTCTTTCCAACAGCCACATTGGAAGATTATTTTTCTTTGAGATTTTCAGAAGGAAGACACTCTCTTAATTAGTATCAGACAGTTTTGGTGTTGTTTAGCATTAAAAATAAGTCTCTGCCTTTGCCAGAAGTAAATTTGGCAAGTGTGTGCTCCGTGCTGCAGGAAAACAATGTCTCTCTTCAGAGCTCCGAACCAAGCTTTGGCAATGGAATGGGGCCCAATGTCCATTGATCTCAGTGGAAAACCTATTATTAGAAGGATCCCTGTGACCACATCCTGCCATCATTTTGTACCCAGAACCACCACTGAGGTCAGCAGGATTTTTGTGCAAATATTTATGGCAGGATACAGCCCACTTTAGGGCATTCTGAGGGCTGACAAGCCCTCAGCTGAATTGCTCCTTCTTCCAGGCTTGATCCTATCAGGCTGCCAAAATCTGAGCCATGGACAAGTCAAAAACCCCAACATCCAAGCTGGTGTTGACTGAAACCCAGTAATGCAGTTTGGGCAATTTGAACTCAGACATGAGGCAAGACTCTGGCATTGCACAATGTCCTGGTGGATTATGCCATGCCTTGGACACTGGATGGGTTGTATCCTTCTAATTCCTCAAGAAAGCAGCAAGAAACAACTTTGATAGGTCTGTGGCTTAGGCAAGTGAAAACTGTTGATAATTGAGTAATTTAAGGTTTTTGTTTTCAGCAAATGCTTTGCATGTGTGACTAGTGCAGTGAATTTCCTGCTTGCCAGATTCAGTTCTATCAACACTTATTGGAACCATGAGCTGGGCTAGAGGGAAAGCTCTATCCTTTTTCCTTTTGATATGGGGAATAAATGAATTATTTTCAGCTTACTGTACATCTGTGTTTTCACTGGACAGCAGAAAACTGTGTCACTGACTCACTGCTTGATCTTGGGTAAATCATCTAATCCTGTCTATCCCAATACCCTCATGTGTATAAATAATGTAATGACTCTCATCTGTCTTTAGAGGCTGTTACAATAACTTGGTTTATGTAGTTTTAGCTTTACTTTAGTTTTTCCTACAATGTTTTAGTGGTGAAAGAAGGAGGCTCTTACCCATGTCAAAGTCAAAAAGTTTTTTGTCCCTGCTGAGTGCTGAAATATTCACTATTCCCAGGTTTAGATAATTTGCATAAATGACAGCATTTTATCTGAAGTAGTTTTCATACCTGTAGGGCCAGACTTGAAGTTGATATGGATTTGACACTACAGAAATTTCTCTGCTGAAATGACAATGTGGAATTTTCAGCAATAGCTGCTGCAGCCCAGCTGGGTGTCTGGAAGGTAGGAATGTTCTTCCAAAGTCTGTACATGGATTTCCTGTAAAAGGTGAAAGAGGCACAACAACAGATTGATCCTCACCTGAAACTGGAGTTACCCCTTGGTTCACATGAAGAGTATAGTTTAGATTGAAGCCAAAAAACAAATTCAAAGCTTAATCATTTTCCTGTGAATCAACATCTCTAAAGAGAAACAAAAAACCAAACCAAACCCAACAAAAACCCAAACCCAAAGCATGGATTGAGAACATAAATGGGCCATTCCACAATACCAAGCCTGGAGGACATTTTCAACTACAGACTGCACAAAATGATTCTTTGCATTATAATCTGCATCTTGAGACCCAGGACTAGCATGGTCTGTGGCTTCTTCCTCCTGAATTTTATGTCTTAAGAAAATGCTAATCTCTGGGAAAGAATGACTTGCTAATATCAGAACTTTAGGTGGAAATTTAATAGTTTCAATGGAACTGGTCTGTTGGAAACCTTCTTCACTCAAAGGTAAAACTTGTGGAGGGAAGAGACTGCAGGATATAAAGATCTGAGAGTACAGGGGATGGGTGATATTCTCACTAAGAGCATTCCTAAGGGACAGGAGGGAAAAAGGTTTGTGTCTGTGCTTTGATGAAAAAAAGGGTCTACTTTTCTATTAGCCCAATGCAGTAATAGAACTAAATGCAAAATCTCAAAAACAGTTGCAAAATTTAGTTCTTGTTTTCCAGCTAGTTCTGGGCCAGAGTGATTCTGGAGGGAGGAGTTTCCTCTGAAGCAGGAAAGGTGTGATCCTGCTCCTGCCCCTTAGTCAGAGGTGTCTGGCTCCCCAGTGGAGCTGCAGTGGAGCAGTTTCCATCTGATCCCACACAGCATCCCAAGCACAGACAGCAAGTGCCTCATGGACACAGCTCTGTGGTTAAAGTGCTGAATCAGGACTCAGACTGGCCTCAGTTCTGGCTTGCCCTGAGATTTCTTACTTCATCTTGAGCAATGCCCTCAATGTCTGTGCTTCCTATCCATGAGGGTTTGCCTGCATGAGGCATCCGGGACCTGCTTTAAGTACAGGTATTTTCATTTAGTACAACCTGTGACCATTGTAATGTTAATTTAAGCTTTTTTTTTGTAGACTTAAGATAAGTGGAAGTAGTGAATTTTCAATTCAAAATACATGTTTTGTGGAGGCGCATCTAAAAATCTGATTTAATCAAGGTAGTAAAACTTAAAGGTCCATTAAAAAATTTTTAGGCAGTTCTGGAGGTGTGAGCTTACCAACATCTGTGTTAGTTGGGGTCCCATGGGCTTCCCCACCTGAAATGGGGAATGAACATATATTCATATAGGTTTTGGAGGGAGAATGAGATACTCAGACTTCAGGAAGGGCACAAAACCTTAAGATCAAGGTTTCTTACAGGAGTCTAATAAAAAATTAAATCTTTACATTGGTATCCACCACTGCAGAGGCTAAAACTGTAGGAAATTCCAAATTCAGTGATTATATGGCTGCTCTTTGAATGAAAATGTGCAGGTTTAGGCTACATGAAGAAACTGCATCACTGAAACAAAAGGGAATTTTAACTGGTTCCTTCTATTGTCTTCTCTTACTATCTGCTTTGCTACTCATGTTCTTTTTCTCTTGGAATTAACACCCTGGTTTTTCTGTTTCTCAGGAATAATAATAGCAATAATAAAAAATTACTGCTTTGCAAATTACTGTGGAAAATACACATGGAAACCTTTAGGAGTGAAAATAGCTGCAGTGAATGACAGTTGCTACTAGCAATGGAAATGTTTGGCTTAAGGTATAAGAAAAAAAAGGCATGAAAAAGCATGTCAGAGCTGCTGAAAATTCATCTGGAGGACTAAGTGCATGATCTTCTCAGGCACAGGAAGAATAGAGGGGAGATTGTCAATACCCCACAGTCCTGACCCGCCTTTGTAAAGTTCTCCTTACCACAGGCACTAAGTGTTCTTTAATGCAAGTCAAGCACTGCAAATGAGGAAAGAGAGAGAAATTAGTCTGAACAGGAAGCTTCAAATATTCTAAGACTAATTGAGTTTAGATAATTAAGGGGTTTTAAAGCTGTAATTCAGAGGAGAATAGGAGGGGAGGACAGTTTAATTGAGATTGCCTGTCCATCTGTGAATTCTCCATGCATCCTTCTGTGGCATGTTCCTCTTGTCATTCCTTCTGACCTGAAGGGGCTGATGTCGTTTGTATTGACTTTATTAGCTGGCAGCACTGCAGGCTTCCCCTTGCATTTCAGAGCTGTTTGTGCCCTACCCCTGGTGCAGGGCACGTGTGACAGCTGCCTGTGCTGTCCTGCACTTTGAAATGCTCTGCCCTGGCGCCTTCTGGGTGTTTCTGGGGTCATGCTGGGAGCTGGGAGATGAGGAGCAGGGTTTGAAAGCTGCTTTGTACTTCAGTAGAGGTCATTCCATGTATGTTGGAGCTAAGTCTTCATCTCTGCTGCAGCAAGGCAGCCAAAATTGGAGTCAAGACCCCAGCCTTTGCTGTTCAGAGTGGGTTGACAGTGGTGATAAGCCTGGCTTGTTCAGGGAGAAAGTTCCCAATAGGTTTGCACTGACTACTGCTAAGAAAACAGCTTTTTTAATGGATGTCAAAGTGTGTTCTGCACCTTGGGAGTGCCTGTGCTATGCCAGTTGCATTTGCACCATGGATCCCTCCTGATCTGCAGCTCCCTGTGTGGATGTCTCACAGACCCACTGCCTCTAAATGCAGAGTGTGACAGAGGCAGCTCCACATGGCACTGTGGGCACCAGAGATTTGGATACAGTGAGTGTGAAATGGGTGAGTGAGACTGACCTGTGCTGCAGGAGATTCCCTGGTGGCTGAGGATGGGGCCCAAGGACTCCCAGCCATTGGCTCAGCCCCTCTCTGACAGTGTGGGCAAACCTGGAGTGCTGCAAGCACCATGGTGACATCTCAATTTTGATTTAGTGTTGAATAAATGAGAAACATGATGCTAGAGCTGTGTCCTGCTCCACCAGCCCTCTCTGCAGCAAGTGCCATGAATTCCAATTTTACACTGACTGGTGCCCGTAGAAACCCCAGTGATTTAAAGAAGGCTGGCCCAGCACCATGCCAAATGTAATTGAGATCAAAATGCTGTTAAAGCTGCAGCAGGACATGTTTCTTAATTTAGAAAGCTTCTAGCAGATAGTGAGAGGAAGGGCCTTGGAGCTTCTATGAGCCCTCACCAATTCTAATGCACTTCTTGGGCTGTGATTGTTACAAGCAACTTGGCTCAGTGCCGTAAGGACCTCTGAGAAAATGATAAAGGCACTTGGAAGGGGGTTGAGTGTGGTTTTCTTCTTGTCTCCTGCTCTTTTACAAGTGTTGCAATGGAGGAGTTGCAGCAAAGCATGAGGGCCCTTTCCTGACAGACCATCCTGCTTGCACCAGGAATCTGCTTGTCAAAAATGAGGAAACAAACTGCAGGATGTTTTCATGGGGAGAGCCAGGCAAATGGTCTGTACTAACCTGCCATCAGCAGGTGTTTTCCTAGTGATTGTCATTGTTACTGTCCCTCTGGGGCTATTCGGATATGGAAAGTGGAATAAATAATCAAAGAGGATGTTCCTAGCTGCTAATTTTCAGTCAGATTTGATACTGGTCCAAGATTTAACACTTCCTTTCTCTGCCAGCCACATACTAAAAATAACATATTTTCAGGATATTGGAGACCACTGGAAACCTGTAGTATTTGGCACTTGAACATTGCCTTTCCTCTCGAGATCTCAAAGCAAAAAGTTGGAGCGTCATCCCATCTCCTTGGAATTGGGAGAATTTGAGAATTGGAGCTACTTGAGATGTAGGTAAACAGGAGAAATCTCAGAATGGCTCAAAAGGTCTGAATTTCATTTTTGAGTGACATCTATTTAAAAAATGGAAAAGCACATTTACTTTGGCTTGTCTCATGGATCTTCTGGCTGTGCCCCAGAGCTGGGTTGGCCCTTGCTGGGGCCAGGGGAGATGCCCTTGGTGAATGTAATGGGGAGATACCAGCTGGGAGGATGGTTCCCTCTGCACAGATTGCTGCCCTCAATAAAGTGTGGAGAGTAGTTACTCTTGTTAGCACTTTTTGTTTTCTTTTCTTTTTGTGGGTGTTTTTTTTTTTTTTTCCCCTAGTTAATCAGGGCTTTGGACTGCTTTCCAATAATCAGACTCATTAACTAATACTTCTGGCATAGGGAATGTTTTTTAGTGGAGGGTTTTTTTGTTTTTTTGCTTTCTTTCTCTGTGCTTTATTTTTCTCTTTGGTCCTCTTGGTTAACATAGAGATGGTGGAAGTAACTAAAAAGATGGAAGCTCTGTCTGGCTGGCAGGCATGCAGCAGATTGGGTCTGTTTGTGTGGATGGGTTGCAATGTCCCAGAGCCAGGAGGGTTCCCTGCCTCCTTTGCCCTGAGCATGACATGTCAGATGGGTCTTCTCAGGCCTTGGGAAAGCAGCTGCTTTTGCACTGTTGGGAAAACAACACATAGGTGGGCTTCAGCCAAAAGTCCAGTGGAAGAGATTAAATAGAAACTGATCCAACAAGCAGGCTGAGAGCAAGGCAGGATTTCCCCAAGGAAACAGGATTTATTTGGATTCTCTCCTCAAGTAATTGAGCACTTTTTTCCCAAGACTCAGAGTTGCTGCAGAGCCTCTTCCCTCTGAAGGAAGGAATGATTTCTTGTGTGTGATAGTTTTGGTTGCTCTGCTTAAATGAATTATTTTGATAATTCATTTAAGTCTCTCAGAGTAGCTGTAATTTAATCGAACTGCCTGGGAAACAGCAGGACCTTTCATGCCATGGTGGGGTGTGCACAGCTGCCCATGGAGGCTCTGTGAAGCCACGTGATTTTCATCTTGTGGTGATTTTCATCTTGTGCCACCTCTCACAAAGCAGAGGTGGGTCAGGCCTTGAATTCCTACAGGTACTGGGGTGTTTTCCTTACTGCAAAGGGGCTGTTCTTACTCTTTGATGTTGGTGATGTGATGACTTGGAGATAACGATGAGAGTCTCCTTATGGTGAGCAAGCGTTTGGATTGTTTATTTGGCAGAGAGAATGAAGTCACCTGCCTGATGAGAGATCTAAATGTTAGTGAAATGTCAAAACTGCCCACATCTGTTTTATCTGCCAAATCTCAGGGAAGTTATCATTCCCATCCTGCTTGGGGAAGCTGTTTTTGTTATGTTGAGCAGGATGGCTGTGCTGCACTGTCTACCTGACTACAATAAACCAATCTGTTGTTTTCTCCTTTCCTTTTCTCACCCCCTCCTGACAGATGTGAAAGAGTACAGGTGCATCATAGATTTTTTTCTTTTTTTCCCTAGTCTTGATGATAAAGTACCAGGTCTAGTGAGAGATATTTCATGCCTGACTGTTGCATCATGCTTAGTGACCTTCAGACTTGCTTGTGTGGAGACTGTGGGGACCTTTTGATTTACAGCACTACTGAAGCGGCTGCACACCTTGGCACGGGCCAAATGACTATTTCAGTTCAAGTCTGTGGGTGATGAGTGAAGAGACACATTTTGCACTCCTCTCACACTGCTGAGAGATTTATTTATTTTTGAATGTTACAGATTTCATTTGAAGTTCGAAAAAAGATTTTTTTTTACCTAAAGGAGAAAATGCTTTATGAAACAGTTCTCTGTCTCTTTACTTATCACTATTCAGGGGGTGCTTCCTCAAGGAATCTCTCTCCCAGCTTTTCCTCCAACTCCTGATCATTCTGGGCTTTTTCCTCCATGTTAGTGAGTTTTGGCTCCTGCTTGGGTTTGTTCCAGTACCCTTTGCTTCATCTCCACTTGAAAAAAAAATCTTTCCTTTGCATCTTGCCTCTCTTTTCCCTTGGCAGGAGACAAAAGGGAGGCAGTGCTTGTGGAAAAATAACCCCTTTCAGACCTGTGAACACAAAGTGAGGCTGAGCAAATCCATTGCTCTGCAGACCTGGAGATGCTGTGCCTGGTGCAGAGCTGAAGAGATGAAGAGATGTTTGGGGCATTCCTGGGCTGGGGCTGGAGGAGCAGAAGTGAAAGACAAGACAGCTGTGGTGGGGAGCAGGATTCATTCCCCGGCTCCCTGTCTGCTCTCTGTGGCCTTCTCGGGCGCCGCCAAGCAGGTGCCTGTGGGCTGAATTGCAGTGGGTGTTGCACAAGGAGCTGCAGGCTGGTGGAAAGGCTCCAGGGAGCCAGCTCCAGCCTACGGACTGGAGGTTTGACTCCCTTCGTCTAGACACTCTCACGGGGATTACCTCAGCAATAATTTGTCAGCCTCTATTTATTTTCCAGCAGCATGGTTAGTATTTACTGGTGCTGAGATTCTCCTCACACTCTTCCATAGTTTATCATGCAAGAGGCTCTTGGGGCAGAGCAGCTTCCTAGGGCACCATTTCTGTGGGTTTTTGAATAATAATAGTGATACTCATGCTTAGGAAAAGGAAATGTACCTAATGTATGGATGTTTACATCCATATCCCTCTGAGGGCAAGAATATCTCTAGTGTGTATTTTGAAAGCATCAGATATTTTAGTCAGAATTGTGCATAGTCATATGTGTTCATCAAGCTTGAGAATAATGTCTGAGCACACTTTGCTTTCACTTTAAGGAAAAAATTCTTTCAGTCTCAAAACCATTTACTTGTCACAATCCTAGTTTTTTACACAACAAACCTACCACTTTCAGGTATGGTAAATTTACACACAATCCATGGAGAATGCATCTATCATCCAACTTTAAACAAGGATGTTGGTGCCTAACATGAGCACTGTCCTGGGTTTTCTGGGTTTTTAATGAACAGATGCCTCTGAGCTGACTTTTGCAGAAACTTTTCAAGTAAACTGTTGCTCTGATACACATTCTGGAAGAGTTTTCTTCTTCCTATGGACTGGAGAGAAGGACTATTATAGTCCTATTCTATACTAAAAATTTTATAGTATAAAAATAATTTCACAGTACAAAATATTATTTGGACTATTTTATATAAAACTGCAATTTAAAAATAAAGCTGTGTTAATAAAAGCCTTTGAACTTCCTCCCTTCTTTTCTCAACTGGTATTAAAGTTCAAGTGCTGACGACATTTTATGCCCCAACTTCTGGACTCTGCTCCTTCCATGACGTTTTGTCTCGACTCCATAATTCAGCAGGGGTAATTGAAGATTGTGAATATTAAAGATCTGATATGAAATATTCCAAGTCTACAAAGTGGGAACTTCCTTGAATGTGTTTAGTGGAAAGCTTGGCTTATGCAGCAGGACAATACAAATTTCGCAAGAAAGACTTGTCTTTCATGTTTTGGATTTTCCCCCAAAGTACTGAAAGGGCATTAAACCACAGTTTAATAAATAAAAAATAAAACAGTTTAAGTCATTGGTTGTTGGGGAAAGCGGAAACCTATAGAAAAGTAAATCTTTAACTCAAAACAAAAATCAAGGAACTTTCTCAAACTCCGAGGATCGATGTTGTTTTATTATTAAACCACTGTGCTGTTGTTCCCGTGGAAACAAAGAAGCAAATATTTGAAGCTGTGTCACACCTTCCACCAAAACTGCAGTGAAGAATGTTTTGGAAAGTGTTTGTGTCAGTGACAGCGCTCCTGTGCTCTGAATGATGGCTTTGTGCAGCTCTTGGGCTCCTGCACAGGCCACAAGGTGAACTCCCCACTCGGCCTCCTGGATATTCCTTGTCTTCACAGCTCTCTACAAGGAATGAATTGCCCCAGGAGCTCTGTACCCAGCACCAACGATGGGTGTGAGGCTGCAGCAGTGACCCAGATGAGATGTGTGACAGCGGCTCGCTGTTGGTTTGGGTGGGGTTTTTTTAGTCCATAATTTTCTACGGATCAATCCTATTAACATGC
Organism: Agelaius tricolor; assembly: GCF_023055355.1. Lineage (NCBI taxonomy): Eukaryota > Metazoa > Chordata > Aves > Passeriformes > Icteridae > Agelaius > Agelaius tricolor. The sequence goes on from NW_027269271.1 coordinate 27,559,554, forward strand.
CAGATGATTTCACCTTGAACCCAGTGGGATCTGTTCAGAAATGGAAGGGAAAAAACCCCATGAAATATAACTGAGATTTTGGCTTAAAATAATATTTACTTTAGTGAGATAATATGATCCATCTCCTCATTACCAGTGGGAAGAGATCTTTCCATGCTGCCAGATATCTTTTACCTGAGGCACCCCATCTGTTTGTATTTGCAGGCCAGGGGGAGTGGAGGAAATCTGATCAAAGTTAGCAGGTGCTCCTTTTTTATTTTTTTTAATTAAAATCCTGCTCTTGTTTTCTCTTTGCCCATTTCTTTCACCTCCATATGAACCATCACATTTTAACTATTTTAACCAGAAAATTCTCTTGTTACCCTGTTTTACAAACAAGGAGTTTAACCCAAAGAAGGAGAAGTAAAATACATTGACTCTGGTATTCTGTGTTGAGGTTTTTTAGGGAATATAAGGTCAAAACTGTAATTAAATATCTCAGCACTGGGAAAAGCATCACATTTCTCATTTCCAGCATGGAAAATAGCCGATGATGTCTCATTAAGGACAAGCCCATTTTGCAACCTTTCCCTTGCTGGAAGCACTAATCACCTTTTTCTTGCCTACACACATACCTATTTTCACACAGTTCAGAGAAGTTTCATATCTTACAAATCTCTTCTGCACTGTTAAATGTCTTTGAAATCTTCTAGTTGGTTCAAAAGCTATTAAAGCTGGAAGAGGGGAAGGACATTTTCATTAAGTTTTTGCACATTAGGCTGAAATGTACTTTTCTGATGTGTGAGGAGACATCACAATGAATCCAGCTCTATAAAAACTGAGCTTCCTTTCTGAACCAGAAGGTTGGATGGAGCTCTGAGCAACCTGGTCTAGTGGAAGGTGTCCCTGCCCATGGCAGAGGGTGGAACAAGATGAGCTTTAAAGTCCCTTCCAACCCAACCCATTCTGGGATTCCATGAACTAAGAGTTCCTTGTGATACATTTACTTTGTGTAGTACCATGTGTACAAGGATGCTGGAGTGCTCTGAATGTGAAATAAAACAAATAGTTGTCTAAAATTTTCTAAATTTTAATGGATTTTTCTCATATTTCCCTCCCTAAGGAATGTTGGCATTATAGTCCAAAACCTGCTCAATGTTGGAAGGTTTAAATTGTAACCAGATCTAAAAATCATCCTTTTCAAATTACAGGCCAGCTAAAAAATACTAGCATGGGAAACCTTCCTTCAGTGTGGGGTGAGTGAGCAGCTCAGATGCCTTTGATGGACCACACACTGCAATACCTTCCAGTATTATCAAATAATAACTTGGAAATCCTGAGCCATGTGTTGTTTGAGGTGAAGTCAGAGGCCATGTTTGGTTTGTGGTTCCTGTATATATCATGACAGGTGGAATATACTGAAATGAGGGGCTGGGGAGCAGTGCTTTTATTTGTAAACCCTGCCTAAGATAATTACAGTGGTGTAGAGCAGAGGAAAGCCTTGTGCCTGGGCTGGTGATTATCTGTGTATCATGGCCCAGCATGTCTCCTGTGTAAAGGAATATGTAATTCAAGAAGTGTCCCCAGGAAAGGGAGAAGCAGCTTTTGTTCTCAAACCCAGCGCTCTCCTGATTGAGGCCACATGTTCCCTTGCAGCCCCTAATCAGTGTGGGGCTGATTCCTATTTAGTTCCTTTCAACCACTGTTATTCAAGCTTTATGCTGTTGGAAATCTGCTCATTCTCATCAACTTGTGCTGCAGGGATTCTCTGTGCCAGCTCTGGAGATCCTGATATTCTTTCTAATGCACTTTCACTGCCTTATTCAGGGGGATATTTTTCTACATAATGATTCACAGCAGCTGTGCCTCAGGCAGTGGCTTGAGGTAGGAGGTTATGCAGCAAAGCTACTTTAAAACACTAATTTTGGTCTTTAAAAGATGTATGAGAAGGGAAGAGGTTCTTGGGCTGAGAATGGATGACACAATTTGAGCATGTTGGAATACAGTGAAAGGTAACCCATCATCTTTGGGACATTGTGAAAACTCCTATCTTCTGTGCACTCAAATCAAGGTGGCAGTGCATTCATATCTTATGATGATAGCTTATTTTTGTAATTTTGCTAGAAAATGCAGTTATCACTGTTCCCAGTTAGTTTTAGCTTTAATTTATCTGATAACCATAATATTTTCTTTGTTGTGAATCCATTGCTATTTTATCAAATACTCATAATTAGATTTAGAATAAACAGAATTTAAAAACTCAAGTCTAATGAAGGGAATTGTTGCCCAGGCCATGGGGAACCTGAGTCCTTTTCTCCAGAGGGCCTTGAACCTCTATCTTCAGGAATGGTCTTAACTACAATAACAACTCCACAACAGCTGCTCTTGGAGCTGGCATTTCAACCAACGCAGTTGTGTTCAAACCAGTCAACTAATGACCAAATTCACAGCTTCTAATTGCAGCCAGTGCATGGTGTAAACACCATGCAGATGGCCTTGCTACCCTGTTAGCTTCAAATGGAAAAAAAAAAATAAAATAAAATTTACTGGTCACTTAATTCTCTGTAAGTCTCAGCCTGACATCATTAAAGGGCATTTGTTGACTGGGGAAAGGCACTACAGTTTCCCTTCTTGCATTTTTACTTTTTCTTCTGTTAGTGTGATCATTTTGAATTTAATGTTGGCTGCAGAACTTGCAGAACTTAAACATGTAATTTTTAGAAAAAAACAGAGTTGCTATGCAGTAGTAAAAATGATTATTCCTTCTCTAGCCCAAGTTACTCACTTAGCAACAGTCCTAAACTAGATCTGCTGAGCCTGAATAGATGTTTCTGTGTAACTGTTTGCCTGTAAAAACATGAGAAAATCTTTATTTTTTCATGAATTGCAGTAGTATCATCATTTCTTGATTTGGTTGAAGACAAAATTTGTCCCAGTTAATAACTTTTCTTGATTAATCCACTTAAGTAATGAAGCACATGCCCAACTACAGCAGCCTGAGCAATATGACTAACAAGGGTGTGATTCCTCTTGTATTTAAGATGCTGTGAATATTTGGGTGGGTTCATGCTTTAAGTGGTTTTTGTAAGGGTAAATTAACTACATTATTTTTGTGTCTATTTTTTACAAATTATCAGGACTTGGATAAGTTCTGTAAAAGAGACAGGGAACCCTTTTCAGGGGCAAGCTAAGAATCAAGCCTTTTCTTCTGAAATGAAGTGTTTTGAACCCAGTGACCAGTCTGCAACGAGTTCTGGGAGACCACAGATGTCTTGGCTGAACACGTTCCTACCTATGGCCCATCTTTTCCCACATAGAGTCCAGTAGTGCTGCTCTCTCCCAGAGCAGATTCTGGAACAGAAGAAGCAAGCAGTGGCACGTAGGAGGAAAAGTGATGTTCAGAGGGAGCACTGGGGTCTCTGGCCACCTACAGAGGGGTCAGAACTGCTGTGGGAGTGCAAGGGAGATGATGCAACATCAGCTGTAATTGTTGTTCTGAAATATCTCCCCATTAAATGTAAAGAGCTTTGAGACCTTGAAAGTCTGGTTTAGTTCTTTGTTTAGGCAGCACCTCAAACACCAGAGCCTCTGACTCAGTGCTGCTGCGATATAAAAAGTGAAAAATACTGTGAAAAATGCTACTGGGACAAAACATGAGATTCTCTGTGTTCCTGACGTTGCAAGACACAAGAATCTAAGAATGTTTGACAGTCTGTCATTGTAACCACTGAAACCTTAGAGGTCCAATTAAAACCTCATAAAGAGTAATTTGGTGAAGTTTGCATATGTAAAATAAAATGCTTTCATAGCTCAGCTTTATGAGCATGTATAGACTCTAAGAATTCTGAAAACATTCATGTATTTTTATGAATGTCATGAACTCAAAATTATTTAGCTAATTTTGACACTTTTCTTTTTTTTTCTCTGCAGGCTTTCACCATTTCTTATAGCCCAAACCACAAATAAAGCATTAAAATTATTGATGTGAGCTAAACAGGAGGGCTATTGCCAAAAATAGCAGTATTCACTCAGGCTCATTCTGTGTAGCTCTGGAAAAATTATTCCCATGCTACAGCAAAGATCACATTTTTTCTTTTCTTCACTAATAGCAAAAATATTACCTTTCAAGTGGTCTGTTATTCCTGCAGCTGGGGGATAAGCAGGTTGGATGAAATTTAAGGTAGCTAAATGAGCAAGGCTTGCCGACCCAGCCTCCTGCTAATACAGTGAATGATTTATGATGCTTTTCTCTCCTGGTGCCTTCCCACCCCCTATTTTTCCCTTCAGGATGACAGCAAAATGAGGCAAACAGGCAAATGAAACCTCGTATTTGACCTAACCGAGCTGCAGGAGCTTTGCTCTTTTTTCTTCCCACTTTAATGGAGAGCACGGGAGCAGTTTCAGGGCATGGTTGGGCTCCCAGGGAGGATGTTCAGAAGGGGTGTTCACAGTCCTGCCTTGCTCTGACCAAAGAGACACTTTAACACCAGAAAAAACAGGAGGAATTTTGGAGTTTGGACAGAATACAGGTGTGTACGTGCACAGGCTTGTGTAGGGTGTCACAGAATTCACAGAATTCTGTGTCAGAATCTCTGTCCACAGCCTTGGAGAGATTTGGCAGTGATGGAAAGACACTTTATCCTCAGATAAGAATCCCATGTGTGGTGCTCCCTTAAAGCCACGATCCTCAGCCTGAGCAACCTCCTCCCCCATAGCAGCAGCAGCTGCTGGTTGGTCTCTAAATGACCTCCACAGTCCTTCAAGGCTCCAGAAGGGAAGGAGCTGTTTTATGGGGTTCAAACTGCAGCCCTGGGAGCTGGAGCACTTTGTGCCACTCAGTACCAGCGGCTGGAGGAGCCCACCAGGGCAGGGGCAGCCAGGAGACTTGGGGAGGCAGGTGGAATCTACAGAGAGATACAAACAATCCAATAAAGTGCTCAGAAAGAAGGTGAGGCATGAAAAGGAAAATTTTCTAAGAGTTAAATTAAATAACCTCATACTCCTGAGGTTTGTTATGGTTTTGAAGGGAAGGAGAGGCAAAGAATTGTCCTTTGCAGTAAGTTCCCTTGGATAGGTACAACTCTAATCACTAAGAAAATGCACTTTTATACTTCCTTCAGTCAGTAAGAGTTTGGCTTTGTGCTGTTTTCTTCTGAGATTAACCAGAGCACAGAAACATGGATTTGTTAGCTGGTGCTCCAGGGGATTTAGAAAACTATTTGGGGAGTACATTTTGGCTCTGGGTTCTCTTACTACCAACACACAGGTTTGTAAGAGCCTCAGTGCCTGTAGTAACATGAGTATAACCATTCCTTCTCTTCCCCAGATGATTTTAAAGGCTACATTTATCTCTGTGAGATTATAGGTTTTTGAGATCTTAGAACAGTGTCAGTACAATGATCATTGCCAGTTTTAAAATCCATCCTGGAATCCATGATTCAGAAATAAAATGATAATGAGCAAAAATGAGAAAGAAACCTGATCTCCCTGTAAAATAAAGCTCAACCACAGAGAGCTCATCAGAGCTGGGAAAACAGAAAATGGACCAGTGCTAGTGGTGTTTCAGCAGTGACCCTGGAGTCCATCCTGCCTGACTGAAAGCCAGGCTTTTGTGTCTGAAATCAGAAACCCTGTGTTGTACCCCAGCCGTGGACAAACACAGCATGATTAAGAACTTAGTAAGCATCTGTGAAGTGACACTGAGATCGTTGCTGCCCTCGCTGTATGCAAAAGGTTTTTTCCTTGGAGAACAGCAGCCACAGGAGGCAGGGAGGGCAGGGGAAGTGTGGGGGCTCTCAGGGCTGCACCGGGAGAAGCAGCAGAAATGGTGCAGGTGTAGGGCTGGAGAGAAAAGCTTGTTACGTTGAAAGAGCAGGGGCAGTAGGGGTAGAACCCAGAAAAAAAGCAGGATCCTGAGGGAGATGTGTAGATCCAAGTCCCCTGCTAAATAATGAGGAAAAAAGAAGCACATGCACATCATTGTTGTAGGAGTTTCTCTCATTAGATCAAAAGGACAACACCACAGCAATCTGTTGCTTCTGTAGAAAATACAGCGTCCAAGAGGAGGAGGGGACACATGTGGGCAGCAAGAAAGCCCTTGGAAAACAACGAAGGAGGCAGCAGGAAAGAAACAGCTCACGGGTGGGGTCAGAGCAGTCCCAGAGCAGTCGGAGAGGAATGAGCAGGCAGATGAGTGGGTGAGGACAGACACCCCACTGAATGTTGATTGTGGCACAGCCTCCATCTGTCCTGCCTTGGTGCACCCACTCCTAGTGCTAGGAATAAGCTGTCATGCCATGGAATCAGATTGCTATTTGTCGTGGTAGAACTGCTGCTGAGAAACACAAGCTTTGTCTCCTAGTGAGAGATAAAGAAACAATAATAAATGGTGTTTACAGGCCCGAGTTGTGTATCCCACTTTGTAGAAGTGCTCCTTTTTTTCTCCACCCTGCTTTGCCTGTGCCATCACAACCTGGAAACTCTGTGCTCTAACTACATCCATGGATGACTTCAGCTTCACTGCATCCATGGGTGATTTACCTTGCACTACATCCATGGGTGACTTGCCTTTCTTAAGCTCCAGTAATTCATGGCTGTGAGTCCAAGGCACTTTGATACCAAAGAACCTCCACGTTAAATAACCACCCCAGGAATTGATGCTAATACAAAGCTACATCCAAGAATTCAATAACTTTCACTGTTGACAACCCAGTAACGTTTCAGGGCAGGAACTGAAATTTCTGCCTTACTATCAGAGCAAGGAAAGAACAGAGAAGTCAGACCAACTTCCAGACCTCAGGTTGCTGTTGGATTAGTTCTGTCTGGACTTGTGTAGTTTTCTCTTGACTCCTCTTATGATTGCCTTGAGACTGAGGATGGCTCTACAGCTCCAGATGTCTGAATTTTGTGCTGTTGCTGGAATCCTGTTTCAAAGAACAACCCTGTTTAAAAACCTCAGGAGAGGCTGTGCAAAGGAACAATGAAATGTCAGAAGAAAAGAAATGTATTTTTATTTCAGCACTGAATTTCCTTTGGAAGTATCAGCCATCACTCTTGGAATGGAATGACTTACAGCTTGACATGAGGGTTTTAGCATGTCCTCAACCTGATTTTAGTGTAGGCCACATCAGAACCAGGAGAGGTCATCAGCCAAGGTGGGCTGTGGTACCTTCCTGAGGTAACAGTATGTGACCCTGTGGGTTTCTTTTGTCGTGTTAAAAGTGAGAGAAAAAAATCCAGAGGGAAAAAAAAAAGCGGCTAAATCTGGATGCATCTTTCTTTTTGGAGGGAACACCTGTCTGGGGTAATCCTTCGTTGTTTGCATTCATGAGAAGCAGGAAAGCAGCTCTATTTGCTCTGACTTCATTAGTGGCAGCCCAGCTTCTCAAATGAGCACAAAGTTTCTTTTTTTTGCCAGCTCCAAACAGATAAAATTACTACTTGGTCAATTCCTCATAACTCTTAAGGCTTTCAATCACAGCAGTAAATGCTACTGTGCCCCAGCTCCTGCTTTTACTAAATTGTATCATAAGCACCTTAATTATAGTCTGTGCTGTCTGATGGGCCATGGAAAAGGTCTTCTTCCAAAAAATACATTATAACAGCGGTGGAGTGATCCTGGGCTTTTTTTGTCTGTTGGGAAAGAAAGGACTTTGCAGAGAAGAAGATTAATAGTAAACAATGTTAATCTAAATATATCTCAAGACACAAAATATCCCATTCTTTCAGGCTTGCCGTCTCAGGGGGTACTGGCATTCACCGTGTTACTGCGGGGATCGCTGCTCAAAGCCAGGCTCCTCCTCTGCCCAGCAGAGCTCGAACCAGGTCTGCTTTTGTTGTCATTCCATGCTGAGCTGCAGCAGTACAATGAGGTCCCTCACTTGTGCTGCTTTTAGCAGGAGAGTTCAGGGCTCCCAGGTTGAGATCTAGTTCAAGGGCAGAGCAGTGAACAGAAACACTCAGGGACTTCATGGTGGTTTGAGCAAATTCTCCACCCCACTGCCGAAGAGAAGCTCCAAACCTGAGTCTCAAGGATGGATTAGTGCCCCTCTATAGCCCGTGTCTGCCTCTCTACTTATTTAATTATTTTTATAGGTCAGATCAAATAGAAGTTGGAGCAGCTTTTAAAGTCTGCTGCACTCAGTGGAGCAGAGCATCTGGCCGGGTGATTGCGTTGCTGCCGCCCCTGTTAATGGCACGGCTCTGGGCCTTGGGGCAGGCAGGCTATCCTTATCACCTTGGCAGGCTGCCAGCCCCAAAGAATAATCCATTAACGTCTGCCCCGCTGGCATTCTTGCCAAATACAAGGGATATCTTTTAAATAAACATTGGCAGTTCCCAGTCGGAGGAAAGAGAAAGGGAGTAGAGGAAAAACAATCCTTGACATTTCAGTGACTTTGCAGGGCAAGCTGACACCTGGTACCACCCTTATCTGCGGCTGTTTGTGCAGAGCTGCAAAACAGCTTCTTCTCTTGGCCCTTTTGCTTTCTTTAAATAGAACTGGGAAGACTGATAATGGTAGGAGTAGCTTTCTTGGATAGGTATTCTTTGCCTTTCCTTTTTCCAGGCTAGGGAGACCCTGTGTTAACATCTGGGCTCCTGTTTTTCTCCCAAGTACAGCAGAATAGCGTGGCAGCTTTCCTGCCTCAGACTCTGCCAACAATATTTTTTTCCCACAGTTTCCCTCCCTAGTGGATTAGATACAATGTGGATTTACTTTCAGGGGGGCACTTTCCCACCTGACTTCCGATCTCTCCATCCATCAAAATTAACAGCCTCATGGATCTGCCAGGAATCAGAGCAACTGGGGCTCACCCCATTCTCAGCATTCCTCAGGAAGGGCTTTTTCTGTTTGTTTCAACCATTTCACTTTTTTTTTTGTCTCTATAGCCAAACTTTCAATGACAGCTTGAGGTTTATTTTTCCAGCTGTTATATTTTCCTTCATAGCAATAAAATTACTTGTTTGGCTATTTCACTGTATCAATAAATGAGCTGTCGAGGTTTTATTTTTGCAGTCCAGTTAAGATCTGGAGAGGAATTCATTTGTTCAGAATGCAATTGGGAGACAGTGAAATATTTACTGTTGAAAGAATAATATAGGGACAAACCTAGACTTTGCTACCCAGCTCTGAAACTGGGTTTCCTTTCTGCTGGTTTTGCCTTGATTCACTGGTTGCACTGATGCTGCCTCAGTGTTCATCAGAGGGCATAAACTCCTTTATTTCATCTTTCTAACAAGTTAATTAAAAGACTGGACAGTAGTTTGAAGGATTTTGAATATTGATTGTAAGGATATTTTGGTGCTAAAGTCTCTGCTGCTAAGGACTTTGCAACTACTGCTTTGCCAAAATTTCATCAAAATTTCTATCTGTAATATATTGTATATTTATATTGAATTTGCAGCACTGTATTTTGCTTGCCCTTTTTCATCAGAGTTTTGAAGCTATTCCTATCTTTCTCTGCAAAATCAACACCATCCCCACCCATGATTAAACTTATAAGATTAGCACTATTAGTGAATTTTCTGCTGCAGCTAAGAGTTTCCTCTAATGCTTTTACTTGTGTGTGGGATGGGGCAGAGGAAGCACCCTGCCTGCTGCAGGGCCTGGGGACAGGCTGACAAAGTGCAGAAAGCATTTTTTGACCAGATCCTCATTTTAGGGCATTAAGCTTTTATGTCTCAACACTTCCCGTTTTGAAGCATGGTGACATTTGAATATGTCAATGTGTTTTCAATGAAGATAACTTAATCACCAGCACTGGGAGCTTGTATATCTCCTAATTAAAGTGGAACCAATCTGAATCTCCCCAAACCAATCTTTGCTGTATTTTTAGTTCAATCTGTCGCTCCACCCCTGGCCAGCCTGTACATGGTAAACCTTCTGCTATTTCCTGCTCGGTTATTTAATGCTGGAGCCAAGCTACTTTCAGTTCCTGAAGCAGAACCAAGCAAATCAAATGTGGTTAGCATGGAGTTAACTGGAAACATTCCCAAAAGATAGCAGACTTTTCCCTAAACACATACTGATCCACCTCCAGTGGAAAAGAAACATCATTTTGCAAATCATAACCTCTTCACTCTGGATAGCTTCTGTCTGGACACTTGCAGACCTTGTTGATAGTCTGTACTTAAAAAGGATTATCAACAAGACAGCATAAGCTCTTCACAAGCAGATTGTAATTGAAAATGCTGTGGAAGTCATTCAAATATTGCAACTAGTGTGTGAAAAGGGGCAAGAGAAAAGTGTATCATACCGAGGGACTGCTTAAAATAGGTAAATGCATAGTAAGAAATTGTAGGTCGCTGTATTGGATTAAGGTGTCACAACTATTGCTCTAATTTCATTGTTTTGTTAGACTGCACCAACAGGGAGTGGCTTTTTTGCTGGCCAGGGAGATCCCTAAATCCAGGTGTGCTCCAGTAAGGACAAAGGAGGCAGCTGCAGTTGCTGTGTGGGCTAATAAACCCTTCAGTGGGCATGTTCAGCAGGGAGGAGCACTTCAGAGTCACGTCCATCTGAGTTCAAATCTGGAGCTGTTGACTGAGTTTAGATCAGTCTGAGAGACTTCTCCTCCAGGGAAAACAGTGTGGTTGCCCCCTGAAGTGTGAGGGTGAAGGGTAAATAAATACAGAATTGCTGCATTCAGTAGAGGCTATTGATTAGTGCCAGGTGAGGCCTGTGTCCTGCTTTCCCAAAAGAAATCCTAACAAGTTCTTTGTAGAGTACTCCAGTGGGTTCTTGTACAACTGTCACCAGCACCTGTTTCCCTGGATGATAAAACTTGAAGGGCAGAGAGGATAAAGAAATGTCTGGATTTCTCCTCCAGTAACTTTCTAACCTGTTCTTCCAATTAAGGGTAGAGGCCTTGAAAATAAAATCCCAGGTGTTTAGTGGAAAAAAAAAAAAAAAGTTGAATACAGTGCAGAGGCCCAAGTTGTGTCTTCCTTTCTTGTGGTGCCCCCTCTCCCCTTCTATTGCAATAGAGAAAAAACACTTACTAGACACTGGGGAATCCATGTAGGGATTTGTCTTAAGGGACAAAATCAATAACAAATCCAGTTTCAGCAGCTCTTCTGTTCACAGGGTTAGTTGTTTAAATAAAGGAATGCAGTAATAGAGACATTCTGCTTCAGGCTTCTCTCTTTCAGACCCTGCAAGTATTTTCTAACCCAGATTTCAAGAACAACAATGTGTAGCTGTGCTGGAACAAGTGCTATTTTTAAGTTTCCTGTGGTTTGAGGAATTGTCAAATTTCTCTGTCTGAAGGATCAAGGGATACAGAAAGCCAGTTCTGAGTTTCTGGTTTGAAGGTTGAAGGAATACAAAAATGAACAGACAGTGATTTTCTGCATTGTAGCAGATGAAAGAAAAGATGAAAGATCTCAGCCATGCTCCTGTCGATCCAGAGCAGCTCCAGCAACTGCAGACTTTAGTTCAATAAATATTATTTAACCTAGTTCAGGAAAATCCCTCCACTACAACAAAACAAGTTTTTCCACTCTCAGGGGTCACGACCGTATCTACGGAAGCAGCCCACGCTGATAAACTGTTGCACAACTGATACTGAGCAAGTCTTCAAAGAGCAGAACTGCCCCAGCTGAGCTGGGTCTGTCTGGCAGGCCAGGCCAGGTGAAGTGATCTCATCTGCCCTCCCTGTGCTGTCCAATTCCAGCCAGTTGTGCACTAGAGATGCCTTTTTTTGGTGCAAGCAGAGCCAGTTCACATGCAGAGATCTGCATATCCCAGTAAATCTCCCATTGCCCATGGAAAGGTGCTGCTTGTCCTCCAGCTGCATCCATGATGCTCTGTGGGTTTTTGAAGCTCTCTTGGCTCTCACTGGAGTGGCTGTTCCTATGTCTCTGTGTTATAACCCATATTAAGACCACACAATAAAAGTAAATCTATTTTTTGTTATTATAACACCATAGGTACTGTTTAGGGGGTTGATTTGCTCCCTGTTCTTTCTTGTCTCACAACCAGCAGTGCCCAGGAACATCTCTCTTCTCTGCCTCTCCTGCCCATGCCCCACAAATATCAAAAGTTATGATTAAATAGAAGAAACCACAGTGCCAGTACTTGTACAGGGGAGCAAGAGGACAGAGAAGAGGTAAGAGTTTGTTTTTATGCAGACTGAAACATCCCAGTAGCAGAAATGATGGCACTTACAGGAATATCACAATCTCCTGAATAATACAATTCCCTCACTGCCTGGAAACTTAACACTCAGGCAGGGATGCATCTGACCCTCTAGTAATTGTGTAGCATCTCAAATGGGTATGATTTTTGTTTGATAAACATCACATTTTATGCTATACAATGCACTGATCCTAGAAACAGACTTAAACATCTGATCTGGGAAGGTACACAAATGAGCAGTTGCATGGCTTATAAATTGTGGTGTGGCTTTACAATGCAAAATGACACATCTGGCATCTAGCTGAGAGGGCTTTTTCACTTTTTCTTTTTCCTACCCCAAAGTGTTTTCTCCAGGGAAAAAAAAATATAAGTCAACTTGTCTGAAATAACACACTTTCAGTATTAGCAGTAAAGGCTATCTGTACCCTGTGCAAGTGGAGAGAATATCCCATATACAATCAGCACATTATGTTGTTGTCCAAAACAAAACTGGAAAATTTTAAGAACAACCACTGTATAATGTCAGATTATCACGGCGTCTGGTTTTGGGAGCCTTGCTCTCTTCTTTGAGGGTTATTATGCCAACATATGAAAGAGAAAACTAAATGGAAACCAAGAAAGATATCATTTTCCTTTCCTCCTCCCCCCCCTTCTTTTCCTGTTGGGAGTGTTTCTGTTTGTCTGCATAAAAGCTTACCCATTCCAATCCCTAACTACTATTTAAGGTTGCCTGCCAGCCTGGGAAGTTGTTATGCAGGTTGCACTTAAATAGCTCACGTTTGACTGCAGAGCACCTGTTGGTTGACTTGGAGACAGTAAAATTCAGGGCAAAGGCTTCCCAAACACAAAGGGTTGCTTGTGGAAAAAGACCTTGTTGATCTTGGATGGAGTTATAACCAGCACTTGATGCCTTTAGTGGGGCATTGTATGGTGCACTAAGTCTGTACATGTGTTTCTGTGTGTGAAAAAACAACACCTGAGCTAAACAGAGCGCACAGAGCTAACGGGCTTTCTTCAGGTGTGTTTTATGGAGCACTTTTGAAAGGACTTTTTGTGTAGGGCCCTTGGAAACTCTTTTCAAAGCCCTGCTCAGAAGTGCCGGGGCCTGTGGGCCACCTTCCCGCTCAGGGTGTGCATCGAGTGCCTCACGTCTGCCCAGAGCAGACCTGGCTCTGTCAGGTCGGCTGTTCCAGGCCCTGAGAGAGCCTTTTGCCTTGATGGGAGGTGGAGGAGCTTGAAGTAAAAGTTTTCCAGCAAAGTGTTCTCTCCTTCTGCCAGTCCCAGTTCGTTCAGCTGGTAGCACACACTGCTGCACCCTTGGCTGCTGCTCTTAGAGTCAGCTCTGTGTCCTGACTTATTCTCTGCTGGATTTGTGGCACTGGGATTGATGCCTTGTGAAGGCTGACCTAGAACAGAGACTAGACAGAGCTAAAGAATAAAGTAGGGACTTATTAGGAGGCTTCAATGGATCCACCTTGGGCAGCACAAGAGCCCAGCCAGGCCTGCACCCAAGATGAACCAAAATGGCCCCAAAATGCACGAGCGGGCACGAGGTCTGTCACTGGGATCAGTTCTGCTCCATTTGCATCTTGCAGTTCATTGTCCCATTCCAGCTTTAGCTTATGAAGTCCCATCCTTGTTTTTCTCTCTCCAGCCCACAGTATTTGTGCTCTTGGGGCTGAGATTTGGATCATTTGTCCTTGGTGCCCAGCTGGAGCAGGAATTGTTTTGTCTCCCTGCTCTGTGCACAGAGCTCACCATCCCCTCATATGAAGCTCAGAGCTACACACTGAAGCAGCACAGAATCTGAAAAATATAAAAGCTAAAACTCAAGGCATCAGGATAACCTTGGGAAAATCAAAACAGAGTACTTTGAAGTGACACATGGGCACAGTATTAATTTTCAACTACATTTAGGAATAATATTGACATTCATTTGTTCTTTACAGGAGCATGCTTGTTTGGAAAGATAGACAAGCAAAACTTTTCATGATAACACAGTTCATCTGTGAAATAACTTGTTCATTTTCAGAAATTTTGTTTTAAAAAGCTACTCTAAAATGCTAACATCCATGAAGCTGTTCCCCAGAAGGCATCAGTCTAACTCAGAGCTCACAAGAGTCTTTGAACATCTTTTTTTTTTTTTTGCTGCTTGGTTTTAGTTATTGGTACAATATGAACAGCATTGCCCAAAATGTTTATGGTGTACCAAGCCATGCCACTGTGTTTTTGGCAAACAAGAATATAATGAATGCTTGCAGCTCCTTTTAATGACTGGTGTGTCCTTCCCCAGCAGCTCTCAGGTGAGGCTGTTTGTGCAAAGGGAGATTCCATAAAATCAGACAATATCCTGACTTGGACTGGACAAAGGATCAGAGTCCAACTCGTGGCCCTAATTTGCCAGGGGACAGGGCATCCTTCCCATCCACAGTGCCTCAGGGAGCCATGTAGGAGCTGGTAGTTATTTCTTATCATTTGAGTTACTTCAAACCCTTCCTTTAGCATTTCAACCACAGTGCAAGGCAGCACATCTACAATCTTGCTGAGTTTGGGATTTCCCACGTACACACCATGCCTTTTACCCCCTCCAAATGCCAGAATGAACATGATCCATGTGTTTGCATATCAGGCATCAAGGCTCAGCATGAGGGAAAGCCAAGCTCACTGATTGCAGGCGACAAACCAATCTTCTGCTGCAGGTTTTGTTTAAAACCTGATTATTTGTGCAGGCTGGATGCTGAAACATTTGGTTTGGAGCTGGACAAGCAGAACCGACAACCTGGATGGTTGCCCATAACGGAGGCAGAGAAAGGAGGAGCCTCTGGTATCATTGAAGTACTTGACTGGTCTTTTCAGCAGGTATTTTTCCAGTTCACAGCAGGCCACTGACAGCAGAAAGTGCAGCAGCAGCAGCAGCCTCAGCAGCGAAACTGTTACAATGGGAGGGAGATAAAGTGAAGGATTTGTTGGAGGGGCAGTGCCAGGAAACGGCTGAGACATCACATGACAGGGGATGTGCCCTCTGCAGCTCAGGGACTATTTACTCACAGGCGAGACTTCACCAGACTCCACCAAGGGCAGTCCTGGCGAGTTACTTGAATTACCTGACCCACTTGCAGTAGGAAGTCATTATAGAGATAGTAAATACCTACCCAACCCCTGCTAGGCAGACAGACTCTTTGCCAAAATGGTCTAGCTCAGCTCCTCAGAATATAAAAGATTGTACCTTTCTAGTTGAAACTGGCATTGCAAAGGCATCAGAAACTGCTGCTGTTCCAGTAAACTGCTCCATTTCCTGGCATTTGACCATTGTGGAGAGAGCTTCCAGGATTTATGTCTTACCACCACCTGGAGCACAAATAATACGAGAAGAGTAAGTTGGAAATTTTTCTGAAGGTGCAAATCTCTTGCTTCTCACATTGATGGGAAAAGCTCCCAGGCCTTCTGGCAGTCAGGGAAGTTGCCTGTGATGGAGATTCTGAGAGGAGCTTTACACAAGCATTCATTTGAAGTGTTAAATAGACTCCAACAGTTTTTCCTAGACTTTTTTGTTTTACTTTCTTGTAGTGAAAGCTGCAACTAACTTAGCACACATAACATAGAATCATGGAGTTGTTAAGGTTGGCGTAGACTCTGAGATCATCAAACCACCACCCTGTTCATCACTAACATGTCCTCAAGTGCCATATCCACACTTTTTTTGAATACTTAATATGCTTGGTGATTAATTATTTTTAATTGATGGATGGATTTTAAAATTTTTAGGAGAAGCTTGAAACATTATCTACAAGTTATCATTAAAAAAAATCATGTAACTAGTATAGTAAATCATAACTTTAAATTCTTTCCCCCTTGAATCAATGAGATTTCACCAAGATCTGTGGCCTGCACAATGCTGACCTTTAGCATAACCCTGCAAATTATCACCAAAATAAGATTCTAATCTTGATTAGACCAGAATATAGTTGGAGAAAATCCATTAAAAGACAAAAGATTTATACTAATGCAGCAAAGAGCAGGTCTGGGCCAAAATAGATATTAATTTAAGAGGACTTGCTTAAATTAGAATGATGATGGCCTTTGCTTGGACTGTAGGAACAGGTTATGACAGGAAAGGAAGAAGAAAAGAACTGGCATGTCTTCTGCAGCACAAAGATCTCAGCTTAATCTTCCTTATATTTTGTGAGACTTATGTGAGTCTTACCCAGGACTTCAGGCACTGAGATGCTGGGACGTGGTGGAACAGTCCATATGCAGACAGAACAGAAACTGAAGTAAAAAATTTAAGTCCTTTAAAGGTCTCTGGTCAGAATTTAGGGAGTAATTCTCCATTTGAGAAACCCAGGAGATGAACTTGCTCTTCCTCTGCAAAGCTGGATCTACCTGTACTCACTGGGCTCGGGTTGTGCTGTGACTTCTCAGAGCACCACGTGCTCATGCCTGGGTTGGGCTGGCTTAGGAGAGATCCCAGCCAAGGTAAAAAGGATTTATTCTCCTGTTCTCCAGGGGGATTTGTCATCTTTGTGCAGTGTTAAGGACAATGTGTCATATTGGGCTCACCAGGGGGATTAATGCTCTAAAGCAGAGGAATATAGGCACCCAGCTCTGAGCCTGGGATTCAGAAGTCTTAATTAGGGGTCTCTTGCACAGTGATTTGGGAAAGTTCAGTGCCTGATAATGGGATTCACATGTACCAGTACCCTGAGTGCAGCATTGAGGTAGGGAGCTGGAAAAGTACTGAAGAAAAGGATGTGTTTGTGTGAGTACCTCAGGTCCTTTCTGGGATCTGACCCTGAATGCTGAAGCTTCATGTGTTTACAGTTGGACTGAGTTTTTGAAATAAATCAAACCAAATTTTTTTTTTTGGTTTGACACTGCTATTAAAGTAGAAAGCTGAACACCAAACTGCTCGAGAGGCCCAGAGCTAAACTGGAGCCACAACTCCTTTGTTTCTATTCTAGTTTTGAACGCCCTTCATCAACTAATCACTGCCTGGCACAGCATTAAATTTAATCACTGAACTCCAAAACATTGTAATGTGTCTACCTACTCCATGGTTCCATTTGGATGGAAATTTTCTATCTCGTTTAAAGACTATTAAAGCCCTGCCTTTCTTGCTCAGAACAAAAGGGTATTGTTGGATTTGTTTTTCGTTAGGTTCGTATTCAACAAAAGATGATTATTCTGTCTGCTCAGTGCTGAGATCCCTGTGAACATGTAGACATCCTCTCTACTTGCTTTTCTTTCCCCTGGCTGACTACAAAATAGAAACATTTCCTTCTCACAGAAGTGCACGGTTGAGATGCACAAAAGCAGATGTTATTTATCAAAATTTTCAAGGTTTTCCTAACATAGGTATTAATTAAAAAGTTGATGTGAGGCATAATTGAATAAAGAAGCAGCGTTGCAGGGCACAGCAGGAGCAGCAATGAAATTAATACACATTTATGATTAAGAATTCATCTTTCATGAAACAAAAACTGTTGTTTCAGTAAAAACCTTTTGACCTTTAAAGAGTGACGTGGCAAACCCACAAACATGGAGTTGTTTGTTTGGTCCCTATTATTGCCATCACACTGTAACCTAGGGAGAAAAGCTTTTTGGATCCTCCTGTGGGCTAGAGAGCAGGATTCTTGCTTTTGGAGAGCTCACAGCCCATTCACAGTGGGTTGACTTTTAAAAGACCCATTTATTGAGTGATGCAAGGTGCAAATTATGACTCACTCTGCATAGGTTAGGTTTGTGGAAAATCAACCTAGATTCATCTCCTGAGCACCTACACAGCTGCTTAGTCCATTTATTATCTCTGGGGTCCCATTAACCCTTTGAAAGGGGAAAAGTGATCTGCAGCACAACCCAGCCAAACTGATGTTCTTATCCAGGCAGTGGAAGCTTTTCTCTTATCAGATCTAGTGAGGGACAGATTTTCTTCTCATGGCCAAGATTAGATCACAGAGTGGCTCAGCAGTCAGAGTTTGAACATTTCCTCCCCTTCCAACAGCCCTCACAAAAAATCCATCACTGCTGGTGTTTGCTGATATGTGACACTGTTTTCCAGGCCTCACCCAGATGAACCAGATGCTCTTCAGTGTCTCAGTCCCCTAATGATCTCGCAGTGATACTGTAAGTAATTGTTGTTCATTATAAACAGCTTTTTAAGCAGAAGTGTGCTGCTAGTCCAGCATGTTTTGTTAGCTGAAACATCTCCTTGTCTTTCCTAGTTGTATCACAACCTATTTTCCCTGTAGATTTGAGGGTTTGGGAGCAGTTTTGCTGTGTTTGCAGGGCCTTTCAAAGGACAGAACCACCTCTTCACCTTCTCCACCCATCTCCTCCCCCGTCTTCCCTCCTTTCAAAGGGAGAACACCAGGAAGTTTGGAGATTCAGATGTGGTTCCTAAACCTCTGTCAATGAGGAAGGTCTCCTAAGCTGCTGGAAATGGTGTGCAGCCACTGGTTCCTGTATTTCAACTCTCCTTCCTCTCAGGAAACCCAGAGTCCAAGGGAAGGAAAACCCCAAATGACCCTTGTACAGGTCATTGCAAATAGTGGTGGTTGCTTAAAAAGGGTGTTACCTTGTGTGTGTGGCTTCATTTCTCCACCTATCCCTCTTGTGCACATTTTACAAATAGTGGCAGCTGTTACAGGCTGGCATTATGGGATGGACACTGAGAAATGAAGTGTCTCTTTCTTTGACCCCTTGTTTTCAGTCCTAACTCGGCACAATTTTCCTTTGCTGTAATAAGGCTAGGCTAGAGGAGGGACTGTACCTCCTCTTGTTACTGTGATTAAACACTGCAAAAAGCTTTTCTCCAATGTTGAATCAAATGCTGAAATTAATTTACTTCCTCTCTGTTCATAAATACTGTGTGTCAGCCCTCTGCAAGCCACAGTTTGCTAACCTACTCCCAGAGATTCCTGCAGAGAGGAAGTGGCAAAATTGCATGTAAGATTATTTACAGAAAACTAATGTGAAAAATGAACATTGGCCAGATACCTGTCTGTGTCTTTACTCAGGGAACACTTATTACCCTCTGACTTTCATGGTCAATCACAACTAAACATAAAATGTGAGTTTCACAGCCCATGTAGGAGATTGGAATTGAGTATAAAGATACATATGCTGTTGTTTTTAAGCCCATAATAAAACTTACTGAATACTCATGAATAATAGATGCATTTAAAGGAAATTACGATCTGCTCCTGTTTAATCTTGGAAAGAAAAAAAACCCAACAAATTAGCTTATAAATTCTCTAATGGTTTATTCTTTAGGCCAGAACAATGGAGGCTTGGTATGAAATTCACTGGAATCAATAAAAAGACCCTCATTTTATGCCCCAAATTTGTAACGCACACAGAAGTCTGTTATGGCAGCTGCCACCTTTACTAACACACCAGGGTTCAGCCCGGGTTCCTCCAGGGCTACAGCAGTAATGGCTCTAAATCTGGCTGGACCAGCCTGATATTCCCTGTGGATCAGGCACAGAGCTGGACCTGAAACATGTGCTCACCTGTGCCTTACATCAGTGAGTCTGCTATGTGCAGCTCTTGTAACTGGAACCCAGAAACGAGCGGTGCTGTCGGCCGTGCCACCACTGAAACGTGATCCAAGGCTCAGGCAGGTTCCAGCTGGGCTCTCACCCCTTGCTCATGAACGTACATTTATGTTCTCAGAACCTCAGAGCTCCTTCTGCACGGGCAAAAATTGTAAAAACAACATGAACAACGTTCTCTGTGTACAGCGGAGTTATTTAAAGTGCCTGAGGGTTTGAACATAAGCAGACACTGTGTTCACGTACAATATGAGCAGGACTTCTGGGTTTTGGCATTTAAAATGACAATTAAAAATACAGCAGGCATGTTTCAGCAACTTTATGGGTTGCCATAAACATCCAGAAAAGGATTCACTGTAAGGATTGTTTTCTTTTTTTTGTGTCCTACCTGAGTTTTCAGTGTGATGTGTTGTAACACAGCACAAAACTAAAGGGCAGAAGGTGTCTCCTGCATTGGAAACTGCTGTACATCAAAAAATGCTTCTTTGAGAGAGTCAAAGTTTACAGACTGTTTGGCTCTGTTCAGGTAATTGTTTTAGCTTCCTGCTCAGGAGTTTTCTATAAAACCTTGAAGAAAAAAAGCCCCAGAGAGGTCTGGGAGGTGAAAAATGCTTTTCTTCCTCAGCAAGGAAACAAACACAATAGACTCAAAATCGGTCCCTGGCACAATTCTGGGTACCATGCCACTACCTGAATTTTCTTAGAAATATTTACCACAGGAATGACATTTCTGCATAGTCAAGCAGCTCTTCCCACTGTAGGTGCCTGACAATTGCCAAGGACTGGGAATTGTACACTGTACCCTGTCCCTGTAAGGAACCCAGTGTTTATAAAAATATAAGGCACCCCTTGTTGTGTTTTAGGCATTAAGGTTGAGAAGAAGAACCTGAATCTCAAGTTAAGCATTTAATTACAAGGCCTTTCTTCCTCAGTAATTTTTTGCCTGCCACTTGTAAACCTTTGGCAAAAAGAATTCCCCAGCTTCTTTGGCTTGTAAACCTGAATGTCTTATTAATCAACACCTAAATCTCCAGAATGCTTTGAGATGTTGTTGTGACATTGAGTGGCATGTCCCATAGGATGGTCAGCTCTTTCCAAGCCTTAAAATGGGAGATAAAGCACAGTTTGTTGTTAGATAGTTCTGAAATCCATCCTTTCTCTTTGGGACACTTTAGCAATGTTTCACTTTGTGCTTGTATTGAAACCTCACAGCCATCCCCTGACACCTAAAGATGCTCAGCCAAAATAAATCCCCTGCAGCTTCCCTGGGTTTTTCTCAGTCCCCTCCTCACTTTGGGAGTTGTGTGGCTCCTCTTTACTGAGTGCCAGTGTTGGGATTGTTTTTCAGGACTAAGTGAGAAGTAGGTTCCTGCCCTGAGTTAAGCAACACTCCATGTTAGTGATCCAGTGTCTCAATCAAGGCAGGAAGAAGTAAGGAAACTGCTTTATCCTCCTGAGTGCTCAAGGCAATCCCCAGGGACTGGGAATGGGACATCTGTCAGAAAAGAGGGAGATAGAAGGTATCTTAGGGCTACATTTGTTTCCTGTGACTGTGCCTTTGGTTTGTTTTATCCCTTTCCTCTCCCCCTTACCACAATTCAGGACTGTGCATGAGCTCTTTTCTCCCCTTTACCTTCATTTATTTCCTGTACTGAGGCAATAATTTTGCAATCTGAGGGATTCAGAGCCAATCCCATTCTCCCTTTCTACCTTGCTGTCTCTTTTCCCTGACCCTGCCACAGCTGCAATGCCACGCTGTGAACCAAAACTCAAAGGTCCTTTTTGTTTGGTCGATTTTTGCTTTGCATTCCTTCCCTTTCCCTTGCATTCCTGCTCAGTGTAGCCCTAGCAGCTCTTTCCCCTCATGTGGAGCATCAGGCACATCCCCCAGGCCTCCTGCTGAAATCTTTCCCTCCCTGAAACATGACCTTGTGCTGGATCTCACCCCTCATGCAGGTGCTCAGCACAGAACAAACCTCAAGTCTTGTTAAGAGCTGTTTCAGGGGGTGAAGTGGGCATGAGATAAGGTACAATTTTAACACTCACCCTTTATCCAGGGCAAATTGGATGTTAATTGTAGTGACATTGCTGGGGTGGACAGTCTTTGTAGCTCTGAGTGTTATGCAACAGCAGCTGTGTGACTTCTTCATCTGTACAATCAACCTGAAACTGTCTCAATTAAATCACCCTTGTAATTGCTGCTACCATGAAAAAGGGGAAAAGCAGCTACAAGAGGGCTCCAAAATCCTGTCTCTGACTCCTGTACCTTGGTGAACATTGGCAGTAGCTTCTCTGGTGATGGAGACCTGGAGCTCACCTGAACATGGAAGAGTTGAATAATCCCTTTCACCTCTTGTACATCCCAGGTTTGTCTCTTGCCTTTCATTTGCTTGTCCTTTGCCCAAGCCAGTCACAACCAACAAAACTTCAGCTGCTTGGCCAAGTGTGTCACAAGCCACTGCACCTTAGTCTTGGCAAATTTATCTTGCTGTTCCAAAAATTCCTCACACTCCTTGGCATTTACTCCTGTGGGTATTTGTAGACTGTTATGACTGCCCTTACTTGTTGTTTAACCATTTAGCTGTGTCCTCATAAATCATTCCCCCCTCAGCTCTTTAGCTGGGCTCCCTGCCTGTGCTGCTAAGTGTGAAAACTCCAGGCTGAGCCCCCCTTTCCACATCTGCTCCCCACAGGATTCTATTGGTGGCACAAAGTCATTGCTCAAGCCATGATTTCATTCCTGGCTTGTTGCACGATCTCTTGCTGACCAAAGGATCTCTGGTTCTCTGCAGCAATTCTCTGGTTTTATTTCCCAGGTCCTCCCACATTCTCCTAAGACTTCTTCCACCTCTTCCCCTGAGTTAAAAACCCCAGTTCAGGCTCCTTGCCCCTTCTCCCCAAGAGCACAACTTCTGGGAGTAGCAGAAGCAGGGAGTTTCCCTGTATATTCCTTCATCCCTCAGTCTTTCCTGAAGGTCTTCCCTGCAGCCAGAATCCTTTCCAGGGGCAGCTGGAAGATGGGCACCCACAGCAGGGCATCCAGGACATCCCAGGTGGGTGGGATGGGCACCCACAGCACATCTCCCAGGTGGGTGTCTAGTGGTGCAGCTCCCTGGAGAAGGGTAAGGAAGAGTAACTGGCTGGATTCAAACCTCCTCTTCCCAAATGTGTGGCAGGAGCTGGCCAGGGAGCTGGGCCACGAGTTTATCACATTTACCATGGGAAATTCTGGCATTTTTGCCCCCTCCTGTGGGCACCTGTCTGCATTCTTGGAGTCTGGACTTAACACATACAAATTTTGGGAGCTTTGTGGTGAGAACAGGATATTCTGTTGATTAAGGCATCTTGGAAGCTATCTGGATCTTAAATTAACTGCCACAAACCCTCCAAAAGGTGTATTTATCCAGTTTACAAGGACAATGACTACAGCAAGGATTGAAAATAATTAA
Organism: Agelaius tricolor; assembly: GCF_023055355.1. Classification (NCBI taxonomy): domain Eukaryota; kingdom Metazoa; phylum Chordata; class Aves; order Passeriformes; family Icteridae; genus Agelaius; species Agelaius tricolor. Next base: position 27,582,674 of record NW_027269271.1, read on the forward strand.
GAGTTGTGTAAGGCACAGGAATTACTTCAGAGTCCAAATGAGACTTTGACTTTTAGGGAGAAGAAAGAAACTTCTTGTGGGCAGATTTGCACATAGCTACCTATTGCAAACTTCCTTTTATTTTTTGTTACATTTTTGTGTGTGGTTGCAACCACAGATAGAAGAAGGACCAGAGAGATCCCTAATCTGGCACAGGGTATCATCCAATCAGTTCAGCATGTTGTACCATCACGTGCAAAGTACAGTGTTGTTCTCTTTTCAGCTGATAAAAATTTGGAAGTTACAAAATGATCACGAAAGCAAGAGACAGGATGTGAAGGAAGACATTTCTTTTCCTAAAAGCTCAAGAATTCTAGACAAGCCTCCAGTCTGTGCTGTGTTTCCTTTCCTACTTGCACATTCATTTTATCTCCTCCACTCTCATCTCTCTTGTTGCTGTGTTAGCTGAGGCTGATCCCTGCAGTGAGGTCTCTTTTAGGGCTCTTCCATCTCCAGCTTGGAAGAATCATCATTTTGCCTTGTGGCAGAGGAAGTATTCAGTTCTGAATTTGGGATGATGTGTTGAAAAGCTACTTTTGTGTCACCTCTGAGCTCCAGAACCACCTCTTAAATCTCTGAACATGAGCAAGAGGGTTCAATATGACCATGAGTTAAGTTAAATTGTACCTGGGAAGTTTAGTCTTGTTTAATGGCTCTGTTCAATTATTCTGCTTGTTCATTTATCTTTACATTAACATAAAAATCATGCAGTCTTTCTCCTCTGAAATAAAGGAGATTCTTATAAGAAATTCAAGTCTCTGCATGGGGTTTTTTTTTTGTTACTGTGACTGTAGACATGCACTTTTAATTTTTTTTTTAAATAACTCCCTTAGCAATATTTTCCTCCTCTGTTTAAATCTCTTCAGACATAAGGCAAGTACAGAGGAAGAACTACAAGTGTAAAAAAGAAAAATCTTGTTCCTCCCTCAGATCTCCAAAATCATGGCTAAGTGTTGCACGTTTATTTAAGCTGTTGTTGAGAAAGCCACTGGTGTTCAGCAAATTATATTAGATTTTCAAAACCTTGGCAATGGCTTTTGAAATTTGATTTTCTGTGTCCCAGATAAGAAAGAAATGCAATAATCCACTTGGAAGTGAGGGTCTTCCAGTTCTGTCTGGTTAGTAGTTTAGTAAAAGTTTAAATATTTATTTACCAGGAAAGATTCATCCCTGCCATGCCCATGATCTTCTACAGGGTTTTATGATCTTTTCCTGGGTCTTTTTCACCAGGCCCATGAAGTCTGACCTCTCTTATTGGCTTCTCATTGTTCCATTCTGTATTGATCATGCTGGAATGATAACCTCTAGAGCAGGTCCTGAAAATCTCTGATTTGAGTATTGAGTCTGCCCTGGCATGGGCTACACACTCATCAGACTAAGGCAGAAACAAAGCTGAAATCTCTTCAAAAAGTGAGGTTGAATGTTTAAAATTAAGCAGAGGAGATCTCCCTCAGAAATGTCCATGTCATCACCACCCTCTTCTTCAAAAAGCATGAAGGTTGAATCAGGTTGTCTGATAGAAACAGGTTCTGCAAGGGGCTGTGATCCCTGTGACCACCTCATGGGCTGTGAGTGCCTTACAGGAGAAAATGTGGGACCAAGCTGAGAACCTTTGTGTTGGCTGTGTGAAACAGTTCCAGCTTTCTCTGCTGGGGAAACATGGAATCCTTGGCTTAGGGTTGATCCTATGAAATGGCCTCATGCCCACTGACTCAGGGCACTGTGTATAAATTGCATAATCAAAAGCTAATTACCTCCCGTAAAGCATCTCTCCTCTTGAATCCTGTGGGCCATTTCATCCCATGACTGATTTTATGTCTTCTCACTTACATTTGATCCAGCCTCCACAGAAGGCAGTAGGAGTTAATTTTCTGATTTTCCTGGGAAAGGAACTGAGCTCTGTCCTCAGTGAGTGACTTTCTCTGAGCAGATGGATGTTGCTGAGCAGTGCAGTGAGAGCAGGAGCTCTGCAGGAGCCATGGGCTGGTTCTCCTGGTGCTGCTCAGGAGAAGGCCCTTGGTAGACCCATCCTCTCTAAGAAGCAGAAGCACAATTTCTGTGGCTTGCTCTGCAAGCACCTTCCCCTCAGAGATGGTGCATTTAGAGCACCAAGAGTGGAGGGAAGTGTAAGAGGGTTTCTCTTTCCTTCCCAGGCCATTTCTAAGCAGTAAAAAAAGAACAATCAAGAATTCAGCTGATTTATCCATTAAATACAATAGATTTTAAAAGCCATGAATTTTTTTTTAGTAAAGATGCACTTGGAAAACCTCCTTTTTTTAAAAACACAAGCTTACACTGTGAGTTGTGGGCACAAAATTAGTACTACATCATACCTGCAGCTGAAAAAGGAACCATGTACCTCTGTATGTCAAATGTGGCTTTAATCTGCTTCACAGCTTGTTTTGTTTTGTTTTTCTCTGTTTCATTTCCCTTTGTGGTGTTAAACTCTGACCCTGAAAGGTGAGGAAGCGAGGGAAATAGAAGAGTGAAATTTGGGGAGTCTGAGGCAAAAAAGCCAAAGGAACCATGGTACAGCCTGTCTGGTTGAGAGATTGAAATGTAAGTGGACTCCTCTAATTAATTACTTTGGAACCCACTCACTTCTGGATGTGGACTCCCTTAAGCATAATCCTTACATGATGTCACTGGGATGGCATTTGGGGCTGATTTATGTTGGCACAGGAGTGGCCATAAAGTGCACATGTGTGCCCAGAGTAGCCCCTTTTCAAACAGAGCATGTTTATAGAAACAGGAAACGTGGCTGGAGCAGGAGCACCCCGAGCCACTGCTGTGTCAACAGCATCACAAATACAGGTATCCAGGATCTGCACCCTGCCTGCATTTTCCATGGATTTCCACTCTGCTCTGCAGCCTGGAACACACTTTCAAGAGATTAGTGGTTGGTGAATGGAGGAAAAATGACTTATTAGGTGAAATTTGCTCCACTAAAGATGAGTATCTGACCAAGAGCCACATTCCACATTTTAATCCTTTTCTTTCTTACTCTGTCTAATCCATGGCTGATATTTCACAGTGATAATCACTCTCTTTTTTTTAACTCCTTGGAGAGTGAGGACACATTATATTAATTATATCTGATTCTATAGTCCCATAATTTATCTTAATAAAGTATGTGATTTCTGTCTGAATAAATCTGAAGCCTTCAGGTCATATTCAGGGAAGTGTAAACTCTTCACAATTCTTTTGTAATGCATTAGAAACAGTTAAATATATACAATCACTTTTAGGAGACAGAAAAGCAGATATAAATGAAGATCAAAAATTGCAGAGCAGTTTTGGTGACTGAGAAAAAATGTACTCTCTGATTCCTCAGATGCACTTATTTACATGCTCAGTCTTCAACCTGTTCTGAGTTGTGAGGTGCTATAAATATTCACAAATAATCAGCTCCATGATCTGTTTGGATCTTCTGGGCCTGTAGTGTACTGAAAGGGGTTTCATGCTGCCAGAGCTCACTGTTCTGTACACAAAGCAGGCTCCTCTAAGTTTCTAAGGAGAACCAATGATTCAGGGGCAATCCTTTTTCTCATGTGGCATACAACTCTCTTTTTCTCTTCCTCAATCTGAAAAATCCTTGTTTTGGTAATGAAACAATTCAGGAGATTTTTTTTAGGGCACATCTGATATTAGGAGTTGGAAGAAAGAAGATCTTCCTATTATCTTGGACAGGAAATGCATGTGAATCCTAAAGCCCCAAATGCTGCGTCTATGAAGATTAACTTAAAATAGGAACTTGTAATGAGTCTTTTTCATGGATATACTTTTACACCTTTAGAGCTGACAGGAGGTATAAGCACTGCTCACAGGAGCACATCTGTAGCACAGAGAATGACAGCATTAACCAGGTAACTCAGAGAGTCTGGACTGTGCTCAGATTTTACTGAAAAGCAGCAGCAACTGTGTTGCAGTTCTTGCTCATGGGACGCAGATAATCTGGGTCTGACTGAGTAGGCCATGGGAGAAGGACTGGTGTATGACCCAATGATGACTTACATTCCCTTTGGAAATGACATGGGAAAGTATTTCTATCAGGGAAATACAGTTCCTTCATCAAGTGTCTCAGGACTTGTCTATTTACTGATTGCAAGTCAGATAAATTTGTCAAAACATTTGTAACCTACAGAATGAAAAGCAGAACCAAACAACCTGCCCTTGGTGTTTTATTGCAGGAATCATTTCATGTCAGGTTGCTGAGTGTAGCACTCAATGAATATCCTGGCATGCTCACTGCTATTGAGGAGGAGACAGGAGCTGTGATGCTCTGCTGGGTTTGGACTGGGATGCATTTATCTGCTTTTTATTGGAAAATTGCTTGCAGGTAAAGGCTTTATTTGAGTTCTCCTTTGCTGTTTGATTTCAGGGCATGCTGGTGTGTTTGGGACAAGATTAGAACAGAATAACAGGAACACTTATCAGAAGGATTGGGAAACAGATACTGTGGTGCTGAGTGGGTGTCATGGGGGAGGGATTTTAACTTCCCTGGATTAGTGCCCAGCACAGGGGTAGATGTAGGAAAAATCACGTCGGCAGAGAATTGCGTGTCGAGAGTCTGTGGGTGTGAGCTGAGGACGCCCCACAGCAGCCTGGAATCCCATCTCTGCTGTCTGGAATTGCAGGAATAGGCAGCACAGGAGCTCTGATGGCTAAAGGGGCTGTGTTCCCTGTCAGAACAATGTCCATCCAGGCCTCTTGCCTGGATGCAAAGAGATCTGTTTGTTAGAAATCAAAAGATTTCTTTCCCAAAGGTAAGAAACACAAGGTTTTAAAAGTTCTGCAACACACTTCAACTGTTTGGGAGAACTGTTTTCCTTCAAGCTCAGCACTTGTCTCTGTTACTGCTCACTGTTCCCATGTCACAGAGATCACTGCCTTGGAAGGACTTACAGCAATCCACTTCACTGGGATGGGGAAGAACTGCTGGCTCTAGCAGCCAGTTTGGCACATTGATAAGGATTCTGAAAATTAGGAAGTCTCTGAAGATGCATGTTAGAAGCTTGCTGGGAACCAAATTTCTTATTTTTGTGCCTTAACTTTCCTCTGAAATACAAGCTGTGGTGTCCATGTGCATATTTGTGGAGTGGGAGTGTGGTATTAACACCAAGCTGGCCCCTAACAAATTCTCAGGCTTTATAATCTCTATGCAATTGTTTGTGCCCCCTGTGTGTACTTGAAATGAATGTTCATGATGCACAGAGAGCCATGGAACAGGATATGAAACAGGAACCTCTGGAGGGAGCGTGAGCCGGACGCAGATGTAAAAGCCTTCAGGAGCACACGCTGCTTGCTGACGTTTGTCAGAAAGGGGTGGCCCGGAATCCCAGCACAAGCAGATGTGTTGCAACAGGCACAGGAAGAGATCAGTCTTAGTGTCCCCTGATGGCTTCTCCTGGTGATTTGAGGCTATGCCAGCTTTTGTCTGTGATCCAGCCTGGATCTGGAATGAAGTGTTTCTTCCCAGACATGATGTGTTCATGTTTTGGTGTCTGTGAAGCAAAGACTTGATGTGAAACTGGAAGGGGAGCAGCAGCTTCTCATAACTTGTAACGTCTCTCTATTTGCATAAGAATTAGCCAGAGGAAGAAAAATATTTATGCTCTTCTTGGATGTGAAGTGTAGAAACTGAAGGGATTCACACTGAGATTTCCCAGCTGTGCTGTCACGGAGGTTGGCAGCCCACACTGCAAGTTCACCCCAGAGCATCTTCCACAGTGATCATCTCCAGCCTCTGGTCCTGTGTGACCTCTTCCCTTTCTCCCTGCCCTCCCCCAGATCCTGGCATCTTCCTTATCTCTGATACCCCTCATCTGACCCCTCCATTGCTGGTCTGCCAGTGTCTCCTCCAGAAGCTGGACAAATCGACAGGTCTGTCAGGAGATGCAGGAAGGGACCCTGGGGTTATCTCAGTGTGCAGGTTATCCAAGGGTTGCTCTCAAGAAATGGATCTGGGAGCAGTCCAAGTCATCCCAGGCTGGAGACAAGTGGAGGCTGGGCTGGCGAGTTCCTCAGGACCAACTGTCTTGTGGCTATGGGGGAAAGATGAGAGCTCTGAAAATAGTCGTGGAGGTGCCCTGGAGGCAGAGAGAGGTGCCTGAGATTGAGAAATGTGGAAGGAAAGTTATTTTTTTGGTATGCATTTGGGGACTTGGAATTGGCTTCCTCTGCAAGGAAGGGCTTCCTGTAATTCTTTGACCAGTTTTATACCCAGAAGGGAATTCTTTGGCACTGGATTTAATGCACACATGGGATTTCACTTTGCAGGGAGGCTGCCCTGAGACAAACCACCTCCAAAATGTAAACAGCAAAGTTTTCCTCAGGTACAAACTTCGTGACTGCTTCCACATTGAACTCCTGCTTGCTCATTCCTCGGCTGGTTTGTCAAAACTTCACAACATTTAGGCTGCTTTTCCTTGCAGTGCTGAGTCATTCTCTGAATGGAGAGAGAATTAAAGGGTTTGTTACTGTAAATTTTGCTAGCCTCTGTCTGAAATCCAAGTGAGAAAAACTGCAATGTCAGTTCGCTCAGAAATGAGCTTTTAAAAGAACCTTTGTCCTCAATACTTTTATATGTAACACTTGCACATATTTTGTTTTCTCTGTCACTTGTGGTCTCTTTAATTACACCACGAGAATCTGAACTGTGGCAGGATCAGACACAGCAAAAGCATGACCAAAGGAAAACAGAAGATTTATTGGTTTTAAGTAGATTTTTCAATCTAAGAGGTGACTTTCCTTGAAAGGCAACATGACATCCCTCTGTTTGCAAAGGCTCATTTGCAGCCCAGAGCAGCTGCCCCATCCCTGGAAGTGTCCAAGGCCAGGCTAGACAGGGCTTGGAGCAGCCTGGGATTGTGGAAGGTGTCCCTGCCCATGGCAGGCGTGGAACTGGATGAACTTTAAGTTCTTTTCCACTCCAAACCATTCTGGGATTCTGTGATTTATGTCCAGGACACACCAGTGCATACAGGGACTGGTGGGGCACGTATGTGCTGCAGCCTCTTTGCTGGGTACAACCAAAGCCATAATTTTAAGGATTATCCTCATGCACACAGAGGAAAATTCAGTTTTCAAAATTCTTTACTGTTGATGAAACATAAGCCAGAACACTGTTGGGTTTTCTGATGTCAGTGTGAGCTGATGGAGTTGGCAATAAGAAAAATTATCCTTCAATTATAGGCTGAATATGTTTAAAATAAGTCACTGAGACATAGATGGTATGGAGCCCCATATTACTATTATTATACTCAGTAAAAAAAAGAATCCATAAACTCCTCTCTCTCCTCCCTCCTCTGTTAAAAAATTAGTGTCTTTGTCACATGTAAGAGCTGCACAAGTAACAGGAACAAAACATGTAGGTGTTCTGAACAGAGTCATTAAACAACATTTGTTAAGCACACCAAGTTCTGGACTAATTCATTCTGTAGCTCTTCTGTTTCATGTGCTCAGGTGATAAAGAATTATGCAGAACTTCCATCAGTGGCAATTTTATTTCTTGCCTTGAATCAAATGGTGACTCAGAATGAAAATGTCACTGAGACATGGGCTGTGGTGAGACTGTGGCTGCTGGTTCCAACCACCCTGTAACTAGAAGGGGCTCTGTTGCTGATGCAGGAGCCCAGGCCACCTCTGCAGGGATAAGGCAAGAATTAAACTCCACTTGCAGCAGAAAAGGCTGAAAGTTGATAAGCCATGAGTTTAAAAATGTTACATTCAGTGGTTCTTCATAGAAAGGGCGCTATTGATGAAAGAGAAACATTTCATGGTAAGAAGTTAAAATGGAAAGGAAACATTTTCCCCATTTTTTACAGACTTTTCTTCTAGATAATATTTCTAACTTCTTTCTGAATCTTCTGTGATCCGTGGTAATGGTAGCATATAATTATATCGTATAATAATGATACACAATACAAAGATAACTTATTAAATATGATATATTTAAATATATATAGCCTGGCACTGGTTTTGGCTGTGGTAGTTGCCATCAACACAAATGTCCAGGAGGAAGCATCCAGCCCTTAGGCACTGTTTATACAGCAGGAAAGTTTGGAAACTTCTGGTCTTGGGGTTGGATGCACCCACTAGCACTGTACTTGATATGCACTCCCACTCTGGATTGAGTCTACCTACCTTCTCTGCAGAGTTTGAAATGCCACTGCTCTGAATGATTCTTCGCCCACAGAGGGAGGGAGGAATTCAAATCAGCTGGGGAGCAAAGCACTCTCCGCTGGGAATAGGAGGAAAGAGGGCTCCTGGTGGTGGGAGAAGTGGGGGAGGAAATGAAACCACTTTTGGGGAGAAGTGGATTCTGCAGTATGGGAAGATATGGATGAAGTAGGACAGGATGTGAGAGCACCAGACATTGGCAGAGGAGAAAGGAAAATGGGTGTTCATCAAGCCCTAACCATAGGAGGAAAATGAAGGATAATACAGTGATGGAAAAAACCCTAAGGCTTGGGGTTTTTTCCATGAGGATACCCAGCCTGATGATTTGAGGTGACCCTTGTCTTTCCAAAACTGTTCTCCCTGGTTGGAAGAGATGCTGCACTTCTGGCCAAATCCCTGCAGCCCCAGCAATGGTTTCAGCAGTGCCATCCCCTCTGGGAGTTGCTGAACACCCTTTCAGTTCCCTGCAGGAGGCAGGAGCCAGTTCTGGTGCCTGGCACACGTCACCCCTCTGTGTGCCCTGTGATTGCTCTGCCTGGAAAGCTGAGAAGCCCAAGCACGAGGTGGGAGAGATCTGCAGAAGGAAAGGAGGGCTCAGGGAAGAGTGGCTCTCCTTGCATACTTGGCTGAGGGTGTTTTCGTTATAGAGCTCCCTATTTTTAGGTTTTATACTTTGCCATTGTCTCCTTTACTGTGAGCTGAGCTGCTGCCTCTTATTGCTTCCCTTCACTACAGTGTGATTATAAAAGATGCAGTTTTGACCTCATCATGTTTTGGACTGGCCTGCTTATCATGCTAAGTGAGGGTTCCTAGGGAAGGAACACCAATCCTGACAGGATCCAAGGCTCCAGGGATAAAATGACCTAACTTCTATCTTAGCATGTCAGCATTGCCACTCTTGTCTGTGTCAGGAGCCCAGAGACCTGAGACAGGCTTTTACAAGGTGTTCCTCAGGTGCTTTTCTACAAATTCATTTGGAGATTTCCCTGTTTGCCTTCCTGTTTTTAACAGAATGCAGATGGGTTGGTTGTACTTTAAGGCTTCACACAATCAAGTTGGAGAAAAAATGTTTAGACATAATTATATACCCCCAGGAACTGGATCTCATTCAACTTGCAGAATAAATCACAACAGTTAGTAGGACTGGGCTGAAAAAGTCCAGAGAAGAAATATCACACATAAAATGCCTCAGTTGCACTAGTTTCTATTTATTTATATATTTACAGGTTCATTTACTGCACAGGTAGTGCAGAAGTATGACCTATTTTGTTTAGATAAAATCAAAACATATTCATTCCTATAAGTGAAAAAGGGAAATTAGATAGATTGTCATGGCTAAATTAGGCAGATTCACTGCTGGTTTAGGAAGGACAAGGTTGAAATGGAAAATACCTGCCCTTCATTATGCAGTGGAGCTGGAAGGCAGCCAGAGTGACAATCTAGTCCAGCACTGATTGCTGGACAGTCTAATCAAATCTAGACTGGTCTGAAGGGTGTCTCATCTGTCCCTGGAGCAGAGGGAGCACTGCCTGAGCTGTCCACATCGTTTGGATACCGAGCAACTTTCCACATCTGCCCCTCTCCTGATTTCCCTCCTTTCCCAGAAAGTTCTGAATGCTTCTTGAGTACATTCTCTGTGTTTTGAGATAACACGTGAGAAGGAAACTTCTTGATAATTATATTTTTCTGTGAGCTGCTGGGGGAAGTCTTTTCTTTTTTCCCTTCCCAGTTTCACATGACTCTCAGGAGTCGAGGAGAAGATAGGTGAGCACTAAAAACAAACGCAGAACCATCTGGTGTGTGGAGGAGGGACGACTCCCACGGCCAGCTCAGCACTAACGCGCGGCATCTGCGGGGATGGGGATGTGCAGCACCATCAGCCACGGCAAGATCTGGCACCTAAGCACCTTGGGGGGTGAATGGTGGTGCCCAGGCACCTTTCCACAGCAGCCTAGGGGGCAGGAACAGCCCCAGGGCAGAGGGAAGGGGTCAGGAGACACACATGGGCAAGTGGGGCTTTGCTCTCTCACTGTGCTTTAAGTGTTGCTGTGTTTGTTCCCTGGAAAAGAGGGCAACAAAAAAATCAGGAATTGTTGTTCAGCCCAGGAGAGTTTCAGCTTCTTTCCTCTACTTTAATGATGAGCACAGCATTCCCTAAGGGGCTGAGGGAGGACAGAAATTCCTCACGGTTACTCTCATGGAAGTTTCTTCAGGAGTGTTGATACAAGGAAAAATGGATTCCCTGTATTTGTTGTCTTGCAAGCTGGAAGTTTTGTAAACAAACCAGCCCCAGACCGGGGCTGTTGCATGGAACAGCACTGCCAAACCTGAGATGAACTTGCTAACTCCTCACACATCCACTGGGCAAAACTGACTGAGCTTCCAAAAATTCCTACTGCCTGTTTTGGGGTCCTGTTTAGCCCTCACTCCAGAGCTACTGCTGAGAGAGACCTGTTCTTGCTGGGGGTGAATCTGGTGCTTTCTGACGCTGGGACAGAATGGATTGTCACAGAGCCAGCAATAAAAGTGTGATGCACATCAAGCTGCTGAGCAGTGCCACCCTACTCTGTGTAAAATCTTTTACCTGCTCTTCTACCTCCCTTTCTTAGTGAGGCTAATGATACTACCAAAGGATACTCCCAAAGGCATAAGTGGTTCATATTTACAGCAAACTTCAAAGACATAAATGGCTACAGAGTGGTAAAGTATCATTATCTGCCACTTTAGAGAGATGCTCCAGATTTGTAGAAAATTGGGCTGTTTATTCTACAATTCAGTGGAAAAATAAGTCTCTATAGAAACTACCACTTCAATGGTATTTACATTTCACTACTATGAAACATCTTGAGAAAGAGCATTCCCATAAATAGCAAACTGAAGTTGTTGCATTTAGTATAATAAGGTAATATTTACAAAAGACAGGGTATGTTCTAAGTATTATTATGGGGTTGCTGTGGATCCATGGAATATATTGTTAGGAGACTCAAATTTCCCAACAGGAAAAACAGTGACGTGTAAAAGCAATGCATAAAAATTCCTTTGTGCCCTCCCCGGTGATAAAGCTGCAGTGAAACTAAAGATTGAAGCTAATATCTCTGGCAAAGCTGATCCTTTAAAAGTTCATTTCTGAGTAAGATTGCAAGAAAAACACCCACATTTTTAGCTGAAGGTGCCCTTATATGCATGTCCTTGCAGTTAGAATTTGGGTATTTGTTACTGGTACTGAGCTGGGCAGTTTCCTCCAGCTCTGCAGTTGTAAAGAACCACAGGAGTGTGCCTGTCTGTAGTTACCTAATAGTGAAAATGATGCAAAGAGAATGAAGAAAATATAAATAGCATTTTTTTTGTATTTGCAGTGGTGGTAAGAGAAGTAGATTTGGAAAGGTTGGTGAGCAATGGATTGTGAGCTGTATCCCTATTACCATCCTGTGTCCATCTTTTTCAAGCAGTAGATCATTGCAAGAGCATTCTTTGAAGACACATCTGAAATATTCAAGTGCCTGAACATCATTGATGTCTTCTTTGGTGGTTGAATGGTCTGAAAAATGTCAGCCAACACCTTTAATCAGGCCAGTAGCAGTGGAAGTTTATGCTCCAGATGTCAATTAATCACTCCAGTGATAAATAATGGCTGAAGTCGTTCTTGGTACCAAAACATCTCACAGTGGCTGCTGCAGGTGCAGAAGTAAGAAGCACATAGGAACCAGTATTGTCTTTTCAAGGTAATAGTTTAAGTCAATTAACTAACAAATGCAAGCCCCAAATAACAGCCAATAAAAAAAAGGAGGGGCCAGGCTGCTGCTTCCTAAATCACTGACAAATGACTGAATTACAGGTCTTAAAACAACAAATTGTATCGGTCTTGACCCATTTACTCGATCCTGGTGTCTCTCCCATGCCTTTGTTTTGTTGTTTTTCTTGCCCAAGATTCCCAGAAGCCTTGAATGCAAGACATAATGACACAGCTCCTGCCCTGGTAGCACACTGTGCAGTCTTTTGTTTCAAGCACACAGCATGCACCCAGACTTGCTCATAAAATATCCATAGCAAAATCAGGCGATGCCTGTCTCTCTTATACATTTTTAAGAGCTGTGCCCTAAATCCATTAAAAGACTGAGGCATGAATAGAAGAATAATCCTTCCTATCATGTGGGTGAGAAAGGAGTTGGGATCGAGTAACTGGACATATAAAATGAGCCATGTGAATTTGCTGACTACCAAACTTCTGCTATGGGAACATAGGATCTCTTGAAGTCCAGCTCTTTTTTCTAAATGGATGAAAAGTGTTTTGCATAATAGAACTGAGGAACTTTGCACAATAAAAATGAAGCTGGTATAAAGAAAGGTCAGGGAAACAACAATTCAGAGAGTCAGAAGATGGTGAGGATTATGTGTATTGATAGAAGGTGCCTTCTGATTTCAGGACAACTAAGGTGAGGGAAATGTGTCTTTATGACAAATTACTTTTGAAATGTGAAGTGGTTGCTCTTACTCCAGAAATGAATCTTGAAAATTCAATTCTATACATTGAAAAAAAAAAAGGCCTTCATTAACACCATTCCACATGGATGTTCAAAGGAGAAAGGAATGAGCCACTAGGAATGAATTGGGTATCTACATCCCTAAGGCTCTTTATAAAATGATGTTCTACATCTCTTGTCAGGAGCCCTCTTGTCTGATCTTTTCTGTCAAACTGTATTGTCTTTAATTAGGAAAATTTACACTCCACCTAAGTCTTGGTGCCATACTTCCTTTCCCTATTCCAAGTCTTGCATCTTGGAATCATTTGCAGATGCCCTCAGAGACACATTCCACTCTTTAGCCATGTCCATAGGATTTCAGATGTGTAGATGGGGCCTAGAAGCAGCTGCTTTTCCTTCCATGGATGAAGAGGGGAAGGACACATGGTCCTTACCAGGAACAGGGTGTTCTGTTCCTGCTCCTGAGTTACTGCCCAGCATTGCAGAGCCCCTTGGAATTCCCAGGGCCCATCCTCCTTAGGGAATGTGAACCTCTGTCCTGAGGCAAGGGCATTAAATGGCATTGGAATTTACTGTCAAAGTTTACAGCTGTATGGTTAAATGCAGATTTTCATAACCCAGTGGGGGTGTGCTGACTGAGTACAGCCCCACACAGCCACCTCCATGGCTGCATTCCTCAGTGGGTCAGGAACTCCCTAGGAACCAGCACAGTGTTTTCTGGGAAAAAGTTGTAGAGAATAAGTACCTTCAGCATTTAGAAATGAATTTCTTTAGAAGCCCCAAGTTCTTGGGTCTCTGGAGTATGAGGTGATGCACAAGTCTCCTGGTGCTTTTGCACACTTGAACCCCAAAGCCAGGGGCTCTGTAAGAAGAAAATAAGAAAGCTTCACAATGCATTCTTGGGAGCCTTGACTGTATGAACTGGGACTGCCCAGATTTCTGTTATTAATTCATCTTAATTCAGAAATGGATTGTGTATTGTCGTCACTTGTTGCTGGTGTCACTCCTCTGAGCTTGGTGCAATTCCTTGAGTGAGCAGGATCAGTGTTTGCTGGTTAGAAACAGGCCAGAGGACAAATCAGCCTCCATAAACTCTAGGACTTCACTCTGAAGAAAATCCCTCTGACAGAATCTTCAGTAACTAACTGATCACACAACTTCAAAAGCACAGTTTACTGTAACTATTAATTTGGGATTTTTCTATTTTGGTCATCTGCTTTTTAAAATGACTGGTTACTAGAACTGCCTTTGCAACTTGTTACTCTCTTTTCTACTTTCAGTTTCCCTCTGTACTGACTTGGTTGTAAGTAGGCTGTGGTTTTCTGAAAATGGAACTGTGATGTTTTCTTATAGAAGACATGTGTTAAAAAAAAAAAACCCAAACAAAAAACCCAACAAGAAACCAAACCCAAAAAACCCGAAAACCAAGTGAGCACCATAAAACCCAACCTAGCCAAAATCTTAATTCTTTCCCCCAAGCATTTAAGTTACTACTATTAAGACAAATTTAACACAGGCACTATAATTGCTTCACCAAGATACTGAATTCACATCTAATTTGATATTTTTAATAATATTTGCATTGTTAAGGGGTCCCGTTGTGCAAGGAGTGTGTACATAGATAGCTTGAACGTGTGATATGTGGATACTTGACCTGACCTGCAGGGGATGAAGTTCTCACACTTGCGGTTTGCCTCCTTTCTTTCTTTGTTTTACAAACAGCAACCTCAATTTTGCATTTCTGTCCCTGGATCCCAAGTAACGTCAGGATACTTCTGTATCAGATGGAAGCTCACTCTCCTGGTTTGAGAGTGAGGAATTACAATTACCAAAATACCCTGATTTTCAGCACTCCTCTTAGGAAAAAAAGATGTCATCATTAATATAATAATTTATATTATAATTTATTTTCTGTATTTCTAATTTGACATCCTCTGTGATCCTGTTTTCATTTTCATATGGTAACTGATTCTTTTCTCTTTCCATTTTAAAATACCTCAGGTTACTTCAGGCACAGATTTTTTGGTCAGTGGGTGACCTCAGCTGTTGCTATCATCAGCTGGTACTCAAATCAGCAATATCTACTTGGCTCACATTCCATCTGGACTGTTGAACGTGGTTAGAGAAATTGGGTTCCCAAATCAGGAGCATGGGATACTCTCCCTGCCTCTCTTCCTCTGTTCTGTGGGAAGTTCCATCCCGGTGGGTTCCTGTTTTGGGTGAGCAGTGGGGACTGAGCAGACACGAGCCACGTCCCCTGCACGTGCTGCTCTGGCATTTGGCTGCCAACACTCCTGCATGGCTTTTCTGCAAAGCTGTGCTTGCCATGTCGGGCCTGGCAGGGCCTGGAATGAGCCATTTCCTTCACATCTCCTTTGCCTGTAACAATCTTGAACTTGTTGACCCATGTGCCTATTAATTATTGATATAATGATGCATTATTTAGGCTTGTTTCAGCAGACAGATACATTATTACTAGGCAGACATTTGCCAGACAGGCTGATAGATAGCATCCTAAAAAAAGTCTCCAGTTGCCTTTGTACAATAAAGGCCTGTAACTTCATTTCCTCCCAACCCCCTCCTCTTCAGACCATGAAACCTTAATAGGAATTTAAGTGTAATAATGATCTCTGTAGACAACGGGCTTAATCTTGACTGTGTTGGAGTTGTGGTCCTGATGTTGGTCAGGCCTCAAAATTACAGAGGAAGTCGCCTTCACCAATCTGCTAAAGCTGGTTTTCCTACAATGAAATTATTTTGTTTTTCAACCCCTTGCCGTAGACAGGAGAACCGACTTCTCCCTTGGTTGCTACGAGCTGTGTTGCAGCACTCCGGAGCTGCAGGCAGAGCTTGATGTGTATCTCCCAGGGAAACCTGCCTTTGATTTTGTCTATGGATCCAAGGAAAAGGCATATCAAAATGAATTATCTGTAATTTAAAACAGGCGTTTTGGAGCCTTTGGAACTGCGGCGTCGCTGCAGCTGAAGGGAGAGGAGGGAGCTCAGTCCTTGGTGGGAGCTGTGTCGGGATGGGGAGCGCAGAGCGGCCCCAGCTGACAGCGGGGCCGGGGACGGGACAGCTGCTCACGCCTGCTGCTGCTCTCCTTCCTCCTCCTCTGCTGCCCTCCTTCCTCCTCCTCTCCAGCTCTCCTTCCTCCCCTGTGCTGCTCTCCTTCCTCCTCCTCTCTCCTGCCCTTCCTCCTCCTCCTCCTCTGCCCGGCAGCCTTGGCTGTGTCGCAACCGCCTCCAGCTCTGATGTCAGAGCCCCGCCGCTCCCCACGCCGTCCCTTCGAAAGCAGAAGAGGCACAAAAAGAGGAAGGAAAGCAGACGAAGGACAAGAAATGCAGACTCGAGTGGCACAAGTCTGACGGCTCGTTTGATTTCCAGGGGCTTCCTCGCAAGAAACAGTTCTGGGGAAGCAATTTCAGAAAGAATCAGCTGCACTTTTCAGAAGTGATCTGGCACCGACTGCTTAATGCCGTGTGGGCATGTCCTGCTGCAGTCAGACCCACACTGGGGTTCTCCTGCTGACACCTTGGGTGCCTGTGCTGAATGTTTTCATTCTTTGTGAGTCACTTCTATCTCATTTCTGATCCCCTGCTCCAGCAGAGTCAGGAAAAGCTCCCTTAGTGCAACCTCAACTTGACCAAGGTGTTTGTCCCCCTTTCTCAGGGTCATCTCCCTCTCAGACTCCCCTCACTATGTGGTCACACTGATATTTTCCCTGGCTTTCAGGAGACCAGCCACACTGCTCCCCTTCCACAAAACCAGGATCTCACCCTCAGAATGTCTTCATGCCTTCATTTCCCCCTCTTCAGCCACACTCCCAAAAGTCCAGCCTTGTTCAGCACAAGGGTTGCTCTTCCAAAGGGATCCTTTGGGTCTGTCCAAAACTATTAACCACTATTAACTATTAAAACAATAATTGAGGAAACCTGCATCGATTTCCTGACTGCTGCACAGTGTATTGTGTGTCTTGGTCAGCAGCTTTGAGATGTCCAGGTTTGCTCCAGCTCATGCCTTCTCCCCTGATTTATACAGTCTGTCTTATTCCTGCTGACATTTTGTTGTTCTTTGTCCAGACAGCTCAGTGAGGGACTGTCATCATCTCATATGTCAACTATCTCCTTCATCCAGTCTGTCCATCAGGCAACCATCATTACCAGGCAATCCCAGCCTTCCACAAGACACTTCCCAGCCCTTTTAACTTGTAAAATGGTTTTCCTGAGCCATCTTTTTTTTTTTTTTTTCCAGTTGTCCTCCATTTGAATAGATGAGCACCAGAGTTTAGCAGCCCTCCCTTGTAGTCCTGGATAGGATGGAAGAATTTATTCTGTCACCTGTTGTGGATTTTATCTCTATGTAGGGACAGGGAAGCTGCTAACTCCCACACTCAAATCAAATTTTAAGTCTGACATGAATAAATGTGTAAAATGCAAGTCCCTAACACTGAATACACAAACTCTCTGTAGACTGTCTAAATTATTTCAGGCTAGTTTACTGAAATTAAATTACATAAAAGTCATACAAAGCAGCACATTGTTATGTAAAACTCTACAAAGCAAGTGCTGTGATTTTAACTGAGTTGAACAAATAAAAAATTAAATGTAATTTTTGTTCAGGGCCATGTGTTAGCTTTTGAAAACAGAAAGGAAATAAATGAACCAAGTCACACAAAACATATGTCTGCAGAATAATGATAAAATATATACTGGACATCTTGGAAGTGTGGTTTTAATTCTTGCTGGTGTTGTGGCTGGAGGCTTTTGTTGTGCAGAAAAAGCTACCCTGTGTTCATTTTACAATACAGAATGTTTTTTATTCCTACTACATCAGGAATAATGTAATCCTCTTGGAATAACATGGAGAGTTCTGAGTCCTTCAGTTGAAACACCTTCCTGAGAGCGCTGGGAATGTGCAAAAGTGCTGCTGACTGTGGTCATCCCAGCCAGGCTGTGCAGGAGACTGGCTTGGGGTACCAAACCATAAACTTTGAGGCCAAGAATTCCAAGGAAAGGTTTAGCTGTGACCAGCTGGATTGGAGCAGTTTCACACAGAAGTTCTGACGCTGTGCCCTCAGGGTCGCTTTGTTAAAAAAAGCTGTGTGAGAAGTTTCTGCTCTCCTTATTGTGTGCACACTGCTTTTGGGCAGAGAGGAGGTGGTGGTGGCTCTGGCCATGGCAGGAAGACTCTTGCAATGTCTGGCTGGAAGGGCACTTGTCTCTCCTGGCACGTTGCCATGGCCGAGTCCCCAGGTGCTGCGTCACGTCCCTGTCCCTCCCAGGGCAGCGCAGTCGTGGGGCGTTGCTGGCAGCGTTCAGGGCATGGGCCAACACTGTAACAGCTTAATTAGCTCTTCCTTGTTAAGCAGGATTTCATAATGTAGGTACACGTGTTCAGCTGTCAGCTCCATTCTTGCAACAAAAGGAAAACCAAACCAGCAATAAATAGGGAATATTGCACAAGCCAATCTCCAAATAATGGCATTGGGTGGAACATGAGAATTAGGAGATGTGGCTACAAAGCAGATTGGTGCTTCCCATTCCTCCTAAAAACATTGCTCTTCAGACTGATGCAGCAGCCAGGGGGGGTATTGAAAACCTGGAGGTACCTTTGCTTCCCTCCTGGTGCTCCTGATCCAGGTCTGTAGAAGGGAGGAACCCCATGCCTCGTCCTTTCCCTCTGAAACTGGTTTAGTTCCAGAGCACTGAGCAGAAGCCCTGCAAATTCACCCTCCTACTCCCTGCTGTGAGAGCGCCTGACACTGCACAGGCTTTGAGCTCCCAGGTCATGAAGAACTGAGTAACCAGGCATTGACATTTCAGTATTATTTGGAATGGCTGTAGAAAGAGATTTCTAAATGCATAGATAAATCAAGCATTAAAAATAGAGGCAAAATTATTGCAAAAAGATGGAAAAGTTACTTTTGAAAATTACCCATATCAATTTTTAAAGGTCTTAGCTTAGATTTAGAAGGTAATGATTCATATTTGTAGCATTTCATTGTATCACATGGAATATTTTTTGGTGAAGGCAGGTTAACATGACCAGTAGATGCGTATTCATGTCTCAGTACATTCGCATTGAAATCACTGAGTAACTGAAATGATTAATACCATTCCAGATTTCTTCAAACAACATTAAGCTACAAATGTCTTATTTTTAAAACCCCAGAATTTTCCTCAGATGTTTATTTTTGAAACTGTGGTAGTATTGCATACCTAAAATATGAATGCATTTAGAGTGGTGGAATGTCCTCATAATAGAATATGTTATACATAGGCTTCTAAAATATAAAGGCTTCCAAAAGCATATTGCAAAATTTAGATTTTGAAGCACCAAGGTCCTACAGTAATGTCCAGATTAGATTAAAAAAAAAAAAAAAAGAAAAGAAAAATAATACTGAATTTGAGTCCTTACAGATGTCACTGAGACAACTTTTTCTGACTTCATTATTTACATGCCAGCATCACAAAATTCTGGAAAAAATTAGAAGAGGCTCTTCAGGACAGAGGTAAGAGATACCTGAAATACCAGTTCCAGAGTGATTCTCCTCACCCCCAGCTTTGCTGTGCTTTTTCCTGGGAACTTCTGTGGCTTAGGCAGGGAGTTGTCCTGATGGATCCTGATGCCCCACAGCTGACCCCAAGCTGTCCTGAGTCACACACTGTGGATGGCAGCATGTTGGGACAGGGCAGAAAGGGACAAAATCACCCAGCACTGTGGGGGTGTGAGACAAACCCAGTTTCAAAACCTTGGTACCTCCATTTAAGGGTATTTCAGCTAACAAGACCCATTTGAAGCTCTTGTCCCTGACATGGATTTTTGCAGAAGTGCCTCACACTTAATGAAGGCACAGCAGTGATTCCTAGGACTTTCTTCCTTCACAGACTGAAGTTATGAACCCATTTTGCTTGTAAATTAACTTGGATTATCACCTAGGGCAAATAATGCTCTTGATCAAAAAATTACTGACAAATTTGTTGTTTACTTGAATCTAGACATAAACACGACCTTTGAACACTGAGAGGAAGAAGCTCTTTTTTCACATGCATTTTTCACCAGAAAAACAAAAACTTGGAGATGATTTTATCCACAATTGTTTGCTTAATTATTAACATATTTTTTAATGCAATGGTAATGTTTTGTGGGGGAGGGAGGGATAATTTTCTGGGCAGTTCTATTCTGAACTGAACCCATCTGACATGGATATAATCAAGATATTACAACCACTCCAATGGATCAGTGCAGGAGGGAATAATTTACACTTCCCTGGAAGAGGGAATGCTGCACATGCACCATCATCAGGGATACTCAGCTGAACCTCAAAAAGAATGCTGTTAAGCTTTTTGCATTAATTATGCTTAAACCCATCTCTCTAGTGATAATGGGGCTAATTTTTAATTGATACCCTTAAATCAATTCCTTCATGGACAGGCAGTGGTTGATGATGAACTCTTGGGGAAGGGAAGCCAATATTGTGCTGTCAGCAGTCAGGTACATTATAGCCCTTGCTGTACATCTCCTCCTGATGTGTTTTGATGGTGCTCATTTCTCCTGGCATGCTTTTAGCTCCCAGGGATTCAGATGTGTCAGCTACTATAGCTGTAGGAAAACATTGGTGATGGATTTATAACACTCAGACTTCAACTTAGTGACCTGAAAAATGGCTGTGGATTTGCTTTTGCAGCAAAATTGGTTTTGCCCATACAAACCCCTTGCTTCTTAAATTCCCTTATCTGTATTTTAATGAAACATTTTATCCTGGTTATAATTCATGACTCTTGTCAGAGTAAGTTTTCTCAATGAGGCATAGTTGGGGTAGCTACTGAATTTATGGGAAGGAATCAACTTAATCTCTTTAAAAGCAAAGTTGTCTTCTGGAGTGTCAATTGAACTGTACAGAATAATAGTTCTGAAATATCTCCCTGTCTGTGGGAAGGAGGGGTTTCTCTGGCAGAGAGATGCTGGAGCTCTGTCAGGGCAATGGTTGGCCAAAGTTGTACTCCTGAGCCAGCCATTCCAGCAAAAACCCTGATGGAATATTAAATAATGAATTAAATGTATCTAATATTTATTTTCCATTTATGTTCTCCCATTGGAGGGGGAGCTCCCAGGGACAGTGTCAGCTCTGGGCTGTTCATGCTGGATTTGTTGAAAGTTTTACTGAATCTCCCGAGAGAAACAAGGATCTGCCCAACAGCAATCCATTGGATGAAGTTAAGAGATGTTGGGTCACTTTCAGATTTTCAGATTATGGATTTTCCTGTGTCCTTGGATTAGCAATTCAACCCATTCTTTCTCAATTTCCCATCTGCAAAATGGGACTGACAGTATTTCCCTCACTGACAAGGAACAGGCCTCTGCTTAGGTACTATCCCAAACTGTAGGACAGATTTGGGATATGTTCTTGGACTTGTTGTTTTGTCTCAAGTAAAGAGGGTTTCCCACATGCAAGTGAAATGGGATCTCTCTCCTACAGCCATATTTTTGAAGGCTAACTGGATTAGGGAGGACAAGTAAAAGGAGCAGCATTTTAAAATGATTTCTGTGCTGCAAATCAGTTTAAGTGTTTTGAAGTTTCATAAGATCATCCCCTGTGGATGTCAGACAGAAGGAGCCAGATTATTTGGCTTTGAAGTACATCAGAAAGTGGCTTCTTCCCCTCCCTTCCCCAGCAACTCCTCTAATATTTCTTCCATCCCCAGGGAGAATTCAGCTCCTAGAACAGGCTTCCCCTGGAGCACCTCGGAGTGCATCCCTAACAGAGTCACGGGGATGTTGTAGCATGTAATTCATAACCAGAAACACTTCCCTTGTGGACAGGTTCCTTGACACACCCTAGGCTGAGGGCAGACAGCTGTGGTTTTCCTTGGGTTTCGGGAAACTGGGATAACCTCCCTCCTTCAAGTCACTAATGGACATGTTTGGCTCCTGGCACCCACTGCTGCAGTGGTGAGTGCAGAGCAGGAGTTACTGAGCAGTGAACAGGCAGAAGAAAAGCAGGATGCCCCAGTGTGCTGCTCTCCTTGAACCTTTAGCATTTAATCTGACAATTCACTCTGTCCTTGGCCTCTGGTTTGAAGCACCACTTACCAGAGTGGGTTTAGTGAGATCAACCTCTCTGGAAGCACAATGGGAGCAAAGGCCCTGTGGCCATGGTCAGTCAGTTGATGGCTTTGGTCAGTACCACTGGAGTGTCTGGATGTCCACCCAGTTCTGGTGGGCCAGGACAGTGAATAAAGGAGCTCCTCTCTCCTGGAGGAGGCTGAAAGCATTTGCATCCTCACAAGTGATGAACGGGCCAGGGAGAGCAGAGCTGCTTCAAGGTGCTCAGCTCTGTAAGTGGTGCAGAGCCCCGTTCCTTGGCTTGAGGAGACAGCAGAGCCCAGAAAAGGCTGCTGCTGTTTGTGGGGAGAAGGAAACTGAACCCAATTCCCTCCCCATCTCCACCCTATGGACTGAGCCCTTCCAGCCTCCTCGCAGGGGCCCCAGCCACGGCTCTGCTCCGTGGGAGCTGTGCCGGGAGTTCCTACCTCTTGTTTACAGCTCCCTGCTCAGACCTGGTGTCTGCTTTCTCCTCTCAGCTAATTTGCAGACAGAGGCCTCGAGGGCTTTGGGTGGGTGCCACCAGACTCCTGCAGCTCCAGCGGTCGTGTTCTTTCCCAGACAATGACTTCAGTAGCCTCGGGGCACCCCAGAATCTCCTAACAAACATCTCTCCTAACTGCCTTATTAACTGATTGCTCTAGTAAGATAATAATTAACACCCTTACTTGTGCCTTGGCTCAGCCAAAAATATTCTCAAGTGGACTTAGAAATGCATAAAATGAATAAATGATTTATGTTTACTATTTTTAATGGAGCTACTTATTAGCAACGCTCTCATACAGAGAACCATAAAAACACTCCTGGTTTCGTTACAGATTTAGAAGGTGGTAATGAAAAGCTGTAGGGAATAAAATGGGGAAACACTCCCTGAGCCAAATTCTGCTCTCAGTTGTATTTAAAGGTCTCACTGAGTTAAATTCTAGAGAGGATTTTGGCCAGAAAACCATTAAAATAGAGACAAATCTCTGTCATCTGCTCATTGCAGCTCAGTCATTCGGAACATGCCCCAGCCAGGAGAAAGGTGCCTGCCCTGCCAGTGTAGACCCAAAAACTCAAGGGCAGGATGTGTGTCTGTGGAGCACATCAGCCAGGCTGTGTTTACACATGCATTTCATGTTCCTGACCCTACCAGGCATGAGAATTTCACCATGGCAGCCTGCAGGAGTTGTGCTTTCTTACCTTGGTGGGAAAGCGGGAAAGTTCGTGCTGCAAGTTTTCACTAATTTATGTTGTTCCTTACTAAAAGCACTAACTAGGATGGTGTGGTGGACTTCAGAGAGAGCCCTGACACAGTTTTTGGGACATGAATGCTGTGCCTTCTGCTATTGCTGGGTGACAAGGAGTGCCACCCTTCATCCATGTCCTCCATGTCCTCCACGTGGAAGTGAAGGTGCTGCCCTTTGGGTTTAAGGTCTGGGTGCATTTAGGAGCCTTGACAGGTGGGGATGGAGTAGGTGAACTCTCCACAGTGGTGAGTTTACTCTGATTTGATTCTCCAGCCACAAACAGTGTTTGCTGTTCTGTTGCTGAAATGAAGCCGTGGGTTCCATCCCAAGCTGCCAGGACACACAGCAGACACTGTTCCCACATTTGCTTGACCAAACACCTCAATCACATTGTTTTATTCCAGCTCAAAGAGGACTCCCAAGCCCTGCTTCCCACTTGCTTTCCAAGCTCTGTGGATTTCTGTTCAGTGAAGACAGTGGTGCAGGCACATATCCAGCTGGTCCATACTGAGATCCATATTTAATATTTAGGATATTTCCTTTTGCATCCACTCTACTCTAAAAATGCTCATAGAGATCTTTTGCAAATACATTTAAATACCTGCAAATATTTTCCTGCTCCCTTTGCTCACATCTGCTGTGAGAATTAATAATGTTCATCAGCTGAAGTTCTCCTAAGAATTGGCAGTGCCTGATTTTTGTTTGGACAGGATAGGATTTCAATGCTGCCTGAGAAATCAGAGCACTTTAAGGTGCTGGAAGTGCCAGATCATTAATCTCTGGAGATCCTAGAGAATTTTCCAAACTTCCATTCTTTCACTAATGTGTAAATGAACATCCTGTGGATATTATCAGCATTTCTGGGGCAGTGTTATCAGTCAGTCCCACACCAGCTAAAGGCTACAGACCTGCATTTCTCATGAAGAAATACTGGATTTTAAGATAACTCCCATACTGACCCTGCTGATGTTTCTTAAAATGATGTATTGCTCTATTTTTTTTAAATTTTCAGAAATAAATATGAGTTTGCCTCAGGGCAGAGACAGTCTAAAAGCCTGTGCTAATAAATCTCTGCAAGTTTAGTAGTGTTTAATACATATTCTGCTTCAAGTGCTTTTTAAATGCATTATCACCTTTAAGTAAATACAGTGGAAGGCTGCCAAGTGGCTGGATGCTGCTCTCTGTAAATTTATGCATTTATATCATTAATGCAATGAAATGTTTAAACCCTCATTGAATTTTGCTAACTGATTTGCAGTTTGAATGGTAGCAATTTTATGCATTTATCAATTACCATTTAAGTAGCTGCTCTAATATTTCTGTTTAGGCAGGCAAAGCACATTCACTAAAATGCTTCTCCTCTGAATTAGATTTGGGATGAAGGGAAACAGAGGATGTATCCAAGGTAAAAAGAGTTCAGAGCTGCTTGTTCTTGATAGGAAACAGCATTGACAGGGACAGGGATCAGCAGTTTGAGCTCTCCCACCTCCAACAGATGTCAATATTAAGCAGATTGTTTTCCCAATATTTTAAAATCATGCCCTGCCTGTTGAGGAGCTTATCCAGAGTCAATCATTATAGAAAAATAATTTTAAAAGAGCTGTGTACTGCCTTTAAAAATTTATACTCATTTACTAAAACTTTTAAACAAGATATTAAGATATATGTTAAAAAATAGTCTCTAATTTCTGAGCTGATCCACAATAGGGGATGATAATTCCTCTGAATTCTTGCTATAAGGAAAAAACAAATTAAATAGAATGATTCTGTATCTTCTTCTGCCTGTTTTACTCAAGTTTCAAGTTTAGAAACAAACAAACAATGGACCAAGTGCCTAATTTGAAGATACAAGAAAACATTTCTTAGCTCTCACTTGGGTTTAGTTTTCCAGAGTGACTAATAAGAAGGTGGTGATTGCTTCATTAGCATGCACTGAACTGAGTGCACAATGTAATTATATATTTCAGTTGTAATTAGGACATTTAATTGATTTGTTTTAACTAAATTAACAGACATCAGGAAAAAAACCCAAAGATTTGTGGCAGATTTTGAAATGTTTTCCACACAGCCAGCTGGGTTCAGCTGAGAAGAAAATATGTGTTTTATTTCTGGATAATGTTAGGAAGATCAAAAATCTTGTTATTGAGAAACTCTTATGAAATAATATTGCATTTCTTCAGCCTCTCCTTTATAGGCCAAAAATTTACCAGCTGAAATCCACAGCATTCTTATGGGTATCTTTGGGGAGAGAGGAAGTGACCAATGACTCCAACAGAAGATGCTTCCATACACTGCTGTGAGAAACAGGGTTAAAATGCAGATTTCCTTTCATTGCATTGGCCAGTTGGTAACTCTGCTGCCCAGCTAGACAAATACAGGCATTATTTAGAAACATCTTCTTCCTCCTTTTTGGTCACCTACTTCCCTCTAATTGTTTTCCTGGTTTTGCAGCCTGGCCCCACACTTCTTGATTGTGGGTTCTTCCAGCAAGATGCCTTTTCACTTCCAGTTTCTGGCCTGAACTGCTGAAACAGCAGGAGAGAGCCTCAACACACAGCACAGCTGATCTGCTGGAAGTAGTACAAAGCCTCTCCCATCCTTTTGTCTTGGAGAAGAGGGGAAATATTTAAAGTAGAGCTTTAAAAGTCTGTAAGTTGCAATCCAGCTGCATCCAGCCAGATGTTTTATTCACATGGACAACTTAATCCACAGGACCCACAAGGGCACCCAAAATTACCCCCGAGCCTCAGGCTGAGGGGGTTGGACACCCCAACTTAGAAAGTGTCTGTGTGTGAAACTCATTTGTCTTTCATTTCTGTTTCCATTGCTCGTGTCCTATTTTGAATTTTCCCCATTTCAGCACAGCCATGTTGCAAAAATAAATAACAGCCTCCAAATCCATCCCATGGGACTTGTCCCAAGAAAAATGCTGCAAATGAGCGTGGAGACAAGACATGGCCTGGAGGCAGCCGTGGTTTGCTGCTCGTGCATATCTGCAGAAGTTGGCTGAGGAGCAGTTTAGAAACCTCTGGGATGAGAATGAGGTGGGGCAGCTGAAAGTGTTGTGGTTCCCACATTTATTCTGCTCTTGCATTTACAGGAATATGTGGAATCGAGTGTGTAGCTGAACACACAGGGAACAGGAGAAAGAAAAACTAAAGGAAAGGCCGAGCTCCCTTCTGGTAAAACCCGTTCTAGCTTTTAGGAACAGCTCATTACCCACTGTTTACAAACAGCAGCAACATCAATCTACAGCACAAATTACTCATAGTGAGAAAAAACAAACAAAAAAAAAAAAACAAGCAAAATCCCCAGGTTGCTACTGACACTAAAAATAGGCAAATTCAGACTGAAAGTCCCATCAGGGCAAACAGCTCCCCTCTGTTCCTGAGTCGTGAGGGATCCTGCACTAAAGGGGGGAAACATAATTTGTCTCCAAAATGTTTTTCTTTGAAAATATGGTTTCATTTGAACTAAACATTTCTTCAGGAACTTGTCAGAAACAATTTAATTTCTTTGAGAGCTCTCGAGGCAAAGAGATCCTCTGATAATGTCAATCACTTCATGTCAATATTTTCAGAACGTGCCCTGCATATTTTTATTTCAAGTGATTGTTCCTATTTGCATATTTTTCAGTTCCTTCCAGAAATGTTTAGAATTAAGATTGGAAAATAAGGATAAGATTCATTCATTTGATCCAACGGAAATAATTTAGTTGACACATAATTCCTTTCTATTTTTAATGACTTTATGTGGGAATAGCCGAATTTATTGCAACCCTGATAACAGACTCAAAACCTATGGAAAAATATTTGCTTTAACAGCAATATATATTAACAGGAAGCCTTGAAATTAATGGTTTGTTCTAAAATCCATTTTATGTTAAGTATGTTTGCATTCAGAGTGTTGGCTGGATCATTATGGCTCTGCTTTAGGAATGAAAACAAGTTTTGAAATAACAGTTTTAATGAAATTATAATTAAGGGGGTTTTTTTCCAAGCTGTAGCAGAAAGCAGAGCTCCCAAACACCCTTTAAAGTGTGAGATGTTCTGAACTCTGCAGCCAAAGCCATGGGGAACGTGGGGAAAACTCCTCCATGTGCTGTTGATTTGCACAAGGCTTGGTTGGGCTCTGCTGAGAGCAGCCAGCTCAACATTTAGGATTTGGCACAGCCCATGGGGAGCAGGGTGTGCCCAGCCTGGGCAGGGCTGCAGCTGCATCAGGGAGATGCTGCACATCCCCAGCAGGATCAGCCCGGGATGTGGGTCCTGCCTCTGCCACCCCTTCCCTAGCCTCAAATAAAATCCTATTTTTCAGGCTCTCAGAATGCTTGTTACTATAGCACAACAACAGAATGTACAGAAGCTCAGCATCTTCCAAAAGATGACCTTCATGCGATGTCATATTTCCATTTCCAATAGTAAAATGAGGAGATGGAAACATTTTCTTGTTCCTTGCCCTCTCCCATCAGGTTAGATTATTGTCTATCTCATGCTAGCTGTCAGAAATTCAATCTCCATCTATGTCTGCAACTCAATTATATTATTTTTAGTCTTTATCTATTATGCTTCTTTAGAAAAATATAGCAGAAGAGGGAAGAATTACATATTTGGATCATCAGCACATTGGGATGATTCATAGCAAGGAGAGAGTTGGGCCATTTCATGACCCTTTCTATCACTTAGTAGCTAAAATTCACAGTCTGTAAAATCTTTTCAATATCTTACATCTTTAAATACAAGTATTTCCTTTCAGAAAGTTTTTTTAAAAGAGTGTTACATTAGTTGTTTGTTTCTTTGCACTCTAGGAAATCCAAACTTTGCATTTTGGTGCCATATTGCAAAAAGAAGGGGAAAAAAGTCTAAAACCAAAAAGTGAAAGCACATCAGCCCATTTTGCCTTTCATTTGGGGTAGAAATGCAAGCTTTTAAAGCACAAATAGTAATCAGAGCTCAACTTTTCACTTTTAATGAGCATAGATTCCACAGCCAAAGAGTAAAATTAGAGAATAGTCCCATGTGCCCCTTTAGAAGTTTGAAGTTTACAGTATTTTTCTCTTTTTATTGTAGGAAACCAAGAATCTGTTTATTATCTGTTTATTATAAAGCAAAAACACTTTCAAATGAAACGTCTTTGAATTAGAAAATACTGAACCTCAAGTTAAATTGGGAGAATTTGAGTGCACTGTTGAACTCCTGCCTTCTGTTAGCAGAACACAGGAATTTCTGAAATCTGAAGGGAAATTGCTATAGGAGCAACTGTATTAGTAGTAAATTACTCATTCCCTAGGAGATATGATATTCCTGAATATTGGACTCCAGTATTCAAAGGATCACAGAATGATTTGGTTGGAAGGAACCTTAAATATCATCTCATTGCCCTTTTCCAGGAATATTTTATTTGCTTCAAGCCCTTGGGTTTGGTGTTTCAGAAGGGAAAGGTTCTTGTCCACAAGGAAATTAGTTGTGGTCACTCAGTTTTTGAGGTTTTTGGATAAAGGCTTAATTCATTTTTCAGACAATCCCTTCAGTGGTCAGTTCAGAAAGGTCCCAACACCATGCACAAGGGTTACTGGAAAATGCTTAACATCATCTTAGTTCTGCCCATTTCCAGGGAAGTGTTGAGTCTCACTGGTATTGCAGTGAAATTATGTCTGCTTTCGAGCCCTTCCTGAAAGTGTCACATTAATCATATCAAGCTATCATATCAAATACTTCAAACTGAGAAAAAAGTGTCTTTCTGGAGAACAGTGAGTCTACAGAAAGGCACAAATCTTTGCATTTGAAAGAATGCTGTTAATAACTCATGCTCTTCCAAGAAACAAAACACTTTAGCGCCTGCTGGATTTTGTTGTTTAATCAGTGGAGTGGTCTGTATGGGTTAAGCTTCCCAGCTAAATTATGAGCTGTAATTAAGCTAAGAAATGCCAGCCAAAGCCCCCAGTTTGTGTGGAGGGATACCTGGGATCTGCAGCAGAGGAAGAATACACTTTATGTGGGGCTGGCTCATAGAGTATTTTACATTTAGCATAAACAGCCTTCTGGCTACTTTGTTGTATAGATTCCTAATCTCCTTTAATTCAATTTCCTTTCCTCCTGTGGGCAGCTATAGCACGTTTTGCAGCAGCTGAAGGGCTGTAAATCCTGCACTCACACACTCAGCTCCTCCTTTCCTGGGGCTGGAGGAGGGCTCAGATCTGGGAGCAGCACAAGGGCTGCTGTGACCCGGGCTGAAGAGTTAATCTGATGAAAACTTGAGCACGGCCTCAGCTGAGCTCTGCTCTCGCTGTGCTGTTGAGCCAGGGCAGGACCAAACCAATGAGAGTATTCTGGCATCAGCTGCTGGAGGTTACAAGAACCTTATGTATCATTTTATGTATTTTCTTTTCATGTGTCTCTAATCAATTCCAGTGGCGAGGCCTGTGTTTTGGTTCGTACAGCCAAGCCAGGCAATGGACTTGGCTCCATTTTCAAACCTCTTGGCTTGCTAAATGTCAGAGCCTGAGCTGGGCTCCTCTTTGTACTCCCATCTCATACAACTGGCCCGAGTTATGTGTGTTCCCTGAGAGCACAAGCATGGCCCAGAATACAAATCAAACCTACTTGGGAGCCAAACACACAGGTCAGCGAAGCAAATATTTGTGTCTCCCCAAACTACCTTTCCTGCTTCCTGGCACAGCCAGTGAGGCCCTGGCCGCACAGCCCTCCTCAGTCCCATGTGCCAAGAGCTGAAAATGAAATAGACTAATAATACAAAGAGTGTAAATGCATCAACAGTCTCTGATCAAGTTCCCCAGTGACTTACTGGATTCTTGCACCTAAGGGAAAACATAAATTCCGTGGAAGAGGGACACACACTGGAGGTTTTGGGTTTGCTGCTTTTTGGTGATGGTTTCTTTAGAGTGTTCATTATCTTAAATAAAGTGGTGGAGAATAAAGACTGCTGCATACAAAAGTTATCAGTCCACCATGAGGCATTTAAATCCCCAGTACTAGCTAGGAAACACTGAGGCAGCACACAAAACAATATTAAGTATATTATCTTTAGCATACTCTTACAGGCTTTGAGAGACTGACAGATGCAATTTTGCAAGAGTTTTATTGGACTGTGGTCAGAGATGCTGTTCCAGTTGCAGCTGAACTGAGTCAAGAAGCTATCAATCTCAAGATGAGCTAGCTCAAAAAAAAAAAAAAAAAGAAGAAAAAAAAGCCCAAACAAATAACCAAGTAAAAAGTACTTAAGCTAAGCTGGATCCCTCTGTCAGAGCCAGATTTGGGAGTGTCCGCAGATGTGGTTATGAGGCTCATGGAAAAGGGTGGTAACCCCTAATGGGGGGCAGTGGATACACAGCTGTGGGCAGGCTGGAGGTGAAAACGTCTTAACCTGGCTCAGCTGCTGCTGGAACAGCCCTGGCTGTGCCCTTATTTACACAACACTGGGATTTCTTAAGAGAGGAATTCTTAGATGGAAGAGCGAGCTGCTGTCCAAGTTCACAGTGGGATGTGCTGCATCCCAAAATCTATCCATAAATATACATCCCCCAAACGTGTGTCTGAAGTGAACATTGAGTCCTTCAGAGCACCAGCACATAATACTGGCTCCAATCCCTCCCATAGCCATGGTGGTTGGAGCACGGGATGTTCCAGAGAGCACATTTTGCTGCAGGAGCCTCAGCTGTAGATCTTGAGCAGAGAGAGGCTTCTATTAAATGCATCTGTACTTGTGTGTATTTGGTCTGTATCAGATTCTCCTTAGGTTACTTAAACTGCTTCCAGATTAAGCTCTCCTATGCTCCCACTGCTCCATGACATTCTTAACCCTCTCCTGCCCTGCCACCCATCCATCAGGACGAGCCCCGGGCCCAGCCTGTGCCTGGTGGGAAGGATTAATTGTTATGTGTGAAGCACCCGGGCCGCAGAGGAGGCTCCAGCAGCCTCTCCAAACACGGGAGGGACACAGGGCTGTGCTCTGCTAAAGGTCACGGTGAGCTCACACCACAGAACGGCTTTTGGGCAGGACCCTCACTGGGTGGAGGGAGCTGCCTGAGTGTTCCAGGCTGGCCTGGCGGGAGGGGAAAGCCTGACCACACCAAAGGGATCAGGGGTGTGGGGAGAAATTGGATATGAGGGCTCCAAGCGTTGGGTTGGTTTAGATTTGATGAAAAGAGATGGAAAGATGTGGTTTACCACATGTAATACCTTTGTTTCAATTTGTGCCCCCAGAGCAGCTGAGAAGCTGTGACGGGATAATGACGACACCAACTGTGCTTTATCCTTTAGGGGCTTTTTGTCCCATGCACTCTCAGCCTCTGCTGCACTGCAGGATCCATGTCTGTGGTTGTGTGGATCACAGAGACCCTGTAGCAATTAGCCCTGGCCCACTCCTGAGAGTCCCAAACAGGAGGGGGACTGCCTGTCAGGCCCTGGGTTTGCCACATGGAGCTTCATGCTTGGCTGAGCTCTGCTGTGTCCAGGAGAAGGTGGGGAAGGGAAAATCCAGCATCCTGCCCAGCTGTCCTTCAGGCATCTCCCTTTGGCTGCTGAGCTGCATTCAGCACCCTTCAGGAAGGAAGCTGGGCAGCACTGGGACAGTACCTTCAGGTGCAGCAATTGGCATCGTGTCTAGAGCTCAGCAGGTCTCTAAAATTTACAACATTTGGCATCTGTGCAGTCTTATAAGCCTACATCCCCTCCATGGTGGAGTGGTCCTCTGGTATCGTCCTCCTGTTTAGGAAAGGGCAGCCTGTCTGTGAGACAAAAATTTGGAAGTCTCCAAGTTTATTTTTTACTGGTATGAACCTCTGTGGCATCAATTACTTTTTCAGAGGGAATGTTTAACACTGCTGGAATGTGTCTCAGGAGAAAAGTGAAAATCAGACTTCAAATTTTATATTCACTTAAAGTTTTGAAGATGAAGGTTGTGGATTTAGGGTTGGTCTGGTACTGAAGATCGTGGATGCCCTGTGGAAGACCTCACTCTTCCCACCTGGAAATCCTGCCCTTGTAGCCCCAGCAGCCTGGGGTTTTGTGCTCATCCAGCAAAAGTGCAGGTGCATTTTTAATAAATAATCCCAGATAGTTTTGGTGATTCTTAGAAAAACTTGTGTCGTTCAAACCTGCTGCACTACAGGACTTATTCTGGCAGTGCTGGGCAGGACCAGGGGCCAGAGCCTGCAGGGCCAGAGAGTGAATCACCCTGGTCCTGCTCCGGGGCTGTGGGACCTGCTGGACCCCGTGCTTGGGAAAAGCAAACTATCAGGATAAAGCAGAGGCAGTTTCTTTTCTCTGCAGGGTGTCAAATATATGTAGTTCTTGGCAGAAGTTTTCCCAGTGACCTTAGCCTAGTGATATAAATTTTAATTGCAACTTTAAATGACGCTGGGACCAGATGGGCGAAGACTAAAGGAACACTGTTAGCTCTGCCCACCCCCTCTCTGTCCGAGCTTTGCTTGGAGAGTGTGGAGAAAGGCTTTGGGAGAGGCCTTAGGTCAGGAGCACTTGGTTTAGGGGTAGCAGCAGAGCAGGAATACATGTTACTCACATTACTTTGTTTGTACGTGGTTGAGAAAATGGCCTCAAGTTGCATCAGGGGAGGTTTAGATTGGGTGTTAGGAAAAGTTTCTTCACTTTTAGTGTGGTCAGGCATTGGAACAGGCTGCCCAGGGCCGTGGTGGAATCAGCATCCCTGGAAATGTTCAAAAAACATGGGGATGTGGCACTTGGGGACATGGTTTAGTGGTGCTGGGTTAATGGTTGGACTTGATGATCTTAGAGAGCTTTCCCAACCTCAGTGGCTCCGTGATCCTTTGGCCAGCTCCAGTGCTGGGGCTGAGGGACGTGTTTGCTGTTGCCCCAAAGGACAAACTGGTCTGCTCTGCCATGCCACAATGCCATTTTCCAGAGACACAGGAGAAGCCCTCTCTGTGCTGGTTAGGTGCTTTCTGGGAGTAGCTGCTTCCAAGGAAAATGAAAGATTAGGAGCTTTGGGAGAAATTGTTGACCATCTAACGGGTGGCGAGCAATTAATCCACAGCATGGCTCTCCCTTTGTTAGCATTTGTGAGGCAGGAGGCTTTCCTATCCAATGGCACGTTTTGAAGGAATGGGTAGTTTTTATTTCATACCTAAAATTTAATGGTGGTTGTAGCTAATTTCACACAGCAAATTAGACAAAATACTTGAGTTACTTCCACTGTCTGAACTCAACAACAAATGGAAACAGCTTTGGGAGGGTAACTTGAGAGGGTTAAATGTGTCTCACCAGTGCACTCAGTTTGACAGGCTGATGCACTTTGTCTAGATGATAGATATGAAAAACTAATATCTCAGTTTTCAGAGGGGGTTCTGAAACCTGAAATCAAAACCAGATGTGCAGCAAAAAAGAGCAGCGTATATTACAAAGTGTTGTGAAATAGCCCAAGGGAGGCAAGTAAGCAAAAACAGCCCTGTTCCTTAGCAACCTGCAAAACAAAACAAGTAACAGCTTGGTTGGCATCTGACAGGGCAGGTTTTGGTCTTTGCAGTGGAAAAGAAGACTGGAGAAAATGTGGAATAATTCTGGAATTTTTAGTGACCCGGAAACACCTCTGTTTTCACCAGAGTGGGTACCTGATTTCTCTCCTTCCCTGGACCTCCTGCCTGTAAATGCACAGCAGCTGAGAAATGCGGGTCAGCTCTTCTTGTCTTCCTGTCCTGCTGTGGATCATGGGTTTCCTCTTCCTCTCTGCTTTCCCTCTTTCTAAAGTCAATCACACCCATGGAAATGGAAGTAACAGCTACCAAATCAGAATTTTGAAGGTTTTGCACAGCTCTAAATAATGGAATCCCTGAATGGTTTGGGTTGGAAGGGGCCTTAAAGCTCATCCAGTTCCAAACCCATGCCATGGGCAGGGATAGTGGGATAGTTGCCTTTTGGGCAGCCTTCCACTACACCAGGTTGCTCAAATGTGGAGGAATATGGGATTTGTGTGTAGGAGTGGAAAGAAGTGTTCAGTAAGTAAAATGTTAAATACATCATTAACGATTTCTAAAAGAGTATTTAAATCAGTTTCTGGAAGTGGTGCTCCTGTTTTACTTTGAGTCCATTCAGTTCTTAATTAAACTAGTGCATTCTCTCAGCCCCACTAATGAAAAATTCAGAGCTCAGATCCCAAAATGTTCTTAGCTACAGAAAGTGAGAGAAGCCTTTGCTCACTTGAATGGCTGTGATGATGTTCACTGCAAAGCCCTACTGGCACAGCTGCCTCCATCCAGAGAGTGGGAAATTCAATTGTCCAAGCAGCAGCTGGGCTGCCAGATGTGTGATGGGATTGGGCTTCCACCTTGAACCTGTCCATGTGGGGAACGAGCTTATTCTGCGCTACAATGTCCGTCACAGCCACTTGCCAGGACAGATCTACTGGCATTGCAGCCTGGGCCAATTCTTTCTGAGAAAATCCTGTCTCATGTAGGAAGTCATGGGGTGTTCCTGTAACCAGCCCGACTCCGGGACCTACGGCTGGAAGCGAAACCACAGCGTGCCCTAAGGTTTGTAATCAAACTGTGAGAGGTTGTCTTTGTGATGGAGAGGGAAGGTGGGCGGATTTGACTTGGCTCAGTTATTTTTAGAGAGGTGGAGGATGCCAGGCAGCCAGGTTTCATGTTTTGAGGGTTTTGTTTGGTTTGGTTTGTTGGGGTTTTTAAATTTATTTATAATTTTAACAGAATAAATTTCTTCTTGAAAATGCTGTTTTAGCACCAAAATCAGAACTTTGGGGGAAGTTGATCTTGATGAAGTTTTCAACGGAAACACTGATACTACTTGAGATTGAGAAAGCAACTTTCATTTTGACTCCATGTTTCAGAATTCAACTCTTTTCAGCTTCTAAAAATTACTACGATATTAAAGATTAATTATAGATATGAATGGTTTGACATTATCAGACAGAACTTCTTAATGAACTAATTTTGATCCTTTCACTAAAAATAACTCAAGAGTTTCCATCCTGCAAAATACTTGATTATTTCTCTTATCTCTTGTTACAAGAAAAGCCTACAAGAAAGATGGAGACAGTGTATTTGCAAGAGCTTTGTAGTGGCAGGACAAGGGGGAATGGCTTCCCACTGACAGGGTTGAATGGGATATTGGGGAAAAAAATTCATCCCTGTGAGGGTGGGGAGGCCCTGGCACAGGGTGCCCAGGGAAACTATGGCTGCCCCATCCCTGAAAGTGTCCAAGGCTAGGTTGGATAGGAAGTCCAACTTTCAAGTGGAAGGTGTCCCCTTATGATTTTGGAGGTTTTCTGACTCCATGTTTGCCACACTACTTGTTTTGCTAATTGCATCCAAACTCGAAGGAAGGAGAGCAGTAAAAGCTGTAAGTGCAGCCCAGGTCAAACGTGGCCACTCAGGCAGTGCAGGTGCTGCTGCTGTACATTCCTTTTTCTAGCTGTGGGGAGAAATGTGGGCATGTGAACCATTACCAGTGCTTGAGATCCACAGTGTTTAATAACTTAAAACCGTTCTTTTCAAAAGGCAAAGGCTTTTACATTGACTTGCATTGGCCAACAGAGTCCATTAGTGTCTGAGTAAGTGGTAATTAGTGGTAGGAGTTGCAGTCATTAGTGTGTCTTACCCCTCTCTGTAAATCACAATTGGCAACTGTGGGATTCTTCAGCAGCACATGGGGCAGGAAGGACAGGGTTCCATGGGAATGTTTGGGAAGTGGCTGTTCCTGGAGGTCTTTTTGCAGGGTTGGAATAGAAGAACCCATCTGTGGTGAGCAGCCCATTACAAAGAATGTGCTTTGAAGAACTAGGAAACTTCAGGAGATGAATACTTGGGGGGAGATGGCAAATCTAAAAGTTATGGGATATCCATGGCTCTTCTTTGGTGTCCAAAATGCACTGAATTCACTGCAACCCCACCCGTGTAAAATCAACAATTTTCTCTCAAGGCAGTTTTGTCTAAACAAAACATAAACATGCACATTTTATACAATGGGACCCTGTAACAATTGTAACTAAGTCATCAAAAATCAGGCAAGGAGATGCTCAAGGCTGTTGTGCATTGGTTGTGCTCTTGCCACGCCTATTTGAGTGGAAGGCTTAAGCATGTGGTGATTGGTTTTCTTATCCTACATTTGAAAACAAAATATTTCTGTCCTTAAAAATCCTGTTCAAGGGATGGCAACTCCAGGCACTCTGTGATGCCAGTAACTGCCTGCACTTCATTCTGGAGAACTTCAGCATCTTTGATGATACAGTGCTATCACTGATCCTTCCAAGAAAGATGAGCCAAGAGATAGCCAGCCCTCGTGACTCACTGCACCATTATTTATCAGATTAAACACCCCAGAGCCGGGTTTGGTGCTTCTCATACCTGTCCCATCTGTGAGAATGCACAGAGATGGACAGATGAGAAACTTGCAGTCACTTTGCAGCTGTGTTTTGTCACAGGATGAAAGTGTGCGAGATACAGATCAGATACAGCTGCTGAAAAACAAACTGAAACAAAGAGTCTCACAAAGAGGAGGGCTGCAGCCAGAGTTCATAAAAGGGCTCTATATGCTGTCCCTTGCAATAAGCCTTTATTCTCCCTGGCTGGCCCTTTTAGTAATGGTAAGAGAAAAACTGACATCTCTTTTCAATGGGAAAGAAGAACATTTATTTTATTCCTAACGGTTTTAACAAACCCCTCCATGATGAATTATATATTTCTTGTAACTGCATGCTCCACAGCCACTAATTCCTGCAGTCTCTTTCCAGCTGAAAGCTCCAATGAAAGACTTCCCCAGACAAAGGCCAGAGGATTTGAGCCATGGGTTTTGTAGTTAGGTTAATTCAGTTACTCTGGATTCTCTGGAGTGGAGATTTCACAGGCCAGATGAATTAAGAGTACTATAAATGTGGTTATAAAATATTTTAAAAATAGTAATTGTGGGGCCATGTGCCTCAGCTTCCACTAGCTTCCTTCCTTGACTTTTATTTTCTCAGTCTTCCCCCCAGATATGGCTTATCCTCTCTTTCAGTCTCCTTTCCTCACATAGCACTGGAAATTACATCTAAAAATGCAGCCATGAAAGATTCTGAGGATAAAGGTACATGTCCGTGGAGGATAGGAGGAAAACAGGCTTCCAGCTGTGAGCAAGGAACCTGACTCCAGCTGATCTGGTCCTGTTTTGTGCTGGGAAAGAAGACCTCATAAATAAAATTTCACTGGAGAAAGACCTGACACTCTTCTGCAGCTAATGGAAACATCTTACAAGACTCTGAATATAGGCCAAGTATGTGGGTCAGTAGAGAAACTACTATTTATATTTGGACCTGCCTGTGAATACAGTAAAACATCCAGCTGTTGAAAACACTAAGAGAAGTTGCAGGCAAGATTTTTTTTTTTAGGTATAAAATGCCAAAGACTTTGTCAGGTGATGTTGCTGTTAGAACTGCAACTTTCCTTTCATCCCCCTGTGAATTCAGTGGGCAGCTTCTTGAAAGAAGAAGCTTTGGCAAGGTTATCTTCAATCTGGTGAGTCAAAAGGATCTGCTCCCCAAGTGAAAACCGTGCTGAGCCACAGCACAAAACCGAGATAGGAAATAACAGACACCAAAAGTGAATTTTGCTGTGGAGATTTAAATATTTCTACTGACTTTTGAATTGTAAGAATTATCTCTCTGTATTTGCTGGCTTGTCAAATCCACTTCTGTTTGGGAAAGTTCCCAAATGTAGGTTAGAGGATCTCAGGAGTTTTCTCTGAGTTTGACCGTGAGTGCTGCAGGCGAGATGTGGCCACTGCAAACACAGGGATTTTGAAAAGCCTGAGTTCCCTACCCACATAACACTCATTGTAAATTATTCTAGCCTTGTAAAGAACATCTGTTGTGGAATTTAGGATGTGAGGCATCCCTTATAAAAAGGGAGAAGGGGGAAGAGGTTGCAGGAGTCACTGATGCTGTGAAAAGGGTGTTCATTATAATTTCACAATGAGTGTTTGGGGAGATCTAAGGCTGAGCTCCATTTTGGAATAGGTTCATCAGTGGGAGTTTTCTGTTGGTGGGGTGTACTTGGATTTCCATCAGAGCTGTGGGGTCTTTCTTGTTCCTTATTATAAAAATGTATCACAATCTGTTCTCTACTACATCCACTGATGGAGGACAAAGGCTGTTCCAGCCAAGCTGGGCTGTAAGTTTATGTGGTTTTTTTTTCTTTAAGTTCTTCTATGATCCAAATCTATAAGAAAACAGCCAGTGTGTAATTCTACACTTATAGAAAATGACTTCTTTTTCCCCATAAATGCAATTTAGACAGTAATTTGAGTTAGCAAAGCTTAGAAGGTGCAGCTGGAGAGGGAAGCAGAGTGCCCTGTAGAAGGGTGTAGTGGAGTAAAAAAAAGCTTCTCCAGAGAACACAGGGGCCTGAAAGGGGAGAAATTGGATGTGAAACCTTCCAGAAAAGGCCAGAGGGCATGTTTATTGCAGTCTTTAGCAGCCTGTATTGCACTGGTGGCTGGAGCTCCTGCTGATGGGCCAAATTTTGCTCTCTACCTCCTATCTCTGTTGCTGAGCTTAATATGCAACTTACCTGTAGCTGTGCAGGTGTGACCTGCTGGGGTGTACGAGGGGACAACTGAAAGCAGAGTTAAATTCCTGGTATTTAGATATTAGATCCATCTGAAACTCTTGGAGATCTGCAAATAAACCCTTCCTGGGATGTTAGAAACAGAGGAAATGATGTGTAGGAGAGGTCAGGCCACCAGAGCGAGCAGACAGGGTGAGAGCAAGGTCCCAGCCAGGAAACTCCAGTCTGCTCCCAGCCTCAGTGCACCCCATTTTTCATCCTGCCCCGGGGAAGTGGAAGAAATGATTTCATAATCCCTTGTCATGGGGTTGGGCACACTACAGGTCATGTGGACAAAGCCATTTGTTCAAGTAGCTTGAACTGAGGACTCCTCAAAAGCTGCTGAAATCTCACGGCCTCTCATTCCTCAAAGGAGTAAAGTCCTGCATCCAAACTAAACAGGGATGGCTCCTTCCCCACTGAATCTTGAGTGCTGACCAAGACCTGCCTCCCTCTTCTCAATGGGGTCTTTTGTAGCTGAGAGATTTTGCTGCTTTTTCCACAGCATCCTTTAAGCAGAACAGGCCAAGATGAACTCAAAAGTCATCCTTCAGTCTGAAAATTTTCAATTATCATGGCTTGTCAAACCTTTGAAAAGCAGAAACATCAATAATATTTGGTGTTTTGGCGGTTTGGCCCAGTCCCTCACTGCTGGTGTTGTTGTTGGTGTGTCGCTGTCAGTATTTTGTACTGAACTATCTAACAGCTGTCTTGGCTTCCTTCCCCACTAAAACAACTGCTGCTTCACAAAGAACACAGATAATTTTGTCTTCCTTGATATTAACAGATCAAGAGAGGCCTTTGCCAATAAAAACTCATCTTTTATTTTTGCAGTCTGAGAGAGATCTTTAGTAGAATTTGTTGTTCTCTTTCATTCTGTACTTGGAGACCAGTTGGCATCTAATCTTTTCATTTCAAGTGATGCTGATGCTGAGTGGGTGGGACATCCAGGAGGGGGATGAAAACTCTCACAAAAGAATCCCAAGTTAAAAGGATTTTAACCCAAAGGCAAAACAAAAAGCCCTGCACAAGGCACCAAAATGAAAGGGCTTGTTTAAAGGCAGAACAGTGACAGCACAGTGTTGGTCTGGGCTTTAAAAGGCAGTGAAATCTGAGATGCTGCCCTGGGATCAGTGTTCACCTCCCTCCACAGCCACACATTCCCTGTGTGGAAAGGGGAATGGCATCAAACACCAAGGGGGAAATGCTGCTGCTCCCCCTCTGGAAGGCAGAGCTGGAGCAGGGGGTGCAGCACCCACAGCAGGACATCTCCTCCTGCCCTACAGAGCCCCTCTGGGTGCTGCCACACATGCTCACCACAGAGCTGTTCGTGGAAATTTGGAAGTAATGGCAGTAGGTTGAAGGAAAATTTTATATTTGAGTTCATTTGGGGATCTAAAATAGGGCCAGTGTTTGGGAGGTTTAATGCCATTAACAGCAAATTCTGGAGGATGAGCCCTCCAGAATGGCCATGGGATTTTAGATGGTGAATATCCCAGTGTTAAAGAGATGACTTGGGTCCTCTGAATAATCTGCTGAGCACCTTAAAGACTGCTTTTTTCAGGGAAAAAAACTGAATTTGAGGTCAGTGAAGTGAGAATTTCACACAAACCAGTGCAGGTTTAGAATTCCAAATTCAAGGTTTAGCCTTGCATACATCCCCATGCCTTGTCATACATCCCCATGCCTTGTCATACATACATACACACATACATAAATGCCCCTGGTATATTCAGCTGTGAATTTTACCTCTTGGCAGAATTGCTTAGAGATTATTATTTGCCAGTTATCTTCTTGCAATCATGATGGCAAAAAGGTAGCACAGCAGTGAGGAGAGTCTGCTGGTTTCAGAGCAGCTAGGTAGGTAAACAGTAATACTTCTCATTCCCACATGCTATGAGTAATTTGTTTTTTAAGAACTGAAATTGACCCCAAATCAGAGCATCTGTACCGCACTAACGCGTTGTTGAAGAAACTGAAGGTTCATCATTTGAATTTTCTATAAAATGCAATAAGATGGAATTAAGTGGGGAAAGGATCTTATGTGAAAGATGTAAGAGGTTATTTTTAAGGGATTACCAGAGGGCACCTGGACAGTATTACCTGCTGCTTTCCTGGACTGTATTACCTACTTGTATGTGTATAATAAGTTGTTTCTTTACACCTGGTGTTATTTTTGCGTGCCTGGTTAAGATGCCTGCCTGTCACATTAATATTTATTTAATCACCAGTGCTGGGTAGCAAATGAGCAACATGCAGATTGTGTGATGTAATCTGTGTGAGCAGCAGTGTGTGTTAACTGAGTGTGCTGGTCACCAGCAGGTCATCCCTGACTGCAGATACCACACAAAGGTTGCCCAGAGAAGCTGTGGCTGCCCCTGGATCTCTGGAAGTGTTCAAGGAGAGGTTGGACACGGCCTGTGATGCCTTGTGAAGGCTGCTCTGGAGCAGAGGCTGGACAGAGTTCCAGAGTAAAGCAGGGATTTATTCAAAGGATCTCCTCCATGGATCCACCTTGGGCAGCACAAGAGCCCAGCCAGGGCTGCACCCAAGATGAACCAAAATGGCCCCAAAATGCACGGCCGGGCACGGGCTCTGTCCCTGGGATCAGTTCTGCTCCATTTGCACCTTGCAGTTCATTGTCCCATCCCAGCTTTAGCCCATGCACTCCCACCCTGCTTGTTTTTCTCTCTCCAGCCCACGGTGTTTGTGCTCTTGGGGCTGAGATTTGGATCATTTGTCCTTGGTGCCCAGCTGGAGCAGGAATTGTTTTGTCTCCCTGCTCTGTGCACAGAGCTCACCATCCCATAATATGAAGCTCAGAACTGCACACTAAAGCAGCACAGAATCTGAAAAATATACAAGCTAAAACCTGAGGCATCACTTGGAGCTACCTGGGACAGTGGAAGGAGCCCATGCCCATGGAATGTGATAAGCTTTGAGGTCTCTTCCCACCCAAATCAGACTGGGATTCTGTGTACGATTATCTATAGCCATTGATAAGCACTCAGAATAGTTATTTCTTTATTTTGCACTTTTCAGGGAGTACAAATTCATCCCTAGCCTAACAGG
The DNA here is from genome assembly GCF_023055355.1 of Agelaius tricolor. NCBI lineage: Eukaryota > Metazoa > Chordata > Aves > Passeriformes > Icteridae > Agelaius > Agelaius tricolor. The sequence goes on from NW_027269271.1 coordinate 27,624,376, forward strand.
ATCCTAAACCACTTAGGCACATTCAGAATATCTCCTGTGAGTCTTGGGTTAGAAACATTGACTCATGAGAGATTTTAAGGGTTGAGTGGTTTGAAACAAGCTCAAGAAATCTAAGACAAGGAAATTAAATATACTGAAACCTCTTTGTTCCAAAACCCACTAATCCAAATGACTTGGCTGAATGATGTGCTATCACTTCTGCCACTCCTGCTGCCATGGCCTTATTTTGTCTTAAATCAAAACTTTGACTTTAAGGAAAAATAGCAACACAAAAATAAAAGCAGCACTCTGGTATGTCTGACTACTTACTAATATTAGCAAACATAACCTTGAAATAGCATCACTGTTCCTAAATCTGAGCACTGCTCAGGTCCAAAAATGTTCAGATTACTGACGTCCACTGCAATTTTCTTCCCCCCATCACTGTCAATAAGTCTTAAACCAACCTTTGAATGTACTACTTGCCTCAAACTGCTGTTAGGCAAATAAATAATTCTGTGATGCAGGTGAGGGAAAGGAGCTGGCTTTCTGAGCACGTTCCCTTGGATATTTTCCAGGCAGCAGATGTATGTATGCCCTCATTTAGCTGTTTACAGATTTTCTGCTGTAGGAGTTTGGTAATGCATCTTATACCTATAGGTGGAAATGTCTGGAAAATCTGGGCTCTCTGGGCTGTTTTTCAGCTCATGAAGTCATCACAGACCTCAGAGCTCAGCTCCATCTCTAGTGTAGGGTTCATGGTTTCACAGAGATCTTGGAGGTACAAGGAAATTGTACCTTGGGAAATGAAACATTTCAAAGGAGCATGTTTTCAGCCTCTGAAAAAGAGAGCACATCCTTTAAGACGTGTTTGTATAGATTTTAAGGAAATGCTGAATTGTGTTACTTCATCTCCAGAATGCCTTCACTCAGCCTAAGAAAACAATCTCTAGCTGTTAACTTACATACAACCACGTTTTTCATAATTAGTATTTGTGAAGTAATTCTAGACACCCATATATAGAAAGTTATTTAGGATTTAAAAATTACTGTTTTTCCTAGTGCTCTCTCTGCATCAGCTGCATAAATAGATGCAGAACATTGCTAGTAAAATTAGAAGGGACAGGCAGAGGAGACTTAGTTGTGTCTGGATCAGCTGTGGTTGATGTCCATGGTGGGTTCCTTGGGATGACAATGGAGCCCTGCTCCCACAATCTTCAGTGTTCCTTCAGAAACAGAATGTGCTCATTGCTGTCACCTTCCACCTGCCCTGGGAGACCTCAGGCTCTCAGGAGCTGTGAGTCAGTCAAGGATTATAAACAGGATCAACATGATAAGCAATGCATGTGGTGTTCTTTATAGTTTTATTCAATGCACTCCAAACTTTTTGGTCCCATTTTTTTCTAAAACTCTGGAAACTGGCAGAGCTGATGGTTTCATTAAACTGAGCACTTTTGGTGACACCATTGACTGGTAGGCTCTTTATCAAAAGAACACCAGGTAAAAGTACACTTAGTGAAAAGCACTTTAAATATAAATGGCCAGTTCTCACTGCAAAAAGAGACAGCAACTGGCACTTGGGCTCATCTATTGTTTCTTCCCTGCAATATATAAAAATTATGAGGTGCCTCATTTCAGCAAATGCCTCTTTCTGATTTCTGTAGCTTGCTGATTTTTTCCTGTATTGGCTTTGGAGTCTTGCATCCCTAAACAGAGCACCATGGGCAGCCATGAGTCACTGTGCAGGAACTAAATGTCAAAGTTGAGCTGGAGTTTACTGCCACAGTTGGTGTGAGCAGTGTGACTGGTGTGTCATTCCCATAGCACGGATGGCTGGGAGCGCCGGGTGCCCCTCTCGAAGGAGAGTGTGATTCAACAGAGATGCCACCAAAAGCACGGCAGCCTCTGCCTTGGTGGTCTTTAAAATGCACATTTGAGGGGTTCAACAGACCTTGAAAACAAAGCTGGTGACCCAAAATGATCTGTGGGGCAAAGTACCCCCCAAGGCAGGAGAGGGGCCGTGTCTCCAGCGTGACTCCACGGACGCGCTGCAGCCCAGGGGATCCCGTGTCTCCCACAACAGCTGAGCACGGAGAGCTCAGGGCTCAGACAGGAGGTGCCATGCAGGAGGCTCTGCTGGACCCCCTCCTGCAGCCTTGCACTGAACAGAATGTGAAAATTGTCTGCCTCGGGTCCTCGTCTGGCCTCTTCTTAACAGAACCTCTGTAGCCTCAATGGGGAGAGCCAAAGGATTCTGACAGAAAACCCTCCCCTGCTCCTGTGTTAGGAAGTAACTTCAGGACACTTGTTTTGGCTCATTCCCTGCCCTAATGTCACCCCTGCCATTGTGGGCTTTCCTTCTTGAGACTCACAGCATTGAAAATAGGAGCACATGGAGGAGTCACTGTGACTTTGCAGAGACTGGGCTCTTTCTGCTCCTGACCTGCCTAGGGAGCTCAAATAAATTCCTTAAGTGCGTTACCACTCTGCTTTGTCTTCTGAAATCAGGGAGAATGTTTTTGAACCATTTTGAGATGAATGGCTGAAGCCTGTGGTTCACTATGAAGTGCAGAGGAAGTTAAAGAGGATATGTTAAGTAGAGGAAGTTAAAACATGAAAATGAAAAACAAAATGCAGAAACAAAAGTTGCAAGTATTCCTTACTACTTAAGTTGAGACTTCTTGGAATCAAGGATCATCCTTTCTGAGCTCTGAGCAACTATCAGATGACTGTAAAGAGTTAATAATGGGTTAGACCACAAATTTGGGATAGGTTGTGCCACTGTGATGGGAATTCAGCACAGTTTGATTTCTTGGAGCATTAAAGGCACACAGCATCTTGCAGTTTGAATGTTAGGTTTTTCTCTTTTCTTATCTGGCTCTAAAGCTTCATTCCCATTCAGAACAAAAATAAATAAAATCACTTTACAAATCCCAACAACTGAAAAACATGCCCTTTTGGTATTTTTAGGTCTTTTTATGGAACCTTGTTTATAGAACATTATTTATAGATTTTTTTATATGCTCCCAGCTAACCTGCCCTGCTGGGTCTTTGCAGGAGCCTCTGCACTACCACAACACATTCCTGGGAATGTCAGCATTCCTCTGCAGAGGTGTCACTTCAGCAAGGACACCCAGCTCAGGAGGTACACATTGTCCTACATAAAGTGCTGGTGCTGAGCCTGTTCCAGTTTTAGTAATTCCCCTTGTCTACATACAGCTTGAACATTATAGACAAGGATTCATTCTCCTGCTCACAGTCTGTAATACTTCCTAAGGACAGGAAGGAAAAACTGGGAGCAGGGAGCCATAGAAATCTAAGTCTGTGGAATGAAATTTGGGGCAAAAAGGGGAGCTATCTGTTGCTAGAATTCCTCAAATCAAAGTGAATTAACCAAAACTTTTAAAATAAGAATGAGGACTCATGGTGAGGAAGCATCTTGCTAGCAAAGGCTTGGAGGATGCAAAGAGCAGAGATCTGGAATTCTGAAGCGTGTTCCAAATCTGGCCTTTCCAAACACCAGTGGTGGGACTCGGCTGGGGCCCAGTGTCCCTGGTCACTGGGAGGTGCCAGCTCACAGTCCCAGCATGGCTGAGCAGCTGCTCTGTGGCTTTGGAGGCTGTCGGGATATTCCACTTGGCCGTCAGGCTCGGAATGTCACACGGGATCTTTGGGCACTCCTGGCCTAAAAGAGCCAGGCAGCCCTCCTGGGACAGAGTCCTTTCCACATACTCAGCAGGAGCCAGCTGTCATGACACCAAAAAGGCTGGGAGAGCCATGGCTCATGGAAACAGGGCTTAGGTTCAGCTGAAAGGAGGCATGTCTGAGAAGCAACTTCTCCCAAAACTTGAGGAAAGGTCAAAGCACGTGGAGCTGGCACTCTGGGACAGTCCTACTGCTCGTAACTCATGTAACCCTATCTGTACAAAGCCATTCCCAGCTTTCACCTCCTTTCCAGGAGAAACTGAAACTACTTCAGCTTTGTGAAAATGCCTGAACATCACGCTTACCTTACTGTACACTACTGACACTTTCACCTCTGTCTCATCAGACCCTAAAAATAACTGATTTTTGTCTCTACAGCCTTGATATATCTCCAATCTTTGCTCTTATTGCTTTTGGACCTCCAGCTCTTGTGAGTCATATCTGCAAATTGCATGGCTCGGGTTTCAGTGGTGACCATCTCAAAGTGGCTGGTGGAAAAACTCACCATTAGTTCATGGGGTTTTATTTGGTGAGCTTTTGCCATTTCTCTTTTAGTTTTTAAAGACATTTAATTGTATGTTGGCATTCAGGTCCATTGTAAGGAAAACTTTTCTCTGCCAGCCTTGGAGACTTTATTAACTTAAGTTGTCCTTGAAGCAGAAAGAGGAGTTTTAAGTTCTGTGTGGGGTTTTCAGGTAACAAATAACTTGAGGAGTGTGGCAGGCAGAGCAGGGGTGACAGGCACAGGCAGGGACAAGCTGTGGGAAGCACAGAGATGCCTGCAGCTCTGCCAGGAGCTCGCAGGGACACCCAGACAAGATGCACTTGCCATGCGGAAGGTGACACAGGAAACATTACGTTTCCCGGAGCGGTGGCAGGGAATGACAAAGAGTGTCCTCTATGAGCTCAGATGTACAAAAAGGAAAGCATTTTGTCAGCTGCAGCTTCTGACAGAATGAGGATTGTGGGCTTCTGCATTCAAAACCAAATTTCCTTAAATTGGCAAGCGGCTCCTAGCGCTGCTGTGGAGAGTCCTTCCAAAGCCGGAGCGAGGGAATTGACACCGTGCTGAAAACAGCAATGAAATCACCCGGCTTCCTTCCTCCGAGCTGGGCTTTGTGCCGGGCCCAGCCAGCCCAGCCCGGGCCCGCAGAACCGGCTGTGGAACCACACACGGCACGGCCATGGACCACGGACCAGCCCGGCTGGCTTGTGGCACAGATTCTGATGTGTCATGCTGCAGGGGGAAAGGAGAGCAGCACCGGGGTCATGGACAAAAAAGGAATTTGCTTATCCAATTTCCGTCTCTTTCTGAGTTTGATTGGAACTCGCAGTTGTCAGGCCGTGTTTAAGTCTCGGCTTTGCCGACGCCTCTTAAACTGCGGAAGGTCAAAACCAATTATTGTTCTGCCTCCAGGGACTTTCCTTCTTCAGAGGGACCTTACAGTGGATATGCTCTGAACCCTTTCCCTTCCAATTAAGGCAGCAAATTCCTCTTTTTCAGGGTTTTTCAAGGGGAGAGGGGACAGTAATCAGGAGACTGATAGATTTATCAATAGCCTTGACAAACAAAGCCTGTATGTCTCAGGAAGCTTGAAGCCTAATTCCTTTCAGTGACTTTTCTCACTCTGCACTTTAAATCTGTCGTTTCATTACACCGGGAATGGAAAGTCCCTAGTTTTCCCAGGCTGCACATTTCCTCTGTTTTTTAACCTTCAAATACCACATGGATTTATGCCTCTGAGTACCTGCTGGTTAGGTTTCTCATGTAGATAAAAATGCTGAAGTCCTGTTTTTGGAAAGAATTTACAGCTTTATGGACCGAGGGCAATTAAAAGAGGCTGTACCTACATTAGCAGCTACAGCCTGACTAGTCCTGAAGAAACCTTCCAGGTCTTCAAGGTGAAAAAGAAAAACATCCTGAGATAGTTTTAGATTTTTTTTCCCCTTTCCTTTCTATTTTGGACAGCACTGTTTGAACTTTTATTGACAGTATCTCTTCTGCTCCAATCCATTGATACATCTAGAGCCTGTGTCAGCACATGGATTTTTAAAAATTCATTTATGTATCACATGCTGCTGTACTTACTCCTTTATCCATTGGAGGGGTTAAATCTACTGTTTCCCCTATATTTTTCATATACTATTTGTTGTAGGAGAGGTGAGCAGCAGAACAGACAGAAAGTAATGTCTCCTGCAAGAGAAAATCCGATGTAAGGTCAGGGGAGGGAGGCTGTGGGGGAACAGTGAGTACAGGAAGCAATACTTTGGTATTCCAATTGGTACAACACGTTTCAAAAACACTTTGTAATTGTTATTTGTGTCAGGATGAACTGTGAAACCACAGTACAGGTGTGGGATGTAACCCCTGCTCCTCTCCAGGTACTTCTGGGTACTGTAATGTTTGGGTTGTTGCTGACCTGGCTACACTGGCTGCTCCTACAAAAATACTGGATTGTGGACAATATTGAAGGAAGTCTGTTTTTCTGGAGCTGGCAGATTTAAGACCTTTGATTAAATGCATTCACAGCTTCTCTGCAGAACTGCAGAGCTTCATGATGTGATTATAGGGCAACTGTGGTCTGGTGGACTCAGAACTCAGAAATTAGGAAATATGAATTGTCTTGATGTGCCACAGTCTGTTTTGTGAGATACTGGGCTGGCCACTTAAAATATTTTGGCTACTTCTTGGCAGACCTACTTTAGATGTTTACTTTTTTTGGAGGACTCAGCTCACTGCCTTGACTGTATTGCCCGCAGCTAGTGTGGACTGGCTGGCTGAGATGCTCAGGCTCCCATCCCAGATGCCTGCATTCAACCAGATAATGGGGCTGATGAGTGCCTGTTGGCCCAGAGACTATTTGCAATTGGTTTATAAAGGGTTAATCTATTTGATCAGTCATTCCATACCAAGTTAAATAAGTTTAGGGGGTACTGATAAATGACTTGCCATTTGCTGTTCCCTCTGCAATGTGTGTGTACCAAGAGTCAGCCAGGTATTAATCCTTTCTAAAACATTTATAAATAAAACTGGAATACTGTGTGTGGCTGAAATCCCCTCAGGTATGACTGAAAGCAGACGTGCAGAGCACTGCTCTCCTGTGACAGTGCCCTCAGCCCTGGATCACATCTGGACACACATCACAGCAGCACTACCCAGAAATCATTTATTGGTTGAAAAGAATGATTCCCTTTTTACCCAGAGTAAAGAAAATCATCCAGCTCTAATAATAACTCGCTAATCTCACCCCACCGGAGCAGCGCAGGGAGCGCAACGGAAATTTCCTTCCCAGCTGCTGGGAGAGCCTGTCCCCAAAGAGGGCTTTTCTTTTGATAAGGTGCCTCCTCTGCCGGGCTGCTGAACCAGCCTGAATCAGCACGTCACCCTGGAGTGCAGGAAGATCCCGGTCTCCGCCGCTGAGTCACATGAATAACTGGAATAGTTCTGCAAAGCAGAATTAATTCCCAGAACCTCTTCAGGCATATACCAGCAGGCACATGCTTTTGCTCCGGAGTTACTTTACAGCTCCCTGATGCAGTGGAAAGGACACTACTGATATTTTCAATTGAGATAAAGCAGTTTACCTGGTGTTAAGAGTGTTAAACCTTACAAGTTTATTGATGACACTCTCCTGCTTCCAAGAAGATTTAGGAATAAGCCAGGACATAACAGAGCTATTAGGGTTAAGCTCAAATCAACTGTGCAATGACTCAGAGCTTGTAGTCCTTTCAAACAAAGTGCTGGGGGAAGAAGCTGCTTATTATTATTAACTGTTGAGTAGCTCATGGTTTGTGCAGCCTGTTTAGCCAGCAAAGACATCTATGGAAACTCTCTGGGGGTTTTGATCTATTATACTGTGAATAAGAAGTCTGATTTACAAGAAAACCGAATCAACAGCACTGAGACTGTGGTTTAGCAAAGTCCTTCTACTGTGTGGTGGAAATTTGGGCAGGGCTATGAAATTATCTATAGAACCTTTCAGTAAATGCTGCCAGCATGTTAAAGAAATGAACTTGTCTGAAAGAAGGGAGTGAAGGAAAAAAGCTCTGTAGCAAAGGTGGGATCCAGGTATTGCTCCAAAAAGTGGACCAGGTTCGGGAGCTGAAATAGGGAAACAGGATGATAGAATCACAGGAAAGCAAGGAGAAGGCTGGTTAGAGGTTAATGAAAATTGTTGAGATTTTTTCCACTTAAGCTGAATTTTGTTATCTGAATAATAATGATAAGCTGACCAGGCACACAGAAGAGGAATTACTTGTACTTCCACCTGTTGCTCTGGAGTACATCATAAATGAATACAGGATAACCTGTTCCGCACTCCAGCATCAATGATAACAGGAACTGATCACATGGCTTTGATTTCTGCTCTTTCTTCATTGTTCTAGAATATTAAAATCAAAGTTTTTGCCATTTCTCCAGAAAACCTGATGTGAGGTTAGTCCTGACCTTTAACTTTCAACAACCATCACAAAATAAAATACATGAAATCTAGAAATTCAATGCAATTAGGAAACAGCACTGAAGAAGAGCTCCAAGCCCAGTGTTTAGAATCTGGATGTCTGAACTTTCTTTATGTTTTGCCCACTGATGAGCTTCTGCCACTTCCTTGGGCTCCAGGTCAGTACCTTTCCCCGTGGCGTATCCGAAATGAACCCTCGCCAAACCCAAATGTTATTTACGACATCTGTTGCTTGTTTGGATGGCAAAATTTGTGATAACAGTCAGAAGAAAGTAAACAGTCCAGTAGCCATGGAAACCTCCTATCGTTTTTTCCTGTTTCTTTTTTGCTTTTTGCAGTGAATGAGTCTGTGCCGAATCCAGCTGGAAGGCAGCCCGGGAGACGGCCGTCCCCAGCTCAGCCACGGCAAGGGACAAAGCCTGCCCAAAGCCAGCAGCTTTCTCTTTGCACACTCTCTCCAAAGGACTTTTTTCAGGCAGCAGCTTGTTCAGGAAGAGTAGTTCAGTGCCTCAGGAAGGGTGGCCATTTATTCCCTGGTCCCTCTGGCTAGGGCCAGAAAATAAAATAACCCAAACACACAGTAGTGTATCGTGACTCACATCCACATGATTCAGCTCTTTCCCCCCATTCCTGCATCCCAAGCAGGTGGTCTCATCCATCTACAGGGATGTTCCCATCCACAGGGAACAGTCCTTGGACTTTGATGTATTCCAAGGCATCATCTGGCAGAGCTGGGACAGGCCAGTGCCATGTCAGGAAGGGTTCTAACAGTGACACACAGTTCTAACACAGCCTGGGAGATCATGGATCAAACTGTGTCATTCTCCTTCTGGATTTGCAGCATAGAGACAACCCCTGTGAAAACTGTGAACTGGGGCCTTATGGTTCACACAACAGATCTGGCTGAGCAGTAAAGCTCAGTTTATGTTCCAGAATGAGGCAGGACAGGTATTTATTGTAGGAAAGCCCCCAGAGTACCATAGTTAGTGGAATGCTTTTTCTATAAAATTTTACAACCAGTTTAGAGAATTCCACAGAGAAGATTGTCAAGATGCAATCTTTATTATATTCCAGTCCAAATCTCTGTGTGGCTGCTAAATATGTGCAGTAAGTGTGTCTCTAAATGGACCTGTCCCTGGTCACATGGGCACTGTGTCATGCCAGCATTGATATCATCATTGGATTATCCTTGTTAGCACTTTGAATCTCTGTAATGCACTTTGAAGTCTTCAGAGGAAGAGCTTCATGGGAATATTTGGAGAGCCTGATTCAGTTCTTAATTGGACTGACTCATGTTGAGTCACCAGGATATCCATTAGCCGCATCTTTAAAATCCAGCATGGAGATTTTCAGTGGTCTGTGAGGGACTCAGACACCCCCAGCAGCTGCTGAGATTCCCTAGGATTGGGAAATCTGCTTCCATTGTAGAAAGTGCTGATTCTGGTGCATCAACCAGCACAGCTCTGGCTGCCAAGTCATTCCTTTTCTGTGTTCTCCTGATGCCTGGATCCCCAACTGCTTGCCAGGAAGCTCTTGGGAACACCTCTCCCTCCCTGGCTGAAGCATCACTGGCATCTCTTACACACACAGAGCCCACCACACCCACACCTCCCCCTCCTGCAGGGAGCACGACCAGAAGCAAAGTTAGAAATTCAAGGAGCATTCTCCTTTTCATTTCTAGGAAAGGCTTATTACTCCGTAAATGCTCCTTGAACAAAACAGCAAAAGGCAGTGAGTAAGGCACCTGATGACTAAAATAATTCAAGTTGTGGGAAGCAGCAGGATTTGATGTTGAATACAAATCTGAGTGTGGTTCACTTCACCCAGCTCCAGCCATGTGAAGTTAAGCATTGAACAAGGCACCCAAGTCCTGAGCTGCTGGCAGAGGGGACCAGCACCGAGAGCTGACTCATCCCCCTTGCTTTGTTCTGCTGCGCTGAAATGAGTTGTCCTTTGAAGTTGCTTCCTAATACCACTTCCTAATACTCAGCAAAACATGTAGAGAATCTGGAGAGGGCAGTTTACTGATGTTAGACAGCTGAAGTTAGGTAAGATAAAGCTAGCACTGATTCACTGCCATGTGCCAAGGAGCACAGGTCCATAGGATCACAGATTCCATGATTCCATGGGTGCCAGCAATGGTTCACTTAACCTTGTTCCAGTCTGCCCATATACTCAGAGTGTCTTAGCAACTTTTTTGTGTCTTTATAGGTGGCCTGTGTAGCAGATTTTTGGCTCATTACCATTCATTTTGGAATAGAAAAAGGGGAGACAATTACTCTACAGATCACCTTGGGAATCTCTATCCTGTAAGTCTCTTTCCTAGGGGAAAAAATGTTTGCTTGATTCTGTAGTAACAACAGCACAGAATGGATGGCAGAGGAGAGAGCAAATGTCCTAGGGTGACTATATGATGCTTTAATCCCCAATCATCTTGTTCTGTTCAGTTCCAACTTTTAGGATAATGAAGGAAAAACAATTGGGTCACTCAGTCAGAAAATTAAACTTTGGCAAACTTGGCCAAACCCTTATCTGTTCTAGACCTACTTTACTTTTCTTTGAGGATGCAAACCCTGGCATCATTATGGGGCTGCTGAAATTTCCATCAGGTAGATTCAATATGGGACAAGACTTGCAAACCTTTGTTTGATGCAGTAAAAAAAATCCCTACAGGGTGTTTGCAAAATTGGGTGTAAAGTACTAATGCCACAGCCCTACCTAGGGTGTGATTTGCCTTTTTCATTATTATAGATTAAAAGTCTAAAACTAAGAAAAGGAGCTCTTAGGCTCACTAAAAACAACCCCCATGAAACAATGTAAGTGATCTGTGACAACTCTCTCTGAGCAGCAGAAGGTTTGACTTGACAATAACTGTGAGCAATTAAATATTGAATATAATGAGAAGAATATTTTCTTTGTGTTTCTTACGACATTTCTTGGTTAATTATATCATGCATCTGTTGAATATGTAAAGCTTGCTGCTAAAAATGTTCCACTTCTAAAATTAATAAAAGTATGTCAGAGAAGGAGATGTGTTGTGAATAATACAAGAAATGTTACAAATAATGACGACTATGGAGCCACGGGCCTACTCCCACAGGCAGAAATTATCAGGGATGAATAAGAATTGTGGGATGACAACTGTAGTACTTTGAATCTTTGAAAACACTTCACAAGCTTTCACCCTAGAGACACCTTGAGACAATAGCAGAGGAGAGATGCAGGAGCCCATCGTGTGCTGTTACATCCAGCAGCCCTTCAGCAGGGCTGGGATCAGGCTGTGGAACTGGCCTGAGGCTGAGCTGGGTGTCAGGGGCAGGATGAACTCAGGTTTCTGCTCTCCTGCTCTGTGCACTGTCCATGGGAGCTCAGACCACTTGCAAGGTGTTATCTCTTAGCCCAGGGGTGATTGTGTAAATCACTCCTGCCTTCCAGCCTATTATAACACTGACAGGGAAGGTGCCACTGTGCTGGTAAAGACTCTGCACATGGGAAGAAGTCGAGGTTAAAGAATGAAAGAGAAAGATCCAAATGAAAGGGCACATAGATGCAGAGGTGGCAGGAGAGGGGATGAGCCAGGGATGCTGAGAAATGGTGCCTGGACCAGCTGGGTGGGCAGTAACTCCTGGGCCTGGCTGAGCTTTGGGATCCAGAGCTTTGTGCTTGTGTCAGAGCAGACAAACAGGCAAAAGGATCAAGTTAGGGAGGTCTCATGTGCAGGAAATGCAGTGAGGGGTTCATCTTAACAGCTGCATTTCTCTACATGTTCTGTGTCCTGTCACAACCACTGCACAACAGAGCTGTGGTGTAACAATTCTGAGTTTGCTGGAGGAACTGGTACAGGGTGGGACTGGGAGTACTTCCAGTTAAGAGTGGCTGGGTCTTCTCCTCTGGGTAAGATCCATGGATATTTGTTCCCTGAAATAACCCCTTTCTCTTCTTCTTATGCTTATCTAAGCCCTGTTCTTACTGGCAGCAAAGGGAGTTTCCATTATATTTCTTCAGTTTTTGCTGGGTTTTCACATCTTAGTCTGTTCAGATATCAGAAAAGTTCTTTTTAAGGCTTGTTTCTTAACAAATGTTTATCAGAACTGATTTTTAGTGCCAAAATAATGTGCTTGCTCTGTGTGTCTCAGTGAGAAGGGGAAGGGGGGCTGTGAACTCCCAACATTTCAGCAGGTTTGTGGTGACTGCCTGGATGCTCATTTTCCCCTTGGAAAATGGAAGTTATCTCACTTCTCCTTTCCTGAAGACAGATTATTTTATGTCTACTGAAAACAAAAGCAAAGCACTGAGGCCATTATAACAGAATTCTTCTACTCTTGGAAGTTCATTTCTGCCCTCATGCTGCAGGTTCCTGGCTCCTCTTAGTGCCAGTCCAGCTGTGTGTGGAGCTGTGCTTTCAATTAGATCATGGACATAATCTGGGCTAAGGAAAATAGACAATCCCCTGCTTTTTTATTGTTTGGGTTTTTTTTGTTTGTTTGTTTTTGTTTTTTTTTTTTTTTAACTTGGGTTATTTCAATGATCCAGTTCTAAGTGTAATTATAAATTTTGGCAAAAGTAGCTCAGAGGCAGAAGCAAAGGTTGGGGAATGCCTGGCTGTTGTGATAAGGTATCACTGAACCCTGACAGTATGTGCTCCCTATCCAGCAGCTGAAAAGCTTCAGTTTCATCCTCTATCTTACCTTTTTTAAATTTTTTTCTGTATTCCCAGCTAAGGCTCACTGGTAGCTATTGGCTGTATCTTGGGAAATCATCTGAAATTGTTTCATGGAATAACTTCAAACATCACTAAAGCTTTTTTGACTTGAAGACCTGAGCCTGCTTCCACTGTCAGAAATGACAGAACTCTCTGATAGTGAGGCTGCCATGAAATTGAAAAGTCCCTGTAAATGCTTTAATACCAGTGGATTTAGGGATTTCCTCAAGCACTTTATGGTTATGTTCCCAGCTTTGTCTGTGTTTCACTGTCAATTGTCTACTGTTCTCCCTAATCCTCCCTGGGCGTTCTGGAGCTCTATCTTCCCTTCCCACTGACAGATAAAAATTTATTGTTGCTACCTTCAATGTTCTTGACATGCTGAGAGCTCGTTCCTTTCGCGTAAACAGAGGAATGTTTTGGTGTTTTACTCTTGAATTCTCTAAGATAATTAATTCAGTCTATTATTCTGTTCCCCTTAGCAACCTAACATCTGAGTTTCAATTACTCTGACCTTACTGTTTAATTAGTTAAAGCTTCCTCAGCCCTTTGAAAACTGAAAGTGTTAATTACTTTTGCAGCATGATTATTTTCTATTTCTGAACGATTGGCATTGGGATGTTTTAACCTTCTCTTATTTTAATTGATGGAGCAGTGTCCCTTGTCACTTCCCTCCAGAAACCAGAGATGTAGACCCAAACCATCCATTGAGTAACTTCTCTAACATCATTTGACTTCTGACAGGGAGAGATTTAGTACCTTTGCCTCAGCTTTCCCCACTTTCTGCTATGGATCCTTTTCAAGTGGTTGCTTAAATGGATCCCAAAAAGACTTGGGAATGGTGCTGCTGATGCATTTGCCTGTGGCAGAACCCACTGCCCTCACCACAAATGCATTCATGATGCACTGGTTTTCATTTATGCATGGAGGGACTAAAAGTCCGTGCACTTTGGCTGATCCTAATTACATAATTCTATCTCCTGCCCAGGAACAGAGAATGTGGAGAATTTACATCCATAGCCCATTGTGAGTTGGGCTTTGTCAGGCAAAGGAGAGCAGGCAGTTACACATCATGAAGCTCTGGGAATATTCACCCTGAAGAACTAAACCACTCTCATAAGTCCATCTTCATTAGGACAACGATATTTTTTTTTTATTTTTGAAAGGGATATAGACTTATTATTCAACGGTAGTCATCAAGAGATTCTGATATCTGCTCTTGTGAATCACCAGTATTCTCCAGGATTATTACTTTTAAATGTCAGCTCTTCACATCTCTGCTTCTTATCTGCCACCTCAGCCACCACGGATTGTTTCCTAATCACCATCGGTTGACTCCCAAACCCACAAAGACTCACCGCTTCAGGAAGGCTTTTTTTTTTCCTGAGACTGATTTATGCAAGGAGAGTTGTGTGAACACTCAGAACAAAGCCCTCCTTGAAGGTACTCCCTCCTGCAGGTCTGTTGTGAACAAAGTGAGAATTTGGTTGAGGTAAATGTAGCTCCTGTGCACCTTTGTGAACCTTTGTGTTACACGTGACACCAGAGTTGCGAGAGATGTCAGTGAGAGAAATATTTGAGTTTCTGCTCTATACTAACTTTGAGACATGGAAAAATTATGACAGTAATAGAAAGAGGAAGTTCTTCAGATTCAATTTTCAAGAAACCATCAGAGTTTTTTTTTTCTGATATAATTCCTAATCTTTTCCTACTCAGCTTTGATAATAAATATCCCTTGAGGACAGCAAATATGAATCTACTGAGAATCTTGGATGAGGGGTTTTAATGATTTCATTTAAAGTGCTGTTCATTCAGTTCTTGCAATCTGCCTGTCTCTTTCCTCAATTCCTTATGTTTTACTCAAAGAATTCTCCCTTCCAATTAAGTGAATGAAGCTTGGAATTAAGTAAGGCTGTCATAGGAACTAAAATGAATATGAGTGATTTTTATAATATAAATTGGAAGCAATTACCAGTTTTCTATCTTCATTTTTACTTGGAAAATTTACACTTAACCCAGCAATATACCTTAATTAAAGGCCTATCTATCTATCTACGTAACCTTCTCTTTCTAGCAAGAGTCCTTCTGTGGGCTATATTAAATTTACTATGGTTTCATCTCTTCGTTAATAACCTTTTCGTATATTTTCAATTAAGTTTCTGGTCACATTATAGCACTGAGGTAAGAGCTCTGGCTGACCTTTAATAGGATATGGATAATAGAACATCTTTGGCTCATGTTCTCCTTTGGTAGCACAACCTTGCACTTCTACTGAAAACATCTCTGGAATTTGCAGACAGCTAAATGTGCTCCTTGCATGAAGAAATCCTATTCCAGACTGCAGTAAAACTGGATGGACATCCATCCACGTTCTCTGAGACCAGACAGTGCTGACACAACCTCACTTTGTCTTGGTTTTATGGGAAACACCAGTGGGAGATCGTGAATGGCCTTCTATGTAAGATAAAAATACTTTCTTTTGACTGATATGTTCCATATGGCAACTCATGCTCTCCCCACATGAACCCACAGGACAGTCCTGTGGGGTAAAGGGTGATAAGGACCACTTGTATCTGCATTCAGAGGTCAATGCTCTGGTAGCTGGACAGAGTAGGACTGGCAATTAATGATGCACAATGATAAGGGATGTTTGTGCTCCCTTGAAGCTCACAAGATTTCGGGGTGGGAAAGGATATATTTGATATCCAGCCAGAGTTTTGTCAATATGAATATCTGAACCAGCTGCTTTTCTTGCTGTTCTCCCATGGTTGGATTACTCTGTTTTTCTTTATGTCTTTGTCTTTTTTTTTTTTGTTTTTTAATTTATAGTGCATGATGCTCTTATGAATTTTACTGCCAGAGTATCACATACTTGTCTTTTGATAGGGGATTATCATTTTACTTCCTTTAGTATGGAACCCCCAGCTCCATTTTTTGTTCTCAAATCAGCCTTTCTCCAGTTTAGTTCACCAAATCATACAACCATCCTCAGCTGAAAATTGGCAAAGCACTGAAGGGACACAGTAAGTTAAATCTGCCAAGGTGACATCTCTCTGTTAATTCCTGCTGATATTTCCATCTCCCTGGGTGAGTGTTCAGAAAACCTCATCTGGCCTGTCCACATAAAGTGGCATCTGAAAAGCAAGGTGAATTTATCCCAGATGAGGGAGAGCTTGGTATTTCAGATGGAGAACTCAATCTGTGGCAGAGCCTGAATGGATGAAGAGGGAATGGCTCTGGGATGGGCTTGGCTTAGGGATGCCACTCCTGCACAGTGTGACTCAGCCTTACTCCCACATGGGTTTGTCCCATTGCCTTGAATGCTTTGTTCAATTAATTACTGGTTGAACCTGCTGCTAAATGTGCCATATCAAAGGCTTGTGGAGCAATATCTTCACCAGGCAGGTGCTTGGCTTCAGCAGTGCTTTGGAAGTGGCTGAGATCCCAGATATCTGAGGTGGCCCTTGCCCTGCAGCAGCAGAATCTCCCAGTCTGGGTTTCACCCTGAGTCAGCAGGACTCATGTTCCATCGCTGTGCAAACTGAAAAAGGATTCTTCATCATCATCATCATCATCATCATCATCATCATCATCAATCATCGTCATCATCATTCTTTGTTCACCTGTCACAATTTCAGCTCTACCAGTATTTCCAGCCTGGCCCACCATTCATCAGCTTCTTCCACAATTATTTGCATCCTTCCCTCTGTGTCACAGCCTTTGTTCCCTATGTGAACTCACTGATTTTTTCCACCAGGCTGTGAATCTTTCAATATTTAGTCTCTCTTAAATACACATTTCATCTTGTTTTCCTACAGAACTGAATTTACTTCTACACACATCAGGTTTTGTTCCCACTCAACTCCACACTTTCTACTTCCCTATCTGTCCTGAGAGTGTGGGATGAGGAACAATCCCTTGTTTAACATGCAAAGCATGCAAACACATGCTAAATAATTATGCAAATATTTTTCAATTGCTTTCATTGTGATTTTTATTACCATTGTTTTGGTCTCACCATGGAAAATGGAAGCCAGTGAGATGAAGAGTCTGAGTGGAGCTGAACTAGAGCCTGAATTTCCCAATCTCTGTTCAGGCTAGAGCATGACTGTCTCCTGTGTATGTTCTCCCCTGGAAAAGTCTTATTTACAGAAACAGAAGATCTGGAATTTGCATAACTTTGTAGCAGCAGTTCCTGCAGTATGCTCAAAATACTGGGTTTTTTTTTAGAAACCTGAATTCTTATGTTGTCTGATTACATGAGGCTTCCAGCCTTCAATGAAAGGTTCCACTGGTTCTTCAGGTCATTGAGAAAACCTTCACAAAGATAATCCAGTTTGGGAGGCTGAAAGCCTGGAGTGAGCTGCATCCCTTTGGGATGTTGTGTGGGGTTCCCAGTGCCATTCACTGTGTCCCTTCTCTAGAGCCAGTCTGAGCTGCCACACGTATTTGGGTTTTCAGGCCATGCATTCCACCCAAAACGTGGTAGGTCTGTGGGAGGAAGATGGAACAGCCCAGAAATGGCATCATTTTGACACATGGAAGACAGTGATTCAGTTATTTCACAGGTACATGGACTTCTGCAAATATGCAGCTCATAAAAACCTTGACAGTGTTTGAAGAAGCAGTTTGCTAGTGTCAGACCCTCGTCACTCTGCCAGCTGGCCAGTTTGGTTTCCATATAAACCATGGGCTGGAGGAACAGGTGAGCACTTGGTTGGTCTGAGGAAATGTCCTGTCTTCTAAGGCAGCTTTGTGCATGAAGCTTTAATGCAGTTTCTTGATCTGGGCTTGTCCTGTGAATGAGGAGAGGACCTCAGTCTCTGCAGATGCTAATCCAGCACTTCTTGCTGACCTAACATTGACCTACATCATTTAAACCAAAGTGATGTGCAGGCGACACAGTTTCTGCTGAGAAAGTGCAGCACGTGCCAACATTTTAATATTACTCTTTTTTCTCAGTCTGTTTAATCCACTATCTGATGTGAATGGAGGGAAGAAATGATGTACAACATATCCCTTGCACCAAAATCTCAGAAAATGAAATGTAGATGTGTGAGTACAACACAAACTCCCTTTCTGTGAGCACACACTCGCAGAGTTGCTGGAGTTGCCAAGAGCACAGCGAGCCAACCTACGGCCTGTACGTCTGTAATTTACTGAAGGGAGGGGACAGGTCTAATTTATGCACTTGGCCCTCAGACCAGGGCTTACCTCAATGCTTTTCAATGCACAAATTCTGTAAATCTTTCTGGGAGAAGGAATGTCAGCTCCCGCCAGGCTCTGGACATGCCGAAAATGTCGCTCGCACAGATGATGACTTGTGTTTAATTTGCTGTTGTGGATGGGCCTGAACCAAACTCCTTTTCTTGTTCCAAACAACTCTAAATTTAGGAGGTTTTGGCAACCCAGTCCAGATATGAGTCAATAGTTCTTCTGTTCCAAAGAATAAGTATTAGGCTGCAAAGGTGGGAGTCGTTATGTAAATGGGATAATATAAAGGAATATCAGTATTAATACCTTTGTTATACTCAGAGCTAGAGGTTTGCCAAGGCTTAAGTGGACTCAGGATGAGCTGGACACATCCAATTAATATAAGTAATGTGGCTTTTCTTGAACAAATGTGACTTCTCAGTGCACATTACAGCTGCTGAATGTTCCAGCTCTGCTGCATCTGGTCCTCAGAGGGTTACAAATGTGTATTCTAGTGCTACAGCCTGCTCTTATTTCTGCATTTGTTTGGTACTAAATAAATGGATTCTGATTTTCAGTGCTTCTGTCAGGGAAGTAAAAAATATTGGTGTGGCTTACTGATGGATATAAAAGCCCCAGAGAAAAAAAATACAGAATATGAAATTAAGAATTATGTATCCACATGCAAAGTAAGTGTGCTGGACCTCCCATCCCTTTTCCTGATGTCACTGCTCTGTTCACAAGTTCTCCATCAAGTAGGTGTCTTCGAAGGCTCTTCTCAGTGAATGCCTCATCTGAATTTCTTCCACTGATGCCACAATTAACACTGACCACGTTCTGCTGCTCCTCTCTCTCGTCCAGAGGGAAGCCATCCATGTGTTTATGGTGGCACTGGAGTCCTGGCCCAGGCAGGGCAGGTGGAAGGCAAATTCCTTGAGCTGTGCAGTTGTTTTGTCAAGTGAGCAATTCTGCTCAGTTTCAAGAAGAGAAAACATTATTTCCTTCCACAGTTTCCTACAGCACCCTTCATTTTCTTTAAATGTTTTGTGACTGCCCCATCGTCATGTACCAGTCTCACTCTGGGATGTTTCCTGAGGGACTGGGATTTACCACTGGCAGATGAAAAGACAGAAATGCAGTGGCACAGAGGAAGATTATTCCAAACCCTCTTCTGGCTTCCTAGGCTGGCAAGACAGGTGGATCTCCCAGCTCCTCCACTCTTTCCCTGTGGCTCGCCATGATCTGCACCTCCAGTCCCTCACAGGGCCCCTAACTCATTCTGGAATTGTTCTTTCTTTCCCCTGCAGTGCTGCCTTGCTGCTCTGCACCACGCTGGCTGTAGCACTGTGGGAGAAGCAGGTCTGTGCCTTTTTGTGTGCTGACTGAAGTGCTGAGCACTCTGGATTACCCCCCTGGAAGCAGTAGGCAGAATCATGGAGCAGGCACAATGTGCCACATGAGGATCAGCTTAGCGAGTTGGATCAGTGACACTTTGCAGCAGAATAAAAACTGCTTATTCCCTTTCCCAGCTGTTCTCCCAAGCACTCTGAGCATTCACTCGCCTCAGCGCGCGGGAGATTTACGTGTCTCACTTCCATTGACATGGCAGAAGGGACCCTCCTCACTTGCAGATTTGTTCTTTTAATAGGCATCCAGCACAACTGGGAATTAAGTACATGTGTGTGTCCAACAGAGAGGAGACCAGAACCAGCTGTAGGCACAAAGAACTGCTTAGGAGGCCCATTTTTTTGTGCTGATTTGGTAACTCAGGGGACAGCCAAATCTTCCTTTTTAGGAATGGGGAGAAGACGAAAAACAGAGGACATCATCTTCAGATTGTATCACCCATGGAAGGGAAGAGATATCAGGGAGAGAACTCTCCACATGAGGCTCTCCTCTCCCTGATGGGGCAGCTGGCGCAAACAAGGTTCATCATGGGCAAATGTGAGCTCATTGTGCCTCCACTCGGAGCTGGCAGAGCAGCCGGGGTGTTCCGGGCTCTGAGTCAGTGATAACTTCCTCACATGACTTCCTAATTGAAGTTAGAGATCCTAAAGGATACCAAGCGACTGTGGCACAGACCTGCTGCTCCCAGACTGAGCTCTCTCATACTCCAAACCTCTCCCAGTTGTAGATCTTATTGCAAGGACATCATGGATTTGGGGAGAGACAGGTAAGGCCCTGTAGCCATTTTCACTCTGAGAGATGCAGGGGTGAGTCACCCGTGCCATATAATGACAACACAAGTCCAGGGAACACGATCTCCAGCGAGGTCCTTTTAGAATTAGCCACACAAGGAGGTGAATCTTAAAGACAAAAGGAAATGGTGTTAGGAGGGAAGAAGTGGCCATGACCGGAGGCCTTAATTTGATGCCAACCGGTATCTCAGAGAAAGCAATTTCCCAGAGGATTGTCAGAGATGTGAAATGAATTGTAAGAGCTGCTTTACAGGCATTTGTGGGCACACACACCTGCTTACAGCAGGGGAAAGACAGTGCGTAAATGTCTGGAATATTACATAAAAGCTGTCTGGTAGACTGGGCAGAGCAATTAAAATCCATCTCGCTTAAACGAACCCTGAGTGCAGGTCAAACAAATCTAATTTTTATTGTTCCTTAAGGAGATGTCTGTACAGGAGACAAAGGGGGATGCAGCCGTCAGGTTAAAAAATCAAGATGCCTTTAAAAAATTAAATGTTCACAATAGTGCTACAGCAAGCTGGATAAATGATATATTACAGGGATGGTTTAAAACTAATTGATGACTAATGTTGTAATGCATTTGTAGCTACACTGATCTATTATATATCTTGGCCAAGCTGAAGGGACACTTCAAGGAGAAAAATTGCTAACTGTTTTAACCTGATGGAACTCGGGGAAAAAATAGTTACTTTACGAGATAAATGGAAAGGTTGTGACCTCCTAATGTACATCTGGGTCTTGCAATGCAAAATCAAATTATCATTAAACAGAATGTGATCTGTGATGGAATTAAAGCAACTACAAACCAGCACAGAAGTTTCCTCAGAGAAACACAATAGCCCAGTTTGAGCTGGGAGCAGTGGCTGCAAAGCTGGCTGGCTAAAGAACTGGTGTAACAAGTTGGGATGGAATTGTTTTGCTCTGTAATGAAAGTTGGTTTAATTGGAGAGTGCAGGAAAAATGTAAGCATCTTTACAGCCATTTACATATGTAAGCCATTCTATAAACATTACTTAATTAGTGTATAAATCATTAACAATTTAGCCTAAGTCCTGAGTAAAGTGTGTCTCTCTGGCTCTTGCAGGGGAGACAGGAAGCCTCATTTTCCCCTCCTCATTTTTGTCATGCCTGAGGCTCATGCCCTCTGGGTTTTACCCTTACAGTTGGAATTTGGAGGAGATGTCAGTCAGGCTCTGCTTATTTTCACATCTAATTCATGCAAAAACCAGGTTTCCTCCTGAGGCAGTAAACTGGCCCAGATTTGCTTCAAAGTTTGGCCCAGGCTCAGTGAATGACTCACTTTAACTGAGGTACATCCATCTTCCTGGCTGGAACACGTGGTGGGAAGTGTTGTCAAAGAGCAGAGATCCCCTAGAACCACAGCTCAGGGCTTCAGGACCTTGCAAACCAAAAGCAGTGGCTCGTTCCCTCCCCTGCTTCCCTGCCACCCAACATGAAGGACATTGAGTGGGTGTCCCAAACATTGCTGCTCAACCCAGAGTCCCAACATGGGGTTTTGCAGGCTAAACACACTGAAAAGGGCTGGGATGGACTGCTGGGAGCTGGGCTGGGAGGAATTTCAGCCAGAAGCCCCCCTGGTCCTGGGATCTGTGCAAAATTCTATTGAATAAATCTGGCAATAGGTAACAGATGAAGATAACATTGTGGGCCATTGCCAAAATATGGATTACTTAGAACAGGCTGTGATTAAAAGGCCACACTCAGCCTCTGAATTGGTTCCCTCCAATAGGAGGATGTAAAATGAAAGAGAGCACACCCCCCCCCACCACAGGTGACACTAAGTTTCTTCTGCTGGAGAAAAAGTTAATGTAGCAAGGACATGACCAGCCTGGGATATCATCTGAGAGCAACATATTCCACCATGTATTCCTCCATGTCAGATTCACCTTCCAGTGGGTAGGGAAATGCCTGCAATACCAAACTGCAAATATGTTGTATGTTTTGAAGGGTTTGATGTACCAAAACCCCCCAAATCCTTCCTATATTTTAACTGCTGTACATCAGACTTCCTCCTCTGCATTCACTCAGTTTTGGTTTGAAGCCCAATACAGGCAGCAGCTTGGAAAATTGCTTTATAGCTTGAAATAGAGCAGTTGGAGTTTTAATTTGGGAGGTCTTTCTTTTACAGGGGGACATTACTCTTCGTTCAAAATTTTAAGATATTCAGGTCATGGTATTGGTGTCAATTTTCAACATTTGGAAACTCAGTTGCACAAGGACCACTGAGCTGACTTAGAACTCAAAGGATGGGAAACAGTCACATCCACCGCTCTATCTGGGATTTCTTTCCTTTGCTAGCATTTAAACAAAATAAGTCAGACAGATAGTTTTTTATTCCAGATCAATGTGATTTCTTAAAGCTTCATGTTGAGTAGATAATCCTCAGATGGGCTTTTTTTTTTTTAAAGCAGAAAAGCATATGAAACAGTTTTGGATGAAACTTTGAGCTGCCGTTCATTTAAAAGCAATAAAGTAAGGAAAAAAACCCAGAGTTAACTTGAAGCAGGGCACTTGGCATTCAAGGTGACTGTGAGAGGTGGTCATGAAGAAAGGTTGCTCTCTCAGCAACCACATGTCAGGTCCTGTGCCCACTATGGCAGAGTTGTGCCCTGAACATAGATTTGCTTCTTAGCTGCTGACCCTCAGTGGCCAGGATTCCATGGTAGGAAATATGGGATAATTATCTGCAATTCTAATTTTCCAGTCCCATATGTCCCAAGATGACAACTTCCCAGAGGATGCTGTGACCACGGGGATGAGATGTCCACCAGAACGTCCCATGGCATTTCCATGACTGCAACAGACTGGAGGTAAGGGAACTGCTCTGGTGTGTGGATACACTCACAAACAATGATCCCAGCAAGCCTTGGAGAGGGTGGAGTTACGTACCCAGTCACATATTCCTCCTCATTTTGGAACAATCAGATATAAAATACTCTAAAATAAGAATGCAGTTGCCACTTATTTCCTTCCTCAATTTCTTATCTCACTTTATCACAACATTCGTAGCTGTGGCTGACAGAAATGGCAAAGACGTCCAGTATTTCTGATTTTTGTCGTGTCTTGCTGTTTATTTCACTTTCAGCTTTTTTGACTGGCCAATGACTCAAAAATTAATTAAAGCCATGATGGCTTTATCATAGCTTTGGGAAGACAAGCTGCAAAATCCACAGGTTACCAAAGCAGAATGGGATTTTAAAGAATGCTTGAAGCAGGTTCATTCTGCTTCTTGTGTGAACTTCAGCTGTGCCAAAGATTTTGTAACTCTTGTACACCCATAAAAGCATATTCTACACATATTTCTGTCTATATTTTAATTTACTGAGAGCATTTGCTCCGTTTGATTTATACTAAGGCTTTATGATTGTCAAATTAGTGTAAGAATGCAAGTAGGAAAATTAAAATGTACCTTTGATTGTCCTATCATTTTTCCATGTTCTTTCAGATATTATGTCGATAGTCCAAAGGAGTTTTTGATGTGATGCACTGAATATTCTGACTTATTCATAGGAGAGCTCAGCATTGGGCACATCATTTACCAGCTCACTGCTGTCACAAGCTATTGCATCCTTCTTCCCTCTTGACCCAAGCTCGATTAATCTTTCCATAGTTTTGGTCTGGTATGGTTTTGAAACAGTGCTGTTTTTCCCAGGAAGCCTTAAGAACCTGAGCATCTGCTTCATGCTGTCTGGGCAGCTCAAACAACTGCAGAGGGAAGGGAATAATCTCCCCTAGACCCTTGACAGCATCACATTTCCACCCCGTCACGGTGCCCGGTACGTGCGGCGCTGGCAGGAAAAGCTGGGGAAACTCCTGTTTGCTGGGCCATGACCTGTGGAGCTGCATCATTGTAGGAAATACCAGGTTAGCTCCAGGAGCAGGGAAGTGTTACAGCTCTTTGTTCTTGCACAGAAGTTTTCAATATCAGTGAGAGCATCAGTGTGTGTATTCAGATTTCCATCTGTCATGCAAGCATAAATCCAAAGCACTCTGTGAGATCAGTCATGCCCAGAATATCTGAAGTTACCTAAAATGTTGGTGAATTAACATCTCACGTTTTTCTCCAGAGTCCTGAGTGGTGCAGACCTTCTGTTAATCATATATTGCAAGCTGAGGCAATACATTAAGTATGGAAAATAGGTTTATATAACAAAGATAAGGCAGAACGAACTGGATCCACAAATGTCTTTCTACTCACTCTGTCTGTAATCATTTCATTACATTTCTTTGGGGTTTATCCAGTTTTACTGTGACCACCTACTGACAATGTCTCTGAAAGGAAAGAAGAAAAAGCACGACATTCTAACATGCAAGACATAGAAAATAAATCCTGTGACGTTTTCTAATATGGGAATGTTCCTAAATGCCAGACTAAAACATCCCTCCAACGGTTTCTTTTACAGACTTCCCTTGTTCCAGAAACTTGGCCTGACTTAGGAGGAAACCCCATAGCTGTCCCTTAAAAGTTGAATTGCATCAGTGTGGGCAAGATGTTGGGCCAAATTCCTTAATGGTGCAATTCCATGAAAATCAGAAATCCTACACCAGAGCTGAATCTGCCCTGTGGTATAAAATGATCTCCCTGGAGGCAAGACTTTTGGAAATAGTATCATATTTTAATTCTAAACAGACAATTTGTTTTGGGTTGTATACAGAGCATGACAATCTCCCTGCTATAGGAATCAGCTACATAAAAGGTGACTTTATCCCCGTTTCTTGTGCTGTTTGGTTTATCTGTGTGTGATTTGCAGGTAGCTACATGATCCTACAAACTTCTTTTTATGTAATGGAATGAGCCCCTGTTCCGTTTAAGATTTTAAAAGATTACAGAGCTGGCGTTGGAACATTTGTACATTTTGCAATGAGTTAAGGAGAAAGGCTGCGTGTTGTTTATAATCTGGGAAGTACAGATCCCAGTTAATCTTATCCTTGGAGAACAGACAGTTACATTTTTTTACAAATTAACAGATCCTGACTGATTGCCTCCCATGACTGTGTTCACCAGTTTTGGAATTCAAAGGACAAAATAGGATCTGCCTTTTGTAGAAGGTGCCAGGAATGGCATCAGGACACACTGCCTGGAGGGTGGCTGAGCCTTTTCAATCCTCCCCACACTGACTGGATTTGGCACCACTGTGTGATATATCACCACTCTAACAAAGCACTTCATGCAAGCTGGTCATATCCTATGGAAAAAGTCTTGGAAGGATGTTGCAGAAAAAAAATTTAACCTCTGTTCTCAGTTTTTCTGGAGATGTAAGGTATTGTGAAATTTGAGGAGATTTTCACAGCTTGGCTTGTGAAATTCATTTCCAGCTCGACAGACTGTGATTTCACGATTTTGCACATCTGGATTTTGGCACAGGGCTGTGGGGGGGATGTCTCTGGCAGTTTGCCTCCCAGGACAGTGTGTTTGCTCCCGGGCAGTGAAGAGTCCAGACCTGGCTGAGCTGTCCCCTGCCTGCCCTGCCCTGGGCACTGTCTGTTCCACAAGGGAAAGGCTGCACAGCTGGAGCTGGCCCTGACATCAGTGAGCTCAGGAATTGCTTGAATAAAAATGTTAAAGTCATGTTTTGAAAATTCAAGGAGTGTAAAGGATAGGCAAAAAAAGTTGTAGGGGTATCTGTACTGTGTGTTTTGGGGAGCAAGCAACATTTTCCCTTGCTGAAAACACAGTGTGCACAGACTACTGAGCATCTCTCTGCCACACTGCACCAGTGGGCTGCTTTTTAGGCCAGGCATTTTGGGAGGGGGTCTTCTCCTTCTGGCAATCTTCCCAGAGGGGAACCAGTTGATGAAACAGGACTTTAAGCCAGGATTTTTTCAGCATTCACACCATGTAAGGAGAGTTTACAAAGGTGGCAAGAGCCATGTGCATTTTCCCTTTGTGCATCGCTGTGTGACAGCAAAGTCATCCTATTTTCCCACCAGGAGCACATGGGATCACAAAACCTCCCTTATTCTTATGGCATTGGAAGTGTGGTTTCAAAAGAAAAATCCCTGTGCTGTCTGGAATGCTCAACTGTTGGGTACCAGAGTCGGAAAACATCCTGCCTGCCACGAACGTTAGGAAAACAGAGCAGCCCTGACTCCAGTGCCAAGTGGTTTTTTGGAAGGCTGACTCCCCTGAGAATAAAGGATATTGGTGTCCAGCCAAGTGGGCAGGCAGGAACAGGCCCTGGGCAAGACACTGGAATTTTGGTGGAGCCTGAAATATTGTCTGCTTGTTTGTATCAGCTTCTGACTTTGGTATTAAAAGGTGAGCTGCCCAAAACGTGAGGGAATGGACCACAACTTGATAAAATTGGAATTATTTTTCTGGCTATATTTAGAGGAACTTAAAACAGGGATTTCCCTTTTTGGCCACTCCAGTATCCAAGAGTAACCTAATATTTCTGTTAAAACCAGAAAAAATCCCCCAAAGGAAATTTCCTTTTTTTCCTATTGTACACTCAAAAATCCCTTCTTGTTGCAGAGAATTAATTTAGTTTTTACTTCCCCATTTCCCTGTTTAGATGAATAGTCCTGGTCTAATGGCCCAGTAAGCACTTCATCCAGAGTATTCCCCAGCTTATACTTCCCATAACACTTGAAGAAGTGCTATACTTCATCAAATGAGATTATAACCCACCCTCACGTGCTTGTATGAACTGCCAAAGCACACGCACAAGCAAGAACTTTATTAAATATTTTTTCCCTTCTATTTTTATGCTAAGAAACATCTAAATGTAATTTTGGGGTGTTCAGAGGTCCATTGCTGCCTGACATTCACCAGAGGTTGGGATGTTGGGGCAAAACTTGCACCCACTGAGCTCAAGAGACGTTTTTGTGTTGATCTCAGCAGAGCAGGGCTGGGTCTTTATTTCCTCAACAAGGCTGGAAAATGTTCATTCTGCCTCTTTCCCCTGCACACACATATTTTCTTTTCTTTACAGAAGGAGTCATTTGTCTTTATCTCACCATTCACCTCTCTCTCTGATTGCAGTTAATGGAATTGTCACCTTTATGGACTCATGCTCCATTTCTCAACCTGTCTGGACTTTGGCCTCCAAAGGTTACCACAGCTAGTGAAGTAATATGATTGAGACTTTTTCGACAGATTTATGCAAGATTTCTTCTCCAGCAAGTGTCACATCTAGTCTAGTTCTGCAAAAGAGAATATTTCAAAGATGCCAACTGTCATCTAAACCCACTAAATTGTTCTGTGGGGTTGAGAGGACTGAGGGCCATCTCGGGCAATGCTGATTTACACTACCTGGAGCTGTTTCCCCGCTGCTTGAAATACAGGCTCTGGTTAATCACTAAAAAAAAGAACATCCCTGTCTCCCAGAAAGCACATTTAAAATGGAATTTTCATTAGTTACTCTGTAATGAAAAGGCAAAAGGGTGTATTTTAAGTGAATCTGTCCAGAATCTTGGAAGAAGGGGGGGTGTTATTTGATAGAAAACTACAGCAGCCACACACTAAACAGGAAAAATTGGTCTTGAGTTCATTTAAGACACACACATCCACAGAAGATTTTCAAGTTTATGGAAATATTTTGGAATTATAGAGGATTCACTGCACATGTTTCTGCTCCTCCTGCATTTGATACAAAGCACAAATTAATCATCATTATTCTGCACTAATATAACACCTCTTAACCTTCAGCTTTCAGAATATTTCAAAGGAGCAATGAATTAAGCCTCATGTGGGCTTGGGAATATGTGATAATCTAAACTTGGATTCTTTAATAAAAAGCATTTTCAGGACTTTGATTTTGGAAGTTGTAAACTTATAATTGTTCTTGAAAATATCTTCCTTTGTCACTCGCTTGGAAAGAAATCATGTGAGTACTAGAGAAGTGTGATGAAATGGAAAAATGTATTAAGTTAATCAATTTGCCTGTACTTATTTTTGTTATTTATTGGAACAAAAAGACCTGGGTAAATTGAGGTGCTAATGTGATATAGGTTTAAAAAAGGCAAATTTGATGCCTGTCTGTAACTAAAAGAGTGCAGGGGGAATTATTATTGCCACTGTACAAGTCTCTTGCAAGCCATCATTTAAACATTACACAGTATGTCAGACTCTGATCACTCACGCTCAGAAAAGATGAATTCTGACTGACAGAAGTGAAGGAAAAACTATTAGATGATCCACAGCTTGCTGTTATGAGAGAAAATAAATGATTAATATTTAAGTTGGCAAAACAAATAAGGGACTTCAGTGGTGTCTACAAATACATTGTGGGAGGAGAACAAGTATTATACTAAAAGAAACTGTCAGTGTATGACTATAGAGAGGGCAGAAATAAATTTGTTTTTAATGAACAGAGGAATGGGATTCTGGAACAGAATCAGGTCCATTTCTCTGGGCTTCATTTTATTGCTTTTCAGTTGAACAAAACATTTGGGTATCTCCCCAGTCACGGTGCCTTGTTTTAGGCCACTGAGCTAATGTGAAACAGCTCATTTGTGTCTCTGAACTTTACACTTTCCCTGCATGGAGCGCTTCCCTGGCCAGAGTGGTGGCCCTGCTCTGGGATTTGTCCCCACGGGCCAGGTCTGACTCAGATTGGGATGTGCACGTCTCAGAAAACAGAAATTTAAATCTCACTACACCGCAGACCTCCTGGGGAGCAAAGCAGAGCATGAGGGCACACATTCACACCATGCTGTAAAATGACTTGGAATTACAGTCAGGAGGGGGTATTTTATTTTTTAACCTATCTATTCAAAGCAAAACATTTGGACTAATGAAGAAACCCCCAAACACTGCAGTTTGGGTCTAATGTCCTTTCTAAGCCAGCCCAGACACAAGCTATTCCCAACAGAAAAATCAATTTTCACCCAGATTTCAGTTTGGTATAAGCAGTGTTTTCCACCAGAAAATCATCCCAACGGAAAATTCCTAACTGGTTCTAGTACAAAGTGACTAGCAAAGCTCTCAAAATGATTCAGTGGCAAGGCTGGAATGAGAACCCACAGCTCCTGACCACGAACCCTGTGCTCTAACCACGAGACAAACACTCATCTTTCCCTGAGCAAGGTTGTTCCTGCAGCATTTCTGCTCGGGCCGAAGTGGGAATACTCTGGAAATGTTGCAAGACAACTTTTTTTTGCTGCATGATTTCCTGTTGTAGAATATTTGGGGGGTAACGGGAAAAATCCCTGGTGGCTCCCTGGGGCCAGAAGTGTTTGGACATGATGGGAATGTGAGGGCTGCCATCTGCTCCTCCCTGCGTGGGTTGAGGAGGGTCACGCAGGGGTGTGGTGGGATCTGTCCCAAACCATGGAGTGCTCAGCCACGGCTGGACTCGATGATCCGAGAGGTCTTTTCCAACCTCATTGATTCTGTGATTTCTCTGTTTTTCAGGGATGCATTTGAGGGCATCCTCTATCCGTTTTAAGTAAACCTTAACACAGGGTTTTCTTGCTCACATCAGCAACTCTCCAGCTTTTCAGGTAAAACTCTCAGAGTGTCCCCATGCAGAAAACCAATCTCATGGCTTGCAGCCGTTTTACTTTTAAGAAGCATTTACATTACATTTAAGGAGGCTCAGAGTGAGATGTCCTGAGCCCTGACATTCCCTCCTGTTTATTTATTCTTCTATATGTTTCTATATAGTTATTTGCCTGTTTTTATATATTTATTTATTCTCCTATACTGTACAGGTTCTTCTCAGTGGCTTCTCCACGCGGCTTCTTGCACCGCTTCTACGACCCCCGATATTTCGCAGCCGTGTACGCGGCAGCGGGGCTGGAAAATCAGATTTACCATCCGTTTACAAACCGCGCCAAGCCCCCGCCTTGTTCCCGTTCCAGACCCGGGCGCAGGGCGATTCCCGGCCCGAGCCGCCGCTGCCCTCAGCGCCCGGCGGCGCCGCCGCTTCCCCCGCCCGCCGCTTCCCGGCGCAGGCGCGGCCGGCCCGGCCCGGGCAGCCCGGCGGCTTTCCCGGCAGCGGCGGGTTCAGGGGACGTCCCCGCCGGGGTGTGCAGGCCCGGGCAGTGCCGGGGGCACAAGTAAGTGATGGCTGCAGAGTAAGTGACGGCGCTGGCCGGGCCGCGGCGGCCCCGCGCCCTCAGCGCGGCCGCCGTGAGGGGAGCGCAGCGCGCGCCGCCTCAGCGCGGCTCCCGCCCCTCTCCTTGCCCCCGTCCCTGCCCCCGATCCTGCCCCTTCTCCGCCGTGACGCCCGGAGGGTTCCGTCCCCCTCCGGTAGGGCTCGGATCCTGCTGCTCTGAAGGGAGCTCTGGCGTTCGTGTTGTTGTTTAATCACCAGCGCCGCCTCTTTCCCCAGGGAGCCCCTGGCCGCAGCCGCGGGCCCCGTGCGGCGCGCCCCGGCCGTGCGTGGGCTGAGCGCTCACATCGCCCCAGATCAGCTCAGAGCCTGCTTTTCGTGCAGCCCGGGGGATTTACGGCCTGCTGGCTGTCCCGAGTTCTCTCCTCCTGACGTTTCTGTACAGCACGGCCATATGTGACTCCCACTGTAATTCAGCGGGAGCGGGGCTGCCCCTCACAGCCCCCGCTGGGGTGCCCAGTGCCAGGGGAGGCGTTTGGTGCTGTCCAGGGTGGGCACACGGATCCTCCCAGTACCTCCTGTGCTGTTGGATCACCTTTATCCCAGCTGCCTTCCCATGTGCTTCAAATACAGCTTCCTGGTGAGGGAAAATGAGAGGCACACGCTAATTTCTTCATGATGCCGAGTGACAGGACTTGAGGGAATGGCCTGAACCTGTCAGGAGATGTTGAGGTTGGATAGTAGAAAAATATTTTCCCGTGGAGGGTGGTCGGGTGCTGGAACAGGCTCCCCTGGAAGGGTCACAGAACCAAACCTTCCAGAGCTCAAGGGAACATTTGGACAATGCTCTTGGGCACATGGTGTGATTCTTGGGGTTCTGTGCAGGTCCAGGACTTGGGCTCGATGATCCTTGAGTGTCCTTTCCCAGCTCAGCTTTTTCTGTGGTTCTGTGAAAGGGCAGCGCTCAGGTGATCTGACCTGGGCAAGTAGGACATGCACATCACTCACACACTTGCCTAATCTTCCATATCCCTAGGAGATTTCCATAAATGCAGTCTCCAGTCTCGTCTCTCTGGCCCTGGTGTCCCGCTGCCACCACTGCCTCCCTTGTCCTCATGCAGCTCCCCTTTCTGGCACCTTCACAGCCTTGTCTCCTTGTCATGCCCCTGTGATCCCAAGCAGCTCCTGGGCTGGCACAGAGCACACCCCAGGAACCTGCTGGAATTTACTCGTGCTTGGCTCGGGGCTGCCAGCACGGCCGTGTTCCTCACTGCTGCCAGGCTCTGCCCCGGTGAGGAACTGGTAACTTGGCAGATTCCTTCCCTGCTGAGGTGCCTGGGATTTGTTAGGAAGTTTAATAAACTTAGCACCAGTGCTCTTCTCTGGAGAGCACTTACGAAACAAATTCCAGGGAAGTAGAGGAAAGGGCTCGGTCATCTCGGAGGTTTTTAAAAAGGAATAAGCAGACACATTGTTGGGAAGGTGGTCTTGTATTTCATTCTCGTATATTTCATGCCCTTGTATTTCACTCTCATGTATTTCATTCTCGTGTATTTCATTCTTGTGTATTTCCTTCTCATGCATTTCATTCTATTTTCTTATCCTGGAAGATCATTTGCTTAAATAGTTGGGGTTAACTTTTTTTTAAGTGTACTTAGATATAATACAAAACCAAGGAAATTTTAAAGGCTCTGTAATGTTAATGGCCCCTTCCCTTCAGGAATGTGTATGAGTATATGGAAAAAAAAAAAAAGAGACACTTCTTTTTCCTGGGAAGAGTGTCTGGGATAGGAGGATGAATGCAGAGAGAATTGGTTGCTTGTAGGGACAGCTGTTCCCAGCTATAAGAATCATGGCAGAAATAAATTTATAGTGTCAGTAGAGACTAAATAAACTAGTTCTATGCTAGGAAGTTTTTATGTGTATTCTTAGCCACTTCTGTTACTCCATTCTGTGTTTCTCAGTTAAATTATCATTTTAAAACGTTGGTTCTTTTGAATAAATAAATAACTGGTTTTGTGCAGAATTAGTGTTTCTTTTAACCTAAGCTAATATGCAACCCCACTTCCCCTTAAGTAGCTGTGACAGGAACTTTGGGGAGAGTGTTTTTGAAATTGCAGCCCAAATAAATGTTTAATTTTAAACTGACAGATTACTTGGGGCTGTCATTCTTCTCAGGCTTTTACTATGCAAGAGTGAACAAATCCTATAAAATAAACCGTGGATTGGGCTTATGGACACATGTTTGCTTCTGGGCCGAGCATCTTGAAGTGGTTTGCAGCATGTCTTTAAAAATTTATTTCACTGTTGCATCTACTGCTGGCCTAAGTGCTCCAGTATCTGCCAGGAGTAATTATAGGCAGTTGGTTCAGATGTTGCTTAAATGTGTAAGCCTTGATGGGAAATGCAGTGGATTTCAGCCAGAATGCTAATTTTGATGTTTTATCATTTCATAAAACTGTGAACTCAGAACAAATTATTTTTATACTGATCTGCTGATATGTAATCACAGGGTTAGTGCCAGATTCAACAGTGATGTAGCACCGGAATCTAAAGATGGGATTAAAGTTAGAGTATCAGCACTAGCCTAGGTTGGCTAATTTGTATCCACAGTGGCACAATGGCTGTATTTACCCACGGAACCTGCACAGAAACTCCTGGTGCCAAGGATGGTTTGCTGCAGAAATGCAGTTTAAAACTGTTGTGTGAATTGTAATTGTGCCTTTTGTATTGCATTCTCCTCCAAATTATGTTTTATGACTTAAACAGATATTTTGCAAATTCACATTATTGTGCTAGGCTGTGTTTATAGTATAGTGCTTTTTTTGTGGTGTGTGTTTTGTTGGTTTTTTATTTGTTTCTCCACTTTCATCATAGCATAGAGTGAAAAAAAAAAAGTCACAGTACATGAATCAATTTTACAGGCAAAGAGCAGAGATTATTCTCTCTGTCCATCATGAGTAGGTTAAAGTGATAGAGACACAGGGATATGAAAGATCTTCCTTAGCATTAGATTGATAAGCTGTGGATCCAAACACTTGGGTCCATCAGTCATTTTGGAGCCTGTTACCTCTTTTCAACTAGTCATGAAGCTGCTACAGCCAGAATTTATGTAATAATTAGATGGCATTTTTTCCCCCCTCAGTCAATGTAAACAAGATAGTGTCTTCTTTCAGGGCTCCAGGCATTCTGCAGAGTCATTTGGGACACGTCTGTCTGCCAGGTCATTAGCACAGCCTTTGGGGATGTGTGCAGCTGCAGCGTCAGAGCAGGGAATGGCTCTCAGGAGCGTGGTGTGCATGGCTTGTATCCACTGCTGTTGCCAGGCTGGGGAAAAGAAAGGGTGCTGCTAGACACCCCCCTTATTCCTTAGCTTTTCCTGCCTGGGAATTGTGTCCTGGCATTTACTGATCAACATTTCCTCTGCTGGACAAACTGGAGGTTATGGCAAGTGTTCAAAGTCCTGCCATCGTGTGAGTTGCACCTGTGATGTTCGTGAGTGTCAGGGGTTTAGTCCTGAACTCCTGATAGTGGCTGGGAGGTTGCCACCGATGGATGTAGGATCAGAGCCTGCTTTTGAAGTGATGGCCCACTCCCAGCAGGGCCCAGAGTGCTCTGGAGAGAATTGGAGCTGTTGTTTTTCCCCAAAGGCTGTGTCTTCTCACCTCACGTTGTGTGTTCTCACAGCCCTCTTCTCAGCCTTCCTTTTTCCTGAGAGCTCCTCTCTGCAGGTGCTTCCTGCTGTTCCCGGGGTTAGGTGGGCTCTGGAGCAGGGGCGGCTGCACTTGTTTCCTTTGTGTGCCAGGGTTACAGGCCAGGGAGCAGCGGGGCAGCCGGGTGTGCTCGGCATGGGCCTCGTGCTGCTGCTGCCCTGCAGAGCCTGTCAGGGCATGCAGCAGCCTCAGCGGGGCCAGGGAAAACCAGGGGGAGCAGTAGCCCTGAGTCTTCCCCAAGCATGTAGTTGGAAGAGTTCCTGGATCCCTCTGCTGTGAGCTCAGTGTTTTGGGACCTGCCTGAAGCTGGAAATCCCTGGCCAGTTCTGTGCTCCTGAGCAGCACCTCTGAGCTGACACCAACTCCTGGTTTTCCTACTGCAGCATCTCTGAGCAGTATCTCCACCTGCCCACAGTGGCCTTGGCATTATTTCTTGCTGTTTATTAGTACTGACTGCTGCAGTGTGTTATGGTACTTGTGTTACTGCCACATCCATGAGCACTCAGAGCAGGAAAATGCTTTTTGTCTTTCCTGACCATATAGAGATTGTGAGTTCAGCTCAATACCCATGATGTGTGGATAGCTGCAGTGAGGCCTTTGGGGGTGATTCAGAATGCAATGGAATCATGACTGCATGGAGAAAGTAAATACACAGCAATTGCTTAATGTCTCCTCTAGCTCAGGAACTCAGACACATCAAACAAAACTAGCAGGTGGCATGCTCAGAACAAACCAAAGGGCTTTTTCCTGCATTGTTTACACAGAACTTTATAACTCGTTACCACAGTAGTTTGCAGTTAGAAAAGTTTCCCTGGATTCAGAAAAAGCACAAACAAATTTAGAGAGGAAAAAGCCTTCAAGGTCTGCTAATCCTAAAGATAAAATTTCTGGCTCAGGAAGTGCCTTTACTATAGATAGCAGGAGGAAAGGTGTCCTGGGGAAGTACTGCTGGATGAAAAGGGCAGGCATATGCTTTTCTTACGGCTTCTGCTGTTTGTGGAGGATCCTGGGCTAATTGGACCTTTCATCTGACCCAGCACAGCCATGCTCTTCTCTTTAATCAGGGGCCAGAATGCTATTGCTCCTATTTGATCATCAGTACCACAGGCTGTGTCTGCTTGTGTGAGCTGAAGACAGGAACTGGAAGGAGAGCAAATAATTCTTCTGTTTAGTACAAACTCTTCTCAAGCAGAATATAGAGAAAACCAGCTCTGCTGTTGGTATTTACTGACACTGGTCATGCTGACATCCTTCTGCTGTTCCTGACTGAGATAACTATGTAGGCAGTCAAAGCTTAAAAAAAAATAATTTTTGGATCTAATTTCTTAGAATAATTTAGTAATTTTCATTTCTCCCCTTCCTGGTGACACCAGGATAAACCCGAATGTGCCCTTTTTTAAATCAGAGCAGGTGGAAGTAGTTTGGCCTGAAAGTATTTAAAATCCAAAAGATAGAATTAGAGGGCAGAGGGCAGCAATGAAGTAATGACTTTGTCTTGGACACTGAAAGCAAGGGGAAGAAAAAAGATCTGGAGAGACATTACAGCAAATTAGTACATAGTGAATTATTTATAGAGAGAAAAGGAGATACTAGAAAATAGTAGAATATTATCAGTCTTGCCTATGCTGAGATTTATTGACATTGCATTACAA
Organism: Agelaius tricolor; assembly: GCF_023055355.1. Taxonomy (NCBI): domain Eukaryota; kingdom Metazoa; phylum Chordata; class Aves; order Passeriformes; family Icteridae; genus Agelaius; species Agelaius tricolor. Next base: position 27,660,003 of record NW_027269271.1, read on the forward strand.
TGTTAGGGGGACTGTTAGGAAGGTTTTGATGAACAATCTAAATATTATAGGACTGGAATAAGGGTTTTATCCTACTACTGAAATCTTTCATTATTTTAAGCTGTTTTTCCGTGTAAGATGTAAGAAAACTTCACAGAATGTACCAGAGAACTGATGAAAGAATCTAGAAGTGTTTGGTTTTCAATTAAGAAGTGTATTTTCCCCAGCTCCATTTTTATTTGTTCCAGTTTTGTTACTGTTAGCACAGTCCTCACATTCCTAAGACAGAGATCCTGCATGTACGTGTTTCTGTTTGGGGAAGGGAAAAGGGGAGGTGAGGTGTGCTTTTGTTCCTTGTGTTTGTTTTGTTTGCTGTGGGGTAGCTGACAAATAAATGCTTGTTGATAGTTATAGCACACTCCCTTGGGCATTTAAGGATATTTTCTATATTAGTACTGCCCTTCACCACAGTGTTAGAATTCCCCATCTGCTCCTGCTCTCCCACACAGACATGTGCCTTCTTTCCACATCCAAACAGGAATTACAGAAGCTGGAGGAGCAAAGGGAGTTCACTGACTTCAAGCAGATCCTGCCACTCTACCACCACCACTTGTATTGGTTACTTACCTCTAGCAAGCCAACAAAGTGCTGAATTTCCAGTATAATGTCAAAAGGGCTTGTTTTGGTTAATGTCCTTTCTACAGTTGAAAAGCAGCTTTTCTTTAGCATATTTAGATCTTTTCACACGAGGCTTATGAAGCCTAATTTGAGCCTGTTAATCTTTTTCTTGGTAACCCATAGAAAAGCACAGCTGCACTACTAAAAACACTCTGTTTATCCACAATCACCGGGTCTGGGCAGCCCGCAGCGTTCCAGAGATCAAAGTTTAAAACAGACATGCCAGTCCTTCCTAACTCTTTGTGTTTAAGCACACAGCACCACGAAGTCTAAATTGCTGCTGTTGAAAGCTTGTGCTGAGCTTGGCCCTATGCTGAGGTGAGTGCAGCCCCTCCTGCACCCTGGCTTTAACAGAAAGGTACGTCCTGGCAGCTCGATAACTGTGAGGTAAAGTGGGACAGACAAGTCTAACAGTGCTCATGAAAAACTCATCTGGTTACTTACTCATTCCTTTTAAATTAAAGTAAATAATGTTAAGGATTTTTTTTTATTTAATATTTTTGCAACTTAGTTTCACCCCTCCTTTTTCTTTCTTCATTGCTTATGTGGGAAAACTAACACATTTGTACAAGGATAAACTGGGAAGTCTGTGGTTTCCAGCATGCACATTTTGAATAATATTTATACAGACTATTATTTAATGGGCCATATAAATATTTATAATATGCTGTAGCCTTTTGATCATAAATGCTTGTTTGAAAAGCCATTCTGTCCCTGCTGTGATTTGCAGAGAAAGAGGCCATTGCTGGTTTGGAGGGAATTTTGGCTTCTTATCCTGACTTAGCAGTTACAGTCATGGATTAACACGGTCAAGCTGGACATGTCTTCTAAGTTTACTTTTTTCCTCTGCCCCTCTCCTTCTGTTTTCAAATTCAAATAATAAGTTTAAATTATGAGGCTTGACTTTTGCAGTGGACAGACAAGGCTGTATTGAAGGAGGCCTTTTTTCTTGGCTGCAAGGAGCCAGGCTTCCTGGGTTTAGATACTTCAGGGATTTAGAAGGTTCTATCTCCACTGCCTTCCATCCCTTGGGAGTCCATGAACATGCATCATCCATGCATAAAATATTTTGGTGTCATGTTAGGAATATTGTGCTTGATTGACTGACCTGTCTGACTGGACTTGAAGGACATTTTATTTCAGTCATTTTTCTGGTTCAGTTTTCCTCATGATTTTATTGCCTGCAGAAGTAAAGAATCCAGCAGATTAAAAAATCCAAACCAATGTTTTATTTGCACAACAATTTTATTTTCACATGGCAATGAATGTTGGTGTTCAAATTCCAAAGCAAGGGAATTTGTGCAGGGACCTTCTGTTACCCCTGAAATCCATTAAAGAGTTCCTTCAGCTTTGATTTGGAGCTTCCTTTTGTACCAAAGAAATCTTCTGGAAACAAAACAGAATGACAACATTCCTTTTTAAAATTCTTATCACTGTACTTTGGCTAAATATTTTCCACCAACTTCTCTGCTGAGTTCTTAGGTTCTCAAGAAATACCCTTGGGCAGAGTCCATAATTGCTGACATTTATGACCTAGAGATGACAGTGCTTTTTGTGGATGGGGTTGATAAGTAGGTGGCATACCAAGTGTTTGGTATTCCAAAAAAACCCTTGGCATCAAATTATGTTTTTGCAAGCAGATCAGATCCTGTTGCAGAGACACTTTACTTTGAAAAGCCTCTGTAACTTAGTGCTTGCTGTTCTTGAAAAAGGATTCATATTTACTTTTAGCCTTTTTTTAATGAGATATTGAGTGAATCTTGCTGCTTTGTGAATCTAGGTGAGCTTTATTTAGAAAGAGACCAGTTAAAGTAAGTTTGGGGTTCTTGGTTTTGTACTGTCACTTTTTCCTGTTCCCACTGATTGACAGCAATAAACTGGTGGATGTGCAAAGGCTGATATGAACTGCTCAAGCACATAAACAAACTCTGCTTCCTGCCCAGTCACTCACACAGGCACATCCTGGTTGCTTAGTAAGGAAAAAAAAGGAAAGTAAACATTACATGGGCAGATTGGGTTCCAGGTTTCAAATGTTTGTGGGAAGAATCCAATGCAAAGCCATAATTTCAAGTGCTGAGTAGGAGGTACTGTGAGCTTAATTCTCTAACATCTGCTAAGCTTGTTCTCTAAGTAGCAAAAACACATTAATGAGCTAAAATCAAGGCTGCCATACAAGGAAGAGAAATTTGGAGTAATATTGTGTGTGTGAGCAGGAGGCAGGATATAAAATACTCCTTTTGCTATTTGTATTTAGTGAAGAGCAAGTAAGAAGGATTTGCCTATGTTTAAAAAAAAGAATATGTTTTGCAGCTTGTGGTTTATTCTCAACTTTTTATGAGTCAGCAGCTAAAGGCAGAGCCGAAATAGGGGAAAAATAGGGAAATTTGTGAGATAGTGTCAGGAACAGTGTTATGCAATGCCTTTGTAGTAAAATTTCTCACAAGGAACTTGCAGCACCTGCAGCCAGCCTTTAGAGCTTTGGGGAGGTGAAGTACAAAATTAAGAAGTAAATACCATGTTGAAAAGAATGTCTTAAAACTGCTTTTCCAGCTGAGGGCTAAGGGGGAGAAGCTGAGTGCTGTCACCCCCCAGGTGACAGATGCATATTAATCACCCCTAGCAGCAGAGTTGTCTTCTCTGGCAGAGGGATTGGCTTTTGTTCCTCTGACCAGGTCACAGAGCCAGGGCCAAGAAAATAAAGCAGGCCTTCTTGCCAATATTCCTAGGTGTTAGACTCATGGCACACCATTATTTTTAGCTGATTGCTCATCACTTGGACACATGACCTTGCTTAAGGAGATTAGTGTGAGTTGCACCTAATCTGCTGGGCAGAACCAGCATGCTGGGAGGCAGCAGCCAGGATTTCCAGCAGGACCACAATATGCTCTATAGCTTGGAGGTTTTTCTACTTTCTGACATTATTACAAGCTGGTGATCTGTCAGCTACTCCGGTGACCCTGCAGGGTGTGAGCAGAATGTGGTGTGGTGACAGCTTTGGTCTGTACCAGGGACAGAACTCCCTTGTACTGGCCAAGCAAAGAACAAAACCATGGGCCCTGGACCCAGCAGTGGGGTCTGGCCATGAAGTGCCAGATTGAAAAGGGAAGAATGATTGTGTGATAGCAGACCTCCACTGACTGACCACATTTCCATGAGCTGTTGAAAGGGTGGGAGGAAGGGAAGCCTCAGTTGATTTCTTCAGCTGAGGTGTTATGCCATTTTAAGTGCAAATGAAACTTTGTCCTAATTAATTATTATCCAAAGTTGGAATTTTCTGAGACTGAGGGCTCCTTGTTTTCTTCTCTATTTCACCGGCTGCCTCTAACCCTCAATGACTGTAGATTTGTGATACCTATCAGCAGCAGTGGTTACAAGACAGCCATGGATGTGAAAGACACCTACATTATGCCAGTAGATCTTGACCTGTACTCAATGTTATTATTAAAAAAAAAGAAAAAATATTAATTTGGAATGTGATTAATCATATTCTATTAATCAGAACTTTGTAAATCTTTCCCCTTTGCTTATATTCCTCCCTCTAACCACCCCATCTGCCATATCCAGATATTATTAGGTCACTTCTTTAGGAGAAGTGGGCTGTTTTTAAGTAGAGCCATTTTGATGCTCTGTAAATACCACATGTTTTAAATGCCAATTTATCCATTTATTTTCTGAATATCAGAAGCTGTGTGACAGCTGAGTTTCATGGGTTTCAGAGATGTAAAAGGTTCATACAAGCACTAAACAGGGTACTTGTCTGACGTTTCAAATATTTCTATCAGCTCTTACTTAGCATTCTCACAGCTTGATTAAAATGTAAATGTTAACTATTAATTAAGAACAAACCGTGAGAAATTAAGAACAGTGAATTTGTCACTGTATTAAATGTCAAATAGTTAAACTTAATGTAGTGAAATAAGCAACTCATTGTGAATAATTAAATCAATTAAGTTAACCTCACTTTGTACTTGTAGGATGTCAGAGTAGGCAGAGTTTTCACACCATGCTCTCATGGCTCAACACATTTTCAGAAAATTATTTTCTGAGTCTTAAAAGTGGTGTGAATTGATGGTGGAGAACTCTTGGAAACTTAACTTTAGTTATTCATTTTTTTTTCCTCTGGGTAACATGTAACCAGTTGTCATGTAGTTACTTTATAATTATCTGCATCACACCACAGGTGGGATGTTCGGCTTGATGGGAGGCAGCAGCTCTTGGCACTTTTTCCATCAGTCATTTTATCTGCTTTTAACCCCTTTTTTCCTTTTCCTTCAACAGGTTTTATTAAAAATGCCCAGTGAGAAGCAGACTGCAGTGAAATACTACGTTGGAGTTGACGTGGGCTCAGCCAGCGTTCGTGCGGCGCTGGTGGATGGCTTTGGGATGGTGGTGGCACATGCAGAGCAACCCATCCAGGTTTGGGAGCCCCAGCCAGACCACTATGAGCAATCCTCTGCAGACATCTGGGCTGCCTGCTGCTCTGTCACAAAGGTGGGCAAGGGCAAAATGAAGGATTTGTGTTGCAGGTGGCTCTGGAAATTTTGAATGTTCATGGTCCTGCAGTCCCCGTGCCTGTCACTTCCACTCATGTCTGTTCATGCTGTGTGACTTGTGTCCACCCTTTGCATTGAAAGCACCTTGAGGCTTATGCAGCCTCACAAATGTCTTTTTTACTGGTGAGGAGTTGAAGGCCAGAGTGAAAAAAGCCTCATGCTACAGCTGCAAATAGGATGAAAGACCTTTCTTTGTGCTGTTACTGCAGAGGGAGGATTTAGCCACTGCCTCCAGGTCTCACATCTGTGAGCTTTGTTTAGCTGGTGTGTGCTCTACCCACGAGACAGTTCTTGGAGGAGTCAAGGTTGCTCAGAACCTGGCAGTGCATATATCTAGAGATGTGCATTGGGCTGCTCTGGAATCATAAAGGAGAATTTATTGTAGAGAGATTGTAATCTGGTTTGTGGATGGCCCCTAAAGTAACACTTGTTATCTCCATTATAAGAGGATCCAGTATTATAAGACCAAAATAAATAATCAATGTCAGTGGATAGTATCAGGCATAAAACCAGATTGAAACAGACTTTACAATAGGGGAAAATTTGTACCCTCTGATCCAGGGCTCTGCCTGTACATGCTGGAGATAAAGGTAAATTAGAGACCTTGCTTGCAGTGCACACAGAGGCCAATTTCATCCTCCTCACTACAGCCCCTGCCTGCTGCATGTTCTAAGGTTGGCTTTTTAAATATTCATGATAAGCTTGGTAATTTGCAGATGGACTGTTCACCCATTGTCTTGTTATTGATCAGCCTTTTCAAACATTAATGAGCTTGGCTCTGCAGAAATGCCCTGAGATGGAGAAGGGGAGGTGAGTGGATAGAAGGAAAAGAAGGGAGTGACAGGAATGATAGGGAAGAACAGCTTGACATTAAAGCAGAGCAAGTCTTCCTCTGCTTATTTGATTTTTCTCTGTCTGAGTGGCTTTGTTCTTGCTCTTGACCTCTTTAAATGCAATCTCTTATATTTAAGCAACAAAATGGTCTCAGAAACTGCAGTTTTACAGAGCCAATAAGAGACTGGCACTGTGCAAGTCTACTGAAAGTCTTTCCTTATAGTACTAATTAAAATAATGATATTTTTATTGTTGCTGAGAAGTGGCAATTTATTACCATACTACATTTTAGGTGTCTTGCAACCTCATTTGGCACTTAATCCTTGTGGGTGTTGTGTTTTTTTTTTTTTCCAGGGCTGCTGGAAGCCATGAAGTTCAGGCATTTTGGGGCAATGGTTTGGTTTTTTCTTTTTTTTGAAAACCTTCCAAAAAGTGTGCTATTCACACTCTTGGTAGCTGAGTAAAGGTGTGCATTGCAGGGGTATTATCATGGCTACAGGTTTTGACCAACTTTAGTTTTGGGACCCTTCAGTATTGCAAGACAAACACAATATTACCAAAGCAATTCTGGAAGATTGTTCCTTCCACAGGCAGGAAGTCAGTGAAGTAACTGATGAAAACACTTGGTCCTAGTCCTGGTCTATGTTTCACACCCAGCTCAGCTCCGAGCTTTAGAAAAGAGAGAAAATTAACATTGCAGCTTTTCTGCTATGTTTATTTATTTACTGATATTTTTGTGCTCCCTGCTTTTGTCCAGAACTATGGATAAAGGCCTCTGAATTAGGATTTGAGACACAAAGAATTTCTGGTAATTTGATGTAATTTGATTGGAAGTTTTAAAGAACACTGAATTTAGGAAATTTCAGCGTTTGAGCTAACTTGTAACTCATTTTGTGTACTCCCTAGTTCACATGGCACTTGCACATGCATGGATATATTTGTGTTTCTGTGTGTTCTGTGTATTTTCAGGAAGTTGTCCGTGGAGTGGATGCCAGCCAGATCCGAGGGCTTGGGTTTGATGCTACCTGTTCCCTTGTTGTGGTGGATAAACAGTTCCAGCCTTTGGCAGTCAACTCTGAAGGTGGGGCTGCACACAAAACGTGGTGTTACTGTGTGAGTTTTACCACTGGTGGGAGGGAACTTCCCATGTCCTCCAAATGCCAAGTGGTGGGGCTGACTCTTGGAGATGCAGATGACACCAACTCTTTTTTATAAGAGGATTTTCCCCCCTGGTTTTTCTGTTTTAATTTTACTGCAAAATTAAATCTGAGATGAGAGTTACTTGCTGTTTGGTTAAATATTTGGCATCCTAAGATCACATTCATTCCTTTTGGCTCTGAGAAATTGCTTCTTAGGAAAATCTACACTCATTTTTCTTTTCGGCATGTTTTCTTCTCCTTCAGACTGTACTGATCATGGTTTTTATAGTGTGTATAAATGCCCATCCACACTGGCTAAAGGAATGTTAAAAATGTTAGTGTTAGTGTGGTCTAGCTGCTTGCTCTGCCATGGAGCTGCAGGCAAGAAGTTCAGTTTGTGTATTTTATTACATTGGTGTTCTGTCTTCATCTAGGACAGCACTAAACTTCAGAAACAGTCTGTGACCTTTTTCTAAAAATCTGGGGGGTCTTACTAGTTTTTGGGTAGATGATTCAGAAGACTCCCAAGAAGTCTGTGCTGCATTTCTTTTACCCAGTGAATCCCACGGAAAATTAGGTGTGTGCTATATCAGTAGTTACTGAGACATAATCATAATTCTGTATATGTTCCCTTTCTGTTCTCAGATGTGTTTGTCATCTGCTTCTATCCTTCTCAAAACCCAGCTTTGCCCCCAAAATGTCCTTTTCTAAATTTAGATCAGATTATTTATTTTTCAGTTTGAGAGTCTCTTACAATCTATTCAATGCCTAATGATGTCTGAGGCTATTTTGGGTCTAATGAGTCAAATTCATTCTCATTTTCTGTGCTCTGATATTCCCAAGAACTTTGAGTTTACACAGTGGTGGTGCTAAACAACAAGACAAGAATTCTCTCAATACTGTAATGCTGTGAAGAGCCTTGCAGTGGTGGTGTTTCAGGCAGTTTCACAGTTCTGAGCTGTATTTCAATCCATTTTAGAAATATTGATGTGCCTCACACTTCTGCCTTGTGGTGCACTATGTTTTGAAGATGATGCTTGAGTGGCTGTGCTGTGGAGTGTGCAGTGTACTTAGCCAGAGAGGAATCTGCATTGTCACCTGGATTACTGTTCCCTCTCTCTGGCAGGTCCTCTGGAGGTTAATTTGGATAAAATGTTCTTTGCTTCTTGTTCTCATTTGTGTGTGCTGCAGACTTGCCAAATGCTTTTTCCTTGCACATCCAAAATAAAAGCATTTCAGCAAATTATCCCCTTTGAAACAGTATTTTGGAAAGGAATTAGGGTGGTTCTTCTCATAACCATAGAAGAGGAGAGAGAATTCCTGTAGCTGATTGAATTAATTTCAGTTTACAACATAATTGTTCAGATTTTGTCACATTTTTGGTTTTTGGTCACCAGAATGTTCCTTTATATTTTTAACTAAATATGTGAACTTTGTCAGGAAGTTTGGGTTCTTTGAATGAAATACAAGAGAACATGGTGTTTCACAGTTCTTGGATGCTCACAAGCCTTGATTGGTTTCAGTCAGCATTCTCAGTGCTCAACATGTGCTGAAGTTGGGTCAGAGGGCTAAAATTTTATATTTAGATATCCACTGTGAATTATTAACACAAGTAGAATTTGAGTTTTCAGTGTAGAAGTGAAAGTGTGAAGCAGTTTAGAGCCGAGTCACTCACAGTGCTGAGCTGGGGTTTAAACTGAGCTAAGAGAACTCTTTTCCTGTTTCTCCCCAAGGACAGAGCCATAGGAATGTGATCATGTGGATGGACCATCGTGCAGCCAGCCAAGTCAAGCGCATCAATGCCACCCAGCACAGGGTTCTGAGCTACGTAGGGGGAGCCATGTCTGTGGAAATGCAGCCTCCTAAATTGCTCTGGATAAAGGAAGTGAGTACATTTAACACTCTGGTGCAGTTTTACTACTGATTAGTGCCCTTGTTAATTCCCAAGAATGAGATTCTAAAACAAAAGCCTTCAGTCCTAGTGGTGAATGCCAAGGTGTGTGCAGAGTAAGGTCAGGTAAAGTTGTGATTTAAACCTTTTAAGGTTCGTTCTTCCTCTCAGTTTTGTAGAAATATGTTTGATTTTATTGAAGTGGAGTGTTCCCTGAGAGAAACATTCCATATGTTTCCACATTCCTTATCTAAGATTAGATATACATACAAGTATAGGTACAGATAATAAATGAAGTATCCTAGGATTTAGTTGTGGAGGTGTGTTTCCTACTCCAGCTGGAGCCTGGAGTGCCAGAGGAGTGCCTTTGAGGCATCCAGTAGTGCAGGGTATGATGGCCTTGGCTGTTGGTAGAGGAACTCTCCACTTCCAGCTTCAGTTCAGTTCTGTCCCATCAGTAGGAATAAACCATGTGTAGAGGGAAGGTGCCCTGTGTGTAATGTGTACCTCTGCCTCTGTCTCCTGGGTTTAAATTTGGTGTGTTACAATGAAGTATGGCCTCCTAATAACAACTGTCAGATAAAAGGAGAGACACTTGCCACTTGAAATTTTTATAACCTCCTTCAGCCTGGCTTTTTACATTTGGCCTCAATGATGCTCACTGTCATTTTAACAAAGCCCAAATGTAAATTACTTGCTGCCAGTTTCAAGCAGCCAAATTCTCCTGTCCTTACAGACATGAGACATTAGATTGTAACAAGGTGCAGATTGGGGAAAGTCAAAGGAATTAACTGGTAGAAGCAGGTACTGACAGATTAATGATAATAGAGGGTAATGAATGTTGATAATGAAATATGAATATCCATCTACTAGTTCTTCCCTTCTCAAGCTATGAGTATCATACATCAGTCATTTTATAAATAATAAAATGTAAGCTGTAAAAACATTAAATGAATCCTTTGCATTTAAAGCATTTTTATATTGCAAGGTCTGGGATATCAGTACCTGACTGCTCAGGAAATCCAGAATTATGGGGTGACCAAATGTGGTCACGTGGAGGTGTGAGCCTGCTGTGACCTCCAAGCCCTGTGCATGATTGCTGTGGTGTAAAGGGGAGAGCATTGCAGGCCTTGTTCCCTCCATGAGCCGTGGGTGGGACACAGGATTCTCCTGACCCCAGGTGCCAGCCAGCAGCAGGGATTTCCTGGCAGAAGGGTGGTACAGAGCAGGGCTTGTTCACATGTCCCTTTTCAGCTCCTGACACACCAGCTAAGGAGATTATTGTCCTTAAGAGAGGGTTTTTCACCTCAGTGTCTGCCTGCTGAGCTGCCCACTCACAATTCCTGAGTGCTCTGGCCATGACTCACCATTAAACTGCTTAAGCTTGTCCTGCTTAGCTCGGGCACCTCAGTGCCCACAGCAGCTGCTCAGCTGCTCAGCAGCAGGAACAGTTATTCTGCAGTGGGCTGTAATCTGCTGAGATTTGGCTAAACCTTTCAGCTCTGGAGGGCTGAGGGATTGCGTGCTTTTACTGCTTCTCTACTCCTTGTAAAGTAGGAGATGGAAAGGAATTAGATGCAGAGGGAGAGTTTATTTTCAGTGCCAGGCACAGTAATGCATCCATGGCTTACCTGACATCAGGGCTGTCAGTAAAGGGTCACTTTGGCCTCTGACAGCTCAAACTCAGCCTCATGTAATGCAAGTGTCCTCACTTTTTGCCAAGAAAGGCAAACCTTACAATAACTTTGAATGTCAGGTTGTTCAGATGAAACCTACAACAACAGTTTGCACATCTGATGTTTCTCAGTGGGCTGTCTGGAACTGGGCTACAAATATAAATTATTTAAGTGTCTTCAGATTCTTTGTTATCAATATTTTATATATCAATTTTTTGATATAAGGTATTACAGATATGGTCAGAAAAAATACTTATAGAATGGTATTTAATGTGTTCTCCCTGTATCATCTTTATTTTCTGTGTTTAGTGAATTTCCCAGTGGCAGAGTGAGATTTTGGTCTAGCTCATACACCACAGGGAAAATATACTTTATATTCTGACTGTAGGATTATCTCTTAAGCTAGTGATAATGCACAAGCTGGTAAAAAGGAAGCTTAATTTTCAAATCACATGGGTGAATTGCAAGATTAGCAGGTAGAAAGACACATTTTCATTTTATTCTATCTTTTTCAACTATCTGAGGGCTTTGCAAAGTTGAAAGTGAAATTCCCATTATGCTTCTACCTAATTATGCTAACTGCTGTTCAGAAAATGAGTGCACTGTACCTGGCTTGATCTGATTACTGCCTGGGAAAGTTTTACAGTGTTCCCCACGCTGTGCCTGGCTGTAATCATGGCTTTGGTCTCACCAGCTTTCTTGACTATTGAGTGCAGTGAGATGGGTTTTTCTTTTCCCTTTCCTTCCTTATTCCTTTCTCAGTCTTCCTCCCTAATGTTGTCATATACCTGACAGTGTCCCAGGAAGTTAAGACAAAAACAGTGGGTGGGGCACATTTTCCTGTGTCTGACCATAATCAAAACTGGCTAAACCAAGGTGTATCCAGAAGCTACTTTGAGCCTTTGGTTGGCATCATGTTTCTGGAAAGTTCTTGATCAGAAGGCTTGACATGGCTGCAACACATTCAACACAGGGATGTTTGTAAAGAAAACAAAGAGCAAAACCTAAAGCCAGACATGTTGCACAGTCATGCTCCAGGTCAGCTTGTACACCCTAATATATGAAGAATCAGTGTTGACTTTTGCTTTGAATTCTCTGGACCTTATTTTGAACTCCCCAGGAATTTAATGTTTCTGCTAGTAAATGTTTTTGCTGTTTTCCCTCTGTACATCTTTGCCTGGGATTGGAGCTGTGCACTTTCCACAGCTGCTTGCATTCATCTGGGTTTTGCAGAGAGAGTGCAGTGGGGAAAAGTACTGCTTTATGTCTGAAGTGAAATAATGAAATAGAAGTTAAATAATAAAGATAAAATAAATAAAAGATAAATTTAGGAGATTACTAGGTGCACTTTTGGAAGGAAGTTATTTAAAGTGCTGATACTAAATGATGGTTGGTGTGCTGTTACACTTAGAAGTTAATTTTGTGTACATTGTTACCAAATCCTCCCTCTCCCTTTCCATGGTGCTGACCTGGGTCTGGAAGGCCACTTTAGGAGAAACTCCTGTCCCATGTTTTGCCCTGGGTTCTCCTAACAACTGTGTTTGCAAACCTGATGTCGGTGAGGAAGGGTCTGACATGGGTCTGACCAGCAGTGCTGATAAGTTGTGAGTGATTAGGGTGTCTCTCAAAGAAAGAAGTGGAATTTCTGTGGCTTGAAGAATTTTCATCTAAGCAATCAAAAGTGTTTCTAAAGAATATGACTTTGCAAATTTACTGTGAATTGGTTGGAAGTAATGAAGAGGAAAGAGAAGGGGGAAAGGACGAGGGTGACTTACAAGGCAGTTGGAGAGGGACTTTGGACAAAGGTCTGGAGTGACAGCACAAGGGGGAATGGTTTCACACTCACAGAGGGCAGGGTTAGATGGGAAGGAATTCTTCCCTGTGAAGGTGGTGAGGCTGTGGCACAGGTTGCCCAGAGAAGCTGTGGCTGCCCCATCCCTGAAAATGTCCAAGGCCAGGAGGGGCTTGGAGCAGCCTGGGACAGTGGAAGGTGCCCCTGCCCATGGTAGGGAGTGGAACTGGGTGAGCTTTAAGATCCCTTCCAACCCAAACCAGTTTGGGATTCAATAATGACCTAACTGTGCTTTTCCATTTCCATCACCTTGTTCCTGGAATTGAAGCTGCAGATGACCTCACTCAGTGAGGGGAATGAGCTGACACCACTGTAAAAGAAGTAGATACTGGTCCTTATCTCTTGTGGCTTTCTTCTTCCTCTCCCCTTGTATTTATTTGTGGAGGATTGCTGCAGGTTTTCTTTCAAGTCACAAGTTACTCTGATCTGCTTCTTTTTGACTTTCTTTTCCATATAATGTTTTCTCTTTAACATTTCATTTCCCTACAGAGCATAGAGATGTGACTGGAGGCTTCAGGGTGTATTCTCTTCTTCCAGCTCTTCATCTCCATTCCATTTTGAGTTTGAATTAAAATCCTAAATTTTTAAGGCCATAATAGGCTTTTTGAGGTCTTCTCTTTGATTTGTATTTGCTTACATTCAGTCCAGCTTGATTTGGGCTGAATCATTCTACCCTCTGGCATCTCTTAGTTATCATCCATGAAATTAATTGGTTGGTCTTGATGCTTGTGATTGCAGATAGGTGTTCCTATGGCAAAGCCATCCCTGCAAGTGGAGTTTGTGTGCTGGGCACAGCTGTTGGCAGTAAATGATCAGCTGAATGCAGCTACTGTGAGGCCTGTGGGGCACTCTGGTTAAAGTGTGCACATCTGTGGCTCATGTAGGAGCAGCATTGTATTTTTTTGCCTGTGTGGGTCATGTGTGGTGATAGAGTCCAGTGTTAAATGCAAAACCAAACAAATACATGGTTTTTTATAAAGCTGGCTTCTGTGGATGCAGCCACGTTTGACTTTTGACATGTGGTCACATGAATTGAGAACATCAACTGTAAATGAAGGTGGAACAAAGAATCCTTTGACAAATATTTAGCAACTAGCTGAAAGATGGTTCTGACAAAGTCTTCCTGAAGCCACTAAAGTAAAGTTGAATATAACCTTCACTAAAAAGGAAAGCAATTCCTGGTTACTGGTTCTTTTAAAATAGCCAATTAAATGCACTCCTTTTGCAGTCATTTCCTTAGATTTTTCTCTTTACAATTTTCTTACAAAACATTTTTGCAATAGTTTTTTACTTCTGTAGTTGCCAGTATGTTTTTGTGCAGTTTATTAAGTGGGTTCTGTAATTTTGGTTACTTTGCTAAAAAAATTGGATGTTCACTGCCTGACTGAGTGTGTAGGTAGTTCTGGGAGGCAGATGCCAGCATATGAGCTGAAAATGTGAGTACACAACTCCTTCACTTGGGAATTATTTTGCTGCAGGAGTTTGTCAGTACAAGAAAACTGTACATATATTGATGCTGTGGCAAACCAGTGTTAGAGCAGTGAGAAAACATCTCAAACACAGCAATGCAAGAGCTGCAGGGAAGGGTTGCCCAGCTACAGAATTAGCCTGTTAGAATTTTTTTTTCCCTAGAGATAGCAGAAGAAAAAAATGTTGTTTACTAATTTCTGGCTGAAAATGTTATTGTAGCTTGTGCCAAAACGAAAGGATGCATGTTATGTTTTCCTCATACTAATGACATTATATACCAGCTATTTCTAAAAACTACTAGTCCTGCTAAATCAGAGATGCTGAACTTCATTGTTTTTTTTAGGTGGGTGGGGGATGTTGGACTGGAGGCAGGTATTTGCTTGCTAACTGCCTCCAAATGAAGTGTAGTCTTCTATATTCTGTTTTCACAACTCTGCTCTTAATTTCATGTTTAAGAGTGAAGAAGAGCCTCCCTTTAGGAAAAAAATCCCAAACCATGGAGTGACTGTTTAGCATATCATTGCTCTGCCATTAATAGCTAAAATCAATAGTTGGTGAGTAGGTTTTTTTTCTGACAGTCAGTGATCTTCCTGTATGTTACAGTTCACATCCTCAGTTAGAGATGCTGTTTGATCCATCACCCTTCTTCCTTCTGCACACCCATGACTTGCAGCTAGCAGTTGGGATCATTTGCAGAAACAATTAAAACCTCTCTTTCTCTGGCAGTGGGGGGAAGGATAGTGCCTGTAGTGGCATTAGCTTGGCAGCAGCTCCTTTGCTGGTGCATGTCTTCTTCACTGCTTGCTGCCCTTGCAGCTGGCTTTTTGTCTTGCTGAATGTGACTGAATATTTTTCCATTAAAATGAATAATAAATTCTGTGTTAAATGAGAATGACTCCAGGCTGTTGAGTTTGGAACTGAACTCTTGTTTAGAATTGTTTATAAATGTTTCAACACTCTGTGTTATCACAATCCATACACAGTGCAGACACACATGCATAAGTTGTACTTCAGACTCAATCTGGTTTTTAGCTGCAGTTGCTGATCAGGCAGAAGTGCCATTTAGAAACAGCACTCACAGATGGCACATTTGAAGCACCTGCACCTCAGAGCATGTCCTGCTTGGGCTGTACCCTCTGTGTCTCCTCTCTTCTGCAATAGGACAAGGCTCCCAGCAGGCACACACTGTCCTCCCTGCCTTGTTCCAGCTTCTCCAGCTGTGATTCCACATGTCTGCTCTGTCCCTCTGTAGCCCTTTCTGGCCTGGGCTCTGGTCCTTGCCTGCCTGTGGTGCCATGCCCAGGATGCCTCAGGGATTTAAGGATGCCTGCACCAGTGTCTAGGTGCTGCAGGCAGTTTTCTCCCCCTTCAGCAGCAGCCTTACTCCAAGAGTTTATTTTCCAAGCCCCTCCTCTCCCCCTGCCCTAGTTCCTGACTCTGATAATTCAGCCAGTTAATCTTTTACCAGTTGGAGTGCATGTTGTGTCAGAATTGATCAGTTTGCAGCCACGGCTCTGGCAAGGATGGAATTTGTGCTCATGGCCTATCTTGGGTGTCTGGAATAGCTCTATCACATGGCTTGGCATCCAGTGTGAAGTGTGGGAGATCCAAGTTGTAAATCCTTGCTTTGAGTTGGAGCAGGGCATGGGACATGAGTTTTTAGATCCCTGTGAGTGTGTGCATAATTCCCTTTCTTTCTTTCACACAATGTGCATTTATTTTCTGTAATTTAGATAAAGATGTATGTATCTTCAGTCCCGTTAAGAAACCCCTCATTTTCCCTTCTTACCTAGGAAGACTAAAGTACATTGCACTACATAATTCTTAAACTCTTTGAGCCCAAGTATTTGGGATTACCTATAACAATGTCAAAGTGTTATTCTGTGGAGGCGTAGCTGTTAAAGCAGCCCAAAGCAATCAGAGAGAGATGAAGAAAGGGCACCCCATAAGTGCCTCTGGAAAGCAGAAAGATTGTGAGTTCCTTTGCGAGTAAGTTTGGAGGGTGAGTTGCAGGATGTGAATACAGCATTGGGAACGTTCCTGGATCTTTTCCACAATCCTTTTAATGTGGTCACAGACTCCTGACTGGGTGAAAATAAATTTGAATTAACTTCAGTGAGTGTTGAAAACATGGAGACTTTAAATTTGTTTGGAAAAAGCATCAGGGCGTGCTATGATTTTTTTTTGTCTGTACTAATTAGTGATGACACAGCATCAAGATGGCAAAAAATGAATCATTTGGATGTTCATGAAACAAAGCATTTTGAATGTCACTAACATGTGGCTTTTGGGAATTCTTGAAGTAATAGAATAAGGATCCAAGGAGTATTTGATGAAACAGATTTATTTGAAGAGGACAGTTATTCTTAATCCAGTTTATTTTCTGATTAAAGTAACAACCAGACTACTCCTTTTGCTTCTTGAAGGTTCTCAGGTGTGTTGACAACACATAATGGCTTTTATTATCAAAATAATCAGGCTGAATGATCTTTGGGCTAAACTGTGGAGCACCTTGGCATTCATATAGGAAGTTAAATTTGATGTGAGTAGCGAGCACATATGTCTGGGAGGTGAGCTAAACCTGAGTGGTCAGGAGCAGACATCCAAAGGCTGTGTGTTTTATGTTAAAAAGTTGTAATCAGAGCATTTCTTTTTTTGAACTCAATAGAAACCCAGTAAGTTTTAGAACCTTTTCGAGATCCAAACTCAAGAAGTTTTAGGACAGATTCTTGGTATGACCCAAAACGAAACAAAATTTTGCTTTTTTTGTTTTTACCCAGTCGTACCTTAGTTTCTTGAATTCATCGATTCCATTTCAGCAAATTCTGGGGTAATCTTCTTAATCTTGTAAGATTGTGGTTTGATATCACAGAATGTCAGAATTATGTTACAGAATCATAGAATCACAGGAAGATTTGGGTTGGAAGGGACCTTAAAGCCCATCTCATTCCAACCCCCTGCCAGGACAGGGACACCTTCCACTGTCCCAGGTTGCTCCAAGCCCTGTCCAACCTGGCCTTGGACACTGCCAGGGATCCAGGGGCAGCCACAGCTTTTCTGGGCAACCTGTCCCAGGGCATCACCACCCTCACAGGGAAGAATTTCTCTAAAATGGAATCATATCCTCCTTGTACATTCTTGATACTGCATGGAATTAATTTCTGTTCCAGAAAGACCCCAGCAAGGACTGTGTTTCTAGTGCAAGAGCTGATCTTAAGGGAGAAAACTTTTCAATTATTTAAGAAGCTGGTGGAGGTTTTCCAAGCAATTTTATCTTCCCGTGGTAGTTTAATTTGTGACCCTTGTGGGCTTTTGTGTAGTTTTGTTATTTTCTACTTATTTTAATGTAGTGGGGTCAGAGGGGACCATTGGGATTGCTTTGCAGGACAATGATGCTCCCTGTCTGTCACACTGGAATACAACATTACTCCTGGGAAAGCTTTCTTCCCATTCATCATGGTCTGATACCTGTGGATGTGTGGAGATTGTGTTTGTGGAAAAGTAGTTTTGAGACTAACATCAGCTGAAATCAGACTGAGCTTTGGAGATGGAAACAGGGAATAGAGCCTGGCCCAGGTGGTGTGACCAGCCTTTTCTGGGCCATCATCTCTCTTCAGAAAACAGCAGTGAAAACTCCTTGTGAATGGTCTATCTTAGTAGAAGAGTTTTTTAGGAGTTTGGGAATGTCATGTGGCTTTTCAGCTCTACAAGCTTTGTTTGTGTGCTCACGGAGCTCTTTGTTTTCTTCCTGTGCTTAAATTAACATATAATAATCTTCCTATGCTTATAATTAACAAATACTACATTTTAAATTTTAAGCATTTTAAAGTCTTAAATGGCTGATTTTAGGCATATTTCAGGCAAATGTTTTTTTATAAAGTTGTTGACTTTGAATCTGCTCTGACATTGAGCAGCTGATGAGGAACAGAGACACCCCAGGTTATGGATCTGAAACTTGTGCCTCGATGAACTCTTCATGGGGAACTTTCTACAATCAGTCTGTGCTGGTGGAAAGGCTCAGCTCTCCAGGCAGTAAATCAGAGAGAAGAGCTGATTGGATGATCAGAGCAACGAGTTTGAAAAAATTGTCATTTTAACCTAAATATCAGGATTTTAATTGCATTAAAATAAGGGCATGACCATGCCTGACCTCTAATATCTGCCTTTCTAAACATATTTTTATTAGAACTTGCCAGAATCGTGGGAGAAGGTTGGCTACTTCTTTGATCTTCCAGATTTCTTATCTTGGAAAGCCACAGGTGTCACTGCAAGGTATGTTAATTATAACAATATGTTTTTGTCTATTTTCTTATGTACATTTCTGATTTAATTCATTCTGACTGGACCTGCTGTTATGTACATCTGTCTGTAATTCAGCCAGCTCCAAAACATCTTGAACCTATCTCCTGCCTCCATTGTGCATTCCTGAGCACAGTTGTTCCTGGGAGCTGTGGAATTCACAGATACAGTGTGTTGCTGCAAAATGTCATTTTGGAGCATAAATATGATTGCTGGAGTTCCTGTGAAATACACTTCCAATAATTCTTTGAAATCTATTTTGTTGACAAATTTATTGACTTTTTTGAGAATTAGAAATATACACTTCTTTGCCATGTGGGAGGGCTCTAGTAAAATCTGATTTTAAATGGTCACTTCACTGTAAAACATGGCAGCTGTGCTGCTCCACAAAAGTACCCTGGAATCCTTGCTGAGTAGTTGAACAAAACCCTCTGAGAGAACCCCTTAAAAATCTGGGTAAAAGTGACTAACACAGGTGAAGGGTGTTTGCAGATCCTTGTGAGAAGTGAGGGCCAGTATTATTTATTTAAAATCATGCCCCATTCAGAGCAGCTCACAGTTATTTCCATTGCAGTTTGTGGAGTGAAATCTGTGCAAAATGTAGTCTCAGATGAAAACTGGCCACAAAATAGTTTTAGTTTCTCTGGAAATAAAGATACTTTCTTATCAGATACAGTTCTTTTTATTTGAGTGCTCTATTTCTCCCTAGTTAATTTTCCTGATTGACAGCTATTGTTAGAGCATTATACATTATATATTCCTTGCATTATACAGCAGGGAAGTGCTATGATTGACTTAAAAAATGCAAAAAGAGGAGTTGTGCAAGGACTTGCCAGGTGATAATTGATAAATGGCATCTTAAATCTTCTTTCTTTGGACTTTCAGTCAGATTTTGCTGTCTAACTCTGAATTATGTAACAGAAGAACAACTCCCACCCCACAGATCTTGTAATCTAAACAGTCTTGTCACCTGACCCAACTCTACCTTCAAGAGGATAAATCCCTGGCTCCCAGATGATATTCCAGGGGCCACATCTTGTGAAAGTACTCAAGACTTTTAGAATTAGCACCCTTTGCTCAGGGCATGAGGAGGGGGAGGCTCTGAAAAGGGAGGGCACAGTGATCCTGAGAGCTCCATGGTCCTGCCTGGCTTTGGCTTTGTGTCCTTGGCTGCAATTTCCTGCAGGTGAAGCAGAGAATCTCTCTGAAAAAAAAAAAAGAAGAGTTGCAGAGGATTATGCTCAAAAGTTGAGATGCCTGATTTAGACTGGCAAGTTAATTTCCTTAGCAAGGACAATGTGATTATTCAAAATCTTTTGATTGTATTGATGAATGTTGTAAGGGATAAAGGAATGTTGAGAAGACTCTCTGGGTAAAGTCTTCCCTCACACTTTGGTTCAGAGTCTTCTATTTTAAGTAAAATAGCTCCTTGTAAATCCTTCATTGGTGTAGTTAATATGCTCCCCAAAATCAAGCCCATTGTTTGGGCTCTAGTGGATTTTCTTGTAGGGTGACAAAGAAAGAAGAAAAAGACAGGAAAATAAGGACAATAAACATTTTGCTGGAATCAAACCTTATTTTTTTTTCCATTCTCTGCTTTACCCCATGTACATCTGTTTTCTGAGAATTTTCTTGTAGCCTGGTGAAGTCAAGTAATTTGTCCTGCATATGCTCATAATACAGGGGAAGTGTGAATTTATCATGTATGAGATTATTACCTCTTACCACCCTTTCTGCCTTTGAGCACAAAGGAGTCTATTCACAGGGCAAGACACAGTGTTAGTCACTGTGAATCATGCAGAACTTGGCCCTGATAAAAGAAGGATTTATTTTTTAAAAATTTGTTTTGGTGATGGGGTTTTTACCAAAATAAATGCAATTCTGAAGGCACTTTTATAGCAAAGACCTTGGTTCTTTAAATTTGTAAGGGGCTCTCTAAAACATTTTCTATGTATTTGACATTTAGAAATTATGTAAAGTCTTTTTGCCTTCAGTGAGGTCACTGTGCACAAAGTTAAGTAGTGTGTGAGATCAGAGTTTGATGTATTTGAAAAGCAGTTCTTGACGTGTGTTTCTAAGTATGAAATCCTATGTCCTTCACCTTTCATTCTGCTGGCTTGAACTGCCTTGTTGCCAAGTTTTTTCCAGTGGACCTATAATAAACAATAAGTGTTTCTTACCTCTGTGGTGGAGGCTCAAACATCTAGAATTTTTTACCTTCTGGCTTTAAAACTGCTCTGTATCTCGCTGAACAGCATCCACTCATCAGTTGCAAAGGATGAGTTCCAAATTTTTGATTCCTATTGTTCTTGGAAAGCTGTTGCCTGTTATGCTCCATATTTAATGTAGTTATGCTTTATTGTTTCTGCTTTGGGCTGATGAACAACCATTGACTTGTCCTGAATGATCCAGGCAGCTGACTATTCTGCATTAAAAGAAGTGTCATTTAAAAAAATTTTGTTTAAAAATTTTAAATTTTAAATGTTAATTTAAACAATTAAATTAACATTTAATTTAAATGTTAGTTTAAAAATTTAAACCTAGAACTTCTCAGCTTTGCCCCCCAAGGCTGCAACAATGAGAGTTGGTTTTGCCACTTGAATACTCAGTTGTCTTCTCTCAGAAGTGCTGTGGTGGAGAGGAAGAGCTGTGACAGACTCTCAGCAGTGCTTTTCAGAGGCTCAGCACTTCTGCTCGTGCTGAGTGTGACTCACTGTTCTCCCTCCCCCATGCAGGACCTCTGGTAACCTTTCCTTTATATGGTACTTTGGGTACAGCTATCTTAATAAAATCTCAACTCCTCTCTGGTTTAGTTTACAGGCTACTGTGTTATGGATGGGGAGTTCTTACCAGAGATGCACATCTGCAATCCTAGTGTGTTCCTGGAGTCTTGTGAGGGATTACATTGCCGATAAGAATAGGGCTGAGCTGTTAAACTGGGTGGAATCTACACACAAATTTCTCAAAGGTCATGTGTGTTTAGACCCAGAGTTCTACTTCAGGGCCATTTCCAATCATAGGCAACTCACTCACTGCAAAATGAGCTAGTGTGTACTGGAATTTAAGATGAATTCTAACAAAAGAGAGATTAGACCTGTGAAGGAGGATGGGGAAATGTAGGGAATAATGTCAGGCTGACATTATGGAGATAGAGGGTGTCCAGGATTGTGCTGGAGGAGCCACCTCCCAAAATGACCGAAAAATAGTTGGAACAAGTTGAATATTTATGCAGATTATTTTTTGTCATGTTATTATACTCTAGATATATTTGTGGGGAAAGTAATGTGCTATCTAGTAGAGACTTCATCTCATCTATGAATTTGACCCAAATAATTTTCTTGTGAAAATACTTGTCCAATCAGTCTTCAGCTGCTTGCCATCATGACATGGGAAAGGGTGGAACAGATGTTTCATATACTTCAGTTTTCTAAAAGATCTCCTTCCAACAGATCTCAGGATCACGAGTTTCTCAGTTTTATAAGGAAGAAGTTCATACTGTTTATGGTAGTGATGGATTGCAAAGTGAAAAGCAAATGCTAGTAGTAGATAAAAAGCATTTCTGGGAAGCACATGACTAATATTTGTATCTCTGTGAGAGAGGGGGATCTCTCTTTAGTTCACAGTCTATTTTCAACAGGAGGATACTTGACAAATTGTTTTCTTTCATTTATGAGTTCCTTGGCTTGTGCATCTTTAAGTAGCTGGCTCTTTATGTTAAGCAGTGATTGAGTCCTTAAAGTTTATTTGTAACCTGTTTTAAGTAGCTGATAATTAGGGCTGGAGATGTCTCCATGGCTCTGATTGACTTCCAGAGAACTTCCTGTACTTTGTCAGAGTTGATGCAGAGTCCACTGGGATGAGCAGGAGTAGACTCCGGTCCCTTGTTGAATTGTAGTGAGGGAAGCTTGTAATAAAGCAATAAAGCTAGGGAGGTGCTCTAGAATCCAGGAATCTGGATTCAGATCTCTGCTCTGGGATTTGGAGAAGTGAATTAAAATCTGTGTCTTTGGAGGTGTTCAGGGAGCTGAATCCATGTGAGGATTTGGTGTTTGTTCATCCCTGTGTTTGTTCTTCATCTGTTAAACTGGTGCACCCGCACATTCTTGGGAGGTTGCTTACTTTTTACCACTCTCCTGTGGCTGTGTCAGTGGAGCCCTCACCAAACATTTTATCCAGAATAGGCTGGAAACTTTGAGGAGGGAGAGTGCTTTTAGAAGAGGAGCTTATGTTTAGAGGTGCTGTTGAAAAAACAAACCAGTGCGAGTTAAACCATTATCTGAAGGATGTCTGTGTCCTTTTCAAGGATTGGGCAATCCTTTCAGAGAGATGTGGTAACCGCAGCAGCACAGACACCGCAGTTTGGGGCCAGCTGCCCTTCCCTTCCTTCCTAGCTCTGCCATGACTAATGGATGCCCTTTGGCTGGGATCTGGTGCTTAGATTCTTGTTGATATTTTGTGCCTGCTTCAAAAGATGCCCGGTCTAAAAATCAGGCCTTGTCTCTGGAAAGAAGGGGCCTAGGGAATATTGCAGAAAGCTGTTGTGCTTAGTGCTGGGCCCATGAGGCAGTGACAGTGTCCTGAATTGCACTCGGGTGTTGTGTCCTGTTTATGAAATGAAACCCAAGAGTTCAGACATGCAGACTTGTTTAGAGAAGTCTCTGGAGGAGAGAGAATTATCTTGAAAGGCTGCTTGGGAGGGGAGGGATGGTGTTTTTGTGGATTGGACAAAGTACCATGAATTTCTTGTCATGGAGCCAAAAGCAAGTGTCCCTGTGATGGTATGTTTGCCAAATGAGAGAATTCTACTGCTATCAGGCTTTTAATAAATTCAAAACATGTTCTTTGGAGACTGGTGACACACAGACTGATCCAGAAAATAGGAAATGTGTAGCTGGAAAAGTTTTCAGGACTGTAAAGGGCAGGTGCAATGTGGGCCATTACTGTTAGATATTTTTTTTTAAATTTAAAAATTAAATGTCCTTGAGTCTACTGAGTAATCTGAAAGAATTCTGTGTGCTGGAATAAAAAATTGTCGGCAGGTCTCGTTAATGTTAGCCAGGAAGCACACAGGCAAACAGGAAGCTTTAGCTATTGTTATTGTACAAGTGCCCTTTACAAAATATTAGCAAAAGAAGCTTAATGTGTTTTCCACAAGAATAGGAGCCCTTCAGAGTGTCTCACTGTATCTGCCCAGTGAAGAAAAACTGCACTGTCCCCTTCCAACAGCTTCAGACATACATTGGGAGGTTGCACTACAGAGGCTTGCATTCAGATCTTCAAATATTTACTACTTAATTTTTTGAAGTTGTTAGGATTGTTAATTAGCTGTGACAGTATCTAGCCCTTCATTTTCTATTGTGTTCATTTGCTGCTAAAAAAAAAAAAAAGCCAGCTAGGTCAGTATAGAGAGGATTGGGGGCAGGGGATGTATTCCTGGCCGTTTGCCACAGAGACACTGAACTGAGCCAACCATGAAGTCATCGTGAACTCAGGGAGTCTCACTAATCCAAGGCAATGTGTCTTAATTTGACAAAGCAAAGGCTGCTTGATAAGCAAGCCCAGCTAGAAATGCTGTGAAATGGGGGTGTTTGTTAAGTGGAGATTGTGGACCAGAAATGTGGTGATATGAAAGGAATCATCTTGGTTTCAGGTCCTTCCTCCCCCAAGCCCAAAGGCAGGCTTGGCTCCCTTCTCCCCTGCAGCTCGGGCTGTGCAGTGGCTTGATGTGAAATTTGAGAAACATATGTAGTTTTCTATTTCAGGAAAATGATCTCAGGGACTGAATGTGTGTTTTCTTGGCTGTTAAGCTCTGATCTTGCCTAGTGTGGTAGTTTGAGAGTGTGTGTGTATGTGAGTGTGTGTGTGATGGTTAAAATGTTCTCCAGCACTTAAAAAACAAAATAATAAAAACAAATCAGAGCTCATATATGCATTGTTGTTAAAGGTTTTATTTCTTCAGTCTCAAAATGCAACATCCAACATCTCAAGAAGATTCTTAAATAACTGTACTGTATGTATCAGAAAATGTCTTTTATTTTTCCACAATAGTCATTAACATGTACTTGTTAATGGTGAGTGGTGCACACACAGTTTCCCATCAAAGCAAGAAACTGTTTGCACAACCATTTCATTGTTGGTCCTGTGCAGAAGCAATGGAGATAAATGAACACTGTAATTATTAACTTCTGTGAGGTTGAGATGACAATCTCCCCTTAATAATATTCATGAAGAGTTGGCTGGGAGTCTGAGATGCCTCTTGCTGACATCCTCACTAATGGTGGGACTGGATAACTGTTCTTCTCTGGACCTGGGGGAGTATTGAAGGAGGTTGTGGTGTTACAGCCTTAAATTCTGAGGAAAAATGAGACATAAACCACAGAGGAGTTTGTTGTCTTTCAGTTCTTTTGATCTCTTTTTTTTTTTTTTTTTTTTTTTTACAATAATTTCTGCTCTCTTCAGAGCCAGGCTGGGTGTTCAGGGTATTTCTTTTGCATTAGCTCCTGTGAACACCATCAGGGATCAGACCCTCATGGTACAAGGGATCTAATAAACAATCTGTCATCTCCTTTGAACTCTTCCTTATGTGAAACCCTATGGAAAGCCCACTTGTCCCCTGTGAGATTGGGTCTCTGTTCAGCTAGGGCTGTGTAACAATTGCTTCCTTGCATAAATTTGAACCAGATAAGAAAATAGCCATGTTTGTGAACTCCTGGGTCATTTACAGCCCCAGCAGTGTTTTGGTGTGCACATATATAATGCATGTATTCACAGTAAATTCTTAAAAACCACCCCCCTGAAAACAATAACATTCCAGGAGAGTTCTCATCCAGAGAAGGGAAGAAAAGCTGTGTAGCATGAAGTCTGTGCACTGTATGTGTACACACACTGCGTACAAGTATTAAAACTCACAGAAATTTATTATCACATAAGGGCCTCTTTTGTCTTTTCTTCTTTTTTTTTTTTTTAAACCCCCAAACCTTTACTCCTCTGTAATACCTTGCATATGAAAGAACCTTAATAAATTCAGCCCTTAAATGTGCTCTTAAGCAAGAAAGTGGCATTGTTATTTTATAGCTGGGAAAAGAGCTGTATAATTTGAAGGGTAACATTCTTTAAGTGTTTAGCTGGGCATCCAGCTTTCTGTCTAACTTGCAGTGAGAATTAGGTGTCGTATTCCATAGGCATTTTCACAGATCACACTATAAATTATTTATTCTGGACCAATTCTTCCTCCAGACTTCCCAAACAAATGCCTTTCACCACTGGAGTGTTCCTCCTCTGCCTCTCGCTGTAATACATGGCTGTAACAACAGTCTTGGCCTGGAGGGCAGTTTACCTACAGGTTTGCTTTATTTTTTTTGGCTGGCTCTCTCAATCTGCTTAATGTCAGTAGCTTTCACTGGAAATTCTCTGCGTGCTTTAGGATGACACTGATGGTGTCAGGGTTGATTTACATTATCTCTTTAAAGTAGCATTAGCTCGCCTAGGACTTTTTCTCTTATTTGTTTTAGAATTCATGTTCTCCAGAGAGGAGCCTTTTAACTGTGAAATGTAAATAACCTGACAAGGAAGACTTCAAAAGAAAATGAGTCTTTGTCCATGGCAGTGATACCAAGCTTGCCAACTCCGTAACCTTTAAAACAGAGCACTTTTATGCTTGACCTGTCATCTGCCTATGAAAATAATCTTAGATCAATGATACAGTGCTTTCAAGAATGTGTCTGAAGAAAGCAGGCACTTCTATGGATGTGTTCTGTCATTTCTTCATTGTGATGGACCATCTGCTGCTTTAACTCTCAGTAGGATCTGGTTATTGATTCGGTGTAAGTGCCTGGCTCAGCCTTTTGCTTGCACAGAGGTGATGAACACTTTTGCTGCAGCTTGCAAATTGATGCTGCCAGATAGCCAGCCCGATATTATATAAATATATAATGTGTTATATGAAATCACCAAGGGTTTGTTTTTGCCTTCCCCCATTCTTTATTCCAGTGCCATTCCATTAAGCTGTTCTTTAGATGAAAGGTTGTAATTCAGCCTTCAGTGGATGAAATGTATATGTACTTATGGAATCAAAGACATTCCAAGAAAGGTTGTTTATTTTCTTACTACCTTCTTTAATTAAATGTCAATGGTAGGATTCTGACTGACTTCAGAGAAACAGATGAAGCAATAATGCTTGCAGTATGATCCAGCAGGGATAACTGGAGTTGTGCTTCTTGGTTGTTGGATACTGCATGCATTGGAAACTCAATTCTTCTGTGGATAGGAGAGTTGGAATTTCAGATTTCACCATGGCTGTTAGTTTAATTTTAAAGTGAAGGGGAGGTTCTGAAAGTTCTATGTTTTATATTTTACTATGATGTAACTTCAGATAATATTTGAGTTAAATATCTGGTTCAGCTTGCTGACACTCAGCTTTAAACTGGAGCTGGGAATCTCAATTAAAACCTGTGTTTGTCCACTTTATTTTATTTCAAGTGTTCTGTCTCAGACTTGTCAGCCTGAGTTCTGAGCTTGCTGCTGTTCTGCAATGTTGATGTCTCCTGGGGCTCTCTGCAGAGGGGATTGGGGAGCACAGGTGTGCTCTTCAGAGAGCTGTCCCTGTGTTCCCTGGCAGGCTGGGGCTGTCCCAGAGTCACTCCCAGCATCCATGGACCAGTGTTGGAGTAGAAGAGAATTTATGGAAGGTGACCCAGCTATTGCCTCTAGAACCCATGCACAAGGATTTTTTTGTCAAAGTGGGAAAGAAAGTAGGAAATCCCTTCATGCTGTAAGTGATTGGGAAAAATATGAAGATCTGCAGAGAGATATGCCTCTTAAATCCAAAACTCTCCTCACCCCTAAAGCCCACTTGCATTTATCCCTACATAGTGCATGGAGTTAGGATGATGGAAATAACTTCATCTTCATTCACCGTAGTTTGAAACAGTTTTGAAACTATTTAGATATTCTCTTCTCCTTCCAATCTCATTTTCCAAGGTGAGCTCATTCTTCAGAGCAATGAAGCTGGATCTGCACAATAAGGTGTTTTCATATTTAATTAAAACTGATAGGAGGGGGAGAACATGCCACAAAATACAAAGAAAGGTATTTTTCTGTGGTTTCCATCTTCTGAGCTTCCCTCCATGAAACTGTTTGGGGGTTTCTGATGCTGGTTTGTCATTGTATATAGAATACCTCAAACAGACTCCTTGGAGAAAAGGAAATACCATGCTATAATTTTACTTTCAGGAAAGAAATTAAGTGTTCTTCCCGTCTTTATGGAAAAAGTTGGTGTGGTGTTGTCCCTAATTCCTTGTGCACAGCATCTGTACAGGAGGTTAAGGCCCAGAGAGCTTTCATCTCCCTACAAAGAAAGGAAAACAGGGAATGTGTAAGAGCATGATACACTGCTGGCACCTGTTCTTCATGTCCATCCCATCCCGTGCCATTCTTGCCCTCAATCCCGCTCTGAAGCTCTGTGGGCACATGTGCAGTCTGGATTTAGTCTCCTTCACAGATGGCATCTTTCATGTGCCATCTTGGGCCGTGCTGGCCATGGGATAGATATAAATATATATATATATATATTTATATAATTTGAATGTGTGTCACAAAGACAAGGTAAAGCTCTTCAGTGCTCACCACTCCTCATGCTGTTGCCCCAGTAGCACCAGGTGCAAATCTAGCAGGGGGGCTCTCCAGAGGGGTTGCAGTTTGTTTAAGACTTTCTGGGTTTGTATATTTTGTCCTGTAGCAGCTCTTCATTTGTATATAAGGACAGTTCATAAACAGATGTTGAATCTCAACATGGTGCCTGCTATTTCTGACCTGCCTGGAGCACAGACAATCCTTATTCACACCAGTTAGCTCCACTGGTAGTCTACCCAAGAACATTTCCTGATACCTCTGTCTTTTTCAGGCTGTCTCTTTAAATGTGGATCAAAGGAAACTCATACCTACTAAAATGTTAACAGATTTCTGATTGCCCAACCCATCAGGAGATATATTAATTAATTAAAGTGAGTGCTCATTTGCTTTGCCACAAACATAGAAAGGAGGAGGTAGAATATAAAGAATGAAGTCCAAAATATCAGAAATTAACCTTGTGACTGTGATACCTGCTGTGCTGATGGAAATCACTTCAGGCTGATGATGGTTTCATCCACTATCTCATTTGCTTGTTGGTTTATCTGAAAGGGCCTCTATTTGTGTGTATGTGCATAAAGTAGGGACTACAGGTTTACCTCATTAAATGTGAAGCTCTGCTTGGAGGAATATTGCTCAAGAAAACCACATCAGGCCAAGGTTTTGAAAATAATGCAGACTTGTTTAGAGAATGCATTTTAATATATTGAAGCCTCAAGCCATCTACCTCTGCTCCTGAGAGCTCTACCTGAAAACTTTCAGGGCTGAATAATTTAAGGTTTGGGTGTTTTTTTTTTTTTTTTTTAATTCTTTCTGCAAGAAATACTAGTCTGATGTTTTATTTTCTTAAAGTCTGAACTCCACATAACTTTTTTTCAGAACTGTTTATCCTCACTCCAGACATGAACCTTGGAAAGGTGGCAGAAAAAACAAACAGCTGCTGTGTTTTTGGGCAGTCTGCATTCCTTTAAACTCTCTGAGATCAGACTTGTGCTGAGATTTTCAAATTATTTGTCCTAGGGCTTAGCCACTTTCACTCCTGCTTAAAAGTCAGTGAATTTGCCATACTGGTGCTTGTGAGAGCTGTCATGCAGAGCCTTAATGATTCAAGAACTATGAATATATGATGTGTTCTTAGGGCTTTTTATTATTGTTTCATTCAAACTTCACCTACCTCCCTAATCATCTTTCCATTTTTGGACTCCAGTTCCTTTTTTAACTTAAGCACATTGCTTAAGATATTCTAGGGAACTTTGTTTTGATTTTGGTTTTGGAGGTAAATTTGATACATATAAAAATGTTATTAATGGACCAAGGTGGAGGTAGTAAAAAAAGACTTCCACATTGCCAAGGCCCAGAGTCAGAAATTATCTGCTCAAGTTTGGGTTTCCTTCACAAGTTGGAGACAGGACAAAGAGCCACCAATCCTGCGCAAATGTTTTGTGCCCTCTTTATGAGGTCTCCAAAATACATTCTGTGAAGCTGGTGGAAGAGTGAGAGCAAGGCAAGCTTTTGTGGTAAAAGCTTATTTAATGGTTTGGGCCCTCATGTGGAGTTTCCTGCCAGAGAGATGTGGAGATGCTATGTCTACTTGTGCCTTTTAAGTAGCCTAAATCCCAAATGTGCCTTGCAGTGCCTTTCCAGTTCCTGGAGCCTCCCTGAGTGGAGAGATTGGCTGTACCAGGTCTCTGTTCTTGTGAGATGGGTTAAACCCAAACATGTGTTTACTAGCAACTGGAATGGACAAACAAAGCAGTCAGGCCAGTTCTGAAGGGCTTTTCGGTTAACAGTGCTCATTCTTTTCTTTGGGCCCTTTTCCAGCAAAGCACTTAGGCACGTGCTTAAAGTTAAAGCCTGTGCTTAAGTGCTCTGCTGGTCTGGGTCCTTTATTTGCTGTCCAAGCGTGTTGGTATGAACAGGCTTTGGCTCAAGCAATGTTTGGGGAACTGTTCTTAACACTGCTTATTTTCCTTCTCTGAACCTTATGGCCACCTATGGCCCAGAAGATTCATTTGTCCTTTCAGTGTGACACATAGAATGATTTGAAAATGGTATTTGAAAACCTGTAGCAGGTTATTGATTAATTGGCATTGATTGTGAAGAAACAGTGTATTTGGAAAAATCAAGGTCAGTCCAGCCAGAGGAGTTTTCATCTGATGTCTTGCTGGCAGCATTTGTCATATGCCAAAAGCATCTTCAGACTGTTCAAGTACAATGGATTTAGTATCCAGAAAATTCTCCTTAAGTAACTGCTGTCTTTTAGGCACTTATTTTTTGATCTGTATGCAGAGTTGCTTATTTATTTATTTCTGGTTTTCAGTGCTGCAGTCCAGAGTTGCCAATCTCTGATTCCTGCAGGCCAGCGAATCTTGTGCTGTTCCTCCTCATCATTCCCATACCATCCACGGCAAGTCAGGGCAGGACAACTCAATTAAATTCAGACCTTGGGATTTCTCTCTGGATCTGGCAGCAGTGAAAGTTGGCCTTTCACCTCTAGAACCATTTTAGGACACCAGGGAGTTGATTTTCTTTGTGCCTTTTTGTAAGGGTGCAAACCACTTTGCAGCAATGAAAATGGCAGAATGTGCAGCCTGATATTGCTGACCTAACTGTGGAGGTAGCAAGGAAAATCCATATGGGATAAGTCAAGCACAATCCTGCAGTTGCTTTTGCAGACACGTGACTTACAGAAATGCCCCAGCTGACGTCAGAGACACTTTTTGTTCAGGTCAAGTTACTCACACCCACGTCTCTTTAGGACCAAGCTCATAAATAAATAGTGGACAAAATTGCCTTTAGAAATTTCATTTTTAGTTTCTCTCAAATAAAAATGTACAGTCTCTCTATGAACAGTGATCTTTTTAATTCCATCATTTAATTTGGTAAAACACACAAATGTGGAAATTATTTTGGGTTTTTTTTTTTCATTAGAAACATATAAACCATTAAAGAGGGAATAAAACAGTCCTTTTTTAAGGCATCTAACACAGGGATTTTGAATTGACTTTTAGTTCATTCTTCCCTGTGCTTGCAGCATTTGTGAGTGTATTTTCTGCAGGTATTGCAGTGTAATTCAAGTTCCAAGAAAGGGACAGACAAATATTTTAGTGTTGTTCGGGCTGCATGAAAGGGTTCATTAGAGCAGTGGTGAACTCCACCCTGCTGGTTCAGCCTCAGCTTTCCTGGTGCTGGGTGTGAGACAAGCTCAGGCAGTACCTGGGAGGCTGAGCTCTGGCTCTGAGAGAGCTGGGGATGTGTATTCCCAGCTGAAGTTGTTTTTAGGATTTAAATGAATGGAAAAACCAATCATGTCCACCTTCCTTGTGTAACAGGCTAAAGCATCTGAAATAAGAGGAGCAACTTCTTTCTTTCAGCCACTCTGCCAAGAGCCCATGGGTTGATCTGGTTGGCTGTTAGAAAAAGTCAGAGTGGAGTTTATTTAGTGCAGTCCCTTTTCTTTAGCAGTGGCAGCAGACATGCTTTCAGAGGAAAGGAAAGGAGAGAGGAATCCTAGACCTGACAACATGTTAGCATCCTTCTGGGACCGGTGCTTTGAAATCATGCTCAGTCAATGAGCATTTGTATTCCCTTATGTTATTTCTCTCTATTATTGTGACTGGAAGCAGTCTAGGTATCCATGTAATGTAGCCTCCTTTATGTTTTTCTTTTATTTTCTCGTGGTCCCAGCAATATCCGCTTTCAACTGCAAATGATTGCTTGTTTTCCTTGAATGTCTTTATTTCTGCCTTCTGAGGAATAATGACACCTGATTTATCTACTCTGTAGCCTTCCTTATTTTCTGCATTGATCTCCATTTATCTCCCTGCTGATGTAAATAAGCTGAAATGTTTTTTCATTCTTACTTTATGGAAATTTATGTGTTCTTTTACTCACTTCTATTACCTGTTTCAGAACTCCTTGGTGGGTTTTTCTTTGTCTGGTTTATGAAATCCCACAGCTGTCCAAATAATAGTGTTGGTGTCTTTGCTTTTTGAGATTTGCTCAGAAATGTGCCCTCTTTTTTACATGAATACAATTACAAAGAGCTGTACATGCATGCCATTATTATTAATTAAAGATACTCTAGAAATAGATGCAGTGCTGCTGTCATTTAAAATATTAAAATACAAGCATACAGTACATGTATATAAAATGAGCCATCTTGCTTTTCCTTTGATTTAAATAATTTACCTTAAAATCTAACAAAACCTGTTTTCAAAAATTGATACTAATGACTAAATTTTGACCACATATATCTACTATTTAGGAACGACGTTATGATTTTAAGAGTTTACACTAACTGAACTGATTTTTGTGGTGGGAGGTAACAACACAGCTCACTCCCTGAGCAGGAGTATCTAATGTGTATCTTTGATTCAGGTGCCCCTGGCAGCTCTATCCTGTCATCCAGACCTGAATAAGACTTGAAGGTGGTTTCCCTGAATAAAGGAGGGCTCAATATTCAGGTTTAGCATGTGAAATGGTAACAGCCTCCATCAGAATACAGTTATTAAGACTTTCTTTTATTGCAGTACTCTTGGCAATTTCCCTGCTTCTGTTCTGGTTTCACTTAGGCTTTGTCTAGCCACAAGTGCATGACAGCCGAGGCTCCAGTTCAGCACAGTCTGACTAAGCTGGTAAAAACTCCCATTAACCCCACTGACAGCACTCAGGACTTTATACTCACACATGTGTGCAAGTACTGTGCTAAATTAGACTATCAGCAGTTTGATGTTAGGAGTATATACATTATTTACTCATGAATTGGTAAAATGTGTCTTTGTGTGAAGAGATTTCCGGACTAACAGTTCTCTCTCTCAAAACACCACTGGTAAGGCTGTAAGGGTGGGGTTTTTTCACACCACTCTAATTCTGCTCAATTGTATGAAGACAGCAGAAACCACATAATGAAGTGTAGCCCTGATCCTGTGGAGATTTGTGTTCCTGGTTGGTGTCTGGGGTGTCAGGGTGCACATGGTGCTGGCCAGGCAGCACCCTCAGCATCTGCCACACTTCCCAAACCACTGGAAGGTCAAGGACAGCCTAAATCCTTCTGCTCCCTAAGCATGGCTGCTGGGTGTGCATGTCCTGTTGTGTCCTTTGCACCCAGAGGAGCGACACAGGGGCATGGAGCAGTAACTGTGGTCTTGCTGCAGCCTGCCCACGTTATGCCCTGTGGGACAGGGACATCTGGAACGATGCAGTGGCCGTGTGTCCGTGGCTGGGGCAGTGCCTGGTGCTGGCAGATGTGCTGGGTGATGCACATCTGGATGTGCTGCTGCTCTTGTACTGGGAGAAGCTGATGTTGCTGACAGGAATAATCTCACTCTGTCCAAAGCCACACGGTGGGGAGGGAGCTCAGACCCAACTTCCTCTTTCTCAGTGACTTGTAGCATTTGCTTAATCTCTTTACCAGCTTCCTTGAGTGTTTGGTGAAGCCTTGAGCTGTGGTAAATTTGCTCCAGCTCAGACTTCCAGAGGAAGCTGTTCACTGGCTCTGTGTACCAATACTTCCAGTTTTAATTGTGTCATATTTTCAACTGCCAGAAGGTAACAGGAGAAAATGTGTTTTTTAAATACAAGCTCTTAATTGAAATAAATATTTGACTTCCTATTGCAGAGTGGTTTGGTTGAAATACTGAGCTTGAAAGAATATATTTTTGTGATTAAATGGAACTGAAACATTGCTGATGTTGCAGAAGGCAGGAGGAATGTCCCAAGGCTGCTGGACTGCAGTGGCTGGAGATGTGGGCTCTACTTCTAGTTTTGCTTTTCATTTCCCTTGCTGTTTTTGGATGATGTTTTCTTTATAACCTCTCCTCCACTTATTAAGCTTATACACTTTAAACCAGTGGTTACTTAAAACAATGATTCAATTTTATATATGTGGATGCTTTTTTTGTTTCTCTCATATTTAAAGATTTAAACTACAGTTGTCCATAGAAAGATTAATTTTTTTTAACATGTTCAGCAACAATGTCTGAATGGTGTCTTTCTCCCTGGGTGTCAGTCTCTAGACTGAGCCTCTGAGTTCAGGATTCAGTTCAGGGGTCTGATTAAAGTTTACTCTTTGACCCTTGGCCAAATTTTTTTTGCCTCTGTTTGCCATCTTTTGAGGGAATGGACTAAGGTTTCCAGCCCCACATGCTATGTCTGATTTGTCTAGACAATACATTTTTTTGTCTAGGACTGTGTCTCATTATGAGTTCTCCAACAATGCCGAAGACAATGGGCTTGAATCTTGGTTGGGTGTCTGTAACATAATACAGAATGAAATTAATAAAACAACTCAGCAATCTGCTGACTGTTGGCTTGCCCTTGCCTCATGACATGGTGAGGCGTATGTGGGTGGATAAAATGGTCTTATTTTGTACTTTCTGATCCAACTCAATGTGTTTAACTAAGTGTATCCTCTGAAATTATTAGATGCACACAAGGGATTAATCTGATTTGATAAGCTGAACTGCAGATGGGTGGTTTCCTACAGGTTTGGTGGCATAACTTCTAGGAAAACTGAAAAGACTCTTCAGTCTTCCCATCTTTTGATAACTTGTTTCTAAACAGAAACACACTTCTAGAAAGAATTGGACTCTGTTACACATCATAGAAGAAACATCATCTCATTGTGGTCAGTGTGATTCACCTTCTGTTGGATGGCTTTTTTGACATTTGCAGTGTTTGATGCATTTATTTATATTTTTAAAGGACAGGTTTAAATAGATTACAGCAAACACAAACAGGCACATTCTCCCAATCCAAAGTAAATATCTGCATGTGTACACATTACAAACACGTGTGTGTGTGTATTTACGGAAAAATAAAACAAGCCAGTTTCCCACAGTAGTTACATATCAAATGCACATTTCCACATTTCTAACAAGATGCGCAAATTTTAAATTTTAAGGTACCTCATCCAACACAGAATTTTCTTTAAGTGGATTAATCCTTAGAGTCTGAGTGTCACAAAAGGGGCTTTCCCAACAACCTCTCAGTAAATTTGAGATTTATCTATGTAATATAACATCAATCTTATGCCTCCTTTGGAACACAGGAAACATCTACACTCTGCATTTCTCCAGAGAGTTCTGTGCTTATTGTGGTGGTAACTGGAGGTCAATCTTCGCTCTGGTTGGGTGGTCAGAAGGTTGATGCCAGAGTTTAAAGCACTTCATTGCTTTGAAACCTTGTGCTGCTATGTAGACTTTGAAAATGATCCTATTGTTCTTCTTTTTTTCCTTTCAAAGTGGCACCCAGAGTTTAAATATAACATGGAATCTCGTCAGGGAGTGGCTGTATTCAGAGGAGATTAATTATAGATGTGGGTGTAGAAAATTGCAAATGTGAATTGTGTTTTTCATACAATAAAAACTGTCCCTTTAAGTAAGCAACAGACTTGCTTAGAAAATCCTGTGATTTAAAAAGCCAGCCAAAAACCTCTTAAGTGTTACAACATGAACACAAAATATTAAAGTGAGGTTTGAGTTAATTAATACTTCTTCCCCTTTACAAAAATAGCTTTAACTTTTTGATTTGCTGATTGAAAGACTTTGTTTCCTGCTCGGTGCTTGTTGCTGAGAGCTGAGTGCCTTCCACACACACATAGCATGGTGTGAGCTCTGGAGAATCATGACTCCTCCACCCTGTATCCCAGCAAAAGCCCTAAAATACCAGTCTGGATGAGTTTGGCAGTGCTGGTGAAATGCCTACGCCTGTTGGTGAGAGTGTTGATGGATCCCAGTCCCCCAAGGGCTCTGATGTAGCTGCCATTCCCTAAGGGCCTCTCTCTCACCTAAAAGAGAGTGTTGCTCTTTCATGGGCTCTGCTTTGGCAGTGAGATTTATGGTAGGGAAAGGGAGACCTGGTTTATATTTTTAAATAAAAGCTGTGCCACCAGTCCAGTGAGAATTCTGACTTTCCAGATGTGAGGCCAACAGAGCTGCTGAATACAAGTTCAGAGATTTTTAACCCCAAATTTAGTCTTGTTGGCTGGGAAAGAGTCTGGTAGGACCCTGCTAGTTCCCTGAGTCAGCAGTGTTCAGGAAAAACTGGGGGGAATAGTATATCATTAAACCAATATTTTAACCACAGCTTTGAAGGAAAAGCTGTGAAATCTTCACATCTTATGTAGTAATTCAACATAATTTTTTTGCAGCAACAAAAAACCCAAAAAAGCTGTAAGGCTTTGGAAAGGTATTATATAGGCAAATATCAGTATCTGCATTACCTTCAAGTATGCAGCTTGTAGGTCCTGAGCTGTTCACTGTCTTTTTGGTTGGTGGCTTTGGGGATTGGTGTCTTCCTCCAAACTTGCACGCTTGCTGCAAAGAGAAATCTTTTCTACTAAATCCTTTTTGTTGGAAACTATTTGGAAGAGCTATTTTCTGACACTGAATTTTTCTTGAGGAAAAAGAAAACATCCAAGTAATTTTTTGAACAGTAACTTTTAAGGTTTGAGGTCTGGAGTTTAATCCTATTTCAACTATGAAATATGACAAAATTGCTACTAGCCCTAGTGTGAACAAATATTGGCCTTTCATCATGATATTGGATCATTCTTATTTGTACTCATATTTTTTTCTCCTCAGCTTTAGTGAAGATTTCAAAGTAGGGAGAAAGCTTTGCTTTTGCTGTGGTGTTTAACTTCCTTCAAAAAAATCTAAATGGCAGCCAGACTACTTTTAATTATTTATGATAAATAGAAGTGTTACCCATAGCATAGGAAGGCTGAAGCTGGTAGTATTGCTAACTCTGATTACAGTAATTTCCTTGTTACCTTTATTGAATAGGTTTAAATCTTCAGACATGCAAAGACTGAAAGTCAAGACCGTTCCCAACTGGGAATGTGTCTGCTACTTGTCCCAAACAGGCTTCCCCACCTGTCTTCTTTGTTTGGCCTGTTTAATGTTTTGTTGGAAGATGAAAACCCTTTTCAGGCAAGAGTCAAATTGCACAGCTTGCTAAGACAATGGGTTTGGGCAGGCAGGAATTTCATAGGCTTTGGGTCAAAGGCAATAATCATAAAAAGTAATGTGTTGTAAATGTTAGGGACTTGGGGTTTGCATGGCTGGGTGGCTGGAGCAGCCCCTGACAGGTTTTGCTGTGTGTACCTGCAATTAAAGAGCTGTTGAAGAGCTGAAAGGAGGGGAGTGCAGTCAGGACAACCCCAGACTCTCTCAGCCTGAGCTTTGCAGCCCACCTGGCCCAGAGATGGACTGAGGGACAGCAGGGGCAGCTCCTCCACACCAGCCTGAGCTCAGACCCCTGCCCTGACTCCTTTTAGCAAATGCTCAGCAGGGGCAGCATCTTGTACACTTCATACATTTCAAGACTCAATGATCAGATGTCACTTTTCTTCTTCTCTTTCTTGAGAAGCATTCCTTTAGGACAAATTGTCCCTGTTTCCCCCAAGCAGCCAAATACAGCAAGCAGGCAGAGACATGTTTCCTAAATGCCAGTGGTAGATGTGGATCCAACATTCTGGTTCTGCTTCCAAGGCTGTGGATTAATGGATATGGCATTACCATAATAGAGCAGAGAATAATTATAGGTTTCCTACTGCTCTGTGATAACCTCCACTGTATTTTAGGCTCTTGCAGCGCCAGTGCCCAGTTCTGTTCTTGGATGCTGGGAGTATGTGTGCTGGGTATTAAATTTTTTTGCCTGGAACATTTTTGCACAAACCACAGTCAGATCTGTGACTGTGTCAGAGCTGTAAATTGCTTGCTTTTGTGAAAAGCCTTGAGACTGTGGGGTGCATAATTTGGGAGGACATTGGCAGCCTGGCCCAGATGTCAATATGTGGAGACATTCATTTGAGCAGAATCTACGCCCTGGTTTACAATTTGAATTCAAAATCTGTTTTAAATTTAAACTTTGTAGAACAAAAGAAAAATCATTTGATGTTGTGACAGTCACACTCCATTGTTTCAGGTCTCCTGCTTGCGTTCACAACGTCATAAAGCTTTCTTAGCTTTTGATTCTTTGTAGCTTTAAATAAATCTGCCCCACAGACCACAGAGAGTTACTTTATCCTAGTGCATGCTATTCCTTTTGGGATCTAGCTGTACCCTCTCCTTGCTTCTGGAGGATTTAGCTTTGGCACAGCCCTCAGCAGGTGCAGCTGGCTTTAGTTCAGTGATCCAGTGATTGAACTGCTGCGCTGTTAATGATGCCTACAAAATTAATTAAGTTCATGAGTTTAGGTTCATTTCTGAGCAGTTGGGATGAATGGAGCAGATCCTTTTGCTTTGGAATTGAGAACAAAGCTGCCATTCACCTCAGGATGCCCCAGCCAGGGGTTCTCTGCCTTTCAAGCTGGTGGCTGACTCATTTTCCAGGCTAACTAATCTTGTACCAGCCCTCTGGAATGGAAGGTCATGTAGAAATGCCTTATGGGGCATTTCTTTTCAGGCAAAAAACTGTTTTAGTTACTTTTAGTTGATAGGACTTATCTATCAACCTATACTCAAAATAGGGATGACTTCTGCAAGACAACTGCAGTTAAGGAGTAGCAATCAGGATTATTTTCATAGCAGGTGCTGTCCCAGGCAGGGCAGGCTCTCTGCAGGTTTGGGAATCATATCTGTGCTGGCTTTATCCCTTTTGGAGTGTGGGAGATGTGGCAACAAAGAAAGGACCAAAGTGTAAAGCTCTGGTGACTCCTAAGTAGTTGTGGAGAAGTTTTTTGTGACTTTTATCTTTTGGATACATTTTTATGCTGATAACTTAGAGCATGCAGTAATTCCCATTTTCAATGAATGTATCTGATTTCCTTCTCTCCATGAAGTACAACAGAGTGAGAGAAAATACTCAGATGGGCAGATAATGTGGGAAGAGTCATAAAGAAACAAATTTTGATCACAAGTCCAGTTGGCCTGGACCCTTTTGTAGGTTAGTTGCTTCTAGACAGCATCTTGGGAATTACAAGTGTGTGTTCACAGACTCTCTGTGTTTTTAAGACTGCTGAGATTCTGTTTATGCAGGACTTCAGCACATCCAGTTAGTCCTCAGCAAGAAACTCAGACGAAACTCTAAACACAATCATTTTCCTGTTAAAAATCTGGTTTAAATAAAATAAAAATTTTCCATGCACAACAGTTGAGTTTTTTTTCAGTAGGAATATTCTAAGCAAAACTTTTTGTTCTGAACAGAGAAAGGAAATCCTTCATTTCATTGTGCTGGGAATATGCTTGAGGAAAAGTGTCTCCAAACTCATGGTATTTCAGACTGGCTACATATGGCTTGTGCTACTGAGGGGTTCCATGTATGGCTCCTCAATCCTGTAGTGGATATCCAGCAGTCAGGAGAGGGCTCTTCCCTCTGGGATTGCCTCTTTTCTGCCCCTTTGAACCCAGCTGATCCTGGGAGTAAAGTAAGAGGAGCTTTTGCTTCAACCCATCTGGTTCATCCAGCTTCAGCCAGCACAAGTCTGGTGTTTATGGCCAAATAATTGAGGCAATGCTTCCAAATAGGAAAAATTGAATATACCACAGCAGATATCAGTACTGTTTCTGTTTCATGTCTGCCCTTCATCTCATCAAAGTTAGGAGTTCTATGAAATACAAAATTTTCTCATAGTGGATACTTTCTTTGTAGGTGTACTGATTTGGTTCCTCAGGTGGTTCTTTCCCACAGTGTCTTTCTGGTTGGAGCTTTCCCAAGTTAGGAGTTGTGCTATCCCCTTTACAGGGTGATTCTCTGGGGGAGAATTTCTGAGTGATTTCCTATGAAGTCAATATATATAAATTAATATGTATAATCTGCATGTATACCATTGGCTTCAGCAGTGATAAGCCATGAATGAGCTTTTCTCTCTGCATGTGCACAGAGCTCTCTAGGACATACAGACTGAGCACCTCATCAGGTGAGGGGCAAGGCTTTGAGTTCAACCCATCCAGGCATTTGGTGGTGTTAATCCATCATGGCCATCACAAAGAAATCCTTTCCTTTGGACTGTTATCTCAGAGAGCAGAATGCCTTTCTGCAGTATGACACTTTCTCTTTGATATTAGGGATTTGTATGAAGCCATATCGTTCCATTAAACACCTACTTTTTGAGAGGCAGCAAGAGTGGAAGAAAGAGATTCAATCCCAGAGAAGTGTAAATGCTCAGACTGTATTTAAAACAAGCATTTTGAGTTTCTTGCTGTGGCCATGAAAATAAAAACCTGCCAACATAATGTGTTAGTGTTTTAGCTCAGATCTGAGATCGGTTTTCATAACGGAACCTTCCACTTAAGGATCTGCCAGCCAATTCATTTGGGAAGAGTTGTCTGTCCCACTTCATTTTCCATACTGTGTTAAAAATTCAACCAGAACTCCTCTGTTTATGCTTGTTCTGTGAGCACTTTGCATTTTTGCATCTCCAAGATGTGTTCAGTGCAGCCGTATCCTGCCAGAGAGTTGAGATCTGCTGGAATTCTGTGGATTGGCAGGGGGGGATCTCTCCCCATCCCCAGTGATTCCATGGGCCTGTGTGTGTGCTGTGCTCCCTCCACAGAGGGAGCTGTGTGGGACAGCAGGCCCCTGGTTAAAGCATGTTCCTTGGAGCCTTTCTCAGGGTGTGGCATTAGTTCAGAGCTTCAATCTAATTAGAAAAAGACATATTCGGTTTTGATGATAATTTGTTATGATTTGGTATTTCCCATATTTGGGAAAACTTGATGCATTGTTTTTCGCTCTTTATGTCTAAATTTTTCCTAAACTGATGAAGTGCTTTTTATTTCAAATACCCTGTCTTTATTTTTCCTTTTAACGAGAGGTTTGAACCAATTTGGGGAAAATGTTTATTTTTTCCCAGTATTTTCTTCAGCCTAGAATTTATTTATTCACCCAATTTTTGTCAAAGGTCCTAATTAGATTTCTGTGTCTGGCTTTTAAATCCTTGGAAATTGGAATTCCTTATATCAACATTGTCATTGCTGTAGTTACAGGTCATGTGCTTTTTCTGTTTTCAAGCCAGACACTGAGTTGAAATGGTGTGGTCTATTCTTAAACTATTAGGAAGGAAAAAAAAGGGGGTGGGGGTGTCAGAGATGTTTTAAGAGTAGTCCTGAAATAATCTTTGCATTTATTGACTGCAGAGATTATTTATTTATTTATTTCCCTATTTATTTATAGGGATATAAATAGTTAACTAATGTCTTTTTTCCCCCCCCAAAATATGTCATGTTAATTATTCTCTTGCAGCAAAGAGCAACCAGCACACCTTTACAACCAATGGGATGTGAATCACCATCACTTCTCCTCTGGTTGCAAAAACTCCAGTACAACAGGATGGAAAGAAACAT
Organism: Agelaius tricolor; assembly: GCF_023055355.1. Classification (NCBI taxonomy): domain Eukaryota; kingdom Metazoa; phylum Chordata; class Aves; order Passeriformes; family Icteridae; genus Agelaius; species Agelaius tricolor. The sequence continues at coordinate 27,701,290 of NW_027269271.1, forward strand.
AAGGCATTTAAAATACACATTTCTGTCCCAGATAAGAAAGTGGGAGTTTAGAGAGTCTATGAAACCATCCCATCTTCTGCTCAGTGTCACATAAGAGGATGTTGCTTCTTGTTGTAGGCCCTCCAAAACATAAAATAGATATCCCAGACAGTTTTCCAGCTGTATGGAAAGACTTTTCCTGTTCTTTGGCTTTTCTCTGTCTACAGTATCAGTAGCTACGAGCTCTTAACTTTGGTTTGCAGATAGGAAATAAAAATAGCTTCTCTTTTTCTGCTCAAGGCAAGGTTGAATGGGGCTTGGAGCAACCTGGGCTAGTGGAAGGTGTCCCTGCCCATGGCAGTGGTTTGGAACAAGATGAGTTTTAAGGTCCCTGCCAGCCCAACCCATTCTGTGATTCATATTTCAGTCCCTGGATAGTATTCTTGGATGAAAGGGAAGATTTCCTTCTACTCCAGAAAATAATTTTGAAGAGAGAAATTTTATTTGGTTTTTACTTAGGCAAAACTGCAAGAAAAACTCAAGTGCTTCAGTAAAAGTGAGTTTGCTTTGAAGATACATGTTCAAATTGTACCACCCTAATGAAGAGAATATGTCTGTGTAAGCTCACCTTGGCTAAACATGAGTCACAAATAAGCTGTCTTGTAAAACATCAAAGAAAATCCACCTCTGAGTAGGATTTCTCTTTGAGAACAGTTATGATGATGTTCTTCCCTGAGATGCATTTGAGCTGTGTTGCACTTGCTGGTATTCCCAGGACTGCACAGAGCTGCAGTTTTCAGTGATATTTAGCATTTTTAATACCTTTTAGTTGACTGACTTTTCAAGCACAGTTTAGTACTGATTTTTGGAGATGATTCTTAGTGTTCAGATAGAAAACAGCCCATGTAATACTAAATCATCAGGAGCATTGTTCATGCTTTGGGGAGGAATATATTTGGGGATATTGATAAAAACCCTTCTGTGTGTTAGGACAGACTTTGCTGTGAGAGTTCTTGTCCTCTGTGTCCTTCTGCTCCTGCCTGTTCCCCTTGCTGCTGTCCTGGCACAGCAGACTTTAACATCAGCTTCTCAGAAATCAGACTTGTGCATCTGTCCCCATCATCCAGATTTCCTGGGAACTGCAATTCAGTTGTGAGGGAAGTAACACAGAGTTTTCCTAAGGACAGACTGTGCAAAGCAGCCATGTAGGCTGGAAGAGCAGCACTCTGAGCTGCCTGCTCCAGAGCTGCTGTGCTCCTGCCCTGCTCTCCCCCAGGCACATGCACAGCCTGTTATTTGACTGATTTATGCACTGAAGTGGCCAGACCAGGAGTTGTTTCAGCAGAGAAGAATCTTAAACACAAGGTCCTTTTAAGGTCCTCAAGACGTGCACTCCAAACAGTAACCAGTTTTTTTTTTTTTTTAATGTGAGCATTCTGCTGGAGTTTCTGACCAGTGGAGAAGAGATCTTTTTGCAGGGACTTGTTTCTAGTCACAAGTTTAAACCCAAACACGTTCATTTGCCTGACTCTGTGCTTATATTGTCTCTTTTTTAGGTCTCTCTGTACAGTAGTGTGCAAGTGGACATACACGTCAGATAGAGGTTGGGATGACAGTTTCTGGAAAATGATTGGTTTGGAAGATCTGGTGAAGGATAAGTATGAAAAAATAGGTATATCAGGGTTGGGGTTTAATATACACCTATATTCATATTAATAAATATACATATATATCCATATTAATAAATATATGTCAGTATTAATTAATATTCACATATATTAATATTAATAAATATAAATATTTATTAAAATTAATTTAAAATATATATAAAAGACAGAAATATATGAGATGGGGCTTTGAACAACCTGGTCTAGTGGAAGGTGTCCCTGCCCATGGCAAGGGGGTGAAATGAGATGAGCTTTAAGGTCCCTCCCAACCCAACCCATTCTCTGATTCTATGAATAAAAGATATATACATATGAAAAGATATTTTGCTGTATTATTGTGAATGTCAGCAGCTTCAAATGGGTTGCTGAGATGCCCATAGAGAACAGATTTCCTAAGTGCATTTTTTACTTTGCATTGTTGTGGGAAACTGTTTAAATTTTTTATCTCCTACCCTGGAAGGCCTTTTTGTACTGCTCAGTCTCAACAATAGAGGAGTAAAAAGGAGCCCCAGCAACTGATGACATGAAGGACACACTGTATATGGGTATATTGGATAGCAGGCAAAAAAAGCTACAATATAGTAATTTTTTAGCTCTTACTGATAGTCTGATTTGTGACCTGTACCCATCTCCCTTATAGTCATTTTCAAAAAAAAGTGCTACTTCTGCTTGTTGTTATCTTTATACATTTTTTTTCACTCTCAGAGCCCAAGTTTAATTAGAATAGTAGCCTTGCTAATAGCAGTTCCTACAGCAGATATTCATTAAAAGTCCATAACGTTAATATACCAGAAAATTTCCAGGATAACTTTATTAGACTTTCCCTGTTAACTTAATGGACTTTTAATGGATGTCCTAAGCAGACATGTCATTAACAAGAATATTACCAGACATGAATTAAAATATGCTCATTCATCAAAGTTAATTATCTGAAATTTCCTTTGATTTTTTTTTTTTTTAATGTCGAGCACTTTGAACAAGTTTGTACAGCAGTTTAAATGCAGCAACATGAAGTGGAAATGGTGGAGGAAGGATTGTAGTGAAAAGAAATGTAATGAAATCTATAAACTTTTCTGATCATCACATAATCTGCTATCAGTCATTTCTGGGTTATCAGAAAATGGTACTTGAAAGCTTCTTTGAATAGATTTCAGCTTTTCTCCTGCAAAGGAAACTGCTTATGCAGAGGTACAAAACCTACCAGGAGAATGAGGCTTTCAACTTCCTGAGGTTTTGGGTTGAATACAGTTCTTACAACATCTGTCACTTGTGGCTTTTAGCAAATCTTCAACAAGTTAAAATAAGACTTGCAATAAATACATGTTTTTACCAGAAAATTGAACATCTTGCCAGCTGGTGGTATCATGGAAGGGTATTTTAAAAATAAATTATTTATGAAGTGCAAGCTAAGGCTTGAATACAATATTTATGCAATGCACTTCAAGGACAGTGCAAAGCAATTTGCCATTTTAAGTAACAACATGCATGTTTTAAATGATAAAGTAGCCATTAATAAAAGGGGCCTTTTGTTGTGATGGGAGCCTCATAACACTGGCCTATATATGGCTCAACATTCATTAAGAGAGAAACCATCAATTCCCAGTATCAGGCTTCCATGTTAGTTAAAACACAACGTTTACAAAATAAATCACTAAGTTATCTTCTGGTGATATGCTTCTTGCAAGACAGAAGTGTTTCTTGTGAGTTACTGGTGGAAGAGTCTAGTTCCATGAAAGACTGTGGGAGTTTTTAAAGAAAGGAACCATAGAATCCCTGAGAGGCTCTTGGCTGGAGTTGGAGAAGCACAGCCTGACCTCCAAAACTGCACCAAACCTTAGGGCAGAACTTGTAGTTTTTGCTCACCTTGAGAAATCCTTTTGGTTTTCAGATTCTGGGGCCGATTCCCTCAGGTGAATCCACAGCATAAGACAATTTCTATTTGCATAATAATGCTGAAACCTGGCCCTAGGGAGAATATGAGCTTATTTCCCTGACCATTTGTCTAACCCTGCCTTTTTCAAAAGGCAAGGTGTTGCTTTTGTTATCATTAGCCGTGTGATAACATCACAGAAAGCAGCAGAGTGTCCTTCATCCTGTGTCTGTGCAGAGGGAATGAGAAGCTCGCTGCCCCAGCGTGGAACCCAGCCAGGCACCACTCCATTCCTTTGGGTTTCTCTCCTGCCCTGTCCTTCTTGGAGTCTCTAGGAAGGGTGCAGAAGGAGTCAAAGCAAAGCACTTCACCCTGCCTAGGAGCTGCTCCATGGTGGTGTGTCCCAGGGAAGTGCTTTGCTTTCTGCCACCCTGAGATCTTACCAGTGTCCCTGGGTGTGGGGAATGGGAATGGTGTTCCAATGAGAGCTGGGGGCTTTGCTTGTTTTAATGTCTTCAGTGGTGCTGGACTTGAGAGGAGCACTCTGAATCAGCTCAGCTTTCCTCAAATTAATCAGGATAGATTAATCCAGGTAGATGCACCTACCAGGAAGGTGATACTCAGCCCCTGAGCAAACTGTAGCTGGAATGGTCCTGGGGAGTGGGAGATTCCTTTCCACACATCCCACAGTGTCAGGACTGGTGGTGAGGCACCATCCTTGCAGCCACAGCATCCCACCTTTCACCAACTCAGCTCAAACACAACAAGCTGTGTTTGCAGCAGTGCTGCTCACAGGGGAACAGCCTCAGCTGCTGGAAGTTCATCCCCTTATCCCAAGGGAAGGCCTCTCTGGACAGTGTGTGCCTCCAGGAGGAGCATCAGAGCCTGCCATGGCTGACAGGGAAGGATGGGAAGCAGGGCACTGAGCTGCCCTGCAGATAAAGGAGCTCAAACTTGTCAGATAACCCAGGCAGGAGGAGGGTGAAGGGAGGTTGTACATGCTCAAAACCTCCTCCTAAAATGAAAACAAAACCAAAAACCTGACAGGGCTGAACTAATTCTGGTGGAATTTCCTCTTCTGTTCTCAAGCTGCTCTAAGCCCGTGTCTGTCTGCTCAAGGCTTGTTTAGCTCAAAGGCAAGGATGTATTTTAGTGCCTGCACGTTCCCCTTGTAAAGAGAGATAATGGCCTTTTTCTCATGTATCTCTTCTGAAAGACAGCAAGGCTCTGAATTATCATTTCTTTTAAGCAAAGCAAAATGTCACAAGATAAAATTAGAAAAATTTTCTGACTGTAACAAAAGTAAGTACAAAGTTTACCAGTTTCAAATATGCAGAAAAGCTATGTTTGTCTTGTTGGGGTTTTTTTCCCCAATCTCTACTGAAATCATTATTATTTCCAATCAGAGGGAACCAAAGATGAATAACAACAAATAGATTTTTTTTCATTTGTAAGTATCTTTAACTTTCATGCCACTGGAAATTCTTATAGAAATTACCCAAGAACAACTTCTTTAGGGTACATATTTCTTTATTCTGGTAAATACGCTTTTAAGCATCACTTTTAAAGCTCCTTGCCCTTTAAAAATACATTTACTGTAATCAGAGTGCTGTGGTTCCAGGGAGTACACTCCTCTTGGTTTCAGTTTAACTTAACATATGACCTTGTTGATAAGGGTGACCCTCACATCTGACCTTTAGGATCTTCCACAAACCTTTCCCATATCAGGGCGTGGGTTCACATCTGAAAACTCCCAGGCCTTTGACATTTTCTGTTTCTCAGAGCAGACTAACCTTTCAGGGAATCCACATAACAAGTTGTTTGGGATCCCTTCTGTACATCAGGAATTTACTGATCAGGCTTGTGAAGGTAAAGAGTCTTTATCTGGAGATACTGAAAAATTTATTGATGCCATTAATTTGCTCACCAAGAGAGTGGAAGATGACTTGTATTCAAACCACTGTGAAAGTGTTGTGTACTAGAGGCATTAGCATTTATCTGCTGTGGTAAAAGCACATGATGAGTATCTCTTTGTGGTATTATAAAACCTAGAAAGACATTAACAATTCTGTTAAAATTTCATGTACTATAGAGCTCCTAGGATACTGGAGCATACATTCCATTTGGAGAAAAATGCCTGATAAATTTTCACCACAGCCTTCTACTTCAGGGCCTACTTAAGGGACCAAATAATGATTTTTTTATTGAATGGTAATATTTCATACCAGGTCTTTTTTGGGTTGAAGATGGTGGCTTTGTGTGAGAGAGCGTTGTGGGTACTGCAGGATAGGTTCTGCTGATCTTATAGGTTTTGTAGCTTTTGTAAAGGGCAGTTTGTCACCTTCTTTCATCTGTGCAGAAGCAGCAAACTGATGCCAATTAAGTAGCTGAAGTTTTGCTTAATTTGCTTTAGCGTACAACTGGAAGAATTCTTTCATTTTTTATTTTGGTGGTGATGGTGGCATAAGGAAGCCTGTGCTCCTTATACATCTCTTTACTTAAATCCCATTCTGGGTCTTTTTCCCACTCATTTCCCACCTTCAAGAAGAATGTTTTCCATTTTCCACAAATTGTCCCTTTCTTCCTACAGTAGAATTTCTGCTTTTTATTTGTTTGTTTTGATTTATTTTTGTTTGGTTTGGTTTTTGTTTTGTTTTTGTTGTTGTTGGTTTTGTTTTAATTTTGGCACTGTGTTTTCAATTAAGAAGGGTTTGACGTGTCTCTAAGGTGCATTTCTGGTTAGTGGCCTTTACTCCCCTCCATCAGTTTACCAGTTCAGCACCCTTCTTATTCCAACACTCTGCCTGTGCTTTAATGTACAGCCCCAACACTTTAGAACCCCATTTTTAGCTCTCTCCTTAATTCCTGGACTTTGGGAACTGCAGGCTTGATGTTTTTATGGGCCTCTGCACTTGCATGTGCCATTTTTAACATCCTGAAACGATGGATCTGTATAATTGGAAGAATGGATGTTCTTTTCTAATGCTGTTTCATTTGAAGTACTCATTAATAACTTGATAGTACAAAAAATTTGTTTTTATATCAATAGTTACATTCCTGCATGTGCCACTGAATCCTTCCATATACAAGGCTAATTATGGCATTGAATATCTCATTTTTTACACTTGAAATAGGGTGTGCTTAGGTTCTCTGTTTTGTCAGTAGTTAGCTCTAATACTTGGGTGTTCTCTTAATTTATTTACATTTAGGCTGAAAATGGGAGATTCAGTGCAGGGTGGGAGAATTTGGTCAATCTGAACTCGGTGCCACAGCAGCTGTGGAGGGAATGGTCAATCCATTTGTTCTGCCAGTTTTCCCTTTCTCTTCCAAGGCCTTTGATGCCAGATGCTCTGGAGCATATGAGGGATTTCCTTGAAAGCTGAGAGAAAGGGATGATGATTTTTATTTTTTTTTTTCAGGTCAGATTGTAGCTGCCAGTTCCTCATAAAGCTGGATTGCAGCAACAAGCTTTAAACACTGTACTTTGCAAATGGTAGAGAATAATAAGTAAAGGGATTCTCTGGTATGGGATGCCTGTATCTTTCTTTCTGTGGTCTTTTGCTATCCCCAATAAATTACAACACGCTGCAATTTCAAACAAAATTAAAATGATGAATCAGAGGATATTTACACTTACATGCTGTCAAAATCCATGGAATTTACAAGTGAATAGTGTTCCAAATATGCTAACATTTTTCTGGCTTCCTGTCATTTCAGTCTGTCCAAGAGCTGTAGTAACTCCAAAGGAGCTGAAACTGGCACAGTGCAAAGAGGTTTTTGGGTGTCTCCTTCCTGAGAGCTCGAGGCATTATTTCATAATACATGATTCAGCAGGAAGAAGTTGGGCTTTTCCTTAGAAAAGCTCCACACTCCTGTGATTTCTGTTTTATTTTATACTTTTTCCATCCTGAGATCACTGAATCACACAAATCATTGGGATTAGAAGGGTCATCTTGAAATGATCAGAGCAGGGTCACCTACAGAAGGTTGTTCAGGGCTGTTGAGTTTTAAGTATTTCCAAAGGTGGAGATTCTGAAATCTGTAACCTGTTCCATTGTCCTGACCACTTCTCCCCAGTAAAAACTTTTTTTTGTTTGGTTTAAATGTGATTCGCTGTATTTCAGTTTGTGCTTGTCATACTTCTAGTGTCACTGGGGGCCACAGAGAAGGGTCTTTCTCCCTGGTCTCTACTCCTTCCCTCCCATCAGATATTGATAAACTCATGGATAAAATCTGCCCCCTCTACCTCCAAGCCTTCTCCTTGCTTTCCAGTCTGGGATTCTCTTCCTCTTTCCAATAACTGTTCTTGAACAGGCTGAGCTGAGCTCAGGTGGCTCAAGTTTCTCCAGGATGTTTCCTGGGTGACATTTTCCATTCCTTTTCCACCAGGAGAGGACCCATCATTCATCCTGCTTATCATCAGCTTGAGTCCTGCTGGCAGGTGGTTCCTTTCCACTCCTTCTCTCTGCTCTAAGAAGTGAGGAGTGCTGTGTGCTGTCCCTCCATCCCTCATAGCTAAAACTTCGTAAAAGTTTAGGTCTTTTAAAAAATAGTAACTAAGCAATATTCCACTGTCTACTCATAGAGTTCTGGTCCCAGACTCTGCCTGCCTGGGGAATCATATTTGCTTCTACTCTGGCAACACTGGGGACTTGGGAACTTTGGAGTATGAAAACTAGGAGCTTTTTCATTGAATTTCTGGTTTTAAATTTCATGGAAGCTTTGAGTAGACTTGAGCCTATCGTAATTGTTCAATATTAAAATTTCTGAGATATTATCCTCCTTCCTTATTTTTCATACTGTTCTAAAAAAAGAAAAGGAAAAGTAGATCTCAGAATAGTTCTGGGTCATTCCTTCTTTTTACCTGACTCTTCCTCTCTCTGGTCTCGATTTGTTATTCATCTTTTTTTTTTTTAGGCTTCAGCCTCCTGCTGAGATAACTTTTTAAACAGTGCTGTCTGCTTTATGAGTCAGGATTCACAAAATCAAAAGGACTATTTCAAACAATTTGCTAACTTCCTCCAAGTCAGAGGCTGTTGGACTCCTTAAAATTAATGTTTAAGTAGTTTAAAGTGTATCTTAGAACCAATCTTGATTTTATAATTTCCTGTGATAGAGAGCCCACTTCAGACTGAAAGGTTGTTGATTGTTAGTTGCTGTCATGTCTCAAAATTAATGAATTAATTAAAGAACGCTTGATTTTTCATCTGATTTAACTTCCTACTCCTGCCTGGCAGACCGTAGGGCCATGCTTGACCTGCACAGACTCAAATTTCCTATGATCAAGGAAAACACTGAGATTTCCCCCCAAAACTCTTGGGTGAGCTGTCATACTTCTCAATCCTAGCAATTGTTCTCCTGGCTCATTTCTGAACTCCTTTAGTTTGCAGTGCAACAGTATCTTCTCAGTATGGATATTAAAACTGGATACTGTGTGAATGTCGTGGGGAATAAGCTTGGCTGAAAGATTTAAAAGTCTCTTTTCAGTAACTGATGAGATTATTTTTGCTCTGGCATTTATTTCAGAAAAAGGGATAATTATTTATTCTAAGAGGAGTTGCTATCATGTGAGTTGTCAAAAAACAGCCAGTAAAACAAAAAAAAATCTGTTAAGTAATAATCCGTGATTAATACAAGCTAAATTGCCTTTACAGTCAACAATGTACTGTACCAGAGCAGAGCAACTCTGAAAGTAGAGCAATAGTCCTGCCATCTGCGTGGATTTTTGTATCTAGAGAGACTGAGGAATATTGTGCTTGAAGACAAACAGAAATGTCAATTACCAGCCTAATGAAATTATTGTTTGCAAGCGAAAACTTGAGCTTAGGTAGCTGAATTTGGATGTAAATGCATTCCCTCTTATTACTTAGAAAGACATCAAGTTACTGCATTCCATACCTTTATTAAGACATCAAATCTCTGTGTTTAATAGCCAGATGCAGTTCAGCAGTGAGCAGTGAACCACACATGGCAGGACACATTCATTCTGCCCTGTCTCACTGCAGTCTAGCAGAGAGAACTCAGTCCCAGCCATCATAACGTGCTTGTTGATCCAATGGTTCAGAATTTCTTTTTCCTTTTGGCCTTCCACCAGGAAAGCTTCTAATTTATGCATGGAGTAGCTCTCATTCCTTGGGCCAAAAAAGCCAAGCAGTCTCTGTTGAAGTAGGCACCTCTGGTTTGCTGACCAATTTGCTGCTCAGCTTAATGAACCAGGATGTGCCTGATTTGATTTTGCCAGAGTTTAGCAGCCTAATACATCTGCCTGAAGTATTTACACATTAGGTAGTGGAGATGTAGTTCAGCCAAAGGCTCTCTGGGAGAGTGGGATGGAAAGGCCCCAAATTAGATTTGCCTCAAGCTACTGTGGCAGCTCATGTAGACAGAGATGAATTTTGAACCAAAGGAAGCCAAAGTGATTTTGTTTAACCGTTTTCCTCACTTTTAAATAAGCTGGCGTATAATATCACAATTTGTTTTGGTTTTCCTGAATGAAAATTCTGAAGTCTTTAACAGCTGACAAGGAAGTTTTATGGAGGTTATTTGGAGGTTAAAAAAGCCCCAAATCTCACTGTTCTTAATATCTTTTAACCACCATGCATTCAGTCCTAAGGAAAAAATGGTACTATAACTTCACAGTCAGCATCATTATTCTGCTTCCTCTGATCTTAGTCCTATTTTTGCTACTCAGCTGGGGTAAAAATTGTAAAAAAATCAGCCATACACATCTCCATTAAATGTGAGTATTGTCTGTAATTGAGAGGGATATTTGATGACGTATTTTGTGTTAGATAGGGTTGGGACAATGTATATTATTTATTGGGATTCCTTGTATATCCCAGATTTTGGCATTGTGAGAATTATTATGAAACACAAAAAGTGAAGATTATCTGCATGCTCTGTAATGAACATGAAGGGGGAAAATCCCTTATGTTTCTTATTACGTTTGGATGGGCAGTGCTTTTTTTTTACTAAGGTCCTGTTTCCTTTGATGCCTATTCAGCCCTGTTTTGTTTAACGAGATAACTTCTTCAGTGCATGTTCTCTATCACTTATTTAACAGGATATCTGTTTTCTGTGTTGTCCTTTAAATCAGAAAGCAGTTTAATTGTTCAGTATGGGTGGGGCTGTGAAATGGGGACGGGATGTACCCTTGGGTTGTGTTTCTTTCTGAGGCTGCTGGGATTTCAGCAAGGGATTGTTATGTCCAAATTCAGGTTTGTTTGGGTCTCAGTGAAGGGACATCTCCTTTGAATTTTCTTCCTTTCATATTTTTATGCATTTATGCAGTTAAATATACGAAGTGCAGCCCTGTTCTGCAAGATAGATGAAAAGCTGTGCTGGAGTCAGCTGCACCCCGGCTGCTCTCGGCTTTTGTTTGAAAAGGGGCTACATCCTGAAGTACCTCATTCTGTTAAATATTAGTGAGCCAATGCAGTGAATTTGGATCAAGTTGACTGAAGATGCATTATCTGCCTCGTGTGTTGTGGCTGGTAAATAGCTGGTTCCTGTGGGAAGCACCCAAAAAGGTTGAGGGTCTTTGGTAGCACATAAATTCTTTAAACAAAGCTTGATCACAGCAAACTCTAACATCAGTCTTCGAAGAAGGATAAAAGAGAAGGAAGAGATTCAGACAGTTTTTTCCTTTTGTAAACTGGCTGCTTTATAGGGGAAAAAATAGCTGGAAATAGCCTGTCTCGTCCCAAATGAAAGGTTGTGGATTAAGGCACTGCATTAGTGAAACAGCTGCACCAATGTGAAATAGAAAGTCCTCCAGCTTCAGCCATTATGGGTTTGTTTGGTTAGCTCTAATTTTGGAAGTCATTATAGCAAAGGTAAATGACTTGCACAGGAGACTGCTGTCAACAAAAGACTCAATACATTTACTTTGGCAGGAGCCTTGAGGAGTCTCAGGCCTTTCAGTGCCTCCTTTATGCAGCTCCTGTCCTGCTCTCACTGTGTGCCTGTGTGCAGGCAGCTCTCCCTGCCTCCCTCCCCTTCCACAAGTTCTTTGCCCCTGACAGGTCAGATTGAAGGGAGGCAGCACCTGCTGCTGAATTGCTGGGGTGTAGCTGTAGAATACCTTTATGTTCAGAGTAGCTGCCCCTGGGCTTCTAAAGCTGCTGTGTTTTGTTCAAGTGAGTATCTGCTCCCTCCCAGTCTAGTACTGGAATACAGTCTGTATCAAAAACTTCACTTTTAATTGTGTCTCCTTATTGGTTGGTATTTGTGTTTCCTTATTTTATCATTTGATAGCTTTACACTTATAGATGCTAAGCATGCCAATGCTTAGCTGAATTTTCTAGCTTTTTGGTGAAGATTGAACTGTGAGAATGAGAATTCCCTTCCCAGGTCTGTGCCCGTGTGGTTGAGTGAAGGCTCAGAGTGTCCATTCCACATTGACTTACACTTGTACAGGTGGGAAGGCAAATTCCTGATGACAGGAGTGCCTCAGCAGAGCCTGCTCCTTCCCTTCCACAGAGTTCCTTGGGAATGTTTCCTATGGGCCTGGCAGAGCTTTCCTTGCTCTGTAGAGCTGGGAGGGTGAAGGAGAGGGACAGAGTGAGAATCTTCTCCTTGTGCACCCAGTTTCTCTGTCCTGCACTCCCTGGCTGCTGGGTGACCCAGAACTCCCCTTTGCAATGCCTGCCATGGGTGACTTCTGACTGCTCTCCCTTCCCAGCTGTGGGGAAGTGCTTTCAGCCACTGAATATTTATTCAGGCAGACTTTGACTTCTGAAACATATGGGGCAGACTACTGTTAATTATTTTATTTAAAATACAAGATGATTATGCTGCCTCTCCAAATGACAAGAGCTCCATCCCTGCATGTCCTCACACATGTTTTATGCCCATTGCTGCTGGTCATTCTGATAAATAACCAGTACCAAAGGAATTAAAAGGTCATTTTCTTGTGCTGCTGTAGAGGATTATCTTTATCTCTAAAATTGTTCCCTTAGTGCTTATTAACTAGAAATACGTAATTGAGAACCTGGTAGGAAAAGATTTTGTCTGATAATAGCCCTGATCTCTAAAATGGAGTATAACTACATAATAATTACACACTCAAGTGTTTGACTGGTATGACTGACATAAACTAGCCAACCATGGAATGGCATGCCTGGAAAGAGGCTTTATTTCAGATTAATTTAATCTCATGCTGTATATACACCATGGTTGTGCTTTCAGGTCAGGCAATCGATTCTGAAGAAGAAGATGTGGGTTTAGCTGCATGAACTCTTTTGAACTTCCTCCACCTGCAGGGTCTTTGAATGTCAGGAGAAGCAGACAGCTTTGGTATTTTGCTCCAATGTCTTTAAAAAGCCTGAAATGTTACTAGAAAAATCTCTTAAAGAGGAACATCCTGCACTCCAATTTACTGGGGGAAAATGCAAAAGATACTTCTCTTGGAAAGGCCAGGACAGTGTTTTGACTTTACAGTAAGTAATTAGTAAAGTGCAGAAGTAATAAAACACAGATTTTTATTTTTTTTTCCTGTGAGGAGGTGACTTAATGTCCTCATGTCCTTCTGTACGAAGCTTAATGATGAGGTTTGCTTACTGCCCCCAATATTGAATATAAACCCGGTGTCAAGTGCAACAGTTTTGGCTGCACAGACTTGTTTTAAATTTCCAGTGTGAGATTCAGCCTGGAATTTCAGGGGCAGCAATGTGTGGCTGTCAATAGAACAGAAACTTTTGGAGAAATGAACAACTGTGAAGTTGTGTGTGCTGGTCCCAAAATGCTCCATACACTGCATCCAACAGGAAGTGGGCAGAAGGAGAATGTAGCTTCTAAAAATGAAGAACCAACATAATTTACAGCAAAGATCTACTTGATATCTAAAACTGAAGACCTGTGAATTTAATATAACCTTTTCATCAAAAATTAAGGTTGTATCACTTCATTTCTAGAAGTTTATGCTCGTGGGAGTTAGTGTATTCCTGATATTTTATGATATGCTATTCCTCTTAATTAATGTCTATTGTGGAGAATGTTTTATGTCCTTTCTGCATATCAGAACATGCTTCAGGTGTAACATTCTCAATAAAATTGACTGTGAAGATAGTCTTGTTTTATTTTAAAGAGGAATTTTGCCAACTCTGCCCAGATTTGTTGAATTTAGTAAACACTCCAGGTAGGTACTAAAAGCCCTGGCATTGGCAGGGAGGTCTGTGGGAACTCCCACTGAGCTTTCTGCCTCTCACCTCCAAACCTTTGGATAAATATGGAGGTGTGTGCAGTCCCAGGAGCTCAGTCTCACTGCTCCAGCTGTGGGAGGCTGAGAGGAGGCTCTTGGGGGTGTCCCTACATTCTGGTACTTGAAATAATCTAGATTTGTTCTTCTAAGCTCTCACAAAATCGGGTGTGTGTTATGGCAAGACCTGCCCCTGGGATCCCTGTGACAGGGCAGGGAGGCCAGGGTTGTGTTCTTCTCTTCTTCATACTGCTCAGGCCAGAGAAGGCTCAGAAAGGGATTATTTAAGTCTGTGAGGAATACAGCTGCAACTGGAGGAATTTGCTGTTTAAGCCAGTTTCTTTTTCAGAGTTTCTGTTGCTATGGCCATCTTATTCCTAGCAGAACTGCTGGAAAGGGTGGAAATGGAAAGAAAAAATTGGCCAGTTCCTTGTGCATTCCTTGTGCAACAGGTGCAGTGTTCATTTGTGAGCACAGACTGAGCTGAAGCTCCTTCCATGCCCAGAGAATGCCTGCAGGCAGCACCTTCCACAAGAACCCGGGATTTCTGCATTTCATATCTGCTGGAGAGATGCCAAGCAGAATTTAATTGCTTGTGGTGCAATCTTTCTCTGTGGCTAGATAGGATATTGAATGCTTTTGAACTCCTAAATTGCCATGGGATGGCCTGATCTGGCACAGTTGTGTTTAATCTGCAGCCAGATAATGAAAGATACTCCATCACACAGAGCTCTGTGATGCACTTCTTTGTTTTATAGATATGAGGCTTCACTGGAGCGGGGCGAAGGGAGCCCTGCAATAACACACATGTTTGTTTTTCTGTTTAATACATTGACAGGTGTTTGGTTTGTCTTGTGTCTGCCCAGGAAACCACGTCCTGTCTCCTGGAGAGGCTGTTGGGAAGGGTCTGACAGCGGGCGCTGCAGAAGATCTCGGGCTCCCTGAAGGGATTGCAGTGGCAGCTTCTCTCATTGATGCACATGCTGGAGGACTAGGTACTCACTCCTGGATTCACTGCTCTTGGAGACAGGAATTGTTGAATTCATTTCAGAAAAACATTTTTGTCACAGACTGTTTTTATCCAGCCATTTGCTCTGATGGTATTCTTAAAAACAACCCCAAATCGTCACAATAACTACCAGCACTGCAAATCTGTTTCTAGAAAGAGGATATATCACAGCTATATGTCTTTTCAGCTGGATTTGCAAATTATTTGTTAATTTCTGCTAGTTTCACTTTTGACTGAAACACCTGGTGTTGGAATGCCAACATGCTGAGAGTTTGCATCTTCTGTTACTCAAAACTTTGGGGATAGGCAAGAATAAAACACAAAAAACCATTCTGAGGGAGAAGCCTCATGTTTGAGGCTTGTTCATAGTTAGGATTCTTATTAGCTTTAGAAGTGATTCATGATTCAAAGCTTTAAGGTCTGGTGCTTTGACTTTTTTCTTTTCCAGCACAATATTCTTATGTTCAGCCCTAGTTCATCTTTTCTGAAATACATTGGATGAGGCCAAACAAGTTCATTTTCCTACTATGCTGTTTGGCCTTGTCCAAATACTGTCAATAAGAGATTCAGTGTAACTTTCTCAGCAGGAAATTGAGGGTTTTTTTAGTTTGCTGGTTTAAAAAACAGTCTGGCCTCAGAAAGTTTCAGTGTTATTGAAACAATACTCTTTAATGGAAATCTATTGCTCATCAGAGGATTTTTTACTAGATCTAACTGAAATATGATTAGGTGCTAAACTACCAGTTTTGTTTCAAATGTTTTGTGCTGTTTAAAAATCTCATTTGTCCTTCTAGAAACTGTGGTCTGGAACTTTTTTAGTGTTTAAATCCCTTTACTTTGCTTTTGGTGAGGTAAAGCAGTCATGGAGATTGCTTTTCTTGCTACCTGGAAAGGATTAGATGTAGATCTGTCTGCAAAAAAGATGACTGAGCTTCAGTGTCATATTTGTAGGTGTGTTGTGACTGGCTTAAAAATATCTGTCACTATCCTAATTGCATAAAAACATGTTTAGAACTGTGTGCCTTGGCAATTCTGTGTTCT
Organism: Agelaius tricolor; assembly: GCF_023055355.1. Classification (NCBI taxonomy): domain Eukaryota; kingdom Metazoa; phylum Chordata; class Aves; order Passeriformes; family Icteridae; genus Agelaius; species Agelaius tricolor. Next base: position 27,717,054 of record NW_027269271.1, read on the forward strand.
TGGAAAAGAACAGGGTAATAATCTGACCTGAAAGAATGAACTTGCTGCAGAACTGGGCAAGAGCATGTGCAGTTTCACAGAAAGTGGCAGTGGAAGGTCCTTATTTAATTGGCATCATTATGGATCCAGAGCCCAAAAAGTTTGCCCATTTTTTCATGTGCTGGATTCAATCAATTGAATTTTAAAAAGAATAGAGGGCAACTGTCTGTTCCTTGATACAGACTTGTGAAAAGAAACTCTGACATTAGAAACACGCAGCTACTGGCATCCCTCAGGAAAGGGCTGCAGTGGATAAAGACAGTCTGCTAATCTGAATATGTTTTCCCAGATGGCACCATAAACACCAGCAGACTCCTGGAAGGATTTCCAGGAGGAGAAAACCAGCACACAGGTTGTTGTTAGGGAGAGGGGGGCATGACAGAGGGAAGATAGTGGGAGATCCTGCATGATAATCACACCATAGCTCAGTGTAGTCTGGGACAAGAGGAGCATTTACAGTGGAACTCATAATTCTTGAATGTGGGAAGGGTAATAAATGTATTGGAAATTGTGTGGAAACTTAGGAGAAAGGACAGCAAAAATGAAAAGATTTGATAGCAAAAATGAAAAGGATTTGATAGCAAAAATGAAAAGATTTTGATAGCAAAAATGACAGCAAGAACAAAAGGAGAGTCGAAGAGTGCAGATATCTGTAAAGAAAATATCCTGCAGGCTAAGCCAGGATGATGTGATGGACATCTTGTTTGCAGTGTTAATAACTTTTGATGCAGCTCAGATCTGCTGTTGGCTGGATGTGAAGTGTGGTTTGGCTGAGCAGGTTCCTGAAGTTTATGAAGGCTTCAAAGCTTTGAGTACAATAAGGTAAAGAATATTTTAGTGTGTATGTTTGAGGAGGTCATGTGTGACTCCTGGGTCAGTCCATCTGATACCTCTTATGGAAAAGTGAGGATCTAAGAGCCAAGCAGTTATATCTTGCATTTTGACCTACTGTACTAATTTCAGAGAATGTACAGATAAAACTGTGAGGATGGCAGCCAGGCTTGTGGGGCTGGCCTCATAAAAATGCTGTTTACATTGCACCTTTTCAAAAGGCATCAGCATTGTTTCAACAAAAGTAGATGATTTATGGTGCAGTGTCTAAAATACCATGTCACTGTGGAAGAGATCCAGAAGTACACATTGCTAAGCACTGCTTGCCTTCCTAAAAAGCTCTCCTCTGTTTGTGTGGTGCACAGACTTCTTGTTCTCAGCCTCTGCTTCTGAATCTGCCTCAGACTATGAAAAGTTCCACCTAAGCTAAAGGTGAACGTGAATTATAACTGCAATTATATAACTTTTAGCCTATATTCAGACTTATTTGCTGTCTGACTTTAATTACTCACAAATAGGAGGATTCTAACAATTCTAAACACTGGTGAAGCCACTGACTAAAATTCCAAAAAGAGCCATAATTCCAGTTTTGCAGAAGGCATATTTTCTTAGCAATTAAAAAGATCTTTTCAGTTTTATATTGTTTATGAAAATACATTTGCAGCATATGCTGACTATTTAGTTTAATAGATTTCTTCCCCCTCAAGTGTGAACAGTATTTTTGACTCAAGATATTCTAATACGGGACAGGAATTCTAATTCTAGTACAGGAATTTGCCTTGTAGACCACCCTATCCAAAATTCCTAATATGCATTCATTATGTTGAAGCAGTGAAAAAATAAAACATGAAGTAGAAGCCTTACTTTAAGCTTTTTGTTGTTCCTAAGTCTCTTTAGGAATTCATAGTTACAAGTCATTTTAGTTAAAGGGACATGAGGATGGATTTTTTAAGACTTTAAAACTGTAGCCCTTAATTTTCTGATGATTTAGATGACTTCCAACCATGGTAATACCGGGATAGCCATGGTGATCCCAGTAAGAGAAACCCCACCAGACTGATTTGATAACAGAGCATTGCAGTGGTGATCTAAACAAGAGGGTGTGAATGAAATGTAGGATATGAACCAGCCCTAGCACTTGGCATCTTTCACAATGTCCAGCAAATGTTTTCCTGATCCTTGTACAGGGAGATGAAGGAGATTTTTCTATCAGTATTGACATACTGGTCTCCAAATTGAGTTTTGCAGATGAAAATGCACAGTCTGGTGACCAGCTTGGCAGCTGAAAAGCAATGTTTAATAAAAGAAAAGTGCAATGTAAAAATGTTACTTGTTGGCTGCTGCATTTTGCTGAGTGCAGCACAATGTGGTGCCAGGATGCAGCCTGGGAGAGGAGGAGGAGGAGAGGGCAGATTGCCTCTGTAGCCTCCCCTGAAGTGACTCAAGCAGGATGGGATGTGTTTGAGGCTCAGCTCTAGGTCTGCCTGGCATCTCCTGGGTGTATTTTCTGCTGCAGGCTGAGTGGTGCTGACTTGGTGCTCCTCAGAGCCAAGCTCAGTTCCTTGAAGGGGAGGAAAAATCTGCTTTTAGATGGTTCTGACATGGACAGAGCAGCAGCAGGAGCGAAGACAACAAAGCTGGCAGCCTTCCAGTCTCCTGCCAAGTCACCCCTTTCTCCAACTCATCCCCTGACAAAACACATCATCCAGGATGTTCATGATAAACTGTGAACAAATAAACACATCTGCAGCCTGCCAGTACAGCAGGGCACTTTTATTCTGCATGTGAGTGAGCTACCTAAGAGAATAAATGCCAGGTAAAATAACACTTTCTAGTAAAATAACATTTAAAAATCATGATGATAGACATGCATTTAGAAGAAATCATCTTGAGTCCTTATATCTGGAATAAATACTTTAATCTGATGCATCAAATTATTTCCTTGGTTGGCAAAGCAGACTTTCTTAATTTGTGGCAGTGGTGTGAGACACTCAGCAATTATTTGAGTGCAGAAAAGGTCTGTTTGGTGCAGGGTGGCTTGTTCTTCTTTAACAGAGAATTTTAATTTTACTTTAATAGGAGTAATTGGAGCAGATGTGAAAGGACACAACCTTCCATGTGAGAACCAACCCATTACATCCCGAGTCGCTATGATCTGTGGAACATCTTCGTGCCACATGGGGGTAGGTTGTATGTGTCATCCTCATTGGTGCAGAATTTACTAACTTATGTTTTTGAAGGGAAAATTGACCTTTGTCCTTCTCACCCCATTCTTTTTTCCTTGAATTTTTTTCTGGTAATTCTATCTTTACCTTTGGATATTAATTATAAATTACCGTGCATTTGCTATTAAGCAAGAACTTTAATAGTAGTAGAAATCAATACTGAAAAATGACATGGAAAGTAAAAACCACGATGCCAGAGTGGCTTAAAGAGCAGCCTGAAATCTGAGCCAAAGCCTGAGCCTGAGTTATCTGTGACAAGCCTATCACTAATGTGTTACAGAAGAGTGTCTTTGGAGAAGGAGTGCCCATCTTCAGTCACAGCTCTGCTCCCCCACCTCCTCCCTTAATCAATATAAATCCTTCTCCCTCTGAAAATTGCCATGGTGTATAGAATTATGAGATGTATCATGACTAAAAAGAAAGAAAACCCCCCAATAAGCAGTTTTCACTTTGCTAATTTTTCTCAGTGAATTAATACAAAAGCTTTCTCTGAGATTGCAATTAAAATTTAGTGTCTGCTTTTGAAATTTATACTGTTTTAAAATGTATGAGTCTGAGAGCATTCCATTTAGATAAGTACCCTTTTCTGCCACATTTTTTATTTAAAACTCATTTTGGTCTTAAATTTAGAATGATTAGAACTTGGATTTTTCCAAAAAGGAGCAAATGGCACTGGGAGTGCTAGAGGTGTTGGAGAGGAATGACATGCTTCATGGAGAAAGCTCCAGGAGAGAATAAGAAGGAGGCTGATAATAAAACATCAGGCTTAACAATAAGTTGTCTCTGTAGTAACAGCATGAATCCATGGTGATCTTGAGCATGAATAAATGGTGATCATATCACGTGGATTGTCTTCAGCAAAGCATTTTAGCACGTGATTGAATTTAAAGACATGAATAATCCTACTATTGTGAAGCAGAGCATTGAGCCTAAGTCCCATAGACCAATTGGAATATATTTTGGTTCCTTCCTAAACAAAAGTTTCAAGCTTCAAACTCCATTATTCTTGGCTTGCTCTGTCTTTGAAAAATTCCACTGGTACCTGTCTGTCTGTCATAGGGCAGGTGGGGCACCCTGGGGGAAGGAGTCACCCTTTAAGCCCTGCCACTGTTTCCATTATTTCCTGGTTTTTTGATGGAGGTTTCTGTCCCTTCGGTAGAAGCTGTTTGGGTGAACTCTTGCTAACCTGTTTCATTTAGCTGAGTTAGTTTGAATTGTTAAAATGAGTTAATGGAGACATAGTACTGGGCTGCAGTGAGCTGAGGAGCTCGCAGGCAGCTTCCCCCATAGGTCTAAGGGCAGTGTTGGGTAGCTGGCCGTGGGCCAGCTGGCTCTGGCTCATTCCTTTAGCACAACCAGCCCTGGAGGAGGACATGTGTGTGGTTTTTTATTAATGGTTGATATTTGTACATTGGTAAGTTCTAACATACACCCAGTTCACAACAGTAGATTGTTTGACTTCCCAAACTCGAGCATGGCACATCAATATTAACATATTTTATATGCACTCTCCACAACCATGAGAGTTGTGGCTTCATTAAATATGCTAATGTAGCAAAAGGGATGTGTTAAAATCTATGTTGATGCTCTGTCATCAAAGCAAACCCAAAGTCGAACACAGACTGCATGAGGCAGAACCTTTTAAGGCCTTTAATCACTTCAGTTTAAACTCAGGAATAGATGCTTGTGCAGTTTTTGCTAGATTTTTACTTAAATCTACCTACTCAGCATTTTATAATCATTTCCTTAACTGCCTGCCTTCACCCATCTGCACAGGGAGGGGTATAACAATCTCTAGCCAGCAGACAATAAGTAAATTCTAAACTTCTCTGGATCTAATCTGTGAAAGGATTTTAGTTTTCTGTTCTTTTATCTATTACCTGAACAGGCTGCATGAAGTGAGCATGGAGCACACAGAGCAGTTGTATTTGTGTTTTAATGAGACCTATATGCAGCTGCATTTGGCCAAAATTAGCTGTTCCTTTTTTTAATTAGGGCTATAAAATGAAAGTATATTATACTTGTGTTTTGATAGAAATATATATTTTCTCTCTCCGTGTGCACCAAGGGACCCTGAGGGCTGCAGAGATTAATCATCGAGTTTAATTTAATGCAGTGGGAGAGAGACCTGTGTGGTCAGGCGGGCATTAAAAAGTGCCTTTGATGTGCCTCAGGTGCACTGAGCCCCAGTGAGCCAGCAACAATAATACCTTTGTGAGATGATCAGAGACGAGAGAGGGAGAAAATGGCCTGTGTGGAAACTCAAGGCCGTCCTTTGTTGTGGTTCTGGCAAACGAAGGAGCCAACTGTCAGGAGAAATTCAGCAAACAGAAAGCAGGGGGAAAGTACGGCTGGGTTTCTTTCAAGGGGCCGTAACAGGAAACTGTTCAAAATCATCTGCAATGCCTTTCTTTTCCAACCCTTCCTCCTCCTCTGCTCAGGGCAGGGGGACTGCTCTTGGTATCTGTGTGCTGGTACAGTAGTTCCATTCTCTAGACCAAGTACTCCATGAGTCATGGGACTTGAACACAGCATTTACTTCAAACTTTCAGAGAAACTGCTCCTCGACCCAGTTTTCATTACCTCCAGGACTCTAGAGATCTTAAACAAAAGACTTTGCTAATCATGCCTTTGATATTTTAGAAAGTACAAATGTGGAACCTAATTTTACTCATGGCTATAATAACTTAATTTGTGGTGGAACTACCATTTTTAAGTGAGGATATGCTTTTGGAATTAACCACTGACAGTTTGGGGTAAACAGAGGCACACAAAGAATTTCATGTTGCTGTTGAATAGCTCATGAAAGCAGCAGAATGCTTGTTGTAATTAGGTTATTGACCCCCAGCCCAGGTCTGAGCTGTTGGTTGCTGAAAGTTACTGCCACCTCAGGGCTCATTCATTATCCATGAGGAAAAAGAAAAGAAAAGATGGTTTTCTGAATATTTTTGGACAGTTATGCATTTTACATGATTCTCTGCTGCCTCCTTTGCCCTAGCAAAAGACATGGGTAGAATTTGCATTTGGAATGGCAAATAAGCTGCTCTTTCACTTGTGAAGGATTGTCCCTTGTTTTGGGGCTGGGATTCATCCCTGCAGGTTTGGTCTCTGTGCCCAGGGATATTCCCTGACTTTCCTGGGTGGGTTGCCACTGCCTTGGTGCTTTGCAGGCAGGAGCTCTGAGCTCCAGCACCCACACTTGGCTTTGGAACTTTTAGGAGCCTTTCCCTGTGTAGCCATGGTGACTACACCAAATGTGTGAGTAGTTTTTCCCAGCAAAATCACAGCAGGTTTGAGGCACTGAAACAGGAGCTTCCCTGTTATTCCTAATGGCAGTTTGTGTGGGTCTAACAGACATGCCCTAACTTCTGGGAATAAGGTAGTTGGTTTCCCTAAAAGCCTGTCTTCCTGCCAGTGTCTTAGGGTATTATGGGGTATTTTAAAGGTTTTAAAAATTCTTTTTTTTTTTTTTTCCTTTTTTTTCTGAAACCTTTATGTGATCGGGAGGTTTTCAGGCACAGATTTCTGTATTCCCATGTTCCAGTCCTGGACAGAAGTGTGCTTTTGCAGGGCAAAGTTGTACCATCATGAAAATATTTGTTGTTCTTGCTCAAACACCTTTTGTGATACCCAGCTGAAGAAAGTAGGCAGAGTAGCTTTCAATGGGAACATGATCTGGCCTAATTTTAGCTTTTTAATGGGGGGAGTGTGAATTTGCTGGTATTTTGAGTCCCAAATGTACAAGGTTTGTGTTCTGTTATCTCCAGGGTCTCTATTTTTTTCTGTCTTCGTTTCATGATATGGTCTGTGTTCTTCTTCAGTCATTCCTTCTTTATCAGTTCTCTGTACTCAACACCTCTTTTTGAGGATTGTCAAGGAATCTCTTCAAGTTTAGATGTGACCTCTTCTTTTGCATCTGTTTTTGTTACTTATGTGACTCTCGGCATTGGGAATGGACTCACCAGGCTTGGTGCACAATTCTTTTTTCCCTGGGTGATAATGTTCATGTGGTTTGAACTGTATAATTTAGTAATTTTTTCAATTGGAGAGGCACAAGTAATTTATCTTCTACCTTTTCAGATTTAATACATGATCTAAAACACAGAGCAACTACATGAACATAAAATGAGCAGATCATTTTGCTGTCCCAATGTTTACTATGGATTATTTCAGGAAGAATATCCCATATTCTCTCTCTCACTAAGCCTTACTAGCCTTTGAGTGCTTTCTGCTAAAGGAACTCCAGGCCAATTTGCTTATTCTAAATTTGTTCATTTGATTCTCGTGATGACTGGCAAACACAATAGAGCTTCTTTGCTCCACAATATCCGCCCGAGCTGCCAGCTTTGTTCACGCAAATAGAGTGTTAAGCACGTTTCCACCCCCAGAGCATGCACAGTACGTGTCCTTTGCAGTACATCCTGGAGAGGAGACAGCAGAGACATGCTGGCTCAAAGTGTTCTCAGAGCCTGATCTCTAATCTCAGTGGGAGCCAGACCAGCAAGTGGATTCAGTGTATTTTGGCTCTGATACCGGAGTCTCCTCTTCGGAACATGCCACGTTGTTAAAGCAGCAGCAGCCCTCGGGGTAATCGCTGCGCAGGGGCTCCGAGCAGTGCGATGCGGGCAGGGCTGATCAGGCTGGCGCTGCTTTGGCAGCTCGGTGTCATCCCGGGGGCTGTGCCCGCAGAGCAGCGCTGGAGCCCCGCTCCCTCCCTCCGGCATCCCCGCCTCGGAACGTGCGCTCTGCGGGGGGACCGGGCACAGCCCGGGGCAGCAGAGCCCTGCTGCCAGCTGGCTGCCACCCAGCCGGCAGCCGGGACAGCGATCTGTCCTTCTCCTGACCAGGGGAAAGGCGCTGCCTCCGGCAGGGTCAGGCTGGCGGGAGAAGGGGCAGGAATGCAGGAGGGAAAAAATAAAACCAAAAGCAAACCTAGTGAGGCTGGGGCAGCCCGGGCAAGTTTGGGAGATGATCTGTGTGGGCTTTATGGAATTGATAAGCACCTGCCGTCCTGCTTTTTAAATATTCCTCTCCCCTGTAAAGCCTGTTGTGCCTGTGAGCCACCAAGTCTTAGGGGTGGGAGAAAGAGCTGAGTGTCACAGGAGCCTCTCCCTCACTCTGTCCTCATTCGGCACAGTTCTTCTATATTGCGTTTGGCAGCAGTCACAGTGCTGACTTCCCAGCTAATGAAGATGTTTTACATTTAGGGAAGGCTGCATGAAATGAAAACCACATTTACTTCACAACTGTTGTTGCACCGTCCTTGGTGTATACAGATTTAGGCTCATGTAGAAAAGGTCACAGAGCCTCTTTAGGTGCCTTTTCAGCCAATGGTCTTAAAAGGGTTATAAATCCATAAAATTGCCACCTTCTTTTACTTGTCCCTCAAAGAACTCCTCCACACCCTTTTTAATGAAACTCTCTTGTTCCATGTTCCAGCATCCTCAGTTTCAAAAAGAAACAAACACAACTGTAATATCCCCTTTGCTGGCATTAATTTGCCGTTGTATGCTTTGCTTGCTTTGTTTTGTTTTTAAAAAGCAAGAAGTAAAATATTTCTGCTAGAAGGGCATATAAAAGATTGTTGCTTTTCTGACCTCCCTATTATATTAATAAAAGCTAGGAAGACTTCAGTAGTGGTGGGAGATCATGTGCAGGCAGCCTCCAAAACCCAAAGCACTTACTTGCAGAACTAGTAAACCACAAAGCTTAAGATCTTGAAATGTAAATAGGAAGTTGGAGAGTTTACTTTAGAGCCAGCAGTGGTGAGTCTGTACAATGTTTATTTCTGCTTGCCTTCCAGCCTTTCCTAAAGCTTGGCAGAGATGAAAGGGAGGCTTTCTCAGCGAGTTATTAAAAGTTTTTGTTATGAGCAAGATGCCTTTGTTCCTGGCCTGGCATAATTCAAAGCTCAGGTATGCCTTGGTGATGGGGAGAATGGGACGTTCCTATTTAGCCTATGCCAGTCCAGAGACATCAAAGTTTTGCACCCCAGTGCCTTGCTGGTAATCAGCCTGTGCAGGGGAACGTATCTGAAAGCAATTTAATCTCTATTGTACATAAAGTAGATAATGCTCAGTAATATTCCCACAAAACTGTACATTCAACTCTCCTTGCCTTTTGTGAACAGATCAGTTGAGTTCAAAGACTCAAATAATAGATGTGGACAGAGAGAAGGCTTTGAAAAATGCTCTGCTTGGAGAACCATGAAGGCTGATACTCAAGAGGCAACTCACTGGCATCAGTAGAATCTTTGAAAATTCCAACTCACGCAGTGCTTTCCATGCTGTGCTTCACTGCAAGCTGCCCTGTCTGACAGAGGATCAGGGTGTTGGATTTGGGGTACTGAGCCTTCAGAGTACTTGCCCAGAGTAGCTGTGGCTGCCCCATCCCTGGAAGTGCCCAAAGCCAGGTCAGACAGGGCTTGGAGCAGCCTGGGATAGTGCAGGATGTCCTTGCCCATGGCAGGGGGTGGAACTGGGTGGGCTTTAAAATCCTTTCCAACCCAAACCGTTCTATGATTCCATGATTCTTTCTGCAGTGTCTGGGTGCTGGGCTTTCCAGGTCTGACTGCTGATAGGGCTCCTCCCTGTTCTTCACTCCTTTCCCCATGTTTTGCCTTAGGAAGAATGAGCAAGAGAGACTGAGCTTCTTCCATTATTATGTTGGCCCTACAAAGATTTAGCTGGTCTAGTGCTGGAAATATTGGGTTGCCTAGTTTGGGTCTCTCTACTTAAAGCAGTGTGGGATTGAAAATTACCTGTTATTAGATCAAGCCCTCAATTCACCTTGGACCTTCATTTCTTAACTGTAACAGCTGTGTATTTTAATAGGATGTGGGGGATTTTGCTGCTTCTGTTGTAGGAAGGAGATTGTATTCTGTACTGTGTGATTCTGGGAGAGTTAAATGTCTTCCTTCACTGATGTTCACATGACAGCATCACTCCATTGTGGGGCACAGGATAAAGCAATTTACTTTTGATTTGTTGTTTAAGTAGCAATATTCTAATTTGTGTCCAGCAGCAGCAGCCTTTCATTGTAACAGAAGATTTTTGTTTTTTCTTTCCTGTATTCTTCAAAGTGATGCAATCAGATCTGACAGGTGCAACACTCCCATCAAGGCTGCAGGGTAACCAAATCTGATCACTCCTCTCTAGACCCAGAAGGATGGATTGGCCTGAAGCCCAAAGTCTTGAGCAACCCCAAGTGTCTTCCTGGAGTGCTCTGCTCCAAGGAGAGCTGCATAGGGGAGTTTTCTCATATCACAAGCATACAAATGTATAATGAATGACCTTTCCAGATCCCTTGTCTCTCTTGTTTTTGTGAGTAGGCATGAACTTACTGAACAGCCTGCTTGGTCTGTGTGTCTAGATCTCAGGGAGAATGATTTTCTGCTCTTTTTCTTCCAATAACTGTAAAAGAATAACTAAAATATAAATTAAATGAGATATGATAAGGCATAATCTTGGTCATCTCCTAGTTTTTTTCTGGGTGGTGGAACAATGAAATAGAATTTTTGAGGGAATACAATATTTGTATGAAAAATTAAGAGTTTTCTGTTAGTTTTAAAATTTTGGAATTAGCCTTATTTGCAGTGAGGGTTGTGAAAATTTGGGGTCAAATCCCCTATTTTGTTCAGTGAGTTGGTTTGTTCTGTGATTCTGTCAGATTATTGCCTTTCCTTGGTTCCCTCACTTGCATGATGAGCACAAAGTGAAGCTGTGCAGACAAAGATCTCTCCAATGCAAGGTGTGATATGGGAGTGCTGAGTATCAAGGGCTCCACGGCCCAGGGGCTATAGATGGAGTGCTGTTTATTCTTCTTAACAGCAACAGTTCCCCCAGTCAGGAAAATTCCATCAGTCTTTGGGCATTAGGTCTCTTATTCTGGCTTTTCCCCTCCATTTCCAATTCTGTTCATCATCTCATGAATCAGTAAGTTCCTCATCTAAGTTCCTTGTTGCTGTTCCAGCTGTGAATGGGGCAACATCTTGGATGGGGCAAGCTCTTTTAAGGAGAAAGTAAATCTCTTGTCATGTAATCCCTCTGGGAGCAAAGTGGGGAGAAGCATTAGCTGCTGCTTTTCTCCCAGTGTCAGCTGGGAATCACAGTTTATGCTGAGTTCATTGTTTATAGCTGTGGGTGAGGGCCTGAGGTCCTCTCTCACTGTTTACTCTGTCCTTGGGAGTTTGTCTCAGTATGTAAGGGCTGAATAAACACTGGGCAAGATCCTCAGGATTTACCCATTTAGTTATTCAAATGTTTAAAAATATGTTTTAAATAGTGTGTGAATGCATATCCCATATAATGTGAATCTGCTTCCAGCTCCAGGGGTACTGCAGAGGATTTATTGAACTGCAGCCATGATACTGTTGTTGGTAGTGGCCTTCACTGATGTAGAAGGAACACTTAGATAATGGGGAAAAAGGAAAATCTCTAAAATGAACTATATTATGCAAAAAATAAATAAGAAAATCCTTAAGGTGTGTGGGAAGGGCATCCAGCCACGGTGACAAGGACTGGGTCTGCCTGGGAATCCTCAGAGCTTGGCTGGGGGTCCTGGAGGGCTTTTTTCAAGTGCCATGTAGGGGTAGAGTTTGTTTTGCTATTTGTGGCATAGCTGTTCCATGTGCACAATTCCCAACCTTTCAGTTTGGGATGAGGTCTCAGTAGTCTCCTAAAATAAGATTCTGCTGCGAATAATACCTGAGACATGTTTGTTTAGGAACCAGAACTGAAGATTGAAGGGCTATGAGCTAAAGGAATAATTCTGAGATTTAAAAACTCCAATGTTCTTGTAAGAGACTTGCACTGGTCTGTAACTTGTCATTATAGTAAATTTATTTTCTAATGCACATTAGAATTATTTTCTAATTTATTTTCTAATGGAGGTTTTCTTCATGAAAACTGGGGGTTGTTTGCAGTATCAAACACTTCTGAAGACTTGGTTTCTTGTGTTGGTTGAAGGTAAGAACAGAAATTTGCTTGAACTTCATCTCACTGGAGGCTGGGAGGACATTTTTGTGTAAATTATTGCATATTTCCTGTATTTCTATGATCTTCCCTAAGACACCTGTTACTGTCCACTGTTAACAACAGGTTAGAAGGTACTGTATGGCTTTTGGGGTTTGATTTTATTGTTTTAAACACAAGAAGAGTCAGTTCATACTGTGATGAGCTTTAAGGGATTTAACTTTCCATAGCAGCAAACTGTAGTATTATCAAGTGGAAAGTTAAAATGGCTGTGCTGGAAGATTTATAATCTTCACACAAACTGGCATTTTGTGACAGTGAATATCTATCACTGCAGGAGAAGTAAAAATAAATGGGTGGAATAAATGGTTGTAGCTCATTTGAGGCCCTGGATCCCCAGTGAACTATTGTTTTGAGAGGCACAGAAGTAACTGCAGTGAGTCATGGAGCAGCACTGCTGCAGAAGGGTCCAGAACAGCATTTCAGCAAGGACACAAGCAGAAGCCATGGGGTAACCAGACAACCTTTCAGCCCATTTATCACAGCACTTGCAGTTCCCATTTCAAGGAAGGCGACACAGTAAATATGAGCAAAAAAAAAAAAAAAAAAAAGGTTAATGTGTATATCTGTATCCAGACATTTCACTAAATAAAACAATAAAATAAATCAATGCAGAACTGTTAGTGCTTAAGTGCTTAGCAAAAAGCATCTGAATCCATCACAAATGGGGGCGCTTTTTTTTCTGTTTTGGATTTTGAAAACAATTTAGCAGATTAAAGGTCTTTTTTTACCAATTTCTGAAGGAAACTTTGACCTTTGGGAATACAAAGAAAAGGATCATAGGCTACTGTGTGTCCATCGTGTACTTTCCCAAGCTGAAACATAAATAAGCTTAGTGTTAATGGATACTGATAAAAAGCAGAAGTAAGTGGATGTGAACATTTAAGCTTGGAACAGTCAAAATTCATCTAATTTAAAGGGTTTGCTGCAAAGCTGAGCATTCAGTCAGGGTCCCTGACAGTTCCTCTGAAGTTCTTGCATCTCTGATTTAGGCAGAAGGAAATGGTGGATGTTGACTGAGTCTGGAATGATTACCCCTGCATTCAATCCCATTTAACTTCTTCCAGAGCTGAAACTTTCAAGTTGTCCCAGGCTTAATTCCAGGTCTGCTTCCTGGAATAAACAGGAGTTTAACCTCACATACAAGGAGCACAAACTTCACTGGGGTGCAGACTTTCTGTGCAGGACACCAGCATTGGTTTTTTTTCATCCAGGGACAGTTCCAGAGGCAGATGCTGTGCTTAGACTTGTCTGTTCTCCTGAAGACCCCTCTCATCAGTAACTCTGAGTGACCTGATAATCTGGCACTGCTCCCTAAGCCTTCCTGGGCTCTTCCTGTGCTGATGCAGAACTTGTTTGATCCCCCTGCTAGAGCTGCTCTCTGGGAGTGGTTCCCTATTCTTGAATCCAGTCTCTCAACCTTCTGACAGTGCCTGGTGAAACCCTTCATTCTCTACAGCAGATAGCACCATTACTCTAAAAGAAAACATGCACACCAATGCCTCTGAGCCCTTTTAGGGTATGACAGTTTTACACAATCATTTGTTGGATCCCAGACTGATCTAGGGCTTGCCTCTTTCTGACAGCAGTCTCAGGATCCAAATTCCCAGGATGGCAGAGCTCCCTAAGCCCAAGCTGCTGCTCCCTTCCACCACCTGTGGGGATCCTGACCCTGATTCACAGAGAGGGCTCAGAGGTTTTTGATGCTTCTTGGGTGAAAGCTGAGTCTGCTGCTCTCAATGCCTTGGGAAAGTCATGGTCAGGAGATGGCTGGGAGAAGGTCTCATAGAAGGTTGAGAAGATCTCATAGAAGGTTGAGAACTTTGTGTCTATTCTACAGTATTGATTTTTATATTTCCATTCTCTAATTGTTTCTCTCTAAACAATTACAGGTGGTCTGGTGGGGTGGTTAATTACTGCTCCTGATAGAGCTGTAATTAAGCCATGCTCCTCTTCTAGCTTGTGCTTCAGTGGCCAACTTCCAAATGCTCATATCCCATTACAGCTCCCATCTTCTGCAAACAGCAGGTAAAATTCAGCAAAGAACTGGAACAGGACTTGAGGAACACATTCAGACATGGCCCTCTCAGCTTCTCTTTTATTACCATCTCTCCATTTTTACTAAGATAATAGTAAAGCAAACAAAATGAAGAGCATTTTTTACTTCCAGTATAATTTTCTCATATTTTCCTGGTTTTTTTATTCTGCTCTTGAATTTAAAGGTTTGAGTGCAAAAAGTGAAAGTCAAAAGTTTACAGCAGGAGAGGTAGGTACCAGTCTTGCTCTTTATTTTCCCCTGGGGAAAATGCAGGATTTTATAATGTGAAAAGTATTGTTCTACTTAAAACAAATATCAGTTGTCCAGCTTGGCTGGTTAATGTTTAGAGCTAATATCATTGCCAGCTTCTTTCATAAGACTGGTATTAAAAAGAAGCAAAAATAAGATTTAAAAAATCCTTTTGTGCGATCGTGAAATAAGAGTAGGGGCAGATGAAGAAATGAACTGAGTAATCTATAGTGTGTATTTGTACCATGTCAGCAACTCCCAGCAGCACTCCTGGCCCTGGTTTCCTGTGCAATGTGCCAGGTCCCTGGGATCTGTCATACCATACACCACAGAGAGATGATGAGTAGAGGTGGTTTTGCTGGGCAACTGACCTCCAAGTTTTGCCCATAATAATTTATTCATGTGGCTGTACCCTAAGACATTCTAATACCAAACATACCTTGGGCTGAAAATTGATGCAGCCTATTGGAAAAAATACCCACAGCCAGCTCAGACAAAAAGCTGGACCTGGCTGCTGCCTGAAAATGGGGCCTCAGGAGGTGCAGGGGGTCACAGCAGTGAGTTAGTTCAGCCCCAGAGCATCCCCTGTCAGAAGCTTTTCTCAGAAATGCAGCTTCAAACTGGTTTCAATGGCAGATATCCAGAAAAGCTGCTCGTACAAGTGCAGTCTCTGACCTCTTTATTCCCTGCCTGATCTGTTGCACATTTCTAACATACAGCAGAGTGAAATAGGGGTGTTTTTTTGGTAAATACGATTTTTTTGTTGTTGTCAGTTTTAAACAACATTTTAATGGATGTGTTCTCTTTTAAGAGCTAGTACCTTCCTTGTCTTTTCCTTCTCTAGATGAATTTCTCTTTATACCAGTAAATATAAACTACTTCTGCTGGTCTAGATTAATTCCTCTTTATACCAATAAGTAGAAGCTCAGTAAAAACTGAGTAACTAAAATGATCATAAGTCAATCTATTCTTTTATTAAAAATCAGAAGTTTTACTTTTTTTTAAAATACCATTCCTTATTTAGCCTTTAAAAAATCTAACTGTGCAAATGTTTAATAAACTCTGTGAAGTTTTACTCAGATTGATTCTTGTTAGATATAGAGCTGAGTTGTGCAGTATATAGTCCCAGTGTATAACTCACCTGAAATATTTTCAGAGATGAAGCAATCAAGTTGCCCTTGGAGTGTGGTTTCTTTATTGCACATTAATCACATACCTGGTTTGGCCTCTAGTTTGTAGACCAGTTAATGTTTTATGGAGAATTTAGAAAATTAGAAATAGTTCTGCATGTGTGTCATTCACATTTTGCTGCCCTTCTCACACAGGTTACTACTTGGAGTAAGAAGTAACAGTAGTCCCCAAGAATTCATTTGTGTCTCCTAGTTTTAGATTGCACTGAGAGTTTTGTCTGGGAGTTAATTAATACAAGGATTGAATTTTCCAGGTCTCTGTGGCATAGCCTTGGCAATAAGTGATGAGGTGCATGTTCAGTGAGGCATTCATGGAAGTGTTTTGTATCCCCTAAGCCAGAATTCTTCAGCTGCCTGTAAACAGGTTACCAGAACCATCCGTGGGTGGGTGAGCTCAGGCAGAGCCCCAAAGTCCTCGTCCTCTCTCTGTTGTTGTCACTTGTGTGACTTCCATCCTTCCAGTGGGATAAAGTGAGCTCTGTGCAAGAATTTTTGTGGTCTGGTCTTAATATCATGGCAGAGTAAATCTGTCACTGAGGATGGCTCAGGGGATGCCAGCCTGTCACGTGGCGCAGAGCTGGTGACCTGCCCACCACGAGCTATGCAGCTGCATAGCAAACCCATGATGGCCAGAGGACCTGAGCTTAAAATATAAGCAAATAAATTGCTGGCAGTGTATGACCTGTAGGAATCGGAATATTAATAAATTTTAATTTCCTTTGTGTCCTGAAGTGCATTTCTTGTGTCCCAAAACCTTATTTTCTTAAATAAATCTTGCATCAGGCTGAAGCTAGAATACTGTTTTGTGTTTAGTATGTAATTACTACTACTAATAGACATATTTTAAGAAGTTGACTTGGTGCACCATACATTTAACTTAGAAAAGCCTCTAGAGCTATGGGAAAGTTTAGTTTTAAACCCATTTAAAGCTTGAGAAATAATGCCAGGATGGCAATTTTAGAGTAGGATCAGTTCACTGAAAACACAATTTCATGCCCCAGCTCTGCCCAGTTTATATATGTGTGTGTATATATATCTATATGCCACCAGCAAATGCTGTTATTAAATCACACATTCAGTAGCTATTACTGTGACCTAAGTTTGAACCAGAAACCTAGAAATGAAACATTCTTGAGTTTCCCTTTGAGTTCTTTCCTTTTTTTTATGAATCTCTTTCATTCTTTGTCAGAGAGTTGGGGTCGAGTAGCTCTATAAGACCCATCTGTCAGCAGAAGCAAAATGATACAGTTTTCTTAATGCAGGATTTTATGCATCCATGTAAAGCCTCTGAATTGAATGGCTGTCAGTATTCTCAATCCACAGTCAGTCAGAAACTTTGAAAGTTAAAAGTCAGCAAAAAAGTTAATGAAAGTATTTGACTTGTCAGTGATCAAAGTCCAGAACTGTAAAGAGCATTTATTAGTTAGTGACTGATATGGTGCTTTTCCTTTTTTCTTTCTCTGCTCTCTCCATTAATATCTTAGATCTTTTCTTCATACCTGTCTTAGCCTAACAAAAGCAGCTGTTATTCTGAATTTCTGGCTATAGAAGCTGGTAAGTGAGGTGATTTTCAAACAAATTTTCTGACCTAGCTACTCCTTAGCAAATAATTACCTTAAAAAATTTTGACTCTAATGTGACTGTACTCTAAAAGTATAAAGGATTAAACTTGCTTTCAAGGAAGTAAGTCAAGAATAGTCCCACAGAAATTATTTCCTCTCTCTATGGATATTGGAAGTAAATAGAGAAGCTGCTAGCAATAGTAGAATGCTGCCACATATCAGAAGCTCAATATTAAAAAGCAGAAATTAAAATGGCAGAAGATGGATATAACAATATGCCTTGTTAATATAAAGATTGGCTTTTCAGGTAATAGCCAAATTCTCCAAATTCTCTGTCAGTTTTATTGAAGGAGTTTGTGTAAGCTAACACCAACAGATGGTGTCAACTAGGGAAGAAAATTGCTGAAATTCATACTTCACAAAACTGCTCTCTCCAGCGTGGTGTGTTTTATTTTATCATCTCTGATTGCCCTAACATTTACATAAAGCTGAAGAGGAAACACAAGCCTGTGCCTGATCATCATGGCTGGTCCAGGAAAACAGAGCTAAGTGGAACAAATCTCACAGTGCCACTTGCTCATTTGATGGCATGGCTGGGTGCCCAGGTGAGGCTGGTCTGTGAAGGTCTCTGTTCTGTCCTGTCCTTGAAGCCAGGGACAGTTCTGAGAGCTGAACTTGGGTTAAAGGCACTGACTCCTCTGATTCACTCACATGAGCTGTGAATTAACCTCTCCTGCTTTTTTTTCCAGGTAGACTTTTATAACTGAAATGGATTTTTTTTTGCCTGCCTTTGTTTTAAAGGGAGAGGCAAGTGGGAAGGACTAATCTAAATTAAATACATTACAGATCTCATATTAATGCCATTTAAGCAGGTCCTTTCTTAATTTACCTTAGTTCTATATAGCCTTTTATATTTTAAAAACATTTTTCATTTCTGTGGGCTGCCAGATGTGCTGCTGATACCTTCTGATCTTAGGTAGTTTGACACTGATTTTCCCAGCGTACGCCAGGGTTCAAGTCTGGCCTGTAACTCATCCAAATGATCTATTCATAACAAAAAGTGCCTTCTGGCAGTTGCACCACAGCTGAATATTGTTAAACTGAATTCATCCTTTCATTTGTTTCTGATTGCTCTATAATGTTTACATATCTTACATATTAGTATGATCTTTTATAAAGCACACGCTGAGGTTAAACCCACCCAGAGAGAACTTTATTTCCCTTCTTCTCCCTTTCAGAAGGTGTGGAACTCTTTTTTTTTTTTTTTTTTTTTTTTTTTTTTTTCCTGTCAAATGAGCAGGAATCTTGGGACTGCTCAGTGCTCGTTTCATCCGAAGCCATAGGGCTGAGCAGGCAGGAATGTGTGTGGTGGGGAGGCAGGGAAAGGTGACATTTCCTTGCACAGAAGGATTGTCCCCCATCCCCAGACAGAGTGAGTGTGAGGTGGAATTGCCTGTCTGGGTGTAATCCTTGTCTGAGCTGGCATCATCACCCATGAGGGCAACAGTCCCTGTGTGAACACGTTCAGCTGAAATATTTATAGATGCAGCTTATGACTCAAAGTCTGAACAGGTTCAGATTCCTCTCGTCTTCTGTCTTCAAATTCCTGCTGCATTAATTGTGCAGAGATCACTCTCACCTCTAGCAGAGGATATCCTGTGTTTCAGTTTCACTCTATATAAAAGATAATAACTGTTACTATGTCTCACAGTGGGAGTGTGTCACAGGAGGAATTTCAGTTCAATGGAAGGCAGAAAATCTTAGGCTCCCTTTGAATTCGTATTTTAACTTCCAGAGAAGGATGACATCTCTTATTTGCTTTAAAAATAAAAATCAATTGCCCATAAATCTGAAACACATGTTGTTTTTCTACTAAAAAGATTAAGGATTTTCTTAAGCTCATTAAAGGAAAAAAAAATAATGACATTGATCCTCCTATATCACCATAAGAATGTCTGAAGGCAATTGAGAGCTGTAAAAGAGACATGGTGTTATTGTAACCAAAATAGCCCTGAATCTGGAAAATTGTGCTTTTCTTTTCTTCTGGGTTCTGCAGCAAACTTATCACTGTTTCTCCAACCTTATGCCTGTGTCTAGTCATGTGTTTTAGTGGGATTGAGTGGGATGTATACTCAAACAGAATTAGGACCTTTTATTATGAAAATACAAATGCCAGCTGCTGCGTGGCTTGAAAGATTTAATCACCGTCCAAATATTTCAAGGAGGGGAAATGGAAACCATTTGCTGTTTCTGATGCATATAGCTACAGGAGGATGCTCACCCTGTTGCTTCTCAAAGATTGTTTGTCTGTTTTGGGGAATTTGTTATTCCCAATTTTCTTTCTTTCCGTGTGCATCAAAGCCTAGAGTCTGCAAAATGTGAATTAAAGTCCTTAAATGAAAGGGGGAAATGGGAAATCTGATTATGCCCTATCTTCAGTAAAGCCCAGCATGACAAGCCAGTGTTCTTTATTCCAGTTAAAAGTTCCCACAGCAACAAAACTGATAACCAAGTGCCCTGCTGGCTTTATTCATCAGTGTGGCAATTCCCAACGCCCTCGTTTGCTCTGTTCATGTGTTGAAAGTTTGCTGGAATGTGTACAAATGGTACTTTGGTAGTAAGAGGATAGGAAGGTCTTAGTGTAATGTGAGAAGAGCCAGCATGGAAATATCCTGTCCTAAATTCCTGTGAGTGTCCAAAACACAAAGCCAGAAGTACTGGCTGCAGGGAGAATTTGGTCTTTTAATGAATCTAAACATTTTTACAGGAGAATTCGGTAAATGGTAGACTAATTACAGGAAAAAGGTGTGGGGTTTGTATTTTATTTTATAAACTCTATTGTCCTTCTGGCTGTTGAGACTTTCCCCTGATTTCATAAAGCATCTTGATGCTTTTAATGTCCTTTGGCTACTTGTTTTTTTTTCAGGTGACACAGCAGTTGGATTTGAAGCTTGATCCCTTTGCCATAACCAGATTTTTCCTTCAGCAGACTGCAGAACCCTGCAAAGATCTCTGCATCACAAATATTTTGAGATAGGCCTTCAAAACCCCAGGCCCCTTCTGCCCTAAATGTACCTTGTCACCTCCTGGGACACTGCTGTGTCCGTGGCTGTAGGGTGGCAGTGAGTTGGGATGTTTGGGTTCTCCCCATGCTTCCATCACCAGCTCAGAGCAGATACTGACTGGGAACTTTCACCACATGCTGTGTTCTCAGTAAGGTCAGTGAAGTGGAATTGGTCTAAAAATCAGCTTGTTTTAGGATTTGCTTTTTGTTGTGCTTCATTTTGTTATTGAAATCATAAAAGAAGGCTTGCCCCATTGAGGTGATGAAAACTCAAAGCTGTATTAATTTGTAGTTTTAAGAGAAAACAAAACAAAACCAAATGTCTTTGCAATGTTTTTGACGTAGCTTCGTCCACTTGGAGTCATAAATGCCTTTGTAAATTCAGTGCAGCTATTCTTGCTCTTTAATGTGTTTAGTCAGCCAAAATCTTGCACAGACACACAGACACATGTGTACACATAGATCTGTAGGGAAAGTAAGTCAGGGCATCAGAGCTGATAAGAGAGAACCAAGCAGAATTCCCAAATTTGTTAGATGCTTTCCTGAGAGAAATCAGCATTTCTTGACACTGGGGTGATGTATTTTGAAAAACAAATTTTTGTTGTTTTGTTTTCCTACTTAACTTCCTGACAAGAATCAGCTGTACTGTAAGTTTATGGCTTGAGCAGACTATTGTTTGTGCAGAAACCTCCCTGCTGCTGTATTTACTAAACATGTGTGATGCACAAATGCCAGTAAACTGCATCTTGGAGCATATTCCCTACTGGCTAGTAAAAACTGCCTTTAAAGTTCAGCCTGTTTAAATATAGAGAGAATGTGCATCAAGTTTAACAGGAACAGGCCTAATTAAAATAATTTTTAATTATTCTCAAAACTGTTTTGATGTGAAGTCCAGGCTTTCTTGAATTCAACAGCAAACCTTGAGCATCCTTCAATGGGTCTAGAATTTTGCTATTGAAGGGCAAGGTCTAAATACAAAAACCCCACTGTCCCATTGACTAAGACCTCTCTTTTTGCTCTTCAGCGTTGGAAACACACAGACTGATTTTGTTAGGGAACTAATTCTCTTGTATCCTTCTCTGCTAGTAGTTCCCACCTTCTAGAAAACAACAGTTGCAGATTTAGCCATCATCAGTGGGAAGTGCAGCATAAATCATGGGATGGTGTAGGACTGCACTGCTGTTCTCTTTTCCCAGTGAAGTTACAGCTGTGTCTCACTTGAGTGTGGATCCTGCTTCCAAGAGAAGCCTGGCAAGGCATGGGTGGCCTGTGTCCTCCAGCCCCTACTGCAAGAATTCCATGTTCAACCAGTGGGGAATTCAAAATTAGTCTTTGGAGCAAGTCCTGGGACCCAAGTCCCACCATCCCAGTTCCTGGTGTGTGCTGGCTTTGCTTGCTAGACTGGACAGTGATCTGCTGAACCAGGAGGGAAGTCTAGAAAGTCTGTCTGGTCTACTGAAAGTGAAACCACTTTGCAAGAGGAAGATAAATGCCCTCCACCCTTATAAACTGGTAATTTGCATCTTCTGAAGGAGAGAAAGGAAATGAACCAGTGTCTCCCACATCCTGAGTGGTCTAACCACAAAAGCAGGGAGTGCAGGGGCCAGGCTGTCACTGTGCTGGTGATATTGGTGTGTGAGTGGTGGAGCACTGCTCAGATACCTGCCTGATCTGCCCTCACAGCTAGGAGGGGTTTGTGTAAAGCTAAGCCTAAGTGAGGGGCAGAATCTGGTCTTTACTCAGACATGTTTGCTGCTGAAGCCAAGCAGATCCCAGCCCAGGTGTGCAGCCTGCACCTGAGGCACCCAACTCTCCTGGCACTGTTGTGAGAGCCCAAGTGGAGCTTGGGCTTCCACTGCCAGCATGGAGCTGATGGCAGCTCTCAAGGGACATCACTATCCTCTGCCAGCAGGATTCCCTCCTCATTCTGGGCTCTCCACATGTACAGGATGGGTGCTCTGGAAACTCCTGTGGCTGATTACAGTGCCTGTGTTTGCTCATGCCAATTGAGCAGAGTATTGTATCCCACTTGTCACTCTAAATAAGGCCTTTTTTTTCTGGAGAAATGAGGCAGTTTCCCTCTCTCTGCAAAATACAGCTCCTATTCCTGAAATTTCTTACTTGCTGTTTGGCCAGGCCCTGCTGTTCTCTCAGTGGGGATGAGCGGGTTGTGGGCTGTGTCTTGTCATCTAAAAATTATGTAAACGGGGGAAACATTTTTCCATGCTTTTTTGGAGTAAATTTCTACCTGTACACCTCCACTTCTATTGGTAATTCCAGTGGAGAAGCAGGAATTGTCTCGGTATTGGACTCTGATATCTGCCAAGCTTTAATTGTGAAGTTCCTACTTTGACAAGCACTTGGATTCACTAAAGCTTTCTGTTGCTTTCCCAGGTCAGTGAAACCCCCATTTTTGTGCCTGGTGTTTGGGGACCATATTTTTCTGCCATGGTACCTGGATTGTGGTTGAATGAGGGAGGCCAGAGTGCAACAGGAAAACTGGTGAGTGTTTGGAGACTGGCAATTCAGACCTGAAACACCTCCATAAGATCATGGGATGTACCAGGCTGCTGAAAGCAGTTAACAATTAGATGAGTGTTATGTCTGTTATGTAATACTAATTTGCATAGAGATAGGGGAATTATGTACAGGGCATGTCTTCCTTTTATGGTGGTGGTGATGATTACTGTAACTACCTTACAGGCAAATTGGCTTCATTCTTTGCTTTAGCAGGAGGCTGACACAGACTTTGAGGTGAAGCAAATGATACATATTGTATTATATAGATCAGTTGTGTTCATTGATGTGCATAAATGAAAGATATAGGGACAGGACAGTAACATGGTAACACATTATTCCATCACCTCAGTTGTTTCCCTGAGTACAAAGAATCTAACAGCACTAGGTTAATTTAATTCACCAATAAAAATTAAAGCTAAGCAGAGTTCACTAAAAAATGAATTTTTGTATTTACAGGAAGGCAGTCACAAGTAAAACATATCAAATTTAAAGAAAGGCTGCTTATACACATCAGTATTTAGGCTTGAGTCCAAAAGTGTCAGCAAGTCCTTGGTGACTTGCTTAACCCTGGGGTTTCTGGATCTCCTTGTGTTGATGCTTTGTGAAAGCTGCCCTAGAACAGAGACTAGACAGAATTAAAGACTAAAGCAGGGATTTATTAAAAGGCCTCAATGGATCCACCTTGGGCAGCACAAGAGCCCAGCCAGGGCTACACCCAAGATGAACCAAAATGGTCACAAAATGGATGGCCTGTCATGGGGTACATTTTTATAAGTTCTGCTCCATTTGCATCTTGCAGTTCATTGTCCCATTCCAGTTTTAGCCCCTGCAGTCCCACCCTGCTTGTTTTTCTCTCTTCAGTCCACATTGTTTGTGCTCTTGGGCTGAGATTTGGATCATTTGTCCTTGGTGCCCAGCTGGAGCAGGAATTGTTTTGTCTCCCTGCTCTGTGCAGAGAGTTCACCATCCCTTAACATGAAGCTCAGAACTGCACACTAAAGTAGTACAGAATCTGAAAAATATAAAAGCTAAAACCTGGGGCATCAGTGTCACCTTGCCCAACCTTAGGACACTCTGGCTGCCCTCAGGGCTGAGCTGCAGGGGCCTCTGGAGAGGCTGCAGGAGAGAGCTCCAGGCCTGTGGGTGTCCCTGCAAAGCCCCAAGTGCAGGTGGGTTTGGTCTGTCAC
This sequence comes from Agelaius tricolor, assembly GCF_023055355.1. NCBI lineage: Eukaryota > Metazoa > Chordata > Aves > Passeriformes > Icteridae > Agelaius > Agelaius tricolor. Next base: position 27,740,991 of record NW_027269271.1, read on the forward strand.
AAGCTGCAGCTGTGATCACTCCTGACTCAGCACCACCCATCTCTTTACAAGCCTGGAGATGGGAGTACACGGCCAGGAAATGCACTGGGGCATTGCTGCATTTAAACATTCCATATGGAACAGTCACTGAATGAGAAGCAGAAATCCTCCTGGATCAGGAAGCCCAGACACACCCCAGGCTGAGCTGTGACTGGGATCCCTCCTGTGCTCTCTCCTGACGTTCCTCTGTGTCACAGCTGCAGTCATTCCTCCTCCTGCAGCCTGGCTTCCCACCCCACCTCCAGCCCATCCTTAGCCTTGTGGCTAAAAACTTTCAAATTAATTATTAATAATAATTTTTAATAATTGCTTTTGCAGCAAGTGGGATATGTGTGCTTTAAATTTTTCAGGCAAAGATCGGGCTAGGACCAAAAAGTGTCCCATTTTACAAATAACTGCTACAACCAGACATAAAATTAAATAATGTCCATATAAAATAATAAATGAATGCTCATAACACTACCACTTTTCAAGGAAAATAGCAAATCTCGTGTGCTGCTTTGCAAGAACACTTTTGAGAAGGAAGTTTCTGTGTGCTTAATTCTGAACAGGTAAATACACTTATCTAAGTTCCAGACAGGATACAGGCAGTCAGTAGTTGTTCTTGGCTGGCTCACAGTGGTTCCACACTTAAAATGTACAATGGGAGTTAAGGCATTTGAAAAAGATGATTTTAAAATTCCTTTCCTTTCTTGTACCAGAGAACAAGGTGTTCCTGAATCATTAAAGAAATTGCTGGGGAAAATGAACAGTCTTGTTAGGACCCACAGCAAAAGTGAGCTTGAAGTACTGTTAGGAATATTAGGGAAAATGTCTCATTAAAACACTCTTGGAATATCCCCTGTGGTTTTCTTGAGGTGGTGTGAACAGAAGACACACAGGGAGCCATGGGAGGAGACACAGCCATGTGCACTGTGCAGGGTACACTGCATTTATTATCTCTGTCATTTCAAAGCTCCTGCTTTCTCACACCTAAAGTTTTCTGAAAACAAACAAACAAAAAAAGGACCTGTTTAGGATTCTTTCCATTGCTTGATCAACACCCCAGAGTGAATTATTTCCATAAAATTTGAACAGTCTGATCAACAGTCTGATCAAACTTCTTAAAAGTAAAGTTGATCCCTTTAAAAAGCTCAATTTTTTGGGGATACAGCTGCAAAAGGAATCAGTTGGATTTTGAAACCTGTTTTAGATAGAGTCCAAATGAAGAATTAAGAAGTCCCTTATTCTGCGAGTTCTTTATTTGTATATTCAGTGGGGTTTTTCACTACATTTTCAAAATTTATAAGAAGAAATATATTGCAAAATGGAAACAAAGGATGGCATGACATCATTGCAAAATGTGAAATAAAAATAACAGAAAAGGGTTTCTAGATGCATCCCTCATGTGGCCATGGCTTGAATTAAGGGAAACTTTGTAACTCCTGTAGCAGTTCTGTGTAACAGTGTTTTCAGAGCAGACACCTATATATGATGTTTATTTATAGATTTATTTCTGAATTTATGAGCTGCCCCTGTGTTCTGAAGAGATTCTGCAGGATTGCAGAATTCAGGCCTGAGCTGTGTTTCTGGTGCATGCACACATTTGGCCTCTGTCTTTGATGCTGATCTCAGGGAGAGCAGACATGCATTATTTTCTTTGCTGTGTTCACATGTGTATGCTTCATTATGTGGTTCAGGACTAGAGTCATGCTGTTAAGATAAAATACCAATGTGATTTGCTGTCAATAAGTACTGCCAAATATACTCAGTGCTCTTGAGTAGCTGTAGTTTTGCCTCCTTAGCTTTTACTGTCACCTCTGATGGGATATTACCAAGAGGCCACAAAACCTGCTGAATTATTGCCTTAAAAGCCCATATTATTCTACCTGATACTTTGTTTTGTGAGTAATGGTAACCACTCTGGAGGGAAAGGACAATCTGATTTATAAATTCAGCATAAGACAGAGCTTATATTGATCCTCTTTTATAGCAATAATTGCTTCTCAGGGCATACATTTTGTTTCCTGCAATGAAGGCATGAGGCATCTATCAGGATGACAACACACCTTGTGTTTTATCATAACAGTGTGATAGAGAAAGATGATGCAGGGATTTGGGCCAAGAAGATGCTTCTGGTAGAATTCCAATGAGGATATCCATTCAGAATGGGACAGACTAGAGGACATGCAGGGGGTGTTGGACAGGAAAAAAGTCATTCTTTCACCCTAATCTCCTGACTGAGGAGCTGCATGCTTAGCATTTGGCTTGGGTTTGGTGCAAAGTTGGTTGTTTTTCTTACTGTTTATATGCCAAATCCTGAATTTCAGTGGGAGTTTTGCCATTGGCTTTGCTAGGACTAGGATTTAACACTTCATGAGTAATTTAGAAGCTCTCTTGTCTTATTTAGAGCTTCCCTTTTCCAGGATTGAATTTTCAAGATGTAATCATCCTCAAAATGTTGCTTTTGTCTTTTTCAGATCGATCATGTGGTGCGAGGCCACGTCGCCTTCCCAGAATTGGAGGCCAAGGCTGAAGCCAGGTCAGTGTTTTATTCCTTTATCACATATCTGCATCACAGACTGATGCACACTGTATTCCCAGCAGTGTCCTCACTCTCACTCAGGGGAATTATCAGTCTGATAGCAGGCTGGAACTATTTACAAAGACTTTCCAGGTGATTGCTCACAAATGTAAGGTTTAAACTCCCCTCAGATACCTGTGGCATATCTAAGTAATCTTGTTAACTTTTTGCTTTTCTATCAAGCCCAAGGTATTTCTTGATTCTATAGCACCAACCCAGAGTCTGTTCAGCAGACCTCCATGCCTTGGGCTAGCAATAGATCTTAATTTGTAGGAGAAATAATTAAGCTCCAAGGATGGGACGTAGCTTAATTAGGAATATATTATTCAGTATTTTTGAAACAGTCATCTAAAGGAAGGTGTAGCCACTGTATGAGAAACTCCTGCTTGGCAGCACAAATAGAACAGAGAAACACAGGATGAATTTTCAGACAAAGCTTTAAATGGAGGGGGGACTTGGAGGTAGCTCCAGGATTCCTTGAACAAGAGGCTGTGTGTGATGTGGAATTTGAGCTTGTTCTGCTTTAGAAGTGGATGAAGACAGTTCAGACACTTCTGTCAGGCCTGGACTTCCTCAAGCTTTTTTGGCTTGGATTCATTCTGAGATGGTTCACATCACTCCCAGAGAGGTCTTAGCTGAACAGCTGGGCACGTTGGATGAACATGTGATTCTCTTAAATGTCTTTTTCCTCCTTAGATTAAAGAAAAAACCCAGCAAACTTGGCATTTTCCCTTCATTTTCTCCCTCTGGTCTGAGAGGCAGGGCCAGTCCTGATGGATGGATTAAGCACATGCTGATACAGAGATATTTTCAGTCCTCCCTGGGGAGATAAAGCTCTACCTGGTTTCTCTGGATGACCCTTCCTTGCCTTGCAGGGCCCACTGCCTTACTTGTTTGTTAAGAACTTGACCAGGATTCCCAGAAATGCATTGGACTTCATTCAATATGAAACAGATTCATGCTTCCTAGAATTCTCTTTGTTGCTCTTTGGAAAAGGAAATCAGGAAATAAATGCATCTGTGTATGTTTGGAATAAAGATTGAACTGGGTCTTTTTCAAAATTCTGGCTTCCAGGCCATTTTTCCAGTGCCCCCATTTGAAGCATGAGCATAAGACAAACAGTTTAGTCTGTAATGCCAGGATAAACCATTTTTTTTTTTTTTTGTACTGGAAGAATGCCTATGGAGTAGCCTACTTGTGTCTGCTGGGTCTGATACCAAACTGACTGACCACAAACAATGCCACAGTGCAAAAACTGAGAATGTGATGTGAACAGGACACTAAACTCAGAATACTGGCAGTAGAATCCCATATTATCCAAGGGTATGGTGCCATAACTTTGTATTTGAGTCTCCTGCAGTTAGTAACATGGTGGAGAATAGCACTCATAGTAAGAGTTGTAATAGTTTATAAAAAGAGTGATAATATTTTACTAAGTTAATTTGCTCAATGGTATTTTTGTAATGCTTTCCAGGTATCACTCTCCTAATGAAACATTGGTATTGCTACAAATTTACTAAACAAGTCCTGTATTAATTCTCTCATCTTCTGTCTCCCTGTCCTTCTCAAATATTTGTTAAATTTAAAGAATTTCATTTGAATGAACAAAAATCACGAACTTTGAAATTTGAACTCGTTTTTTTTCTTATTTGTTTTTTTCTTATTTTTTCCTTTCTATTTTTCCACGATTCCCCAAAATTCAGCCTTATTCTGGGTACAAGTAGCAGCTGCTGTTGGCCAAAACTCTGGATTATGTGTTTACCTACATTAAGTCATATACACAGAATAAAAATAATCCCAGAATCACAGAAGGGTGTGAGTTGGGAGGGACCTTAGAGCCCACCCAGTCCCACCCCTGCTATGGGCAGGGACATCTCCCACTAGCCCAGGCTGCTCCAAGCCCTGTCCATCCTGGCCCTGGACACTTCCAGGGATCCAGGGACAGGCCCAGCTTCTCTGGGCAGCCTGTCCAGGGCCTCCCCACCCTTACAGGGAACAATTCCTTCCCAATATCCCACCCATCCCTGCCCTCTGGCACTGTGAAACCATTCCCCCTTGTGCTGTCACTCCTGGCCCTTGTAATTGTCTCTCTTCATCTTTCTTGTAGGCTCCCTTCAAACATGGTACCTTTTTTTGGAGGATTATTTGTGATGATAAATTATTTCACTGGGATTCTCAGCAGAACAGATCAGAGAATTTTGGTTTATTATGTTTAAGGGTACTCTCTGTGTGGCTGTAGGAATTTGACTCTGTTCAGCCACTGCAGATAGCCATGGAGGGGAAACCAAATGAGGATTCCATACTTTGGTGTGCAGTTCCATATTGTCTTTCCTTCCCATACTGGGTGTGATGAAGAGTTAAGCACATGCATGTCTGGATCATTAAATAAAGAACATCAGAGGTCACAAATCCATGCCTCTTGCTTGCTCTCACCTCCTTCTGCCTCCCCAAACCTGTCCTCCCTTTCTCCTGAGGCTGCTGAGAAGCAGGTATGGAATGGCAGGTCCCTGCTGAGCAGCTGATCTGGGGAGTTTCCCTGTGCAAACTCTCCTTTGCCCCACCAGAGCAGATTTCCAGCTGTTGTAGCACCACTGCAGAGATTTGTGGTGACTTGGGAGGGTGTGAGAGGCTCAGACAAGCAGCTCTGACCACTGCTGCTGAAGGCCAGGCTTGTGCAACCCTCCCAGTTCCTATTCCTGGGTTCTTTTTTACCCTTCTTTTACTGGAATTGGAGAGAGTTGAATTACACAAGGATTTTCTGGACAATTTAAATGTAGCATTTGGTCTATCTGATGGGCACAGTCTGTGAGCACCAAAACTTGGGGTTTTTCAGGCAGTTCAGTGAGTTGCAGAAATTGCTGTGATCTTATCACTTTTGCTCCTCATCCTACATATTGTGTAGGTCTGACATTTAGTCATCCCTGCTCTTTTAAATCCTATTCAGGTAGATTAGAGTAGGAAATTAAAAGAGATAATATGATTCTTTTCGCTCTAAAGTTTAAATAATTCTGTTTTCTAGAATGACCATTTCTAATCTGATAGAGAAGGAAAGTGTCTAACAGGCAACAAAGTTTGTGTCCTTTGGCACTTGGTGAGGTGCTGTTTTAGGGCAGAATTCCCTTTCCTATAGATCTCAATGCCATTTCCCCATCTAAAGAGATGTCTCCTGAAAATAAAGCATTGAAGTTACACACACAACATCCACCAGCAATTCTGGCATCTTTCTAGCAGAATATAAGAATCATATTTGGCAGTTCTCTGTGCCTCTAGATGGTTTAGAGCCCTTTTTTTTAATTTAGAAATCAAAAAATTTAGGATTTTTTTTTTCCCTGAAAGATACCTGCTGGCATCTTTCAGGTTAAATACCAACCTCTGGTTGCTTTCTGAAATTATGTCCCACGTATGATCACAGCTCTGGGCAGCCTTGCATTGATTTCTATTCTCCACTTTCAGCACAGTTCCTTTTTCATGGCAACAGCTCATGCTCAGCTCTGCAGGTCAGAGGCAGCTGCCACTGATACTTTCACAGAGAGCTGAGTAGAAAAAGCTCCAGGAGGTGATGATGTTACACTGTGTTAAACACAAAGGTGGTAAAACAGGCTCTGGCAGGTGTTGGAGGGATTTTGCTGGTCACTCAGTCCAAATGTAGTGCCTTGAAGCCTTATCTATATTTAGGAAAAAATAAAATGTGAAAAGGTGTGGGAAAATGTGTAATTCCAAGGTTATGTGGATCTTAAGCATATTTGGCTCAACTTCAGCCTCCTTTTGTCCAAGTCCTTGTGTTCTGACAGAGCTGCACAAATGGCTAATCCTTGTGAGAGCAATCAACCAGGATGGAGAGGAGAGGAGAGGAGAGAGAGGCTGGGATGTCTGGTGGTTGAGTGAAGCTTTCCTTTTTTATCCTTCCCAACAGTCAAGCCATGATTGAGGCTGGAATTAAAACTACTTTATCCTTAGCATGTACTGCTTTAGGGATGGAGAAAACAGGGCCACTTTTACAAGAACAGGAAAGAAATGATGGTGACCTCCAAATTATCATAATTCGGGTCCAGGAAGACACATAAAGCACATTTAAAGGACGTGAATAATGATGTAAATTAGTTATTTTAATGTCTTCCAAGTGTACTTCATTTTGAATGATATCCTCTGATAATGTACACATGGTAAGGTATAATTGAAAAAACATGCAGCTGAATGGTTGAATGCAAAGTATAAATATACAGCTGCTAGTGGGTCAGAAGTCAAACTAGTAAAGCATATGCCAAATTCCCTTAGGGATCTCATTAGTGCATGATTGAATATACATGTAGAGGCTAAATGAATATCACTGTTTGGGTCTGCAGTGGATGAGACAATGACTAATCAATTGTAATTAGGGTTAGATGCTATTATTGACCCACATGTCTAGAATTAAATGCCCTGCTTGGAGGTTTCCAAGGAGTTGGAAAATATCTATGGGTTTGTTTGTGATAGGATGAGTGTTTGAAAAAAATATTCTGAGTGTAATTGCAACATTTTTTAAATGGAATGTCACTAGAGTCATTGCAAGCCAAGGCACTGAAGAATTCACCATTAGTCTTAAGTCCAGGAAAAATGTCTGTTGGATATTGTGGAGTTGGGTGTAGCATCTGAACTTAGATACAATCATATTTAGGCCCATGTTGGGCTCCTCCCTAAAATAGCAGCCACTCACTTTCTCTCCTCCACCCTTAGTGCTGCATTTTAATCATAACACACACTGAAATAATTATGGTTTAAAAAAGGAAAGCTGTACATCCAGCTATTGATTAATCAGAGAAATTTTTAAACATTTGCAAAGGAATTTGGTTTTCATTTCTGTCTGGAATCCTCCTTACTCCTCCCTCAGCTGTGGGAGAGGAGCAGCAGCAGCCCCCAAATCTCAAACAGCTCTGGGGACTCTTAGGAGTCAGTGGACAAGCTCAAGGTCACATTATCTCCCCTCATCCCAGGAAATTAAGGAATTCTGATGGCCTGTTGAGCCCACGTGCACAGAGATATCCTTGCAGTGCCATGGCCTTGGCAGGCAGTGGGGTTTTGCTGTTCTTTGGTGGGGATTCTGCATTTGGTGGTGGTACAAATGTTTTATGTTTGAGGAATAACCTCCCCCCTCTTTTTCCAACTTGTTTTTCTTGCAGTGCTCACAGTATATATACATACTTGAACAGTCACCTGGATCTGATTAAGAAATCTTTGCCTGTGGGTTTCCTCACTGTTGATTTACATGTTTGGCCAGATTTCCATGGTAACAGATCTCCCTTAACAGATCTGACACTAAAGGGCATGGTAAGAAACAGCCTGTCTTTGCAAAAAGGTCAATACAGGGTAAAAAGAAAAAAAAAAAAGCATTTTGGAAGGAGCTTTTCTTCAATTTTGAGAGTACTCCTCCTTAGCTATTTACACTGTCCCAAACGATTTGGGTTTCTTGCTGCATTGCTGATGTTTCAGTAGAAAACCAGAGATTATTGTACTTGTGGTATCACTACAGCCACATTAATTTTCTAAAAACTTGAGGAATGTTCTGTGTGTGCAGGTACCTTTCCTAGGAATCACATTTCACAGCTCCTGCTGCTCTTATCTCATCTGTGAGATAACAAATCTTACAATTTGTTGCAATGAATTTCAAGAGAAATTTGGGTAAACCTGTCTGGGAAAGGAATGAAATATTCTCACCATAGGTGGTTGATTTAGACAGCTTTTCAGCCCAACTTCCAGAGTTTGGGTGTTCCTCTTCCTTGAATTTACAGTGGTAGATCAGCTCACTCACAGGCCAGGGCTGTGCAGAACTGTAACAGAAGGGTGTCATAAGAGTATAAGCTGGTGATATCAAAATACCTGGTGATTAATGCAAATATCTCCTTGAAAATGGCAAATTGTCCTTGAAGTGAGCCTCTCAAGCTGCTCGCCAGCACCAAAATCTGCTGTATTTAAGGCTGAGATAGGAAAGGCATAAGCTCTGCTGCATGTTTTAAGCCACAAATGAGGGAAACATTTAAAAAAAAAGGCCTATATATTTTTGGGTCCTAATAATACCTCCATTATTTTATGAAAGAATTACATGCTGCAGCAAAATCAGAATTTCCTTGCTATGATGGCTGTATGCAAATACTGGTAATAGCAACCCATTTTTTCTGTCACAATTCTGTCTGTGTTCAGGTCTTGCCTGATATTAATCCAGAGTAACTACAGTGCAGTATTGATTTATGTCAGAGTAAAGGAGGTTAAGATATAGTATTTAATTATTAATTGTGTTTTAGTGTTAGGGTGCTTGGGAGGGAGGGGGAGAAATGCTTTTAAAAAGTTATTTTTATGTAATAGCATTTTCATATTATTACATTAAATACATTCACGAGCAATATCTGAGTCATAACATAAAACTGTCAGAGTTAATCTATCTCTAATCCCATACAATATGCTGTTTGTTCTTTATTTCTTCACAAGGGCAAGGATAATTTATGTGGCTCTTCCCCAGATCAGGAATAACATGTTTAACATAACATTATGTGTACAGCTCACAGGAGCATGGCTTGGAATTAGCACTTAAAACTTGTTACAACAAGAAGCCATAGAGAATAATAGAGTTTTACTTTGGCTGGATTTTTACATCTTCCTTTTGATCTTTGCACAGGTTGTTGGACTAACATTGTCTCGGGGTCTGGATGAACTTGCCCTTATCTACCTGGCCACGATCCAAGCCATTGCTGTAAGACATTTTTAGTGCATAAAAGAAGAAATGAATTGTTCTGTGCAGACTGATCATTCCCTTCTGCTAATCAGATTTCTAATAATACATGAATTCACTTAATGGGCTTCTTAAAGGAGCAAGATACTGTTCACCCACATTGGTGACCACTCCCAACTGGAGGATAATCAGCAGACTGTGGGGGAAGATGTTCCCCTAAAAATCCTGTCCTTATGGCAATTCTGTAGGTGGAGCTTTTGCCTCTGGTGCAGATGTGAGGGAGGAGGCTGACAGCACAAGGAGCAGTGTTCACATCCCAGCTGTCCTGAGGGAGGCTGAGAGAGGGGGAGAAAAGCTCTGGCAGTTGTACAAAGGGCTCTGTGCTGCCCTGAAAAGCCTCAGCTTCAGATTGTTCCCAAATCCGTGGCTGTGCCCTCCCTGCCCGCTGGGTGAGGCAGAGCTCTGTGCCAGGGCTGTGCCTCAGTGCCAGCAGGGCACATCTGTGTCCCTGCCCCAAGGGGAGCAGTCCCAGCCTGTGGCCCTGGCTGGGCAGGACAGGGAGGCTGGGAAATGTCCCTGCTGTTTGCCAGCACCAGGGATGGGGAATTTCTCAGAATTCTTTTTGTTCTGCCCTGATTTTCTGTTGAACCCAGGATTTCCAGTTCACAAGAATTTCTGTTTTGAGGTGAAACCCTGGCTCACAGAAGTGGTTTGGAAAGCCTGGCCCAGGGTGTTTCCAGTGGGACGTGCTGTCCCCAGCCCTCTGGTGACTGAAATCCACATTCCTTTAACATCCTCTCTGTCCATTTTTTATTTTTATTTTTTTTAAAGTTTGTTGAACTTGAGGTGTTTTTGCAAAACACGAACAGTCTGATGAATTGGGGAGTTTTCCTGACAAAACTGTTCAGCTGGAAAACTTCCAAACTCCTCTCCTGGTTAAACAACAACTTTTCTAGGCTGGGTCAGCCATCTGGGATGGAGAGGGTGGGCGGCTGCTGTAAATTTATTGGGAATTGTTCATCTCATGTGTTAACCCTCCCTCTTCAGCAAATAAGGAGAACTTAACCCCAGCCTGGGATTCATTGTTGTGAGTTTGGAGCCTTTTGCAGATGAATGTAACTGGGTTATACCTGATGCTTCAGTATAATCCCACCATTGAAAGAATAAAGTGGAGGAGAGGTTCAACAATGCCAGGGACTGATCCTGCCCCTGAAAGGAACTTCCCAGTCTGGAACAGGTGCCCTGTGATTATCTTGTGCTAACGAAGTGGAAACCTTCTCTGCTGGAAATCCTGGGAAAGTCACCTATTATCTCATTATATGATACAGCTCAAACTTGATTGTAAAACACAAATACTGTCTTGAGCAGTAAACTCAGCAGCTGCATATCTTTTGGAGAGCTGATTGAGCTGATTTAATATAAAAAGGACATATTGTAGTTTTCTTATCACTATAAGTTAAGGGAAATTATTTTTTCCCCAAAGCATTATTGAAACAGTAACTAAAAAGTAGACAGAAAGCATTGGTTTTGACTCTATATATTTACTAATTGCTAATGGGATACCTAGGAAATCAAATTTTCACTCCCAATTTTAGCTTCACTTTTATTGAAGGAAACAGTTGTAGTAATCTTGTACCATTAGCTGTCTTCAATGGGTGGAAGATAAACTTTAAACCTATGTAAAAATCTTGTACAAAGTGTAGGCCTGCCCACAGAATGTTAATCTCTAGTTTTCTTTTCAGCAGGAGATGCTTTTTCCTTTTTATATAAAATTTGCATTTGAAGCCCCTCAATTTGCATTTTCTCCAACCCAGGATTAAATTAGTTCCCCCCCCACCCACAGTGAAATAAGTCTGGCTTTAATTTAAATTGCTGTGTGAATACAATTTTCCAGGCAGGTAAACACAAAATAATTTTCACAGCATGTTCTTTCTCAGGGTCTTTGACGTGTGTATGTTGTGAGAGAAGTTGTTAATAAATTTGAATTTCAGAAGCAGTGAAAGAGAATCTCCTTTTAACTATTCACTGCAAAATGCAATGCAACAGTTGGCCAGATGAGAACATGATCAGAGATGTAATTGTGGCTGTCCAGCCTGTTCTGAGCAGGCAGGCTCCTTTTGGAGCAGTTGATTTTTCCATAATTAAAATCATGGCTGTGCAATTTGGAGACCAGTCCTCTGTGTCAATAGGGAAGCAATGGATTTAGTCAGCTGGGGCTGAGGCTGCTCAGGTTCCTCTGAACTGCTTGTCTAAAAATCAAAATACATTTGAAGGCCTGTCCAGAATAGTGCTGGGCATTCACTGTGGACATCTCCAGCCTGGTGGAGCTCTGCAAGTTCAATTTTCAGTAGCTTTTATTTGAAGAGGGGTTTGTTACAGCTGCTGTCCTCTTAATGAACTGCAGCATGGTCTAAAGAAAACTTAAATAACAGTTTATGAAAACTATGACCAGATTGTGGGGAATCTGCCTACCAAGAGTCAGCCTGGGCAACATTTTGCCTTGAATTTGACATTTTGTCAAATAGGAGCTCCAAACTTAACTTCCAAGGTATTATAAAGAGCTGGGAATTGGTTTTGGTCAAATAGTTTGTTAAAGAAATGGAAAATATTCTTGAAAGAGGGAAATAGGGAGAAGGTTGACTTCGGTGAGGAGGGAAGCAGAGCGAACAAAAAGAAAAAAAAAATTTTTTTTGAAAATGGCAAAGCATTTGCTTGTGCCATTCTGATTTGAGTTTCTCAGAATGGAGACTGTAAATGAAAAGTTTAAAATATGCCTGCATTTGAGATGTTTCAATTAATCCAGCCATGAAGTGGAACATTTTATTTTGCATAGGGCAAAGGCCAAGAGAAATAGTTAAGCCAATTCAAAATTCTTCAGGTTTTCCTTTTTTGCTGAAAAGACAGAAAACAGTTTTTTATTTGCTGTTCTCTTTTTGTTCTGTTTTGCTATTTGGCTTCAGAATTGAAACCTCTTTACTGAGCTGGATTTTCAGATGCTGCTGCACAAAGTAAAGAGAAGGTTTCGGTGGGGATGCCTTTGCCATGCAGGTGTGTTACTGCTCCTGGCTGCTCTCCTGTGTTCACCTGATTCTGTTTTTTTCCCCTTTTTGAAGTTAGGAACAAGACACATCTTGGAGGCGATGCAGGCTGCAGGACATGAGATCACCACGCTGTTCCTGTGTGGTGGGCTGAGCAAGAACCCTCTCTTTGTGCAGATGCATGCTGACATTACTGGTGAGCTTGGGGAAGTGCATGGAAAGGAATGGAAATACTTTTTTTTTAGGTGTATAAGTACTTCATCTTTGGAAAAATAAAGACTTCATATAGAGCTGTATTTTGCTGCATGAACCAAAAAAGTGTGCAATGAAATGTTCCTTCTTTGGCTTCACCCTATTTGGCTTGTGACACTTCCTGCTCATGCTGGGCATTGCATCCATCCTACAGAACAATTCTTTCCTGAATTGCTTCCGTGCCCGTGTCACTGACGTGGTTTAGGGGACAACATCTGGATCCTTGCTCCTGCAAGGTGTTGCCCTTGGTTTTGTAGAATTCCTGGTGGGTGGAAGGCCCTGGTTGTGTGTTTCACTACAAGAGGAACTCCATGGTGTTTCACTCCATGGTGTTTTTGGTCTCCCTTCAGCCTGTGTGTGTTGGACATCTCTGTACACCTGCGAGTCAGTTGAATATACTTCAAAAATGTGGAAAAAATAACAAAATTTAGTGTAAAGGACTTCAGAGAAACATTGAGTGATGTGTGTTTTGGGTTTATTTCAAATTAAGATCAGTTAAGGTGTCATAAATGAAGTTTAAGGCCCAAATTCGGGGAGTTTGGTCTGGAGATCTGACATCAATCAAAACATGCTTTATAACCTTGATGGACAAGCAAAAAACATAATGCCTCTTGACCTTAAAATTCACTAAATATATTGTACTCAAAGTGATGCTTTGTGAAAAATGTTGTAAAGTCCGTGCCTTTCCTTCCAAAACACATACTTTAGGTGAATTTCAGCTACATGTAGAGTTGGGCTGCTGGGTGGTGATGTGTAAAAGAAAAGATCTGTGAAAAGGTATTCTGATTAAAATGTAATCACAAGTTCTTTGACTGTAACTAATGGCCAAGTACAATTCAGTACAAAAAGGCCTTTTTGCAGTCTGGAGTTCTCCCCCATTTGTAAAATCAGTGACTGACAAGGGATGTCAGAGTTCATCTGACTGAAATGCTCTTGGTTATGTTGAACTCATTAGAGCCTATCAGATAAAATAACTAACATTCCAGGATCAATCCCCCATTCTTTCCTGAAAAGAAAAAAATCTGAATATATTATTGTTAGCAACAAATGCCCATGACTCAGCCATGCAGACATCCAATAGATAATTCCACAGGCCACTTAAAAAGTATCTTGATCTTTTTGTTTGCCTGGTAAGAATTCCGTATTCATTCTGACCGTGCGGGAAATGGGCAGTAAATTTTAGAGCACGCTGAAAATTGCTCACTGACGCCTGGCAATGAGCCACAGAGCTCTGAGCTTGAGATTTGCTGTTCCAAGCTGACCCAAGTCCTGAGCTGTGCTTCAGCTGAGCTGCAGGAATGCTCAGGTGACAGGGCGAGCTTTGCATCAACTAACTGAAAGCCTGGTGCGAGGTGAATTTGCTTTTTTACATCAATAATTTTATTTTGCAAAGTGGGGTGTTTTGCCTTTCTCCTCTATGGAGGTTGTTCGTGGCTGATTTTAGGACTTCACCCAAATTTCAGCTCCTTCTAATCTTACTGCTGGCTCTCAGGAGCAGCATTTTTTGGGTATAATATGGTGGAGACAGTTCTGAGCAGGAATCCCGGCTCCCACCCCTGTGTTTGCATCATCATTCACTGAATGACGTTATCTCAGTACTGGAAATGCAGACACGTGCCAAATACTGCAGGAATATTAAAGTTTTCAGTTTAGTGAGGATAAGCATCTGAAGTGCAGCTAGAAAAGTATTTAGATTTCTGCTCTTGGTTTAGATTTTTCAGGGGAATTAAGAAAGGCTAGTTTTTGTTTGTTTTTTTAGCTTTTTCCTGCTTTTCTTTACACTAGTGAAACAGGTCTCAGAAAATTCTGCATAAACCAAGGGAAAGTATGTTCTCAGTAGTACCCATGGGTGATGAAACACTAATATTTAATTCTACTTTAGAATTATTCTACTTAGAATTTTGTTTGCTTGTTTTTCCAGTGTTTTAATTTTGTTTTCCAGTATCTTGCACAAATTGGAAGACAAGATTTCTCTTATTATTTCATATATAGCTTGAGAAAGTTTACTACTCATATTTTCATGTCTTCCAGCAAAACCAGGCTGGCTTTGTTGGCTGTATGTTCAAAACCAAACACAAACAGTCTTTTTTTGTTTGTTGCAAAAGAAACAAAAAGGAGACTGCCTTGTTTTCCCCTCCAGGTCAACTTTTAATAGGCACGTGGGTTTGGAGGGTGTGGGTAACAGGTTTATACCAAGCCCTTTGAATGAGATAAATAGCCAGTGTCAAAGATCTGGGGGGTTGGTTTTTGTGTGCTTTAGGTTCTGCATTAATATTTTACTAAAATGATTTTATTTAAATGCTGCACTTTCCTTGGAGCCTGGAAGCACAGATCAGAGAAATTTACATTAACCTACAGCAGAATGTAGCTCTGAATGGGGTTTTGAATAATGGTTTTTGATTCCTTTTTTGTCTATTTTTTTAAAATTATTTGTGGAGCTGCTGGTGCTGCTGCGTTCTCTAACAGAGACCTGGCTCTTCCCTCTGCAGGCAAACCTGTTGTGCTGTCCAAAGAAGTGGAGTCTGTTTTGGTGGGTGCTGCTATTCTTGGAGCTTGTGCTTCTGGGGATTTTGCATCTATCCAGGTATGCAGTACCTGATTTTGTGTCATTTTCTGTTCAGTTTTAATGTGTCTTACACCTTGACTTCTGGCACCACGCACACACCTAAATCCAAGTGGAAAAGTTTGTCCCTTCTGCACAGGCAGACAAGATCCAGCATCGCTTTCTCTCCACCCTCTGTTTAACTCCAGATATTATTTAGGTGTGTTGAGGATTCATTTGCCTTTGCACATGTGTGGGGACATGCATAGAAGCTGCTGTGTATGAAGTTAGCCCATGTAATTTTACAGACAAAACAGGGAATTTGGTAAGGCTCTGATCCTGCAGGAAGGTCACACTTTCATCTCAGGTACATTTGTCCTACTTTCCTTCCTTCATATTGAGGGATGTTAAACCTAAGAAGCAACATAGCATTATTTATGCCATAAAAAATAACACATCTTAGCTCTTGTCCTGCCCCCAGTGAATGCAGAGTTAATAATGAGGATGGAACTGCATGTTCATTCATGTTATTTCAGTCCATTAACAGCTGAAAAAGTAGCAGTGAGGCTTTTACTTTTGGTGGATCAGTCAAAGCATAGCTTAGCTGCATTTATGCAAACAACAGTGGCATCAGAAACCCAAAGAAGGGTCTGACTGTCCCAAATCATGCCTGTTTTCCCACCTGGCAATCCCATAAGCCATGTCCTCTCCTCATGCTGCACAAAGACACTGTAGAGCAAAATGCATTTGGACAAAATGATTTATCAGGATGGTCCCTAATACATTTGTTGCATTTTGCTTTATAACATCAGGGACAGATATTTGTAGATGAAATTTTGCACAAAAGCTTATCTGGAGATATTTTGTGAATAGGGAGGTCAGCTCCTTGACCTGGTTAAATTGGTGCAGTTCCACTGGAATCAATAAACAGCTCAGCATAAGCTGAGGAGCTGGGCTGTGCTTGGCACTTCTCCAAATGGGAATATTCTACAGAGCTGGGTAGGTTAGCACAAAGAGAAGTTTCCTTTCATAAGAATGTTTCCATTAAACTGAATCCCACTGCAGGAAATACACAGTGCAACATACATATCTGTGTGTAATAATTCTAGTGCTTGTAAGGAGGCCTTATTTTGATAAATGTAATTTCAGTAGCAACTTTTGGTGACAGGACTTCAATTCTTACTCTTCTGTTAATCTTCTGCCTTCAAATACATATTTCATTCCAAGTCTAGGATGTTTTTCACTACTGTACAATAACTGAACATCTCAAAACTGATTTATTAAGTCTGTTTTTATCAGCATTGGAAAAATCCAATGCTGTGAAGTTTTCTGTGTTGTGTTTTATACAATTTTTGTGTATCCACTTACCTTTAGTTTTTAACCCCGCCCTTATATATAAAAATATTTCAGAAGAACATCAGTAATGTCAGAACAGATATGAATATTTTTAAAATCATTTAGCTACATGGGATCACAAAGGAGAAATTGAATAAATTTATTTTAGGGTCGGGGAAGTGCAAATGTGTATCTACCACTGCAGTTCAATAACCTCTCTGACATTTATTTTTGTAACACATCTTCCAAAACAACTCTTTCTTAGAGGTGCTGCAAACATTCAGCATCTTTGTAGATTTTGCAAATACAGGTTATTACCTCTCCTCTAATAGATGGTTTGTGCTTAATTACTGTGCTTTGCAAAGCTCTTTGTTTGCTCAGTCTAATAGTAAAGGAGAGAGCTGTGGGTTTTTTACAATAACCTCTCTCCTTAGGTCTATGGTTTTTTGAAAGGGATTTTTACTGTATTTTTCCCAGTCACTGGTCACATTTCTCAGAACAATTTTTGGACATTTCCACTCAATGTCAGAATCAAAATGTTTAAAAGCTCCCTGGTTTTTATGGGTTGGCTGTTCTCCACTTGCTAAAACTCAAGCAGTTTTAGGACAGCTTGGAAGTAGCACCCAAATCTGGATCCCTCCAAATCACTTCTGTTAATCTTAGCCCATCTTTACCATGCTCTGCTGACAAGAGCTCTGGCTGCTGCCCACCAGGGATGCCAAATTTGGTGGAATGTGCATCCTGTAGGTATTTGGGGCATGGGGCAGCCAGGTCAGAGCAGCTGCCTCACTCAGAATCTGGACACAAAGGCAAGGTCCTCAAGATCCCCCAGGACATCCTTTTCAGCAGAGGGAAGACAAGGTGGGTCACCGAGGGCAGAGCCAACTCTGTGGTGACTTTCTGGAGTAGTCAGAGTTAGGCTTTATTTACCTGCACAGGTCAGAAAGGTGTTGGAATTGGGTGGTATTTCCTGGGGTAGCTCTGTGGCTGTGCTGGTTGCTGTGTTCTCACCCTCCTGCACAGCCCTGGTGCTTGGTCCTGTGGTGCCCCATCACTGGGGTTTGCAGATGGGGAAGCAGCTGCTTCAGAGGATGGTTTTTCCAAGGACAAGCAGGCAGTCACCACACATGGCTGTTGATGCACCCACCCCACATAGGACAGCAGGAGCCTCTCCCTGACCTGTTTTGAGCAGTGGGTCATGGTGGCTTGTACACTAAAGAGCTTTTCCTTTACCCTTTGGTATCCCAAAATAAGTTTATTCTCACAAAGGAACATGCAGCAACATGCCTCCTGTCTCTTCTCCTTTCCCATATTCCAGCTCTTTGAACAATTCAGCATTTTGTTCTAATTCTTAATTTTCACATATTTTTCTTCATATTTCAAGTGATTTGTGCAAAGTTTTTTGTGCTTTCTACTGACAACACCAGTTTTGGCACCAAAATTCTCCGTATACTGAGCCTTTACAGAGAAGCCTTGGAAATGAAGGTTAATGCAAAAGCTGTGACCAAACAGGTTAATTTGCAAGCTCCTAGTGTGGACTGAAAAGTTCAAGCCCCTTGAAGCTGCAATTTCATCTTTAGGTAATTCTATCAAGGGAAGATTTATAACCTCCATCTCTCAGGCCTGGTCACCATATGTTGTTGCTTCAAAGAATGTTGACTTCCCTATTTTCCTCTTCATTTACTCTCCCTGCATTTTTCTCCTCTGTGGTAAAACAATTGGTCTATCCAAAAAGAAAAAAATCACTCAGTGTGGTGAGTTCTTCCCCATTTCATCTCTTGGTTATTTAGTCTCTAGAAACTCCAGAAAGGAGAGAAAATCCTCTGAATTTCTTCTTGGTTTATCTTTTCATTTGCCCCTACAGATGCTGCACACTTTTTCTCTGAGTGGTTTTGTGGGAGCTCTAACCCAGCCTGGCTGGGCCCCAGCAGACAGTGCTGTGTAAAACAGCGTGGCATAAAGATTTGTGAAATAGACTGTATTTTTAGGGTTTGGATTTTTGAAATATGTGCTCTATTGAATGAAATAACCTTAACACTGCTGGCTTAGGTGGGTCAATTTATTGGTTCTAGCCATTCCTTTCATGCTGAGCAGCAGGATCCTGATTTTCTATGGGATTGTTTCTATAGTAAAAATATAGTTTCCGGTTTAGCCAGCCAGCAATTCCTTCTCAGTAAAATGTTCAATAAATAAATGTCAAAGTTTCCAGTATATCCTCGTTACTCTGCCTCACTCGTACGTAATTGAAAATGGGAAGAAGGTGCTGTTTGATTTGGCAGTCATCCAGCTAATTTTTTTATTTTTTTTGATAGCCCACTCTTTGGGACAGAGCTGTACACCAGGGAACAGGATTATTGCCTTATAAAACCCTGCAGCCCACTGACTATTCCTTAATTGCATATTAAAGCAATTAATAAAATTACCTGTATGGAACCAGATTACCAGATTTACTTTGGATATGCTGCATTCACATGGGGCATTGTTATGGCCAGCATGGGAGAGAAGAAACTCTGATTTTCTAGAGTGCATTTTGTTGGTAACTCTGTAATCAGCTTTCTGTGAATATTTTTGATGTGAAAAACACTGAACTAGAATTTAGAATCTACATGACTACAAGATTTTTCAGGTCTCAAATTAACTTTTAAGGGAGGTTTAGTCTTTCCTTTGTTGGTTTAGGTTGTAAAGCAAGTTGATGGTATAGCCTGCAAAAAGATAGGCAAAAGATTTTTCATCATTTCTATAAAGCAGGTCATAGGTGCATGAAAATGAGCTGGATTCTAAAGGAAGAGGTGTTAGGTAATTATCTCATGTGGATTAGCTAAATTGTTTAGCAGCTGAGCAGGTGAAGAATGCCCTGGGTCCAGTCTGCAGCCCTGGAAGGAGCCCCAGGAGCCTTGGGGCTCATGGTCCCCTGGCTCAGAGTCTGTGGACTCTATAGTGGGAGTTGAAGTTAAGGTGGTGCAGGGAAATACTCACAAGTAAATTATTTCCTCTGTACCAACAGAGCCTGGAAGAATTTTGTTTGCACTGCTGAGTTTTGCTTCATTTGATGGACATCTCTTCTCAGTTAGGTCAGGATGACGTTGGGTGGTAGAACATAGAGGGAAAAATCAAATAACAAACCCCACAGATAGCACAAGTTTTATAAAGATCAGCCAGGAAGAACATAGGACACAAGGAGCATTTGCCTTGTAACAATTAAATTGTTACAGACAGTCATGAATGTAAAGAAGTTCCTGAGTACAATTAGTCTACAACCTTGGTAATGGACCAACTGGCAATGGGGAAGAGACAACATTTTCATAAGAACACCCATAAATAGTACTGGGACATATTCAACTTTTGTGCTGACAGAACTGGAGGGGGTTAGGCCACTTCCATTTCTGGATCAGGCTGTTTCTGGTGTAGTTTTGTTCCATTTATTTCAGTGGACGTGCTGCAGTTGATGATCTGATCCTCTATTCCTCTTCCAAAGCATCACCTGTCAGGCCATGGATTGAAATTCATGCAAGCGTCCTGTGATTTCCATATTTTCAAAAGCAAGGACTGAGTGGAAGATCAGGGAAGGGATAAGTTTTTCCTTAGAAATGGTAATAACTTGGGAAATCAAAAGAGGAAATAAAATTACTTCTCCCTGTTGAGTTCAGGAATGCTGCCTTCCCTCATCTCATTAAAAATTTAAAGCACTCTTGTTTTTGAGCAGGGTGAATTAGTAATTAAGTGCTATAATCAACTTGTGTAAACATAATATTGAAGGAGAACAGCAAATTAATCATTTCTTTGGCTTGCCTTACCTAATTAATGCACCTTTTAGCAAAGGCCTTCCTGCCATGTTGTTTTTTTTCTCCCGTTCCCTTAATCAGAGGATTTTGGAAAGGCAGAGGAAGGAGATGGTTTTTCTTAGGCACCATGATGTACACAAGGAGTGTGTTAAGGTGCTGTGACTTTGCCTTCCTTTTCTTCAAGAACTCCAAATCTGCTCATGTAGAGTTTGAGCCCAAGGTTTAGTGGAGACCATCCTTGGGCACAAAGTAAGAAGCTCCTGCTCTCTTAGGTAGGCATTGGTTGGTTCTCTTAGAGACTTTGAGAACCAAACTATTTTATGTAAAATGTTCAGTGCCTTGGAGAATATTTACATCTAACCAAGCCTGGCCTCAGGGCAGTGACTTGGCAGTAGAACTCCATCCCTTTACCTCTTTCCTTGGTGTTTTGACACTGAAATATGGCTTTCCCTAGTTGAGAGTGGGTTTTTATTCCTTGTGTTATAAAGTTAGATTCAATATGGCATGCATGAAACCACCAAGATACTGGCAATGCCTCTGGCTTTTGTATAGAGTCAGCTGCCTCCTTACCAGAAATCTTGAGAGAAATATAGATGAGAGAGAGAAATGAAAAGGCAGTGATTTAATGGCCACTGTCCAGTTCCTTGTGGCCTGGTGTTTATGGTACAAAGAGTGCCTTTTTAGTTAGCATATTTTGGCCTTACTGTCAGAAGTCTTTGCAGTGAGGGTAAAAAGCAGATGAATCACTACTACTCTTTTGCCCTAAGGATGATCCTTCTGTATTAAAGCTGAGGAATATAAATGCTGGTTTGTCTCTGCCAAGCACGGAATGAGCTTTCAATCAGTTTGAGAGTGTGACTTTTTTCACTTTCCAAGCCACAACAAGTATGTAGAAACCTTTCTACTTTCTTTCAGCTGACTCCAGTGGACAGCATTTCCATGTGGCTGGAGTTCCTCTCTTGGTGGGAGTTAAATCACACACACAAACACCACCATGTAGAGATCACACAGCTGAGATGTGGCTGTAGCTGCTCGCACGATGCTTTCACAAAAGTGCTTAGAAAAGTACCCTCTGCCTTGTTGCTGTTTACTGACATATGATACTGGTTGACATCTGTTGCCCTTCTCATTTGAGGTCAGTTTGCTTTACTAACTTTAACATTTCCACATTGCTGTGCTGCTGAAGTGCAGATACACAAATCTCCTTGCAGTCCCCAAGATCCTTTTATGAGAAGCAGAGCTGCCATCATTTGATATCATCCTGCTGGCTGCCTTTTATACTGGAGTGGAGAGAAATTATTCTGCTGCTGTGAAATGTTCTTGGGGGAGTGCAATGTCTAGTGCTATATGTTGTCATACATTTGATGTATTATCAGATCACTGCATGCTGTGCAGTAGTGTTTAGTTCATTGTCACAGCAGATGATTTGTGGTTGGTTTATATCACTTGAAATTATTACAGGTAAAAACTTGTCTAAGTAAATGTCAAAGTTTGTCATAGCAGGTCACATAGCTGCTGCAGTGACAGATGATCTTAGTCCACAATCCTCATGCAGCATTCCCAGTTAATGCAAATCAGTGTTGCTCCAGGATTGCAGAGGAGTGACACCAGTTTACTCCAGTACCCCAGTCCAGTCAAGCACTGGGGGGCATCATCTGACTTTCGAGCAGGCAAGAAGCTCAGCTGGAGACAGGCAGGACTGCCCATGTGCTGAAGTGCTTTACTGGATCAGAGCCCAAAGAGGAATCTGACACAGTGCACTGGGAGATGACACATCTTGAGATGATAAAGGTGATTAGAGCTCTTGCAGTTGGTTTGTGTTATTGCTCCTTCAGGAACAAGCAGTGGATGCTACAGGTAATGGGACACAAAGACTGTGTCTTTTGTTAAGTGCTGTCCTTTTTGTGGAAGCTCAGCATGCTGCATTTGAAATGTCAGGCAGTACACAAATGTTCAGATTTGGAATTTCTCAGTAACTCTTTAATGACAGGGAAAGGCAGCTGCAGTGAGTCTGTGTGATATATCTGCTATAACAGAACTGCCCATTTACAGGAGCTGAGTGTTTGGCACAGCTCTTCTAGCACTGGAGGCAGCAACCTCAGCAGTCCAGTACTTAGGGACGTGGCCTTGTTGCTGCTCTGAAAGCAGAAACAAGCATGAAATACCACACTAATGAAATAAACCCTGGCCTTTCATTTGGGCACTGGTGGAAGGAGATGGGGCACCATGTGTCAGGATATCAATGTGACTTCCCTGTTTATTAATTCTGGCTGAGACTGGTGATAAAGATTTTATTACCTATTTTTCACATTTACGAGGATGGACAGAAAATGTAATGAAGACCTCTTGGAGGGAAGCACGACAAAAGAAATCTATTTAATCTGTCTTTATGCTGAAAGTGTAGCTGGCTTTGCACAATGGCACAGCTCCACTGACTTCTCCCAGGTTCTAGTTCTTTCACACCCTGAATTACTGTGTTAGGAGCAGCCACATGTATGTGAATATAACTTTCTCTCTCTGTAGGATTAACACTTACATTGTCATGTCTTTCAGCTTTTTGAAAGCTCACATCAGCTGATGCTGGCAAAGAATAAGATGTAGTGTTTTGTTAATCTGCACAAGTTGAGACTCTTTTTAAACCAATGGTGTTTTTCTCATCTGTCAGTAAGCCCAGGACCTGGCAAGCAGGAGAAAAAATGCTGCCTGGAATAGTGCAGCTTCTGCTGCTGCATATTTTTGTAACAAACCATGAAATGACCACAGTGGAGTTTGTGAAAGGAGATGTACAATTAGTTGATTTTTTTTCCAGAAGAATAAGATTAAGATCAGCTTGTAGAAGTTTAATAATATCACAACCTTACAGTTTTTTCAGCTTGCTGACCCTGTCTTTTCTTGAGGAAAACCATAAATATGAGGAAACCATAAATGTGTCTTTGTAGTAGATAGATACTTTCTTAAAAGTGTACTGTGATCCTTCCCCTTTCTATTTTAGGGACCGATTTTATCCATGTGCTCAGAGACACAGCTGAAGTCATTTGGACCTTGGTCTCCCCTTCTGTCCAGGCCATTTAAGCAGGGAAAAGTGTGATAGCAATATTTTATAGGAAGGATGAGGACAAAGGAGGGTACCATGGATCTTTTGTAACTGTCAGTAGCCAAGAAGGTCCTTTTCAGAGCCTGTCTTGCTTAAATGATGTTTGGGATGTCAGACAAGTTAAAGTCTCTGCCCTCGCCTCTTCAGTAGCTGAGCAGAACAACCTTCAAGTTAGGCACTGGAGAATTGGAAACTCAATCTGGCTACATTGTGAGATTAATTTTCCATCTGGGATTTGCACTCTTGCTATGTCAGCACAGGGATCAGACTGTTCCATGGCCAAGCACAAGCATGTGGAGTCACAGCACTGTCTGAAATGCTTGAATGTCTTTCACACTGAAGTTTGTGAAGGACATTATGATCACTTAGTTGTGGGATTTGGTGCCACTAGTTCAGACCACTAGGAACATACTTTTGCTGCCCTATATTTGAAAAAGGTTTATGTTTTACATATGCTGTTATCCTTGCTCCTAAGGTTTCTAGAGGGGTTTGTTTCTTAACATTTTCTCTCTCTGTATAGTTTAACAAGACTGTTTACTATCTCAGAGTGTCCAATACATTTTATTGTGGTTAACAGGAAAGACATTTTTCTTTATTCCCTTTCATATAATCACGGATCTGAAATGGTGAAGGAGAGATCCCCTAACATCTATTAGAAGGCAGCTGCTTTTTTAAGGTGTTGTCTTTCCTCAGAATTGGAATCCAATTCTCATTCTCTTTTCTTTATTTAATCATATGGTTTTGTTTCCTTGGTTTCTTAGATTAAGACATATAACAACCATTCCCAGCCCTTTCCTTCTTGTTTTGATACAACTTTTTACATGTCCTGTGCTTAAAATTTCTGTGGCACAGTTTGAAGTTGGGCAGTGGGATATAGAGAATCCATATAAAATTCCTTTGTGGCTCTGTTTTGTTTTTACTGGGACACGTGTCCACGTAATGAATAGCAAGACCATAATTGTCACTCTTGAGGGAAATAAAGGCAGAAAGGCTGACCACCAAGTGGGCATGGAAAAGCCTGACTTGCAGATTTTTGCACAAAGATATTTCTCCAGATGAGGCTTGAAAAACATTGGAAGAGCACAAACAGGGAGAGCTGCTGTGCCCATTTCTTGCTGTGCCTTATAAGTGCACAGCAAAAGCGAGTTGGGTTGTTGTCTTAGGAATGATTTATGGGGCATGTTCTCAATGTGTAGCATTCCTGGGAGCTGCATTCCTCTGAGCATCACTAACCCTCAGTACAGAAATACCCTCCTGACCCATGCAGGGTCTGTTTGTGTGAGCACCTGCTGTCAGCTGCTGTTTGCCATGCAGCTTCCAGAGAGTCCTTTGCCAGGTAGAGGTTTTAGGGAGGAGTGTGGGTGTGGGAGCTCTGGGGGGAGCACAGTTTTTGGGCAAGGAACAGAGAAAAGTGATGTGGCAATGGACTCCTCACTAAGGAGGGATGGTTAGATCTGACCATGTCACTTCTTTGGGAGCTTGGGAAGCACAGGGGACCCCTTGAGGGAGAACTCTCTGGAAAATAAACCAACTTCTAATCAATGGTTTTTCCTTTGAAGAGTCTCTGCATGACAGGCCTATGTGGGAGGGGCATACCATTGTCCATCCCAACCTCTCCTTCCCAAAACCATGGGGTGGATGATGATAACACATCACCTTTGAAAGGTGCCTTCATTGCCCAGCCCTGTAGCACAAACACCTTGGATATATTCAGCAAAATACTGCTGAGCCTTGTAGCCTGCAGACTCCTTTTGCTTTCAAAATGTCTGGTAAGATTTAATTTTTGCCTAATTTTCCCAGACTCGTGATTTTCTATATGTTGTTATGAAATCACCCATTTCTGTTAATTTTTAATAGTTTAGGTATTGGATGCTGTATCTTCAGACCAGACTGAGGGAAGCAGCTCATGTGTCTTCCAGCAGATAAATGAGATGTGTGTTAGGCTCTAGGTTGGGAGCTGGCACTTAGCTTAGGTGTGGGAGGTGAGTAATGGCCCTAAAGATGCTAAGCTGTGTGAAGCCCTTCTGATAAATGGGGCCTTTTTGTGATGAGCTCTCCTCATGTTCCTGGACTAGTTGGCATAAAAGCTTTGAGCATACAAGCTCATTACTCATTATTTACTGGTTGTGGTTGCAAGGTCATTTAATTTTGCAATAGTCCCATCTAAGGGATGATTCTTGCATTGCATGAAAGGGAGACTTAGCAAGATTCACTTTTTTAAATTTGCTTTGTATAACTTTGCCCCTGTAGATATTCAACACATACTGCTATAAGACAGTATATTCAACAACATTTGCTATAAGACACAAAATGCCAAATGT
This sequence comes from Agelaius tricolor, assembly GCF_023055355.1. NCBI lineage: Eukaryota > Metazoa > Chordata > Aves > Passeriformes > Icteridae > Agelaius > Agelaius tricolor. Next base: position 27,766,657 of record NW_027269271.1, read on the forward strand.
GTGGCTTTCTGGACGTGGACATTCCACTCATCCCAGAGGAGAATCAGGCATGGAAAGAGAATAAAGATAGGAATGGGGCTTTTCTCTTTCAGCACTAAATCCCCAATGGCCACCATGTCCTTCTCTCTGCTCCCACTCTGATGTTGTTTATTCTTTCATCTTGTACTTTTGCCTCTAGTTTGTGCCTCTCTTTTGTTTAGTAACTTTCACTTTTCCTTTTCCCACCTCTTGGTCTTCTCTCTTCTTCTCTCTTCTCCTTTCCTCTTTCCTCCCAACTCTTTCCACATCTCATTCCCTTACCCCTGTCCTCACATGATGAAAAGCAAAGAGTCAGGGATGGTTTGTGGCTCAGTCACTGCTGATCTCTCACCTCAGGACCCCTCTCAAGGCTTGCAGGACTTCAGCAAAGCCTTGTGGCAATGCCCTCTGTTTTATGGGCACAGCATATGAACACTGACTGGGCTGTGCCAGTGTTCTTGGACTGGAAGAGGGGAGATTTATGATGGCACTGATCACAGTGCTAAAATAAACTGTCCTTCCTCAGCCAGAGGAATAGGAGTTTGTAAATGCCAGCATTTTATACACAAACTGAAGGACAGGGCTGAGGGAGCCAGCTGCCCAGGTTAGCTGCTCAGGATCTGAACATGGCAAGGCTTTAAAAGCAGAGAGCCAGAAGAAGTCATTTATATTAAAACAAACTCTGTCATGAGTCATTTGACTTCTTTTTCTCTTACACACATAGTTTATGTCCCAGGCCTTCTAAGGCCCGGGTAACATCTGATACTCTTTAGGCCAAGGCAGCTTTAGTAGGAGTGGGATCCTGCTTCCACTTACACTGTACCACTTAGAACTCTATTTAATTTGAGTCTTGTGTTTACAGGCTGTAACTGTTACTTATTTGTCATTTTTATGGTAATAAAAAGATTGTTTGTCTGTGATTCAGTCCTTGCTGTGCTATGGAATAGGTCTGTGTCTTGCAGCAGAGGAAAAGAGGGACTTTTGCTTTTCACCTCATTCATTTTTCTCATGCAGCTCCAGTCAGGTCAGCAGGCAAGAGGGGGTGCAGGTCCTTCCCTTCCCTCCCAACCACAGTCTCAGGCTATTGATGTCAGCAGAGCATCACTCCACATTTTTCACACCATTTGCAATGACGTGAATGTGATTTTTCTTCCCTTCTCCTGCAAAAGAGCCAACACCAAAGTGTACCCTGCCCTGTCTGCAAAATACAGCTTTGTCTCTTTTACCATTTTTCTTATTTTTTCATTTTCTCCTTTGTCTCATCTCTTCTGATCCCAGGTTTTTGTTTAAACATTTTTACCAGGTGCAAAAACTAGTTAATTGCAGGGAGGAGATGTGAAAGTTATATAAATTCTTCAAGTCCTGCTCCCTGCTTATGCCAAGGCCTATAGAGATCTGAAAGGGGAGAATGAAACACAGACAAAGGGCAGGAAAGCTTTGTCCTACTCCAAAGTTTACAGGGAAAGGCTTCAACCCCTCCCCATCCAGCTTCCCGGGGCACAGATAACCCTCAGGCCCCCCTGCTAAAAGAGGCTGCACCTTAATTAAGAGCATGACTCTTGTTCCCTCTAGTGGCTAATTATACAGCATCTCTCACACCAGTGTCATTCCACTGCCTTCCTCCCATGCACCCTTTTAAAATATGTTTCGTAACTGTCTAAATTTCTCCAAATGATGGTGTTTGCCATTCTTTGGATTGTGCCTTCAGAAAGCTGGAAACTCTCCCATGGATAGATGCAACACAGGAGTAGGGTTTAGGGCTGGAGAGGTTTTTGCTCCTGTTCAAACCATGGTGGAGTTTTCTGCAGCATTACCAGGAAGGGTTAAGGAAAAAGGGCTTTTCTTGGTTTATCAGCATCCCTGCTCCTATTGTAATTCCTTAAGTATGAGCAGATATGGATGTCCAGAACTGTTGGACACCTCAAATCCCAGGCTTGTTTCATGTCCTGGAGATAAGGAGTGAGTTGCCTGGCTTTCCAGATCAAACAAATACCCTGTTAAAATGTAGTGTAGTGTTTCCTAAGGACACAGGAAAAATTCAGTGTTTGCCAAAGTAGTTGTTATTAACAGCCTGGTAATGGGAGGCACTCTGTGCTAGTTCAAATTGACACAAACTGCTGCAGCACCAAGTTCTTCTGAGTATAAATAAAAGCAGAATTTTGCAACGAGAAAACAATCTGTGTAACCTAACTGGAGAGGCAGAGTACACAGACTTTATTCCCACCTTAGCCACTGACTTTGTCTGTGACTTTGGTCAAGTTGTGTAACTTTGTTCTTCTCCCTCCTGACTTGTGAAGCAGATTTAGTGATGTTTACATACCTCAGAGTTTGGGTTGTTGTATTAAAGTGGTAGAACAAAAAGTGCAAAGAAAATCTATGGTGATGCTAAAGGTCTTGCTCTGGTGCGTTAAAATAAGTGAGAATGGAAAGGCTGTAGATTGACAACACAGTTACCGATAATTGGATCATCTTTTGCCTTCAAAATCTTACTTTAGAACTGCAGTTTGCTATTGTGTTAATTTACATTGCTATGTATATAATAGGGAAGATGGTTTATATACTGTGGCATGGTTACAACTCTGATGTTTGTATCAAGTTTTAGTATTTACAGCATTCAGAACATTTAAAGATTGTGCTGTACATCTGCACAAAAATGTACTTCATTTGCAGAATTCTTGTTTTTAGAGAATATTTGGGAAGGCATGGGAGACCACATCCTTTAAAGCACAAATTCACTCAGGGTTTGGATTGGCAATTTCTTAGGAACAGCAAAGGCTAATTCCAGATCAGCATTTTCATTCCCAGCCTGAAGCTTTTGGTGTCTAACGCTGTGCCCAACACATAACTGAGGTGCTTTTCTTGCTCAGGTATGGACCCTTCTAAACTGCAGTTGTAGACATTTCTGGAGACTTCTGAAAATCAGATGTTCCCCTTTTTTGACTGCAGTGGGACCAGGATTAGCAGAAACAACAGATGCATCTTGCATTGCTGAGCATTTTCTGAGGTGCATCTGAAACTGATTTGTGACAGGCCAGTAACCCAATGAGAGTAATATAAAACATCCAGCAGGGTAAGACCTCCTCCTTAGAACTGTATCCTTTTTCTTGCATGCCTGGGTTGCATTTTTTTAAATTAAGTTACTGAGTTGTAGAATGACCCACATTCCTTTATTCCTGTAAAACCAGAATGACTGACAGCTTTTAATTGCACATGCTCCTACTGTTTGTTGGGAGAGGAGGGGGCAGGATGGGATCCTACCAAAGGTTTGAAATATTATGAATAAAGAAAAGGTTGTTGAGCATGAAAAAATGGCTTCTTATCAAGGATTTAGATAGATATGTTGCTGATCCTGTCTGATGTTATATAGATCTTCACTAATTATTCCAATGTCAATAACCAAGCCAGAGCAGAACAATAGGCAAGTGTGTTTAGAAAGGTGTGCAGTAAAATTCAGACTTGCATCAGATAAAAGTAATTTAATATCTTTCCCTCCCTTCTAGACTTGTGACAGCCAAAGAAATACCTTTGAACAAAAACTAGTTGTTTTTTTTTTTTCAGATTTGCTGCATGAAGCAATTTCCAAAGTACAGAATTGCTGCTAATGGAAAAGCGAAACAAATCTGGGGTTTTGAGCTGGTGGAGTGTTCGTGCAAGTGATTAGGCTGTACAAAAGGAGCATTCATCTTGAAATGACAGATAAGTGCTAAGGACAGGACTGAAAACTGTAAATATGTTAGCACTTTAAGCGAGAGCACAGCTTCAGCACTTGTGAGACTCATCAGCTGCTGTAAACAATATGGATCTTTGAGCTGATCTCTGCTGAGATCTCAGCACATCAGATAATGATAGAGTTGTTCATTTTTGCTTCTTCTGTTTTGGTTTTTTTTTCCCTTTCAGAAAGTACTTTCTGCAGAGAACAGGCCTGTGGTGCTGCCAGCACACACTCACCTCCCTCCTGGAGCAGCCACCACGGGCAGCAAAGGACAGGGCTGGGCTCTGCCTCTCCCCAGTTCTGCTCCAGTCAGGAGCAAAATGTGCAGCTGCACTGCCACCCTCCTTGCAGGGTTGTGCCCCCACCCATGGCTGGGGAAGGTTCTTTGAGCTCCTCCAGCCTCAGTTCACAGTCAGGACACTTCCCCAAGTGTGATTTTAAAAGGAACCATTCAGGTGGTGGCAGCAGTTTCTCCTGTAGGGCTTTGCAAAGGGTTATCAGTGACTGAGCTGTGACAATGGAGCATTTCATGTTGGGAAAACTGCATACAATAGAAATTAATTTGAAACCAGTAAGTCCCCTTTGCAGAGGACACGATAAAAAGCTGGCAGCCCACCACAGCTCCCAACACTCACTGAGGTTCTGCTCAGTGACCTACAAGGGAAAAGCTCCATGAACCATTTGGGCCTCTGCTATTCATCTCTTTTCCCAGCTTGCTGTCTTTAAATAAAAGGACAGATCTTCAACAGCAGGAATTGGCTCAGTTCTTAGGATCAGCTGAATGGTGAAGCACAAAGTGGTTTTCCTTCAGTTGTGTCCCCCATTGGTCAGATTTTCCTCCTGAGTGTTTGGTATTAATCTCATGGTGTTAGTGATTCTCATGGAATATGTGAGGAGCTGAGGTGCTTCACAGGATCACAGAATATTCTGAGTTGGATGGACCCACAGGGATGATCAAGTGAAGGGCCCCCAAATGGGGATCAAACTCACACCTTTGGCATTATCAGCACCATGTTCTGACCAGCTGAGCTGATCTCAGGGCCTGTGTGGCTTAAAATTCAGGAGCCAATGAATCCAGTGACTGCAGTCAGGGAAGGTGTGCTGGGAAGAGCTTTCCCCCACAAGCACTTGAGGAGCAGTGGGTTAGGAATTTCTCACTGAAGTGGCTGAAGGGGCAAGGCTTGCTTGGAAGCAGGAGCCACAGCGTGCAGCTCACTGGGGGCTTCTTAAAAAGCTGGGAAAATAGGATGAGAAGTAAAAGTTGGAATGGTGGCTGGGTGTTATGAGAACATCCCTCTGGAAGGATTTGGTGTTGTTTGCCTTTCTTGGAGATAAAATGGAGAGCTCATAAACCAGCTCCCCAGGCTTCCCACCTGGCTAAAACTTGGATGTGGGAAGGTGGAGACTGTCCTGGGTGCTCTTCTCTGTGGGATCTCAGCTTTCAGGATGGTGCTGTGTTGGATCTCAGCCCAGCCCAGCTCTGATGCCACTGGTGCCTCACTCCCACAGCAAATGCACTTCTAATTCCAACTGGGGTGCTTGCAGACAGAACCAGCCTTTGTTTTGGGCATGGGCAATTATAAAATGTGCTCTTTTCTATTTGCCAAGTGAATACAAATGCTTTATTAGGACATCTGCTAAGGAAAAAGATGCCTGAGATACCTTTAAAACTCCTGCTGGCAGTGCTGGGTGACAGGTTTGGATTTGCTCAGTAACAGAGGTTATTGAATATTACTCTAATCAAAGGCTCTTTCTGGCTCTGGGCAGGTGTGAATAAATAGTTCTTGGGTTTGGGTTTGTATAGAAAAACATCAGCCAGAGTGGTGATGAGGGTAACCTGACATTTGCCAATAAGAATAGTTTATTCCAAATTAATTTGTTCAGTTTGGTGCCTACAGGTTTTCTGTGCAATAAATGTGATTGCAGTACACAGACATTGTGCACATAAAGAGATTCCTGCTGACAGAAGTTTTAGTGCTAAAGGGAACTGAATTTACCATTTCCCAGCGGTCTCCAAAAGAGATACAAGCCAAAGTTTTTAGGAGCAAGGGCAGCAGAACACCTATTCTGGTGTGACTTTTGCAGTTTCCTCCTATGAAACTCTCTCAGTTCTGGGTCCATGGGAATTCCACAGCTCAGTTTGAGCCTCTCCCTTGCTGCTATTAGAGCACATTTGGCCACTGACTGGCCATCCCATCCTCAGACCAGGCTTCCCAGGTTCTTAAGGAATCCTTCCCAAAATAAAGTTGTTTAGGAATATGTATCCAGCATTTAAAGTGCTTTTTTTTTAGAAAGACACTCTTGGAGGACAGTTCTAGTGGCAGAAGACAAATGAGTGCAGTAGCTTCTCACCCCTGGCTGATTTTCAGATCTGGAGAAGAAAGGATGCTCAGTTTTAAACAAAACAGGACAGTATCACCAGCTGATCACAGAATCATAGAATAGTTTGGGTTGGAAGAGACCTTTAAAGGTCATCTAGTCCACCCCCCTGCAATGATGAGTGTGCTTTGCTTCAGCTTCACTCAGTTCAGTGACTGCTAGCCTTTAATTTGGGAAAGAAAAATACTTTCTGGAGCAGTGTGCTGGAAAAGGTGGCTGACCCCTTGTCTGTAGCAATCGTGGCAAGGAAAGCAAATGCCTTGTGCCATGGACAGCTGCCTTCTCTGTGCTGAGCTGAACTCCCAAAAGATTTCTATTTTCTCTTCTAGGATTCATTCTCTGTTCACCGTTCATTGGATATCTCTGTATCTCTTAAATGACATTTTATTTTTTGTTGGACATGGGATATCTGTAAGGTTAGTAAAAGGCTCTCTCTATATTTTAATGCAGTTTTACTCTCTATTTTAATATCTCAACCTTCTACTGGCTTACAGTAGTGAAAGACTTTTTCTAAAGGTCTCTTGTTTTTTATGAGCCCCTGTCCATGGTAATTTCCCAAATGCAGTCCAGATTGGGTAAAATGTAAGCATATTTCTGAGGTACAGGGTTTTTTCTTTTAATAGTCAACCACACATCAGATGAACTAGTTAAAAAGTATCCCAAATCAAAACTCACAGCAGGGATTTTCCTCATTAACCTCAGGTAGACACTGGAGCATGGCAAATAATACATTTGAAAGATGAGGGGGTAAGGAGAAAGGAAAGGAAAGGAAAGGAAAGGAAAGGAAAGGAAAGGAAAGGAAAGGAAAGGAAAGGAAAGGAAAGGAAAGGAAAGGAAAGGAAAGGAAAGGAAAGGAAAGGAAAGGAAAGGAAAGGAAAGGAAAGGAAAGGAAAGGAAAGGAAAGGAAAGGAAAGGAAAGGAAAGGAAAGGAAAAAGAAAATCAAGTCTTCTCAGCCAGTGTTAGAAAAAGGGAAAGAATAAATAGATGAAGAAGAGTGAAATATTGCAAATACTTTTGCTTTCTTGATGGAATAACCCTAAAGCAAAGTATAGGCATAAGTTGGTTTTATGACAATCCCAGCTGGGTACCCCAAAAATGCTGAAACTGCCCAAAGTGGGGAAATGAACACAGAGACGTGTGCGGATTAATTAGATCGAAAAAATGTTTTGACAGCATAAGTGAACATATGGAATGAATTGTGAGAACCTGATCCAGTTCCCCATGTGTAAATGATGCCTTAGCCATAGCTCATAAAGCAAATACAGATGAAAAAAAAAAAGGAAAAAAAGCCCTTTTCCTATCCCCTCCCCCCAATAAAGCCCAGTCTGTTGCCAGATGGCAAATAAAAGTTTGAACTTGATGACTAAATGTGAGGAAAGCTGAATGTTCATTATGGATGTTGAAAGAAATCAGCCAAATAAATCTGAATTTTGCACCTTGGAGGAAGTGGTGCAGCTCAGCTAAATATTGAGTGGAGTGCCCAGCTGAGTGTCAGGATCCCCTGGGCTGGATTTTCAGTGTCTCTATTTTATCCTCCCTGGTCTAAATCAGAATTGTGGAATGGTTTGGGCAGGGAGACATCTCCCACTCTCCCAGGGTGCTCCAAGCCCTGTTCCAGCTGGCCTTGGGCACTTCCAGGGATCCAGGGGCAGCCACAGCTTCTCTGGACACCCCATGCCAGGGCCTCACCCCCCTCACAGGGAGGGATTGCTTTGTGTCTGGCTCAGTTCTTGGTGTCTGTGTCCATGTGGAATCACACACCTGCCCTGACTGCCCCAAAGGCTTTACCTCCTAAAATTGAGGGTAGCAGCATTGGGACAGATGCTGCAAGCAGAGGGTGAGGAGGGGGCCAGAGGAGAAAAGCAATGTGTTGCAGGTTATGCAGAGTTGTTCCCTGGATTTGTTTGCTCCATCCCCAAGAAGGATGAGTAGGGAGAGGGTGGATTGGGCAGTGCCCAGCAGCAGGAGCTGGTGGAGGAATTTGCTCTCCTGACTCCCAGTTGAGCTTGTGTTCTGTTAAACACAGCTATGTCAGCATCATATTTCCAAGCCTAAAACCTGTGTTAAATCAATATATTTTCATGTGGTTTCAACAGACAGACCTTCTTAGTCTGTTTTAACAGTGATGCTGTGCATGGTTAAATTTATTCCACCTCAGAAGGGGGTGAGGGAGATGTGCTGCCAGTGCCAGTTGGTGCTGGAGTCAGGAGCCCATTCCTGCTGTGGCATCAGCACCATGGTGTGGGCTGGGACCTTCACATGCAGCCACTGAAGGGAACTGTCCCTTCATGGAGAAGCTGCACAGGCTCCTGTCAGGGGAAGAGCAGCTAAACCCTGCCCCAGACTGCTTGGGTGGTGCCCACAGACTTGATTCATGGCACCCAGTGCCAGCAGTCTGTGAAGCTGAAACAGGAGCTGAGCACTTGGGCTCCTTCCATTGCCCAGGGAAGCTGAAACCCCTGCTAAGCTGTCAGGTTTGTGTCCAAACAGCTTTGGGCATGAAGAGGCGCCAGCAGCAGAGCCCTCACAAAGCAAACTGCTTAATTATTTGCTAGTGAGAGGCAACTTGGGGGAGTGCAGACTCAAATCAACAACTAACCAACCTATATTTAGTAGCAGAGTGGCTGGAGCTTAGACCCAAACATAGTTTCCAGCTGATAGATGATGTGGCAATCAGAGCTGACCCTCGTCCCATTCTAAATTTGGGCTGTGGAATAAGTCATTAATATCATGGCTGGCATGGCAAGGCACCCCTCCAGCAGCTGCCCTGCCACTGCTGCCCCTCTTAGGGCTGTGCCTGAGGCTGGCCAGCCTGTCTGGGCTCTGGGACACCAACCTGGGTGACCACAGCCTGGCTGGCACTGTGGAGACACTGAGGGAGAGGCAAAGTCAGTGCTCTGGAGGCAGAAGTGGTCCTGTGGCCTTACCTGTGCTTGTCTCTGCTGCTCTGAGAGCTCTTTTCCATTTGTTCTGGTACTAAGGAGTGAAAATCTTCTCTGGTGGTGCAGGACAGGTGGGGTGATCCATGCTTCAGTGGGATGTGGAAGGTGCAGGAGGGCTGGGAGCTCCGTGTGGCACCCAGAGTGCAGAACTGGGGACACACCCTGAGTGTGCAAACTCTGTGCCCCGGCCAAACCAAACTGGGGAAATGGCACAGCCCACTGCAGACAGAGGTAACTGAAAATTAAAATAATAAATTATGTGTCCCAGATAACTCCAGAAATCTCTTGAAACTTTCTGGAATCTGATTCAGTGCTGGAACCAGAAATGCACCTTGTCTCAGTGCTCAGGATCCATCCAGTTGGCCTCTGTCAACTCAAGTTGAGTGGTTGAAGGGTAGAATAATGTTGGGATTCTTCTGAGCTGCCTCAGTGTAACAAACAAATGGATAAAATATTCCTCTAAGAGGGGCCAGTGCTGTTCCTGAACATATGGACAGAGAGATTCCAAAGGCCAGTGACTTTTCCTGGAAGACAGACTCAGGTCCTGAGCTGGTGTCCTGCTTGCCATCCCTCCATCCTTCCGTCCTCTTCTCCCTCCTCCTCTGTATCTCATGTGCACAGACAGACAGAAACTCTTCCCCTCTCTCTCTCTCTCTCTCTCTGAGGTTTGCTACAGACACAGAAATTGATGTTGGATCAGAGCAAAAGGAAAACACAAACTTGTGTGAAATTTTTCACCTTTTCACTAAATGAATCAAAGCCAAATTTTCACACTTTGGTCTTAGGTGTGAATTTTTTGCTCAGCTCTAATATTTATCCATAATGTGTTTTAAAACTTGGCTCATTCCAGCTAGAAACCCACAGAGAATTGAGTTACAGATTCTGGGCTTTGTGCACGCTGCCAAGATCTGCCCCTATAACTCAAACAAATTTAAGGGTGGGGGGGAAAACCACTAGAAAAATATTGTGCATCGTCCATCACATGCTTTCTTCATGCAGTCATATACCACTAAAAAGTAATGTTCTGCAGAAATACAGTCATGTAACTCCTGTAAACACAGATAAGATGAATTTTGCATCTCCAAAGCAATCTCTAAATAAAAGCCTAGGAGGAAATAGCAGCCTTGCTTAAAATTCTTATAGAAGTTTAAAAGTATTTCTTCAACATCAGCATTTCAAGAAATCTATTTATGCCCCTCAAATCCAAATATATCTGTCACTGAACTTCTTAAAATGATGCTAAAGACATCTGTTAGCTGAGTTTGTGTGTGGAATAGAAATGAGTGAGAGAGAGGTTCTTCACTGCTGCAGAACAATTGAAATTATTACATAGAATATTATTTGTTTTATTTGTTGTGAGGACTAGGAGTGTAAGGAAAGTCACTCTAATAGTTTGAAGGCTAACACCTGCTGAATCCTGAAATCTAGACAGATCTGGTGGGAAAAAAAGTTCCTACATTTCAGTCTGTTGTGAATGGGACAACTTTTACATTATTTCACTCCTGCTGCTGGATCTGTGACAGGAAAACTGAACAGAAACACTGGAGAGGTGAGACTGGCCTGAGTGTGAGCATCAGATTCCCCAGTTTGGTGCTTTGTGCTGCCACGTGCTTTCAGCCACTGAAATGGTACAGGAGAACTTGAAATGATCTGTGGTTGTTTTGTTGTTAATAATTACCTTAGGTGAAAGTCCAAGCATTTCTTGGGATTACCAAAATGACTGAGTGGTGAGAACACAGCTGGGCAGTTGCATTTGTGCTCAGATGCCTTACTATTTAACTTTGGATACAATTTTAAAAGTCTCAAAATAAAGAAAAAGCCCAATTGAGATTTTGTTACTTGACTTCCTAAACTAAGGCTGGTGTCCCTAAATCTGATTTCTCATCTGCTGTGTACTTTAACATCCCATTAATCTTCAGTAATACTCAACCCATCAGTCCTTGAGTCACAGCTGAAAATCAGACTTGGGGACTACTCTAGGTTGGGCTTGATGGTCTCCAAGGTCCCTTCCAGCCTAGCTTATTCTGTGATTCTGTGATTCAATCCACAAGTGGGCTTCACTGGTCTCCCTGTACAGTCCCAAGGGACATGGGCTCCTCTTGTGGATATGCTGGGTTTTGTGAGCAGCTCTTGGAGGATCCCAAGGGCAGGGAATCAGAGAAGATGAGTCTCTCAGCCTGAAGCTGTTCCCTGTGTGCACCTCCTGTGGCTCCTGTGCCAGGCTGATGGGCTTCTCCTACTGCCTCCTCCCACACAGGGTTAAAAACCTTTTCCTTCCCATTATTGAAGGGACAACAGTTGAAATTTCCAGCTTTAAGATGCTGTGTCAAAGTTGGGAGGCAGGATTTTCCCTGGGTTTCCAGTAGGGTTTCCCTTGGAGATCCACTGCCTGTTGGGGCTGCCCTGGATTCCTCAGCGGGGCAAGTGATGGATCCCCAGCCCCAGATGATGCTGGAGAGTGGAATTCAGCCACCAGGACCGAGTGGATTTGAGTGGCTGCTGACCTTCCCTGCAGCAAAATAGCACCTTGTCCTGAGATCTTGGTGGGCCTTGGGGAGTTTGGTTCCTGTCCCTTCCCAGGCAGGGATAACCCCGCTGGGCTGGGTCTCTCCATGGAGAGCAGAGTGTTTACTGGCTTGTATCTGTCTCAGCGTTGACACTCCAACAAAAGGTTAGAAATCATGAATGCATCCCTTTATTTCTGCTCCACAGTGCCTCTCTTTTTTTCTGTGTAAACCCTTCACTTGCCTCTTGCCCAGCCTTTAGAAATGATGATCAAATGCGAACTTTCAGGGTTTATTTATAGCATAGCCTTTATGGAAAGAGAGAAAAGAAATGATTAAAAAGCAATTTTACAAAATATTTTGTTTTAAGAGAGAATTCATTGTGTTTTAAATCACTGTATTCATTGTACTGTCTAGACTGGCAAACAAAGAAGATAGAGCGTCATTCAAATTAAGATTGTGAAATCCTTGGTGACTGGAATTATGGATTTGGATGTCAACCCTCAAACAAACTATTTCTGAACAGCAGTATTATCACTTTGCTATATTTAAGGCTTTGTTGGAGACAGAGCAGTGCACAAGGTTGATCCGATTCAGTAATGCAATTCTAATGTTCCTTTGTTTCCCGTTTCATTATAAATTCATATTTTCAATGTTCTGTTCCTCTTTGTCCCCAGAAAACTGTTGAAAAGACTCTCCTCTGGGAGTAAAGTTTTTTGTTCAAGCTAACAATGACCAAACTGACTTTAAAACACAGAAAAACATACAACTAAAATGTGAATTGAGAGAGGGAATTAATTTAGGATATTTTGAGCAACACAGAATGGGTGACTTGTTGAAAATTGCTGGCTGTGTATTTTTTTGCAATGCTATTCCACAGAACCATGGTAGTTGCTGTGAGACTTTAATGCTGTGGATTCTCAAAGGTCTATGTATTTTCAGTAGATTTAAAAATGCCAAAGTATTTTAGAGGATAAACTGGAAAACTGATAAACTTGGAAGTTGTTCTCCTTAGCTCAGGGTGGATGATGAGAAGAAGAGAAGCAGCATTTTGTGGAAGCTGTAAGAGTAAAGCAGAACACGAGGGTGTGGAGCACCCATGTCACAGCCAGACCATAGCCTGGGAATGGTGTTGTGTCCTGGTCCTGAGTGTGCACAGACAGGGGAATGCAAAGTCTGGCCCTCCCTTTCATTTTTGTCGCACCTGTGATAAAAAATGGATTTGCCTGTTTAGACACTTCAGATGTTACAGGTTTATTTTTGTGCAGTGTCTCCAGGGCAGCTCAAAAGGAGGTGTAAATCAGGGAGCAGAAAGGAAGGTGACTCTTCCATTAGTGAGAGAGTGTTTCAGGGGGCTTTGTTTTCCCTAAGGCACAATGGAAAAGCAGTAGCCATTGTACCAGACGGAATTGGCTTCTACTTTGAGTTGCCCTTTTTTTTTTTTTTTTTTTTTTTTCCTGTGTGTTCATTCATTTTTTGGATAGACTGTAAATCCAGCTGGCCGTGTAAGGGACTGACTATTGTAAACAGGGACAATGCTTGAGCATTGTCAGTGTCACCTGTTAAAGGCCAGGGAATAAAATGCCCATTTCTCTTACTGGGAAGGATATCAGCCTTTCCATGGCAGTATTTTAATCTGGCTGCTGTGCAGAGTCTCAGTGCCAGCAGGCTCACATGTCCCAGGCAAAAGAACACACTATCTCTCTGCAAGTGTTATTTCAAGGGTGTTTCTTGGGGAATCCAAGTACAATCAGCCTCTGCACCTATGAAGGAGAATGGGCATATGAGAGCACAGAAATGTTCCCTGCTACTGTATCAGCACCCTTAGCAGAGTGGAGTCCTGACTGCACACCTGGCAATGCTTCTGCCTTTGGTAGAGCCTGCCCTGGGCTGGTGACACTGCACTGACATTGCTCATCCACCTTGCGAAGTTCTGTGAGATCCTTTGCTGAAAAGTGCTGGATTAATGGAAAGCATTCACTAGGGCAGGTATTCCAGCCTGTAAAATCATCCAAACCTTTTAAAAATGTTCCAGCCTTTTAAAAAGGTTCCAGCAGTAGCACAGGCTGCCTGTTCTCCAGGGTCATCTTCATTCTTAGGCACTGCATTAAAACAGGTTCGGGTCCTGCTTAGAAACTCTGAACCCTGATTTAGTCACACACTGACTCTTGAGTCCTGACCTTTAATGTTTTTAACAGTCTTCCATCTAAAAGCTGTTGCTTTGATTCTCCTTGTGAAATCACTGAGTGTCTGCTGCCTCTGAGAGCTCAGGCCTCTTAACTTTGGTGATTCTCATTCCAGTGGGATTGCTTGGGAGAATCCACAGAAAATCAGAATCTCACAGAGATCAGAAAAGGAACCAAATTACTCATCCCTCTCCCTTCCACACATGGCTGTCCCAAGACTCCTTCTGCAGGGGATTCTGTGAGCTCTGACTTTATTTTGGCCAAAAACAGAGCAGGATCAGAGTTTGCCTCTTACACCTTTGTGCTGGAATGTGAGGGTGGCTGTGAGCTGCAGAACAGACCTTCCCAGGTTACCTTCAGCTTGTGGAGCACCCCTGAGTCCCCCTTGCTGCAGGGAACCAATACTTTCAGAATATGATTACAGGATCTCAAGTACAATATCATTTTATATGAGAACCCTCCCCTCCAGGGATGCAGTGTTTAACATTTCCTTTGGTTAGAGTAAATAATAAAAGATAACTCTGTTCTGCCTGGGACTCCCAGTGAGAGAGAGGAACAGACTTTGGTTACTGAGGGTCTGCAGAGCTTTGTTCTCTTGACTACTTTATAATGGGATTGAACATATTTGCTGCCATCTGGCCTGTTCAGCCGAAACAAAATACATCACTAATGTTCCGATTGGTTTTGAAACATCTTGTTCTTGTCAAAAAGTATTTTAAATCAAAACAGGCTTTTCCAGTTGGTGTTTGTCTTTTCCTAGGAGGCCATGGCGAAAATGGGGAAAATTGGAAAAGTTGTGCAGCCCAACCACGAGCATAAAAGGTAACGCTGGACCTGGTGTGTTCCACTGGGAGAGTTCAAGGGAGATAAAGTTGGGGTCTGGAGATGAGGTTGGGGGGTGTCTCTTTACAGCCCTGCTCGACTGCAATAGTGCTTAGCGTACAGATGCTTTAAGAATCATGGTATATTGTATTTTTAATCATTGTTCATACTGTATTTCTAAGGATTATTTTTATTAATTTTTAAGGCCTGATTATTTATATTATATTTTAAGTATTAGTAATACTATATTTTAAAGGATCATTTCTATTAATTTTTAAGGATTATCTTCTATTACATTGTATTGTAAGGGTAATTTGCGTTACATTTTTACGGGCTCCGGATCGCACTGGCGGCGGCGCGCGGGCTCCCCCTGGCGGCGGGTCCGGGCTGAGGGGACACGGCGGGGACATGGCGGGGGGACTCGGGGCCTGGGCCCAGTTCCGGGCCCCGCAGCACGGGACTCGCTCTGAGGGGCCGGAGGGTGTCCAGGGCAAGGGGCTGGAGCACCAGGAGAGGATGAGGCAGCTGGGAAGGGGCTCAGCCTGGAGAAAAGGAGGCTCCGGGGGGGCCCTGTGGCTCTGCACAGCTCCTGACAGGAGGGGACAGCCGGGGCGTCGGGCTCTGCTCCCAAATAACAAGAGACAGGACAAGAGGAAACGGCCTCAAGCTGTGCCAAGGAAAGTTTAGATTGGATATTTGGGAAAATTTCTTCATGGAAAGGGTTGTCCAGCCCTGGCACAGCTGCCCAGGGTAGTCCCCATCCCTGGAGGGATTGAAAAGCCTTGTGGATGTGGCACTTGGGGACACGGGGCAGTGGCGGCCTTGGCAGTGCTGGGGGAGCAGCTGGACTCGGTGATTTTGGAGGATTTTTGTCACTGAATGAATTCTGTGAAGCTCCGGTGTCTCCTCACTCTCAGGACAGAGAACTCTGGGGAAAAACTGACTGAGAAGCCAAGCTGGCTGTAGGGAAGTGAAAGGTGGAATTGCAGCTGGAAATCACAGCTTGGGTGGAAACTGCACCAGCAGTGCACAGGGAGGGCTCTGACCCCGGCAGCAGCTGTACCCAGAAAGAGTCAAAGTGTCTTTGATGCTAAGAGAAGCAAGTAAACATAGATATTGCAGGGGATTTAAATCTTCAAATCTCAGGCTTTGCTGACATTAGCTTTCTTACACAGATTTTATGACAAGAAATACAAAGTATTTTTGAAGCTTGTGGAACACCAGAAAGAGTATCGCTCCATCATGAACAGCTTGTGACCCAGAGGCTTGGGAGCTGGGAACAGCCGGCAAATTTCCAGGCATGCGTGATGCGGGTAATTTCTTCTTACTGTACTGTCCATGTTAAAAATACCCTCTTATCATTTAAAGTATACATTTTAATTTTTAATGAGAAATAAAATGCAGTCACTTTACTGTGAAGCACTGGGTATTTTCTGTCAATAATCCCTGCGCACAGGGAAAAGGAATATTCATTTGTTCCAGTCAGAGAACACAAGACAACCAGTTGCAGGTACCCCAGTGCCAGTATTTGGACTGGCAGGAACAGCACAAGGAATAACATGATTCACTCAGATGGACT
Source organism: Agelaius tricolor (assembly GCF_023055355.1). Classification (NCBI taxonomy): domain Eukaryota; kingdom Metazoa; phylum Chordata; class Aves; order Passeriformes; family Icteridae; genus Agelaius; species Agelaius tricolor. The sequence continues at coordinate 27,782,800 of NW_027269271.1, forward strand.
TCAATCCATGGAGTCAATATTCACATAGATGGACTTTACACATTTAGCTTGAGAGAAATTCCTTTTTTAGTATTGGCCTAGACTGCAATTCCCAGTTAAATGCAAACAGGAGTCACACAATAACAAAATTATGCTGGGGATATTTGGAAAATAATAGTTTCTGGCTTTTTTTAATGTTAGTAGTCAGCCCTGGAAAACATCTGGTAATTTTTTTAAAGAAACAATGCACTTCCTGCCTTGTAGTTCATGGAAAAGCAGTTGTTACCCTTTCCAAAGTACCCATTGTCAGGAGAAGCAGCTTTACAAGTTCAGGGACATAATTAAAGACAATGAAAGTTGATGGGAATAAAATGAAGAAACTTCTTAACAAAAAGAGTAAAACAAGCAAGAAAATGACTCTGACATAGTGGGGTGTCAGAGCTCCCAACTCAGGGGCACGATAAAATCTGTCAACTGAAAAGACAGAGTGGGAAAAAGCAACTGGAGATCAGTGTGTTGTAACCAGTAAGTATTCTAAAGTAAGTATTCATAAATCTTAATATCTCTATTTTAATATGCAATTAGTGTGTAAAAATGAAGTCCACAGGCTCCAAATGGATAACAAAGGTACAGGTTATACAGGGGCAGATGTGCAGGGTTGGCTGGCACTGCACCAGCACTTTTACCTCTTTGCAGCTCAACACAAACAATTTCAGCAAAGTTTCCATAAACTTCCTGCTATTTATATCATTATCCTCAAACTGGCCTCGATTTCTCTCTCTGAACTGGTAGCAAGACTTAGCACGAGGGCTGTAGGGAGTCTGGAAAGGGAACAAGCAGTCACACTGCCTTGGTGTAAAATGTAGATGCACAGGCTTCAAGGACTCTCTGTGCCTTGTGTGGGCTTGCACGACACAGTTACAGAGATCTGTTCACACTTCCTGCATGGCCTTTAATGCCTTCCTCCCCTTGTGATACTTGTACTTTATAGTTGCATTTTTGTTCCAAGCCAGTGTGCCTACCAGTTTCATATGATCCATTTTAAAACCAGAGCTCTGAGAACTCTACATCCCAGTGGCTGAGAAATCAGCTGTGATAACACAAACACTGCTGCAGGATTTTGCAGTGAGACTGCTTGACCATCCTTGTGTTATACAAGACTTAGCAAATTGTTCAGTTTGCAAGTTCTCAAATTAAAATTTAATTCAAATTGAGCCAAGAAGTAAAATGTTAAACCTCAGGAGTTCTAACACTCTTCAGCTGCAGGTCCATGGGCACTGTAATGTTAAACTCTGATTGTGGCTTGAGGCATTCTTGTAAATCTGCCCTCTGAGGGCTCCACATTGCGTGCCTTGGCCATGCCAAGCACTGCTGAGTCCTTGAGCCTGTGGCAGGAGCACAGTGGCAAACCCATCCCACTGCCCCAGTCCAAGAGAAGCCTCAGTCATGGCTTGATGAAGTTTGGCCAAAGGCCCCAGCTGGGGTCAGTCAGGCCCCTGAGCTGCAGACCCTGCCATCCTCACCCCTTCAGCTGCAACTTGCTGACAGATTTTTATCATGCAAATTAAAAGAAGGGAAGCAACCACCATGTCATCAGCTGCTTCAAGAGTCCTGCAGAGAGGCCCAAGCTTTGCTCACATGGAGAAGACAATATGCTGGTTCTAAAGAAGCAAAGAGCAACTCGTAGGAAAAAACTCCATGAGACCCACCTGGGTGAAGAGTCCTCACAAGGCAAGAGTCAGGAATGACAGCCTGTCATACAGGTAACCTGCAAACTGAATGTTCACATGAGATTGGTTATTTTGTATTCTGATGCATTTCAGTTCCATGTGTCTCTTAAGCACTTTGAAAGTTAAAATCTCTTGAATGCAGAACCTTTCTGTGCTGTCCAAATACCCCTACACTGTTCAATCATGGTACAGTATCGAGAGGAACCCTTCTAAAAGGGATCCCTGCTGCCCCAACCCTTGGATTCTGTATCAAGCAGAAAAGGATTCTGCTTGATACAGAATCCTTCTGGGAACTGGGATTCCAGCATTAAAAGGCAGAGCCAGTGTGAACTGTTTGGATTTGGCAATACCTGGGGGAAAATCCAACTGCTTTCTACTGGAATCTGATTTGAAATTTTAGAGGCAAGTTAAAATCCTGCAGTTCAAATCTGAGTGATATTTGAAAGGTCCAGCCTGACCCTTTCTAGGTCTGTTTTTTAATTAACCAGGCTTTTCATGGAACACTGTGTTCTCCTCCCTGCTAGGGTAACTGCAGGACTTCTCCAGGTAAGAATTCCAGAAGCACCTTCACTAGAAAGTTCTGGATGCATCAGGATGTAACATTCCACCACAGTATTGCCAGTACCTGCATCAGAAGGTAAACTCAACAATGGTACAGACTGGTTTTCCTTGCTGGGTCTGTTTCAATCCATTTGTTATGTGCTGCTCACTCAGTAAATGCTGATTTATAAACACTTAGGGGTCAAGGTTGTTTCCTTGGCTTATTGTGTTGCTTCTCACAAGAGGTGTGAAAAGCAACACAGTTCCACAATAAAGAACATTTTCCTTTTTTCCCTTGTATCCAGCCTCCCAGTACAACAAGCAACCTCTGACTGGGGCCTGGTGAGATTAGGAACTTCCATGCTGCTTTTTGTGGAATGTTACCCTAGAGATTCAATAAACTACACAAAAGCAAAATGCTGGAGGCCTGTTTGATATTTCACAGAGTTGTTTGATCTGACATGTGTCAAATGATAAATGTAAATGGCTGCAGGATCATTCAAGCCCAAGTGGGTTTTGAAATGCTGTGGGAAAATTAGAGGATAAATAAATCTGATCCCAAGAGCTCAAGCTCGTTGTTTGGCATGTGTCAGAATGCAGACAGAGGTAAATATTACCTTTGTCTGCAGGGAGGGCAGGTTACTGCTGCTAACCAAGAACTGTGCCTCCAGTAGGGGGTCAGGCAGCAACTTACCAAATTAAAAAATGAAGCTATGCTAAACATATTGGAGGTTATTTAATGTTTGCAGGGAAATTGGCAGGATTAATGAACCCTCTTTCTACAATGGACTGTGAAAATGAATGTGATTCTTTATTTTTAATACATGGTTTTCTTCTGCAAAGTGGCTGTGCAAAAATTGAGCCTTTGCTCTTCTACACTGGTATTTACAGATTAACAGAGAGATTTATTTACATATATTTTTTTTTTACATTTATATTAGTTACAGATTTACAGCAGAGATTTACAGATCAGCTAGGGGAGGGTTTCCTCTCCACAGCTTTTTTCCTGTGGATCTTACTCTGGAAGCTCCCTGGGTCATGGCTGAAGCCCTCAGGATTAGGGGTGCCCGTGGACACAGAAGCATTGCAGCTGCATCAAGGTGGAGTTGTCCAGAGTGACTTCCAAGGCCAGTTATCCCAGATAAACCAGCAAGTACAGCCAAGGAGCAGCTTGTACCTCTGGAAAAGCCAATTCCACATCCTTTCTTACCCAGACTGCTGCTGATTTTCCTGTACAACACAGAGAGGTCTTGGGAGTGAGAGGGGGCAGAGTGTGAGGACGGTAAGATTAGGCTGCACATGCAGTGACAGCAGTGAGTTAGTGCTGGTCAGAAAACAGGAAAATTGAATGTCAGGGCTGGCACCACCAACAAACCCAGCAAAGCACAAACAACATCTCAGCAGAAGCAGCACAGCTTGACTGGCAGCTCCGGGGCACAGCGAGCAGTGTGACAGGTCAGGGAAATAAAACCTCTCAGCATTTCAACTGATGCAACTTGACAGGGACCCCAGTGAAAACAGCAGCACAACATTCTGCTGCCATTTTGATGGGATTGTTCTGTTGAGCTGAACAATGATCTTTGTTCTTAAAAACAGCCAGTGAGGAGTTTGTGAGCTGTGCTGTAACAAGAAGTCTCCAGGAGCCCTCAGTGCAGGGATTCTGCACCCAGCATCACCTCATCTGCTGCCACTCAGAAAGGAAATTTGAGACAAACCATGTTTGAAATCCAGAAAACAAATTGTTCCTGATGCCATCAGTTTCATCATGTGTACAAGGACTGGGAATGTGAAATTTGGCCCAAAGGTATTTTTATGAACCTCACTCTGACTTGTACTTTTTACTCATTTTCATTTGAGTGCAGGGTTTTTCTTTGTGCCTCTTGTGTTTTGTTTGCACACACAGAGTGTTTGGCTGAGTCCACAGCTGTGTTTATTCCTAAATCCCCATCCAGCCTATATGAACCCAGTCTGGCACTCAGCTTCCAGCTTCTCCTTGAGCTTTGTGTTTGACACCCATCACCTCTGACTGCCTTTCACCCCCTGGGGTGGTGGATCAAGGTCTGGGGATCCCCACGGCTGCACTGCTCTGCCTGTGCTCAGTCCCAGCAAGGCCAGCGGGGCACTGATGGATCCCAGAGTCCTTCAAGGCCTTTCACAAAAGAATCCCATGGAAAGTAAGATTTGCTGCACTCAGAATCCTTTGTTTGGTAGAACAGGAAAGGAAGGACTCCTCTGAAGTTGACCCATTTGTGCTTCAGTGAATTTTTCATAAAATTGACAAAATCCTGTTTTAATCTATCCCACTCCACAACCTTCTGAGGGACTCTGTAGGTTTCTCTAAAATACCTCTGTGGTTATTGTTAATTAGAAAAAAATAATATTGCTGAAGGATCGCTTTTCAGTTGAACTTCCTGAACATATGGTTCAAACTGAAGCTGAAAAGGAAAACTTCAGGACAAACTGTATGAATTACTACTAATAATAAAATCAGACATTTTTTATAAGTCCACATTAATCTTCTTTAAGAGCTTTGGGTTAACCACATTTTTTAAATAAAACTTTTACCGGAGCGGAATTTATTAAGAGAGCTCAGTGTTGCCTTAGCTCTGTTCCATGGGGCATCAAGAGAAGTTTTATTACTGATTTCAGTCACAACAGACTTAGATCTACACAGAATGGTTTTGATAAGCCCTATGTAAAAGTTTTATTGGTTTAAGACATGAAAAACAGACATGTTACAGAGACCACTTCTACTCTATAAACAGCCATAACATGGATAATGCATCGCACTGGAGTCAGTGCTCCAGAGTGTAAATAATGGTGCGGAGGGAAGGAAAGCCTGGCCAAGTATGTACAGCTAAGAAAAACAACATAGACCCAGCTTGTATGTGGTACTTCTCCTCTACAGATCTCCAAATTAAATACAAATAAAGTCTGTATCATTAGGTCATACTCACAGATGGAAAAGGGGAAAATTAACCAGGCCAGGGAAAGAGGGAAGTTGATGCTCTTTGTTGTTATGTCTATCTTTGTACTTGAAACTATAACTACTGAGGCATTATTTGAAACAGGTTTTGAGGCCATGTGGTTGCTGTTTGTCCTGGATGGGTTCTGTTCAAAGTCTCCTTTTCCTGTATGTTATAAAACAGTGTTAGAAAAACATGAAACAGCCGGAAGTATTACATGGTGTCTCCCAGAGGTGTCCCTGGCTGTTGGGGATCCACTGATTTGTTGTTCTCCCAGAGGATGGGCATAGTGGCAGTGGTGATGTGGGGCTGTGCTCTGTTATCTTTATCCTAAAGACAAAAATGTGCTTTTGTTGCACCAGCATTAGCAACATGGCCCCTTGTTCTCCTTTGTACATAGATCTTTTTATAGTGTGGTGAAAAAAGTGTGAATGGCTTGTAAATATAACTTGCACTTGCTCCAAGGTGCCAAGCTCACACTGGCTCCAGTGGTGCACAACATGGGCCTTAAAAATCCTGAAATCCCTTTATAAATGCAATTATGGACATACTTCCATCCATATTCTGTGCTTCATCCTTGTATTCACTTGGAAAAACTATTTAAATGCTGTAATCCCAACCATATGGCTCACAGCCTCAAAGAAGGCATTCAGCAGACACGTTTGTCTGGAGAATTAGGGTTTTACACAGATTATCCAGTGACTGGAGATGGGATACCTCCTCTGGGGGAGGACAGGAGCCCACACCAGGGGCTGCCTTGACAGAAGGACCCTCTAAATCTGTTCTGTCCCTTTCCTGTTAAACAGATCCTGGGCTGGAATAAACAGTTAGTGAGCTTACATTGGGATGAGATGTCTTTGAACAATTTTTCCTCTGCAAGACCACACAGATTTCCTTAAAAACAGTAAACAGATTTAAAAAACCTTTATGCATGACTAGAAACCAACTTACTGAATTGTTTAAAATGGAACTTCCACTACTTTTGTTTGTGTAAAAAGCTTTTACAGGACTGCAAACCAATGTAATTATGCCTAGATCACTGTTTTATTTTAGGCAAATGTTTCATATGGGAAGCAGGAATGTGGGACAGAATGAGACCTAAGCCTGGTGTGTCCTACTCCTGATTTTTACCCATAGAAATTAATTTTATGGGACAGCTGGATTTTTATGCTGCTGATTAAAAAGACAAGTTGTCTTCTCAGAAGTGAGTTCATGCTTGAAGATGAGACTTCATGTTTGTTACATCTCGAGCTTTCACACAAATGTGATTATTGGACTGTTGGTTTTTGTAATAGGCTGGGGTTTTTTTGCATAGTGGAATACAAATAGTGTGATTTTCTAGTGCATTTTACCCATTCCACAAGTTTGTATTGTAATTTAACAGTATCCTCTGAGGTCATCTGTTACTTTTTGGCTGCCTAAGACTTGATGAGCATTTCAAAAGCGGCACCTTGTATATGTGAAAGCAATGAGCAAATAAAAATACAGTTACTGATTTTTCAGGGAATATAAAAGAGGGATTTCTCCTGCTTCTAGTGAGGGAACCTACATTAATTCAGGGAGAAGGGCTTGGTCCTTCCACAGGCCTTGAGATTGCTGCCAGAAGAATGCCTTGTTTAGTAGCCTGTGTAAGCACTGCCTGCACTGTCAGTCCAGAACACTTCCCATAGAATAAATGCCCACAGCTGGTTTCTGCTGGGAGAGGGGCTCACTGGAGGCAGGTGGGGCAGCTGGAGTTGCTGTGGTTCCTGGGAGAGATGTAGTGCAGAGTCTTCACAAAATTAGTAATTTGATTGACATATTCAGTTCATTAATAATAATTTACTGTGATTAGCAGAGAGTCACAGAAACTCAGTGTAGATATCACACAGAACTAATTGTCACTGTTTCCCTCCTCCTCTGCAGTTGTGTCTGTCACTTAAATGTACTGAAATAAAGTCTGGTGTGTTCTCTGCCTTCCTGGGATGCCAGAATGGGATTCTCTCTGTACCATAAACTGAATGGCAAAAAGAATCCAGGTGAGTGTTCAGGAAACCAGGTCTCTTGCCAGAGCCAGGTCTAAAACTATGAGTTCACCAAATTAGTAATTTTAAATCAGCACCATTCTTACCATCCTTTCCTCCTGTAATGAGAATCTGTAAATAAGAGCAACTGGAAGTTTTAAAATAATGTGCCATGACTTTGATTCAATGATTTTCAAGGGCTTTTCCAGCCTTAACAATAGTGTTTCTATAACTACTGGAAAAAAATCTTTCTTTACTATGAAGTTATAAATGTATTTGTTTCCATCCTCAACAGAAAAATGTCAGATGCCAAAGGCCTTTAAATTGTTTTCAGATTTTCCTTTTCCTGCACTGATAAGATTCTCTCCTGCAGAGAGAGCAACCACAGAATAGCCCAGGAAAGGCTGGGTAGGAGTAAGACACCACAGCCAGATCCAAGTCCAGGACATCAAACTCCAGGCAAGCAGATTTTATTTCACACAGTGGCACCTGAAATTCATCTGGCACATCCCATTCCATTCTGACTTCCTGTGCAGGGCTGGGGGGCATTTGCAGATCCTGAACATCCTCTCAGCTGGACAAGCAGTGATGGCTTCTGTCAGCTGCAGCCCAGAGCAGTGATGTTTATAAACACTGCACACACAGAGGCTCATTAGGTATCTACTCTATTTGTGCACAGGGATAACACCCACATTTCTTTAGCTTTGTCTCCTACAACAAAGAGAACAAAATGTGTTTCTGGTTATGTGATAGATATGGAGTCAAGGGAAGCCCAGCATTCCCAGACTGTAACCAATGGAAATTCTGAAAGGCTCCCTTGCCCTTTGCAACCTCAACAAGTTGGAATCTCTTGTGTATTTTGTATTAGCTTGTCTTGTACAGTAATTAACTTATATATGACTCCTAGGGGACAAGTGATTATGGTTTATTTCCAGATGACTCATGAGCAAGTCTGCAGAAAGAGAGTTTGTGCTGCTCAGAAAACAGGAAAATGGAATATTTACTGTTGCTGATGATACCAGTTCTGGCTGCTGAGCTCAGGCACCAGGCAGAGGGGCTGGAAGCTTGTCAGCTTGAGTGCAAGGGCCTGTTGAGACCCTGCAAATGCTCCAGCTCAGCTCCCAGAGCATTTGATTAGGACTAGGAATTACAGCAAAGATCCAGGCAATGATCCTGCACTGTGTGAATAATACGTGTGTGTGGAAGAAGAATAAAAATCATTCAATCATCATTCAAATCCAGCATTGTGACACATGTTTAATTTCCTTGTGATCTCTCAGTGATTGAGTGAAGCAAGGTGGTAAACTCAATGAGCTCTTGCAGGATGACCGGGGGTGGCAGATCCAGAGGGAGCAAAAGCAGGCAGTTCCTTACATACACAGTAAAGCTATGGACTTGGTTATGGATGCCATGGAATTCCTGAGTCCAGCAGGTCCCAAGGCAAGGTGGGTCTGGTTTCACCTGGTATGGACATTCTTTCCTCCAATTGCATTAATGGAGCATTTGGGTGGAAAAAGGAACTCAGGGTCACCTTCAGCTAAGACATCAATGGTTTAGTCTTGTCCTGAGTCGATCAGCTGGGAAAAACATGCCAGGTCTGTCATTTATTTTTAATAGATTATCTGCACATAACCAAATTTCTGATTTATTGAGTCCAAGCACTCCCAGTGATGCTGGAGTTGGCTCTAACCAGCATCAATGGTTATGAGGGGCCTGCCCAGCTGGATCTGATAGAAGGAGAAGACAGATGATATCTGAGATTGCTGTGGGGCTGCTAGAACTAATTTACCCCTTCCAAAATCCTGAGCTGGCCTTTGAACATTTGAACTGTGATTGAATTAGAGATTGATTATGGCAGTCAGTGTTTGTGTCATGAGGCTTTGAGGTTTTGATGGCACTAAACAGTCCTAACAAAATAAAATATTTAATGTGACTTTGCCTAAAATGACAAATTTTTAGGGACCTTCCTCTCATGCAGTAAATCTATGTGTTATTTCAAACAGCACTATTAAAATTTTCATTGCTCCTAACATTTTAGGCTGGAAACTTTGCAAGTGCCCTTAGGAATGACTATTTCACAGTCTTATATTTGGATCTGAATGTCTTTGGTGGTTCTAACCCATATGTTGTTGGGAATCCTCAGCCAGAATTGAATGATAAAATGCTTAGTCCAGTAGAAGTCAATTTAATTCATTTTGAGAAAATGAAAGGAAAATAGCCCAACCAAAACTAAACTCCAAATTCAGAAACAAATTATTCTGAAAAAAAGACTTAGAATTCAAAGATTCAGAGAAAGCCTTAAAGTTTTTCAGGAATCAGATCCTTATGTTTCTGTTCCTTTCTCACTGCACAGCACAGGTGTTCACTGAGGTCACATTTCCACAGGTCAGATTTGCAAAGGAATTCTTCATGTAGGTACCTCACCAGGGACCAGGCTTTCAAACTGTGACAGTCAGATTTTTGAGAAAAAGGAGCTTTTCAGATCTGGACACATCTTTTGGCTAAAAATGAAAGCTGTGCATTTCAGAAAACAATTCTAGTAGAACTCTGCAAATCCAAGCCCATTGTGCTAAACCCCAGCCACCAGATTTGATACATTTTTAATTCTTGCCCACAAAAGGAAGGCGTGAAGCACTGATCTGTTTGTTGGCTATGAAGCCAGAAGCTCCTGGGTATAAACCTTTATCTCTGTGACACAGCTCAGCTCAGAACATCTTCCACTTTTACCACAAGGAAATTTAGCTCTAAAGCATCAGTGGCGAGTCCGTTCTCATCAGCATCTTTGAGGAGAGGTATTCAAGTTTAAAAGCCCTCTGCAGGTCGAGCGCTCACAAATATTTATTGGTTTTTCCACGAGCACGTGGCATTGTTCAGTAAAGCAGCCCCTGCTTTGAAGTTTGAAGTTGTAGGGGTGACAGTGGCACTTTGCTCTGGCAAGGGAGCAGCTGCTCCCCATCTCAGTTACAAGGCCAGTTCAGATGACAAGGGAGGCTACTCTGGACAGCTCATGGTTTGGCAATCCAGATCTAAACTAACCATAAGCAAATTAAAACCAGGACATTTTAGAAGGAAGAATTGATTCATGTGGATTTTCCAAAAGTAATCTAATGATAAAACATCTAAATAAATACTTCAATTATTTATTCCTAACCAGTCTAATGACCACTTCTTACAGTGGTCCAGGAAACCGACATGAGGTTGAGTTTGCCATTCCTCTGTGCAAAAATGTTTGAGAGGAGCAGAGTCAGTTACGTTGTTGGTGTGGAATCATTCTGCATGGCAAATTATGCCTTATTTGCCAATTAATAATTTAATTGCCCAATTTAGTTTCCTTTATTTGCCTATTATTAATTTAGTTGGCAAGGGACTCTCAGGTTTTATAAATTATGAAATGAATTGTAGTTTTTTTCCATCTGAAATTAATGCCCTCCCTTTCTAAATCTTCTCCCTAAAAGACATTTAACATCATTGAAAAGGTACCTGAGCCCAATAAAAAACTTGCATTCCTATTTTTAAACATTAACTTGAATCAAGGGCACACTGTAGGTATTTTGATCACCTGACAGAGTAGCAACTTATCAGTGCTGTTGTGAAACGTCTCTAAATCTTGCCAGACACTTGTGATACTTTAGAATTGCATAATAGCAGACTTCGGTTGTGTAATACAAATTTGTCCACATCCTAAGTCAAGTGCAGAATTTAAGCAGAAGGTCTAACATGTTGAGGTAATTTTTAATGATGGGCATTTATATGCCATAGGGTATCTATTCTTTGCCCTGTTCTGTGGTCCTTGAGAAAGGTTTGATTTATGTAAAGGTGTTCTTCAATTAAATGCTGTAAAATTGATAAGGAAATGTGTTCAGAGCTTGGTTTTGTGCAGTGTTCACCATCCTGATCCTGATTCAACAAGGCACTGAAGCACAAGCCAAATATTCAGCCCTCAGGTAACACATAACCTCTTATATGTCAGTAATATTGGAATAGAAATACACTTAGAACAGAAATACTGCCCCTGGCATTCCTGCTGAAGCACTGATAAGCTAAACAAAGCACTTTTCAAAGCCTAATAACCGGATGGGATTTGTAGCATAAACAATGCTCCTTGTTAGTCACCAGTCCCCAGGGTATCTTCCTCACTTTGTTACAGATAAATTAGCAACAAATGAAATGCTGTGTGTGATTTCCTGCCCTGGGTATGCCTGTGTGCTCGCGTGCCAGTGTGAGAGCTGTCATTTATTATTTATCCAAGAGCGTATTCACGTCCGCAGTGTGATTTAATTACTTATTAAAGGTGCCAGACTGGCAGATGCAGAAGCTGGAGCAGTTTGGTTGTCCAGAGAACGTGGAATAGGCAGTGACATCCTCTCCAGGATGTTCAGTGCTTCACCCCAATGGACTCCCCAGATCTCCAAGCACAGCTCCTTCTCTCCAGCCTTTTCCCAGGTTCTCTGCACAAGGTGTAAAGTTCATAAGGGCTGCTAGCAGAGATGTCAGTCCTGTGGTTTTTAGACAGGATTGTTGACACTCTGGAAAATGGTTTGAACACATTAGGTCAGTCTGTTTTAGCTAGGCTACTCAAGCATTGGGTTAGTACTAACAGAGGTGAAGCCCCTTCTAACTAAATATTAGCAAAAGATATTATTTTTAAAGGTAGAAAGAGCCCAGATTTCCTTCTGCTTGCCAGGGACTATGTGCTGTGGCTCTACTGCAGTCACTTACCACAGACACACTTGTCTTGGAATCTGCAGACTTAATTCTGCACTGTTTGAAGAAACAGGATTTGGGGTTCATTTTTTATGTCACTCTAAGCTATTACTGCTCAGTTGTGTTGTTGAAAGCACTTCCCCCACCCCCAGGTACAGCTGGGTGCAGGACAGCAGGGAATCTTCTCTCACTTCCCCACTGAAGTACACAGGCTTCAATGGGGAAACCAAGATTTTATTTGGCCTAACTCATTGAATTTGACCAAAGAAAGACTGTTAAATAACAGCAAGGTTCCTTTCACATAGCTGCAGAATATTTTGAGGAAGATAACAAACACAGGAAAATCCAGACTTCTGTGACATTGTACATTAAATCAGTCAATCCATGATTGCCCCAGGCCAGCCATTGCTGTTGCCTTGCTGACATTTTTGTCCCACTACCTGCTTGAAAGTTGGAATCCTGTATTCATTTTGTCTAAATTGTAGGTTGGGCTTTTTTGGTGCTTGATCTTTGGTTGGGTCTGTAAAGCACAACTGCAGTGCCAGGACCAGTGTTTGCTCTTAATGAGCTCCTTGTTTTGGCTCTGAAGTTTGAGCTGGCAAACACTGCCGTGCCTATTTTAGTTTGCACAGTTGAATAGTCCCATCAAAGCCAACAGGTCTGGATATGCCAACCACTGGCATTGCTGCATTATTAATTCCCAATTTTACACATCCAGTCTCTTGATGTACTCCACAAAAGCCTACCTAACCAAAAAGGGAGCCTGTGAGGTACAAAGATGGGGCTGAGAGGCGTGAAGGTGTGAAACACTTCTGGCACTGTTCTGGAGCAGGGCCTGCGTGATGGCCTTTGACACAAACTGAGGGGGTTTTGACTGAGATGGGCTTTTGCATGACACACCCCCAGTGAGTCCCATCTGTGACTGAATTCCATCCTGGAATGTGAGAGTGGGAGTTGCTGGATATGTAGGAGGCTTCACCGAGCTCAGCTCAGAACCAGTGTGCCCCTGGTTCCTGTGCCTGAGCAAAACAGAGCAGCTGTTGGAGAGCAGCACGAAAGCAAGGGAGAAACCTCTACATGCAAACAGAAGGGACAGACAAGATTAGCCTTTATCTTAAAAAATTATTCAAGTGCAAAATGCAGTAACCAGAATTATAATTGCAACCTTGCTGGCAGTCTGTCCAAGAGAGGCTTGACCCCTGCTGTGGGAGTGGGCTTTCCCTCTTTGGAATATGCCATAGCAAGAGAACCTTCAAACATGAAAGAAAATGTGTTCAAAATTCTGAGGCAAACTGAAGTCTATTTTCAAATAAAACCAAGAAAAATGACATTGATATAGAAATGGTGGGAAATCTGAACTTGGTTTTGGCAGGTAGGTACAAAATAACTTGTTTATTTAATACATAAATGTTGCAGTATCAGGACAACTCACATTTCACACACCTGTAGTTCTCCTACTCTGTCACCTGTGGTTGGGTTTGAGACACTGTTCTGTTACACAACAGCAACTGGTGGCTGTGACATTTTCACCCAGTGCTTCTATTTCTGAACACCAACTCCTCTTCCACTAAAGAAAACTTTTTCAATACTCCATTTAAAAGTATGTCTTTTAGTGCTTTTCACACTAACTTTCAGATGTTGAAAAAGGAATATTCTTTAATAACTTAGCTATTAATTTTCCATCTAAAAATAATGATCAAGTTACTAACATTTTATTTGGTGAATCTTCTGTGCTGGTAGTAATGTTTCTGAATAATAAGATAATGGTATATAATTGGTATAATGGAACATAGGGTTCTGAAAATTATTTTCTCTAGAGAGATTAGAGATATTACCAGAATTCATTTCCCTAGCAATACATATCAGTACCCTGGCACAGAATCAAAGGGTTTACTTCTTGGAAATTGAGTTTGTGATTTCCCTGATCTTGAAAAAAACATGTTCCTGATCTTACCTGTGGATTAATCCCTGACTCTGGTGAGTACTGGAAGTATTTGGTGCACAATATAAAGTGTGAGGATACTCTCAGGATCAGAATCTGTATGGCACAAAACTGGGACACAAACCCACGTTCCAAACTGGTGCCTTAGGAGTCACCTTTTCAGCACACCTGTGGGAACAGGATCTCAAAGAGTCACTGTGTTCGTGACCAGCAGGTCTCTGCCACAGTTCATATGCCAGAGCTGCATTTTTTGTCCTGGGCACAAACTGAAATTGTATCTGAGACATTTAATACATGTGCATTTGCAGAGGGGCTGCTGCCATGACACTGCCAACAGTTCCATGATGTCAATTAACGTCAGCCGGGTAATGTTGGAATTGCCAAAGCCCACTCTCACTTGTGACCTTGTTCACTAAAAAGAGATAAGGGTACTAAAATAGAAATGCAGATATCAGTGAGAAAGTAAATGAAAAGGCAGAAATAAAAAAGCATAGATGGGAGATGAACAAATGTTAGGGAAACAACTGAGGCAGTGAGAACGGGGGAGGGAAGGGTGCAGTGCCAAACTGGGGCCTTGCTGAGCAGAAATGATACTGTAGAGGTGTAAATATTTTATTCTGTTCAAGTCACTGTTCTTAAATGTTGCCAATTCTGAGATTTTCCCCTGAAATAGTTGAGGCAGATCATTCCTTAAGGATGTTACCGTTTCTGTCTTGCTGGATGAAGCCTAAAGGTGCAATTACAAGATCTGGTCACAGTCTCTTTCATAAATGTAGGTCAGTAGTTTGCTACCTCACACCTGCTTTGTCTCCAGTATAGTTTTTTATGGAATTTGATGTGATATCACAGATTTTGGTTTCATATTTTCTATTTCAGTTTATCAATACCTTCCTCACTGGCATCTGATAAACCTTAACTGCTATTTGGAAAAGCAGTTGTTATTTTTTTCTGAAGCTCCTGTAGTAAGCAATATTATTATTCTGTGTGAAAGGTGTGCATGCATTTGTACTCTGTATATACACACTCTACCACATGGGCTAAGATAACTCTGTCTGGGAGTCTGCAAGCAAGGAGCCCAGAAATTAATCCAGTCAAAACAAAATTAATTATAAAAGACTAGAAATGCCACCCCAAGCCTTGAGTGTTTTAATGAGATGACTGTTTCTTACCAGCATTAAATCTGTGGGGATAAGGAAATGTTCACTGAGTTAAGATGTGCTAAGAAAAGTGTAAAGAAGAGCATAAATGGCTCAGGAATTTCAGGAATCCCACTGGCTTAAACACTCTTTTATTTAAAGCAAATGTTCTCATAGTTGAATGACTTCCAAGAAGGGCCTCAAGTGATGAAAGTATTTCCATCTAATGTGAAAATACTTGAAAGATGCTTATTCCATGTGAAAATATTGCCACCTTTCAGAAAAGCCTGAATATGAGACTCCTTTAATGAAGATACTCTCAGACAAGTTATTGATTTTCAGAACATGCAAAATATCCAGAATTCCTACTATTTTGATAATAAATAGATTTTAATGACTTTCATCTCCTATAGCAGCCAGGGAAAATATTTCAGAGTATTTCATAAAACAGATATTTCAGTAACAGAGTGAAAAATTTTACATTCATCATCCTGACATTGCTCCCTTTTCCCTCAGGGCATGACTGACCTGGAAAGTACCACTGAGCATCTGCAGGGAAAAGCAATGGGGAAACAAAACCTGTAGAGACAAGAAAGCCACAAACAACTCCAGTCTAGAGCAGTGGCTTTTTCATTCCTATTTTATGATTTTTAGATGTTCACTTGTGCTGAATAACCTCCATTTAGTAACTTGTAAATTGGCCACATTTGGAGAATAAACAGATAGTCACTGCTTTCTTCATGAAAGCAGAATAACTTCCAACACACAGCTTGACTCAAAAGGGGCAGGGAGGTGCCAGGGATTGTGACAGGGTGTGAAGGGATGTGTGGCCCAGCAGGTATCAGAGGAGTTTGTATTGTGCAATAATTCATTGCACATATATTGGGCATTGATTCTGGTTTCTGCATCTACAACATCTCAGACGTGCCTCAGTGCTACAGAACACCATGGGGATTACTGGATGCTCCTAAAGCTTTTGCAAGATGCTCAGGAAGTGCAGACTTCCAGAAATCAAATCAACTGAGATAGATGGTAAATTTTATTGGAAAGGGGAGGTAGATTTTTTTATCTTGTTTTCTAAAGGCAAGAAATGTGCAAGTACATGACTAACCACCAAGGGTCAGTGTTCAGTGTTTTTACATTCTGACATCTTTGTTCCCAGGAGCTTGGAAAATCCCTTTTAGATGCAGTACTGTAATTAGGATTTTCCAACAGTATTTTTAAACTACCAGTGAGATGCATATGTGCCATACAAAGTATGGGAAAATTCAAGTGTCTGGATATGGGGCTTTTGTCAGCCAGCTACCAAGTTATGTCTGAACTGAGTATTGTTCATATTCCTGGATATGATACAAGTCCCATTGAAAATAATAAAAAAACACCCTAGGAACAGGATTTTATTTTTATGAATAGCAATTATTTTATTGTAGCAAATGCCATTCTTCTGTTCTGTTAAGAAAGTTAAGACAGCCCTCACTGAGAGATTGTCAGGTGCTTTGTCAAGAGGGGAAGGGATGCACTGTCAAGAGGAGTGAACACATTTTAAATAAGTTCCTGTGGAGAGAAGGAATTTAACCCGATTTTAAAATGTAGTAAGGGTGGTGGATATCAGACATCAGGAGACTGAGCTGCAGCCTGGCTGGCCTCCCCTGTTTCTGGGATGTTAATATAGGTCATAATCCTTGATTGGCACAAACCCAGAATGTACTGACAGACATTCATATAAACTGCAGCTCATGAAGAAATCTCCAACCAGGCTTACAAAATAAACCCAGCCCACCTTACTCCACATAAGGCACAGAGATCCCTTTGTTCCCCTTCTGCCCCACGGCTGAGCTCCAGGCACAGCTGCCCAGGGCTGGGGAGCTCCGATGTGCCCCCGCTTAGCTGTGACTCACCAGGTGTAAAAACTGGGCAGATTTCTGTGTGGAGCTGATTTGATTTCTCTGTAGGCACAGCCAAGCCCCGGCAGTGCTGACACTGCTGTGTCTGGGTGAGCTCTCAGGCACCTGGAGCCTGTCTGACCTGGATGCAGCAGCCGGGAGCACAGGGTGAGCGGATCCCTGCTGACATAATCCCAGATTACCCGACCTGCACAGCCTGCCTTGTCTGTTCACGCATCTCAGCCGCACTCCTGGCCCTGCCCAGCCTGGAGCACCCTTCCAGCACTGCCATCCCTCAGGAATTATCATTTCTGGATGCTGCTGAATGAGAATAAACCCTCGGGAAAGGACATAAAATTATGGAACTACAAAGTAAAGAGGGATAAAATAAAAAAAAACCAAAACAGTAGAAATTTTAAAAGAGCAAAAATACTAAAAAAACTAAAATGAGCATGCTAAACAGTACAAATCCTAGCACAGAACTCTGGGGGATTTTACTGTAAAAACCTTTTATTTCTTATTCTATTTTTAATAAGGATTTATGTTAATCTTCCATGGCAACCAAATCTCTTTAAGAACCTTTGGTGAAGGAAACAGTAATAGGGATTCCAGAAATCCAAGTCCACTCTCGAGTCTTTATCAGTTCTGGAGAACACTAGGAGGGGAAATAGTTATGTAAATACCATCATGTCATCACCACAATTTTAACCTCTGTGAGACAAAGTAGAATCAGTAATAGAAAATTAAAGTATGTATCTTGAAGAACAGGCAAAAAACAGCAGATGCTGCCCGTAGCAGCTATTATTCAAGTTGTTTAGTCCACTCTTAGGCTGACCTGAACACTGATGTGTTTAATGCCATCCTGTATGCTTCTGTAACAACAGGCAATATGGAAATGGTCACAAAATTAAATCAGCTAAGAAAAAAAAAATTGTTCAAATTAGTAAAAAATGGCTGGTGGAAGGAAAATTTAAGTAAATTCTTCTGGTGAAACAGGAAAGAGACAGAATAAATACATCTCCTTAGTGTAAGGTGCTGAGACTTTTCTCTGGAATGCCTGAGGCAGAGTGCTATAGCAGACAGGAAGGATCCTGGCTCAGGCATCCATAAATTCTGATCAAATAAGGCTAACCTCTTCCTATCAAACAAATACAGTATTTTCTGGAACAAAACAAAGATCAAACAGAAAAAGTATTCGTACATTTTAGCTATCGTGTAGTGAGCTAAGCAAGATGAAAAGCAGGCGTGTGGTGGGGTTTGATGTGCTGTAAGGGCTGGGGCAGAGCCTTGGCTGCGAGCCCTGGGCTCTGCCGGGGCAGGAAGGAGCTGCTCTGGAGGAACAGCTCACACCTCGCTGGAGGTCAAGGCACTGGAGGCTGCTGGGCTTTGGGCAGGAACAACTCTGAGCCTGAAAAGAAGAAATGACAATATGAATGAAGACTAGGTAAAACTGCCCCGACCCTTCTCAATCCATCCTTTTGGAAGGGGGCACATTTCCCACCTCTAGAAGAGTTAAAGCAGCTGTTTCTCACGCCCGTGCTTAGAGTGCTCTTAATCCTTCACCTCCCCAGATAATTGACCTGGCATTTTCACATCATTTAACCTTTTTTTGTTTTAATTTAACTATTTTTTAAGCAATTCTTTACCCTGCTCTGAAAGCAGTGTCTGTGGCAGGTACAGGTACACTGACCTACCTACACCTTAAGCACAGGTAATTCTGCACCACGCCAGCAGCTCTTCACCCGTGACCTCCCCGGCCCGTCCGTGCCCGCGGCTGCGCTGACAGCCGGGGCGGGCTATGAAGCGGCAGCACCGCCATGTTGGACGGAGCGGCGCTTCCCGGGCCGTGCGGGGGGAACGCGGGGCCACTCTCAGCCCAGAAGGTCACTCCGGGCGGGTGACACGATCGCGTTTGGCCCACGCGTCAGCCCGGGGCGGGTGACACGATCCCGACTCGCCCCCTCACAGAGGCGGCGCGGCCGTGAGGGCAACCCCCGCCTCCAACGGGTCCCACCGTGATTGGCGCGAGCGCACCCCTTCTCCGCTCTGATTGGTCAGAGGTGCTGTCACTTCCGGCCTCTGAGGGCAGGGGCGGGCGCTGAGTGGTCGGCGCTGGCGGCGGCCCCGCCCCCTCGGGGACGCGCGGGCGGAGCGGAGCCGCGGCCGGAGCCGCCGGAGCGGGGGCGGCCTGAGGGCGGGGGGGGACGCGGCAGCCACCGCCGCCATGGAGGCGAAACCGGCGGACCCGCTGCTCTGCGACAGCCTCATCCTCTGGGTGAGTGGCGCGGGGGTTCTGCCGCCTCTGGGGACCCACGAGGGCAGCGAGGAGGCGCCAGCGGTGGGGGTTTTTCCCTCCATCCATCCCCCCGTCCCTCCGGCCACCCCTCCCTCGGTCCCCGCCCGCGGAGCAGGAGCTGCGGGTGGGTCGGGCACGGCCGCGGCAGCGGGGCTGCCTGGGACGCGCTGCTCACAGCCAGCAAATGTTCCCGCGGCACCCTCGAGGTGTGGATGTGGCGGTCGGAATATCCCGTGGGCCCAAGTGCGGCTCTCCAGCGGTGGCTTCAGTGTGGAAACTGCTCGGCAATTAACACTATTAATAAATAAATGGAATTAATTTGAATTGACAGGCGTAGAAACCTCAGAGTATTTTCATACCGGCTGGTTAAAGCGTTTATTAGTCAGGCACGCCACACCTGGGTGTGTGATGTTACCTGTGCCAGAGGCACCTGTTTGGAACTGCGGAATTATTTAGGTCGGAAAAGACTTTTAGGTCACCGAGTACAAACATATTTGTTAAATTCACCAGTTACTCTTTCTTCCTCTTTATCTTTCTCTCCAAGCTTCTTCTGTGACCTTCTCTGTAACTCTGGTTTTGCAGGTGCAGTAATTTCGGTGACAGGGAGCTCTATGAAATAGAACTTCAGCATGAAATCTTGGCAGGGAAGGTCACAGTTACCTGTGTGAAGGGTTTCTCTAGAAATAGCAGGAGTTTTGCCTCTGAAGTGTAAATCATGGAGAGAAGGGAGTGTTTTAGAGGCATTGTAGAAATCCAGGAATGAAACTGGTAAAAGTAACAGGAGCAGCAGCCTGAGTAAGTGTTCTTGATTTCTGCATGGCAGTACAGAAGTGTTGATGAGTTCAAGTTTGTAATAAATCACTGATAAACAATTTCTTCCTTTTCTTTTTCCTCCTTCCATTTTCCTTTTAGTGACACTGTATTCTTCCAAGGTTTTGTTGCTCTCTAGAATTTTGGTGGCCTTATGTTGGATATCTTTTGTTATTTAATCTTTCTCTTTTTTGGGGCTCTTTAACTTTGTATTTTCCCCTCAGTAGTCAGGTGAGAATACCTCCATCGTGATTCAATGGCAAAAAAAAAATCACTGCAATCCTGAACTCTTTCACAAAAATCCTGTTAGCAGTGCTGAATTCTTTTATTTTTCACAATTCCTGCTTTAAATATTGCTATCCTAATTGTCATTTTTGGGATGCTCACAGCTGTAATCACATCATGAATCTTAATGGAACCTTAACTGGCCTTAAAGTGAGCAATTGTGTCAGTGTAAGGGAAGACCCAACCCTGTGTTCGGGTTTTCTGTACAGCACTCAGAAGCTGCATGTTTTTAGATTTAGCACCCTATTTCTCAGGCCTAGTTTGCAACTTAGAAACTGATTCTTAACACTTGGATGTGTTTGAAACATCCTTTCACAATTTGAACTTCAGTGTGAATAATAGGGAGAAAAGTGATGTGAGGAGAGGGGGATGGAGTGCTCTGTGTTTGGAGAGAAAAGGGTTCTGTAACTCTCTGCTTCTAATGGTTTCTCAGTTTATTTACTCATTAATATAGCAAACAGATGCTTATGATTCTCTGCATTTTGCTGCCAGATCTGGCATTTTCCTAATTTTATTTTACCAAATGCGATATTAGAAAACATGTTGGGTCCAGAGAAGAAAGAGAGGATTCAAATAAAAATGTTTCCTGTTGTTTCTCTAGCCCAGGTGTCACTGAATTTTACGTTCTGAGGATTTTACAGGAAAAACATAAAGCAGCTAAACCGAATTATAGGGGTAATGTTTATGAGTATCCATGAAAAATTGACTTAGGTAATACCTGCTATGGTGGAACTCACAAGCTGCAGCAGAAACAATTTTCTAAGTTAGTTATTTTTTCTCTGTGTAGAGGAAAAGTTAATTGGATGTTTTTCAGTGCTGTACTGCCTTAGCCCCCAAAGCAGGGTCTGGAGGTATGGCTACATCTTAAATTGGAAGCATTTTCCGCTATAAATGCACTGCTTGGCCCTGGCACCACTGGTAGTGTTCATTCTGTCCAGTGACTGACTTATTCTATTAATATACTTGGTTTCAGCATGGGAATGTTTATTTTTATTTTAAAATCTCTTTGATTACTCTGTAAAACCTCTGTGCCTTGTGTGTATAATCTGGGTGTGAAATGGAGTAACTCATTGTTGGGGAAGCTGAGGGCACACCTTCCCAGGTGGATGGGCTGATTTCTGCTGGGCACTCTTTATTTACACTCATGTTTCATCTGCAAATGTTTGGTGGTAGAGCTACAAAATTAACTTTTCAGATGTATATTGGGAGCATTACAGCTCTGTGTCTGAGAGAAGAACTTAGAGCAGCAAGTGGCAGAGTGCATTTGGGGTGGGATTCACAAAAAGGTTTTCAGCGTGAGTAGCAGCCTATCCTTGGAGTTATATTTAGTAAAACTGAAAAAAAATGAGGGAAGAAAGAGCATTGCTGCAGTCCTGAAGTCTGTGGCTTCTTTTTCCAGCCTCCTCCCCACGCCTGCCACTTATATTAGTTTTGCAAGAGCAGTAAAAATCCATTTTGATGAAATGATTGGGCTGGCATGAGGTTTGGAGAACCCATAATTAATATTTCTACTCTCTTATTATTTCTAGGTCCTCATGCAACTTTTAAATACATAGAGAAACCTAGACTGTCAGTTCTGCTTTTTACTTAATTTTAATTAGCTGTTTCTATTCTGGGAGATCATGCATAAAGCAGTGTTGCATTTCAGGGTTTTCTAAGGCCTTGTTTGTCTGCCCTAACAGGCTCAGGTGAAAGGGTTGCAGCTGTGCATGGCAATTTCCTTGCTTTATGAGGGCCATGTGCAGGTGGCAGCACCACAACATTGTGCCATAAAACTCTGTATTTGGGAAGCCCAGCCTGGAGTGTAAACTTGCATGCCTGTGCTTGTGCTGAGGCTGCTGGAGTAGTAGAAGCCAGTGCTGTCAGGCATGGCAGCTTTGGGCTGTGCTGTTCCACTTAATCTTTTATGTAACCTACGAGGGATTACTGACTTCTCACTTCCTGTAAGACAGGATTTAAACCCACTTTTTAAATTAAAAAAAAATCCCCTTGCTCTGCCTATTTTTCTCTTGGCTTGATTGGATTCTTCTTCAAGGAAGAAAACAAGTATTCAGAATTATGGTCACTCTTTATAAACACAGAGTGGACAAAAACTGTCTCAGATTCTCCCAGCTGAAAGCTGCTTTTTCATCACTCTGGTCCCAGTAGCTCCATTTCCCAAACACAAGGTCATTTTTTACCAGGAGTTCTGAAGAAGCTTGTGCTGCACAGGATGTTTGGGAAAGCCCTCTTGCAGAGGGACAGGTAATTTAGGACATTGTAAGTGCAAAGAGTTTAAGAAGTCAGTTTCTGCAGTGGACAGGGCTTATAAGGATTCATACTTGCTCCCATTTATTCTGTCTTTTAGTAGTACTAATAATAAACTTTCTGTTTTGTTTATTGTGGTAAAGAAGGTTCTTATTTTCCTGAGTAACTGTGATGAACTCACCTGTGTATGGAAATGGCTCTCTCATCCAGAATAATTAGTTCTGAGTTGATTGTCTTTGGAAGATTAAAATATTACAATTCTAAATATGCAGCTAATTCTGTCACAATGTTGTCTATAAGCTTGGGGATAGTTTGAAAAACATCCCACAATATTTAAAACAGAGAAACATTTTAACATTGAGGTAATCCCATCCTATTCCTGTTACTAAGTTCTTGTAGTAAAAGACTGGAATTTTTTTCCCCTATTAACTTTCTGATAACCTTATTGTGATGATGTTTTTTTGTTTAGGTAGTTATGTCCACAACTGAGCACTACAACATAACTCAAAGGCTGGATAAATATGACTTTAGTCTCCCAAGTTATCTTTACATAATCTGCTTTGCAAGAGAAGGCCTAGGATGAAAAAACAGAGTGTGGGTGTTCCTACCAACTTTTTAAGCCACCAGTCATAACAGTCACAACTTGACAAAATTGGGTTGGCTTCAAGTCTGTGTGGTTCAAAAAGGATTTCAAGCAAGACATCTTGCTACATGGTTGTGCTTGAAAGGGGAGAAGGAAGATAGCAGCTAATTTATTGTTTGCTGAGCTAAACCCCAGTGTTTTTCCCTGTTTTAGCTCCAGACATTCAATACAGCTGCACCCTGCAGGGATGTCCAGGACTTGACTAACGGGGTTGCCATGGCTCAGGTGCTTCACCAAATGTAAGTTGATTCTTCAGCTGGAGGAAGAGGGATTCAATTGCCTGAGGTTTTTGTGTTTGACAGACATAGTTGCTTTTAAAGTAGGCAGAAATTCAGAGTGGACAGTTTAAATCAGAAGATAGGTTATGCCTTTGTATTGCTGTTGGGGGATGATATAATGGCTGATTCATGACATGGTGGAAAAGGTGGTGAGAAGATGTACAAATACTGCAGTGTTAAATTCATACTTGGGGATAACTGGGCAAGGATGACATTATCTTCTCCACTTTTCCCATCAGCACTATTTCCTTGCTTCAGGCAATGTGTTCCCTTTTGGAATGAGAAACTAAAGATTCAAAGGCATGGCTTTGTGTTCTTTTCTTCCTGAGGTTGCTCAATTTATTTAGATTTAAGTTCTAGGTTTTAAATGACAACTTACTATTCGTGTGGAAGACAAGAACTGTAAAACTTCAATTGCAATTAATAGGAATTATTTTGCTTTTGAATAGCTGTTTTATTGATGTGATGAAGATTGGTAGTCTGAGTGATACACTAGTTTTGAAATTTGCATAGAGGGTTGTAATGCAAGTCTTGTTTTGAAATAGTATCATACAACAAGTCATCACTGCAATTTTATTGTTATTGTTGGCCCAGGTAATTGAAGGGAAGTCTGCATTACCACCTCAGGTTCAAAGTATCATTTTGTAATTACTAAGAAATTATTTCAACACCATCACAATCCACCCCCCCACCCCACCCCTCACCCCCAAAAAAATGAGTTCAGAAACCCTCCTATCTGTCTGTAAAGATTTTAAATGTACTTTTTAAAGACAGCTCACCCTTTTTCTGGACCTGGCAAAAATTGATTTAGGGTTTGCTGAGGGGTTGCTTCCTATGTGTTTGGGGTATTAGGCAGCCACATGCTTTGGGCAGACTTGCTATCACCAAGCTGGTTCTTGTGCAAGTGGGGATAATGATTGTCCTTTATTAGGTGCTTTGAGACCAGTGAATAAACAGTGCACTGTCAAAGTTAAATATTGTTAAATATGCTGTGATTGTGCTGCTTGGCAGCTGAGCGTGTGTAACCCCTCCCTCAGCAATTTATCCTTGTTTATGCTGGCAAACTGAATCCCCTTCTGCCCAGGGCAACCAGAGACATACAAAATATACAAAATGCCAGTAGTTTAAAGGGTTTCCTTAACACGTGCCTTTGACAAATTGGAGTGAACATTAGTTAATCCAGCCTACAGAAATAGGTACCAAACATAATATCAGCACTAATCAAAAAAAAGCTCATTATGGTTACTTTATCAGGTATAAAAATTCAGCATGACAAAGGCCTCCACATCCCTGTGCTCCATCCATAGCTGGCTCAGGCACACAGAGAAATCCTCCCAGCCCTGGAATGTGCCTTAATGCAGCCAGCAGCATGGAAATCTCCTGTGATATAAGTTTACATTGCAATTTCCAGGAATTCATGCCTTGTTAGACACTGGAGTTCAGCATCAGATGATTTAAGTGCTGGGAATTTGCTGTCTTATTTATTTTATTTAAGTCTGTGCTCATTGATTAATCATTTCATTTTATTTCAGAGATGTTGCCTGGTTTGATGCATCTTGGCTCAGTCGCATCAAAGAAGATGTTGGTGACAACTGGAGAATAAAGGTATTTAAAACTGAAGATAATGCAGTTTGTGGGGTTGGATGTTGTGCCTGTTCTGAGATCTGGCAGTCCAAAACCTAGAGAATTAAGCTCAAGCTTTTCAAGGATATTTTAAATGAGCTTGAATTGTCTGTTTAAGAGCCTTCCAGCATTGCTGGATGGGGATTTTCTGCTGTGATATTTCTCTTCCTATGTCCTTTCATAGCACTGCCTTGTAACCAATTTTATTAGAAATTATTATTTGATTTAATGAGAAGCAACATTTTTAATAAAATTATAACCTTGTCTTTCATGTACAACAACTAGTCCAGTAATTTGAAGAAGATACTGCAAGGAATTATGGACTACTATCATGAGGTATGGAAAAAACAATTTACTGTTGTTGTTCTCATCATTAAACACAATGATTATTGCTCCCCTTGACTTAGCCAAGTAGAAAAAAAGCTGTAATTTGTTCTGAGGACCTTTTAGGCAGCAGATGTATGATAATTATCTATTAAGTGGGAGGTCTGAGTGAATATGAAATTAATTTGAGCAGGTGTGTTTTAGATGAGGCTCTTGGAGTATGAACTGGGAGCCATGTCTCTGCCCAGGTGGATGCTGAAAGGACTGAGCTGCAGAATCCTGTTGACTTTTGTGTGTGTGTTCATGTTTGCTCTTGTCTAGAGAAGTTTTAATCCTTTTGTACACAGCAGAACAGACTCAGCAACCCCAGTGTAGGTTTTATGATATTCAGTGGGAAGCTGGGAGCCAAGGTAGGAATCCTCCTGGACAGTATTAGTTTGTTCTGTCTTATGCAGGGATGAGTACAGTAGCCATAAAAGGCTGCTGTATTTTAAGTTTTAAAAAATTGCTGAATTTTGTATTGATGTGATTACAGTTATGTAATGGGTATGGTTTAGAAAAACTTGCCAGATGTTGTTGTGGCTTCCTGGTCCTGCTGGGCTGAGCTGTGACACCAAGAGCCAGGCCCTGATGTGCTGCCAGTTCTGAGGATCTCTGGCAGGCCCAGAAGCAGAACTTCTTTAAGGTTATGAGAAGCTTTTTGAAGGATTTGGAAGCAACTCCATCTGGAAGTGTTATTAATTCCTTTTTCTATTATGTTGGTGAAATAAATGAATTCTCTCATATATGAGAACTGTCCCCATAACTTTTACTATTGTCACTTTTTCTTGTAGAAGTGCTCAGAACTAAACCTGATAACAAACTTCTAGGGCATTTTCTCTGGCTAGCTCATTGAGCCCAGATTTCCTACATGATACCAGATTTTCATGTTGTACAAAAGTGAGAGTCTACTTTTTCTTATAATATTAAATTTTTTTTTCAGTTCCTGGGTCAGCAGATTGCAGAAGAGCTTATTCCAGACTTGACCCGGATATCTGAGAATTCAGATCCCACTGAACTGGGCAGGCTCCTGCAGCTTATTTTGGGTTGTGCAGTCAACTGTGAGAAGAAACAAGGTAGGCACTACCTTAACCTGCTCAGCAAACAGCAGATTGCTTCAGGTGATAGTTAAGGTGGAAAAGATGTAGAAACTTCTCTTTCTTATCCATCAACATTGTTAATTTGCTGAATTGCTGATCTGAAGCTGGAGTTCACTTAAAAGCAGAAATTCCCTGGGAAATGTCTGTGAATAAAACTCAAAACTTTGTTCAGAGTAGGTTTAAAAATAGAGTCTGAAATGTGTATGGTTTATTCATATTGTTAAAATATGTACCAAGACCTATTCAAATGCAAATATAGCAAAATTAAATTAAGTCCTTAAATTAGAAACTGCTTCTCTGCCTGCAGAGGCTCAAGACTGAGTTGGTTGTTTTCTCTCTCGTTACCAGAACTAATCCTCCATGCTCTATTGGCATCTCTCCTTAGGCAGAGTTTAGATTTGTCCAGTTAAGAGTTTATAATCTTTTGTGCTTATCTGCCATATTACTGGAAAATAATGATGGTGGTTAATGGTACTTCTCTGTATAAAGAGACCACTACTTGTTTTGAGGGAGCTTTATGGATTATAGATTTTTCTGGATCTTTCAGCAAACACAGTTTATCATTTTACTCAAACCATTGAGGTGACCATTGTCATGAGTCACTGCAAATCCTTTTTCACAGAGCACATACAGAATATCATGACCCTTGAGGAGTCTGTTCAGCACGTTGTCATGACAGCCATTCAAGAGGTAGGTAACAGTTCATATCCTGATGCTGTCAGTTGAATAGTCCAAAAACCTTTTTGTTGACCTTTTGAGAATTTTTTCATCCAAGCAAAGGTCAGGGAGGAGTATAAGTACTTTCTGAAATTATTTGGGAGGTTTGGGACCAAGAGACCTTAAATCCCAGCCAAAAGGTTTTGGTTTTAGACTGGTGGTGCCCAAACACACAACAAATGCTTAAAGTTTTTTTGTTCCACACAAGAAATGTATACAGTTGCCAACCACTGATTATACTGGAGTTGGATTCTGAAATTGTCTCCAGTGCTGTAGTCTTGGTCCCAGAGTTAAGCTGATTGTGTTTGTGAGGTTGCATTGTTCTGACAGACCATTCCAGACTGTGACTTAGAAGCTTGCAGCTGCATCTCTTCTATTTCTGTCACGGTGTGCTCCTCCTCCTGTCTTAATTTGTTCTTGGTTGGATCATCTTAGTGATCCAGCTCACAGCTTAGCTCTGCAGTCACTGGCTTCTGAGAGCTTCAGGACTGTGAAGCAGAGTGTGGAGAGAGGCAAAAACTAAACTCTGATTGTGAAGAGAAGGTGGTGTGTAATTGCACCCTCATCAAGGTAACAGTGGAGTTGGTAATAAGCTTTAAAACTTAGATTTAAATTGTCTGTATAGTCTTTAAAGTTGTACTTGTCCTGTTGGTAGAAATAAATCCATAAAGCTTGTGTTTGTTGTCTTCTGACTAAGTAAACTTTCTAGAAGAAGGTCTAGAAATAATTCAGTAATTTCTGAGAGGATTAAAGCCCTTTAATTGTTGGTAAATACACACTGTACATCTTTGTATCTGAGAAGTAATGTTCTCTTTGTTTGTTTAGTGGCAATTAATGGGACACAAAGAAATGTGAAAACTGTTAAATCAGTGGAGTGAAATCCTGTCTTCTGGTTCATTCCAGTTTGACTGACTAGGGGCTGGCAATACCTTCAACACATCACACATTCATCCAATACAATGTTACTGCAACCTTGATTAATTTTGAGAGGAGGGAGGTAAAAAAATCATCTTAGTGTAGATCTGTTAAAATCTTTTACCAGCCATGAGATGAGGAGGAGCATTATTAATCTGTTTTGGTATATTGAAGGGATGCAATAACAATGGAAAATACAGTTGGTACTCAGTAGACAGTGAACTCACAGATCTGCAACCTCTAATTTAACCTTTTTTCCTGTGGCCTCTCTCTGTAGCTCATGAGCAAGGAGGTAACAAGTGCTTCTCCATGTGATGCATCAAGTGAAGTGGAACTGCAGGTAATTGCCTGATCTGTGTTGCTATTGTAGATCAAGCCTGAACTGTAAGTTGGTATCTGGCCATCCCTTAAATGAAGAAATGCTGGTTTTCAGTGCTAATAAACTGAAAATTTCAGTGTTATTCTATAGCTTCTTTAAAAACCCACAGTGACTACATGGGGTGAAACTGGTCAGTGCAAACCTACATTGCAGGGAGGGGTAGGGGTGCACCATCAGCATTGTCAGGCTGAGTACTTCAGGTTATTTTAAAGGGGTTGTGTAAATTCCTGATAATCTGAACACTACAAGGTGTTGCACATAAAATGAACTTTTCTTTAAAGGCATATGAAAATGGTGGCAGCACGTTCCTGTGTTTTGTTATGCCTTTAGTCTAAGTTGTTGTGTTTCAGTAATTTAATTTCTAAGTGTGATAATCAGGCAGGTGAAATGAGCAGGGATTCTGATCTAGCAATGTGTGCACCCAACAGCCAACTTAAACAATGGGTGTAGGCAATTGAGGCATTTTAGAAGCTGTAACTGAGTACTTTGAATATGGGCCATAGTGATTGACTGCCTTGTTTTTGAAAGCTTAAAAAAGCCTTGGAAGACCTTCAGGAAGCACGAGCAGAAAAAGAGGAATTGGCACAAAGATGTCAAGAGCTGGATTTGCAGGTAAGAAACAGTCAGTTGTAGGTTTCTTTAATATGTAGTGGTGCTGCTATTAAGATGCAGAAATTTTTAAGGGCAAAGTGCATTTTGCATTTAAATTTTTGTGAGAATTTGTAGCTGCTTGTGGGGGAAAAGAAATTATTCTGGGATCCAAAATGCAATTACTGGAAAGAGTTTTCTGATGGAAGTGTAAGCTGAGGCCCTGTGCCAGCTTATCTCAAAGGTTCTTTGTCTCAGGTTAATGTTTACCATTAGTAGCAGGTAGTATTAAACCAACCTTATCATGGTTTTAAAAATTGCCCTTTTCATTCTTATTCCTCTAGTCTTTTGTACTGTGTCCAAAAAATCCAGTTCATGTCCTAAACAGTAATTACATTTAATCATAGGAAAATCATGCTGTTTCAATAGGAGTTGATGAAGGACAAAAATTTGTAATTCATCTAAAACTTGCTAACTTTTTCTCATACACAATTGCAACATGGAGGAGATTTCAGGATAAAAATAATGAAAACTAATAGATCCTTGCTGACATTTTCAAACAACACTAATAATAGGCCTATTTTTATTTTTAATGGATATAGCAGTTAATCAAGTCACTCTTGAGAGAAAGGAAAGAGGACTTCATGACAATAAAGAGAAATTTGCATTTCAATCAACACTTTAAAGAAAAAAATCACTTATTAGCCCATCTCTTATGGCACTATAATCTGAAAATAGAAAGAGTTTTATCTGGGAAGGCAATTCATGTCAGATTTGGCTCTGCACAAAGAGAACATTGGGGTGGCATCTTCTTGTAGGAGCCAGAGGGCTGTACTGGCTGTGAGAGCCTCTGGAAATGAGCACCCACAAAAGCAGAGGCCACTTTTGCATTTCTTGCTGACAAAGACAACTGTAAAAGCAGAATACTTGTGTCTAAAGCAGCTCAGAGCTCCTTGCCATGCCCAGGAAGCTACTGCTATAACTGAGTTGATATTTAATTTTCTTTTTTTCTTGAGGCAGTTGTAAGGCTTCCTAGTGAAAGCAGGGATGTAAAAATGCTTGTGAGAAGAATCTGCAGGAGAAGTCCCAGGTGTTCTCCTGTTCTCCCTGGCTTTTCTTCCAGAATTCTCTATTAATTAATCATAGGTAATGCAGAGCCAGTTGTTCATAACATGGCATGGGACAGGTGAAAGGTGTTCAAGGGAAAGATACTGAATATAAACTGATGAGTTAATGACAACACAGCTCTGTAATACTGTGATGTGTCTTTAAAACCTCTCTTCATAATTTCTGTTGACTTTGACACCACTTCTGCTACATTGAAATAATTAAAAAAGAAGAGAAAGCTACCAGAAAGCAACTGAGAAAAGATGTAAAACTTGCTCTGAG
The DNA here is from genome assembly GCF_023055355.1 of Agelaius tricolor. Classification (NCBI taxonomy): domain Eukaryota; kingdom Metazoa; phylum Chordata; class Aves; order Passeriformes; family Icteridae; genus Agelaius; species Agelaius tricolor. Next base: position 27,813,316 of record NW_027269271.1, read on the forward strand.
TTGTGTATCATAGTATCATCTTTAGGGTTTTTTTAAGTCTGAGATGAGTGATGTTTCAGGTTATTCTGAAAGTCCAAATGTTGTGCATGCTTAAGGAGTGGCTGATCCTTGAACAGGAGGCTGAGCAAGGCTCAGATGTGCTCCCTACTCACAGGGTGTTTGTGTGCATGTAAATAGTAAATGACATCTGGTACATAAAAAGGAGTGAATCTAGAAAGCCAGCACCTCAGGAAGTGGCAGATTAGTTACTCTGACTTTTACATCTGTTTGCCTGATAGTTTTTTAAATTGTGATCACAAACAAATTGTTTCTTAATATTGCATACTGTAGATTATATCTGTTTAATAATGTCATCATGATGTTTTATTTTATTTTCTTTATTTGAAGCCGTAATATTGACTTGACGCTTCTCATTTAAACTAATTCTTAATAAATTCACTTGTAAGGTCTCAGTCTTCCTTGATATTTTCCAAGAGTATAAGAAAGGTAGGTTTACTTTATAATTCAGGAAAACATAACCCAAACAACCACATTGTCCCTGTTTCAGTGCAGTCGACTAACACATGCTGCGTGCTCCTATGTTCGACAGGACGTTAAAATTAACACAGCAGCTTTCACTAGACAAACTTGAAAGGTTCTATCCTCTTAATCCTCGTGGCTGTGAGGCTGGCTGCTGTCAGTGCAGTGCTGTAGCCCCTGTGCTTAGCTGTGACACCGGGTAGCCGTGTGTGTGCTGCCAGGGTTGCATGCTCCCCAGGCTGGCCAGGCTGTCCGTGCGTGTGCGCTTCGGCCCACCCCGCTTCCCTCAGCCATCCCCGCTCAGCACGGCAGCCTGGGCTGCTGGCCATGCCCTGCTGCTTCTGGTTGTCAACTACAGGCAAGGTGGACACTTGTTGCAGCAGCACTCGGAGTTTTTTGTACGGCGTCCATGGTGTTTTTAATGGAAGTAGCAGTTTCTCTCCATATCACTTTGTCTGCCTTTTTACCGTGGTTTCAGTTACAGAAATTCGTCTTTTTATTTAGAGGGACTTTTCCTTTAGTGCTTCATAACTGTCATACACTAAAGCATCTGTATGCTCCAGTGTGCTCTGTAAACTACATTCTAAAACTTCTAAACGCTCAGCCTTTTTCATAAACTAATTTGGTGATGTATTGCTGTCTTGCTTCAGTTCTTTGGACAGGTCTCTCAGTGTTCATGCTGTTTTATCTGTGCTAGGTGGCTGCCCTCCAGGATGAGAAAAACAGCTTGATGTCAGAAAATGAGATTATGAATGACAGACTAGAGCAATTAGACGACTCTCTTGATGATCCAAATACCATGGTTGCAAAAAAGTATTTTAGTGCACAGTTGCAGCTGGAACAATTGCAAGAAGAAAACTTCAGGTATGAAATTATTTTCCCCCAAAATCTCTCACTTGTCTAATGCACTCTGCAAATTTCTGGTACTCTTTGAGGCTTTTCCATCTCAATTTTTTTTGCATTAAAAGCTGTCTAGTGCTGTCTAAGCATATTTTAAAGGCAATCCTTACATTTAAAAAGAAAAAGAATCTGTTACTTGTTGTATAAAGTATCAGTTTATCGTTGGAATACCCCTCTAATACTTAAAAAAAGGAAAGAATGTGATGGAAGGCAAAAAAATGAGTGCTGATTTGTGTGTCAACAAATCAAAAGCTAAACTCCCCAACGCCACCATGTCTCTCTACTGAACTGATTTATTTCTTTCTTTGGTCTCTCTCTGTGATCCATATTGGGAAACAAAATCACTTTTCATGTGATTCCTTGATACTGATGTGATTAATTTGCAGTGTGCAATGCATTATGATTTAACAGGTAGACAACAAAATGTTCCATGTTTATTGTAACATTTTCCCTGCTACTTAAATCTGTAGTTTTCCTTGTATCTTGTTTCTTTTTAGTAATTCTAGTACTAAAGAAACTGTGCAATAGTGATGAGTTCCTAACAAAAGTACTGGTTTTGATCTGGTAGGCTTGAAGCTGCAAAAGATGATTATCGTGTCCATTGTGAAGATCTGGAAAAGCAATTGATTGAGCTGCAACATAGAAACAATGAACTGACCTCTCTGGCAGAAGAATCAAGAGCCTTGAAAGATGAAAATGACATTCTTAGGTATGTAGCAGAGAGAGCTTCACACACACACATTAGGATTTAATGGCTAAATCCAAGGATTTGTATTTAAGGATAGGATTTATTTGAGGTGTTATTTCTGCAGATCTTACCTGAATGAGCTCTTTGGCTAAGCAGAGGTGAAGTGCAGCCTTTCAGGGAGAGGCTCCATTGTTTGACAAGGATGACACATGGAATTTGTCTGTGGAGCAGAATTAATGACTACAGAACTCAAGCTTCTTTGTATGGGACAGAAAGTGGAAGTTCTCATGTACAAAAGCATATGTACAGCTAGAATTTTAACCTAACTTCTGGTGTCAGCATTCTAGGCCAGATTTAGGTTAGTGAGATCATTAGCAAAATGAAGATGAAACACACAGTAACTTCCATGAGAATTTAATGTAACATTCCAGCTTGTGTAAACTGTATTAAATACCAGACCACCCAAGAAATATCCAAAATAAATTGTATTGTGAAAGCGGATCTGCTATTCATAAAATAATATGAATAAAACATGGAAAGAAAAGTGGTTTCAGGTGTTTAACTTAGTGGTTCTTAAATAACATCTGAAACAAATCCTAGCTGTAGATTTTTTCCATTATTTTCTTGTACCAGCTTCTGGCGAGAGATGAATGCAGATAATAAACACAAATATTAAAATTAATTTTAAAAGTATGGTCCCAAAGTTTTCTTACCATGTAGATTTTTTTAGTGATCAGCTGACAGTTCTTGGGTGTATCTGCCAGTGATCATTCTCACAGAGCAGTTATGTTCTAATTCTGGTTAATCCCCCAGGGAGATCATACCAGGTACCAGTATTTTGAGGTGACTGTGTAGCACAGGATGCTGTGGTGCCACAGAATTCCTCAGGGATATTTGACCCACTAACCCTTGCTCATATTTCTGGCATGTGACTGTCAGTCTCACTTGAAGGCTGGCTGATTTCAGTTTTTACAAGCAAGTTTGTGTCAATTATACATTTAAAAATAAAGCGGTGAAACGTAACTGCTGCTAAGCGTGTCACATCTCTCTTTGAAAACAGAGTGTCAGCAGGGTTTGTGTTTTGTAACATTTCCTTGTGGTTGCTGTTGATACCTCCAGGGCCACTGCAGACAAGGCAAGCAAGCTGGAGTCGACAGTGGAAGTGTATCGGAAGAAGCTGCAGGACCTGAATGATTTCCGCAGGCAGGTGAAGTCCCTGCAGGAGACCAACATGATGTACATGCACAACACCGTCAGTCTGGAGGACGAGCTCAGGAAAGCCAACGCAGCACGGGCCCAGCTGGAAACCTACAAGAAGCAGGTAGTGCTGCACTTGTGTTTGAAAGGTTCCTTTTTCCCCAGCTAGCTGGGAACACCTTAACAGCCCTGCATTGTCCTTCTGGAATTTCTGAGTTGTGATACCCTGTGGTTCCCTTGTGGGCTTTTCCCTGTTTGTTAAACTTGCAAGCTTAACTGTAGTTGCCCTCTCAGCTGATGTGAGAGTCCATAGTCTGCAGGCTTTTCTTCTTCACTCTGACTGAGGTAATTTGTGTGCCTGGGAGAGGTTGTTCAGCTGTTACTGAGATCATTTGTATGGAATCATAGAATGGTTTGGCTTGGAAGGTGACCTTGAAGATGATCTCATTCCACTGCCATGGGCAGAGACACCTTCCACTGTCCCAGATTGCTCCAATCCCCATCCAGCCTGAGCTTGAACACTTCCAGGGATGGGACACCCACAACTTCCCTTTGAAATCTGTGCCAGGGTCCCACCACCTCACAGTAAAAAATTTTTTCTTAATACCTGATTTAAACCTGTTCTCTTTCAATTTGAACCCATTCCCCCTGTCCTGTCACTATATTCTTATACTCTCATATTCTTACCATTCTTCGTGAAAATTACAAGTTTTATTTTAATTTCAGTAGGAATTAAGAAAGAGTTAAATAAAAAAGAAAAAAATCAATATAACCCCCCAAAACACAGAGGCCCCCATCCCATCTCTGCTGCCTTAAGCTTGAGGAACCAACTGTTTTATTTTGGCTGAATTGGGCAGGAAGGATTGTTTTAATGTAGCTTTTTAAAGTAGCCTCTTGCAACATTCCTGTGCTAAATAATGCTTTTATGAAAAGGTCCAGGAGCTTCATAACAAACTGTCTGAAGAATCCAAAAGAGCTGATAAGCTGGCATTTGAAATTAAGCGACTCGAAGAAAAATATGAAGCTTTAATGAAAGAAAAAGAGGTAAGTCCCTTTAAGAGTTTATTTGAGCACCTAAATCTCTCTCAGATCCTCTGCTTGAGGAGAACCTTCCTGGAAGTAAGGTCCATAAAAATGAAGCTTAGTGCCCTGTGTGTGTGCATTCACTTATAAAACAAAATATAGAACCATCAAATCATGAAGGTTGGGAAAGATCTCCAAGATCATCAAGACCAGCCTAAAATGTGCATGTGTCATTATTACTTCTGATTAATGTTATTTGGTGTTAGAAGTGGTGCAGCCTGACCTAATTCCATCTCAAATGTGTCTTGTTAGAGACTGATAGTGCAGTGTGATGCATTAAGAGAGACAAATGAGGAGCTCCGGTGTGCACAGATGCAGCAGGATCACCTGAGTCAAACAGGTACTGCTTTATCTTCAGAGACTCTTTTATTTGCTTTACAGGTTTCTTTAAGTGTGCTGAATTAAACCCCTCATGTGATTTCAGGTGAAAAAAGCCATGAGAATCTTGCTGCTGAAATTCTGCCAGTGGAATATAGGTGAGATCCAAAGGCTGAAGTTGTTTGGGATGTTCATAGGTGGGGCATGAAAATGTCTCTGTGAAAGTTCAGTGTTTACATCAATGTGATTCTTTATCCCACACCTTGCTTTGCCACCACATAGTGTTAATAATTATTTCCCCATACTAAAATTACTTTGCTTTTTTTCTTAAAACCATATCAGATTGCTGTGTATCAATTTGGGTTTGGAGTGACAATTTAAAACTCTGCTCATATATCTTAAAGTTTTCAAACATTTTAAGTTACCTTTTAATAACAAATTGCTTTGTTACCCCAATTACATCATTAAGTACAACTTGCCTGGCTCACTTTAATGTTGGGGGAGCGAACAGGACTGTTTCTTCCTCCTCTTAGTCACCTTCTTAATTAACAGTGACTTTTTTTTGTTTTTGCTTTAGGGAAATGTTCATTCGGCTGCAGCATGAAAATAAGATGCTCCTGCTGAAACAGGAGGGATCAGAAAATGAACGGATTGCTGAGCTCCAGGAAGAGCTGGAGCAGAAGCACCGGACAGTGAACGAGCTGGAAACTGAGAAAAGGTGATGGGGCAAACTGCACCTTCAAATACAGCAAAAATGATCTCTGGAGTCTTTAGGGTGACTTGTACATTACATCTGTAGTGCAGGAACCTTTTCTTTCACCAGAAATGAAGGATTATGAAGCAAGGAAGAAGGAAAGTGGTTTAAATGTGGTAGAGTTCTGTGTGTACCATACCCTGAAGGAAGTGCTGCTTACAGGACACTCTCCTTCAATCTGAATTATTCTTGGTAGACCAAGAATGGATGTGTCCTCTATTTCTAGAACTTCAGACTGTTAGACCATGGATTTTCTATCAATGAATGATAAAAAATTTTACTAGAACAGGAAAACTTTTGATAGTTACGTTTTCTCAAAACTTAATGTGACAATAGGAATTTCATTATAAAATGTTCAGTAAAGCTCTGTGTGTTTGTTTCAGCAGAAGTTCCAGTCACACTAAAAGCATTTGAAATCAGTTTATTTGTGGCTTAAGTCATGCTGGGTAGACCCTATGAAAAACTAATGAAACAGAAAAATCTGTCTGTGAACTATTTATTTAGATGGGCAATAACTGAGTTTTCTTCCTAAAAGGCTCAATGAGGAGCGTATTGGAGGATTACAGCAGCAGATTGAAGATCTGCAAAAGACTTTACAGGAGCAGGGATCCAAGACTGAAGGAGTAAGTGAAACATTTTGCCAGTTTTGTTCAAACTCCTCCAGCGTGTTATTTTTCAGTGTATCTGAGCAATACCTCCATATCAACTGCAGTTCAGTTGAAAAGCTCCTTGTGATTCCTTCTATGGAACTGTAACCCTTCTACTTTACTTCCAAAGTCTCTGGTTTTATCATACAATGGATTTATTTGCTTTGGCTTATTTAGTTGTGCTAAGTATTCTTGGCTGATTTGTAAGAGTCCTTGAATGTTGCATGGTATGAAATACTGAAATACAACTGAATTTTAACTCTCTCCTTTCACAGTCCAGCAACCTGAAGCAGAAATTGGCAGCACACATGTAAGTAAGGCACATACATCCACAATAGCTTATTTATACTAAATAGAGCACAGGAACTGCTTAAATCTTGGTAGAGATCTTGTTTTTCTAAGCCACTGATTTGAGAATTTGCATAGAGTTAAACATTGGTATCATAGTTTTGTTTTGTTTACTCTGACCATGATGATCTTGTAGTACCCGTACCACTTCACTGTCTCTTCATCACCACCAGCATTTTAACTGTTCTGATTCTATAACACACTGCTAAAACCATCACTCAAAGTGTATTCTACTCCTCTGAAATATTTCCAGTCCTTTCAGCAGATGTAATTCTTCCTAAGATGATGCTGGAGGGGCTTAATTGTCATTTTCCTAGTTTCAACTAAAGGAGGATCAACTCAGAATTGACAACTTTTATGATATTAATATTTCTATTCAAACCCTGAAGAAGTGCTAGAGCTTAAAATACTTATTTAAATACTTCTGTTGTGAAGTTTAAGCCTCCACCTGTTAAACCTGAAATTTTTTGTGAGCTTAATCCTTAGCCCAACTTTTCATTCCCAGGGAAAAGTTGAACGAGGTTCATGATGAGTTACAGAAGAAGGAGGCTGATCTGGCAGAGCTCCAGCCTGATGACAGTCAGAACCGTGAGTTGTTTTGTGGTGTGGGGTTTTTTTTGTATTTGTTTAATAAGACTCTGTTAAGTTTCTTCTGAAATGATTCCCATAGCCACTGGATTATGGGATAGTTGTCTGGATGAGGCTTTCTGCAGCAGCTTAGCTTTTAGTCTGAACTGGGGGGTCTGGAGGGGTTTTGTGTGTGGTGGTGGACAGGGAGAGGATCCTGGGGGGATGAGGTTTGTTGAACAGTGCTCTGCAAAATGGGATTTCAGGGTCAGGTGGGACAGCTGAAACAAAAATAAGAATTTAAACCTTCTAAACTTAAACTTCTAGCTTCTACATTGCTCTCTGTTTGAGGGATGGTGAAATTAAAAGAACACAGAAGCCCTGAAAGTAACCATGTCTGTTTTTATTTTGTGTGTCTTTGTTGATAATTTCTGTAAACAGCCCAAAAGATTGGAGAGCTGGAAGCCGCTTTACGAAAAAAAGATGAGGATATGAAAGCAATGGAAGAAAGATATAAAATGTACCTTGAAAAAGCAAGGAATGTGAGTGGCATGTTTCTGAGAATATGCATTCCTCCCTCATAAATTGTTAAACAGATTGAGTGTGTGTGTCCCCACCTCCCAATTAAAAGCAGTAGCTGAAAATTGCATTTTTAGTCAGATTGTTCAACTGCAGTCAATTAAGTTTGAGAGAATAAACAGGGTTTAGGCTGAGCATGAGGTGCAGTAAGGATTCCTTTGTACCTGTGGTCTCTTGTACACAGTAACAGCCTGACCAGTGCCCAGCCTGTTCTCACATTCCTCCTTTGAGCAGGTGAAATGCAGACCTGTTGAGAATCAAACTGACTTGCAATGCTCTTGTTTTGCCTTGTCCAGGTGATAAAAACCTTAGACCCCAAGCTAAATCCAGCATCAGCAGAAATTATGTTGCTCAGAAAACAGATACTGGAAAAAGACAAAAGAATTGAAGCACTAGAGGTAAAAATCTTACATATTTTTAAAAATAACTTTTAATATAATCTGTTTCTGATATTACTCATTCAAGATGTTGTTTCCTAGTAATTCAGTAAAATCTGCCTGGCTGAAATTCTGAAAGGATTGTTGACAATAGTCCAAACATCAGAAAAAATTGGGGAAATGCATTGAGTTTCACAGCAATATTGACAGGACAATTTGGAATAGTTTCCTGAGCAAATAGGAACTCCTCAGCATGATGCAGTGGGCTGATAGGCCTGACTGTAAATGCTGTGGCCTCACATTTCTTTTATGTATGAGTACAAGGGAAGTATATTATATAATAGCAATTAGCCAGTCACTGGAGGTACATTCTTTTCAGGTGAAAAATTACTAAATTATTTATAGGTTTTCTGATACACAGCAGACCTCTTGTGCACTTCCCCACACAAACCCTCAGAGTACATTTCCAAATTCTGTTTGTGTTTCTAACTACAGCTTGTGTAGTTTAGCCTCTTCTTAAAGCAGGCTGATAGTTATCTCTGTTTTTTATGGAAGTATCTTTGTTTATACTTCTAGGCTTTGTAGTTATTTGGTGTATTGAAGCATTTCTGCTGCCTGTGTTTATTTCACTCAGTGAACTGCAGCAAGTTTATGCAGATAAAATTTGTGGTTTAACTGAGATTTGTCCTTGCAGAATGAATACAAAATAGCCAAGCTACGTGACTATGAGGAAAAGCTGATTGTAACTGCATGGTACAACAAGGTGGGTCAAAAATCCACTTTTTGAAACATCTTTTGCTACACGTACCAGTTAAATCCTAGCTAACCTAAGAAACACAGCAGAAAAAATTCTGTGTGCATACTGAGAAAGCATGAGCAGGATGGGTAATTGTTCTCCTTCTGTTTTTGCTGTTGTTGAAGTTGTTGTTTAACTCTTGCAGAGCCTGAGCCTGCAGAAGCTGGGCATGGAGGCCAGGCTGGTGGGCAGCAGCGGCGGCTGCGGGGCCGGGCCCGGCCGCTCCTTCCTGGCGCAGCAGCGTCACGTCACCAACACCAGGAGGAACCTCACTGTTAAAGTACCAGGTGCAACTTCTGATTAAACACGAGGACATGAGGAAGACTCACATGCTAAAGTGTCCTTAAATGTTTTATACCTTTCCACTTTACCTACTTGATGAAAGAGGAGGTTGGAATGCTGGGCAGCTGCAAATGACAACATCAGAGCCTGTCAGGAAGGGATGAAGGTGATCAGCCAGAGGGTAGCATGTAGTTTTCCAAGTAGATTTAATAACTGCAGCATGTACAAGCACAACTTGAAAGATTTCTATTTGCCTTCAGATTATATTGTAAATATTAAATTTGGCACTATATATTTAAAACTTTATTTAAGTGGGTTTGGGCTAGAAAGTTGACTTTTATAATGGGAAGATGTTATGCAAAGGTGTACTTCAGGAAACTGGCAATATTGGGCATTTTTGCTGGGCTCTTCTGAAAACAGATCTAAAGGATTGGTAGCATCTTTTAAAAAAAGATTTTTTTAGAGTAGAAAGTACAATTTTAAAAGCAAGAAAGTACTTGCATTTATAGAAGAAAATAAAGGTGTGGTACCAGTTGTTATGTAATAGAAGACAGGATTTGTTTTATGAGAAGCAGAATTTCTCAGTTTATTTAAAAAACAAAGCAAAGGTTAAGTTGGTGCATATAGCACTGAGGAAAGCCTGTCTTTAAGATGTTGAATTCACTTAAGCCAAAAAAGCTTGTCTTTTCCTGGGTAAGAAAAAAGCTATTACAGTAACTCAAAAGTCTGGGCTATATTTTGAAAGTCTGGCATATTGGTATACTGCATTTATCTGCAGAAAGGGGATTAGGTGGGAAGGAGCCCCATTTATTTCAACCTATTTATACAAGCCTGTGCATGGAAATTGCATTTCCTCTTTTTTAAATGTAATTTCAAGTGGCTATTCTGAACTAACTGTGCTAGGCAGAGGAGTGAGAGATGGCTGTGGCAGTTACTGGCAGCAGAGGTTGTTTGTTGGCAGGGAGCAAAGTGCATAAGCTGTAATAGTTTGATTGAAGATTAAATGGGGTTGTTACCTGACATCTGTGTGCAGGAAGTTGCTGTCTTTCACAAAACTTGTGACTTTATTTCCCAAATGTCTAACTCTTGTTTTGAATTGTAATGTTAGGAAACCTGTTAATGTTTGTTCTTTGCAAATGGTCTAGAAAAAGTTCATTATACCAATAGTTAAATAAAATAAAATTGCAGCAGCCCTTAAAATGAAATTAATACACTTAAATTAAGTATTTGTGGGTGCTGTACCAGACCACCATCTCATATAAAATTCAGCTGCCTGTGAGAATGAAAACACACCTGTCTTACCATTAAGGCCATTTTTTATTTGAGAACAGGGTTCAGCTATACAGAATTTTAAAGTTTTGAATTGTGACATTTGGATAGTGTGTCATTTTGCCTGCCCTTCACTATAGCTTGTCCTTTGATTTCTTCCTTCCCCAACATCTTAAATCTTTAATTGGGCATTGCATGTCATGCCAGAGAAAAGGCAAGCATTCATTTTTGATACAACTTACTTAGGGTTGCTTCTTAGTTGTGGTGGTTGTTTTCCAGTGCTGTATGTATGAATAGGCATTCAACAGATTTCCTCCTTCACAAGGCATTGTTTAAAAGCCAGGCTCGTGCTCAGTGTGGCATGAGCCAGATATGTGGCTGTTGGAGAGTGTCTGTGGTGGTGTTCTTCAGGACTCTATGCTTCTTTGGACTACCTCGTGGGTTTTGAGGTCTTTTATTGCTGCAGTGGTGTTAGTGGAGTTGGTGTTGTTAAGGTACAGTTGCATATTTAATTTGCCAATGCTGTGGGTGGGAGGGAGGTGGTGGTGAGCAGTGGAGCAGGAGATTAAGGCTTAGCAAGATGCTTCCATTCCTAAAGTCTGGTATTTGGTGTGTCCTAGTGAAACGTGGAGCTGTTGCTGGTGGTGTTGAGTGGGTCTCTTAACCCTCGTTCTTTGCAGCATGGAAACTTTCATGGATGTCCTTCAAATACTCATGTAGTTGGTAGGCTTGATTTGTTGTACTTCTCCCAGTAGTGGAGCTGTGTCAGTCGTCTGTCAGGTGCTGAATAGTGACAAACTTGGAGCAAAATGTCTTTGACTTAACACTTCTCAAAACTGCAGACCCTGGGACCAAAAATAACTAAGAACCTCCCTATCATTTAATTGGAAGTTTGTCTTCTGACTAGTGATGGAAGAATTTAAGTCCTGATCTACAGGCAGGGATCAGCCTTTTTCAGGACACAGTTGTCCCCAGTAATCATGTTGGGGTTGCCAAAATGAATCTGGTTTTCAGGTATTGGATGAAATGTTGCTTATTTGGGGCTTTTCCAAACTGTTAGGAGTGAAGCCTGTGAATATCACTCAAGGGTTTCTTTGGGACTGAGAACCTGTTTAAAACAGCTTTTATACAACTAGTTAAACCTGGGTTCTGTCCTGTGAACGAGGAACTGATGTGTGGAAATAAATACTGGAGTATAAGCCATGGTGTTGTATTCACTTCAGCTCATCTGCTTGTGCAGGAAGGAGCATTAGGTCAGGATCATTTTAGTGTTTGCTTCCCCCATGTCAAAGCAAAAAGCTGCTAAAAGCACTGCTGTGTTACAGCTGAGCTGTGTCCAGCATGCAGCAGCAGAGCCCTGTCACTCCATGTCCTTTGATGCACCACAGCTGAGGCAGGAGGAACAGAGAGGCCCCTTGGCTCTCCTGAAAGGTGAATTTGTACCAGCACAGTTCATATGAGGTGAATATATGAGGTGAAAATAAATGAGGTGAAAAAATATGAGGTGTAACCACTGAACCCTGCTGAAGTTAAATGGCATTATTAGGAATTTAGCCAGTTTCCAGTAAAACGGGTAATGTAGATCCAAAGAAACAAAAACATATGTTCTGATTGACATATCATTTGTTAATTATTTTTTATATAAGATTAATTACTATGGAGGAGAAGTGTTTTATAGCAATAATACAAAATATGGGCTAGTAGGTTCTTTTACTCAAGATGGGTCAGGCAGCAGTTTTGAGAAGATTCTTTTGCAACAACCTTATTATATAGTGGTTTAAGAAATGTTCACTGAAAATAAATTTTCACCTGATTTTTTTGTTCATTAAAATATATATATATATGGGTATTCTATTTTCTATGATATACACTTACTTGGAAATAAGTAATATAAGCAATACTGATGTTCTATTTAGGTAGCCATAAATAGTTTAGAAATTAGAAAATGAAAACAATTGTTTAGGAGTTGGTAGTGTCTAGTACAATAATTTTCTTACTTGTTTCTTTTTCCCCTTCCCCTAAGTTAAGGTTTTCAGTGTATCGGTGTCTACATCTTCTGTTTAAAACAAATGTAAACACTGTGTTGCATAGAACTGGAAAAATTGCACTAATTTTTAAACTTTTGGTTTTATTTTTTTCTTTGGAAAAAATCCTTTTATATTCACATAAAGATTTTTAAAATGAATTCTTTGGTGTCTTTATTCCAAGCCATGTATTTATTGGTCCCTAGCTGGTGTTTCTGGGCAATGCACAAGCTGGTTCTGTATGTTGGTACATTTACACCACCTCAAATACCCTGTTCAGGACAGACAGGTATTGTAATGAGGGTATGGATGAGTTGTGCTGTTCTCCTCTGCTGTTTCCAGTTCTTTCATCCCACCCAAAGTTGGCTCCCTCTGCTCAGCCCAGACTGAGAGCTGGGCTAAGGGCCTTGTGAAGTGAAGGATTAAACCCCTCTGCAGATGGGCTGCAGAGTGACCTCAGTAATTATTGCTGCTGAGGAGGGTGAGGGTCTGGGCCTGTTCTCAGCCCCACCTGAGAGAACACAGAGCACAGGTACAGCTCTAAATCACTGTTCTTGCTTTTGTTGGGAAAACTGCCCCATCCAGCCTGCTCTGCAGGTGACTTATGTGCTCCATCCTTAGTCCCATTGCCAGCTCTCATTCCCTGAGCACTACCCCCTGCCCAGAACTGCTGTTGGTGAAGACTGGCAGCCTTCAGCCCTGTGGAGTGAAGGTCTGAGGATGAGGAGCTGCATTGATTGCCCAGCGTGGAAGGGCCTGTCTCAGAGGGGGTGAAGCCATTATGGAAGAACTGGTTTTCCTGCTTGCTGAGGCTGGACATAAAAGCAGTTTCAGACACTGAAACCAAAGTGTGCAGGTGTGTGAGGGAGAAGGGAAGAGCTGCTCAGCTGTGCAGGAAGCCTGAGCTGAGCTGCAGGATGTGTTCAGTCCTGGCCCTGTTTGCATCCTCTGGCAGCTCCTGAAGAGCCAAGCACTGCAGCAGGAGCTCTGTGTTCGGGTGAGGGGTGTCCCTGGAAGAGGAACACAGGATTACAGCCCTGAGAGCAAAGGAAAGGAGGAGCTGAGGTCAGTCACGTGTGGGAGATAGTTTAGAAGAAGCCTGTGAAATGCATTCTTCTTTTGCAGTTTAACTGAGCAGAGGCCTATGGAGGAAACTTTTGGATAGAGCAGCAGTTTGGGAAAGGAAATGGGAATCTGAGCAAAGCACTGGGGGGAAAAAGTACCACAAAACAGTCAGATGACACCTGTGCACTGGAATTGTTTTGGGAGTTGCTCACACAGCAGAAACTTACCGCTGTTCCCCAGTCAATTCCAGGCATGCGGCCCACTCACAGCCTTCCCTTTCTCTCAGAGAATGAAAAGAAAGGAGATCAGGTCTAGAAAGTCAATTTACTTTCTTGTTTCTGCTGGAAACAGGAGGTGTGGGAGCCCATGCCAGCAGCAGGTTGGAGGGCAGCTAGCATGAGGAGAGCAGGGGTGTAGAGCTGGGGCTGACCAGGTTCTCCCTAGGAGAGAGATGAGAACCTGTTCTCATCCTAGGAGTGGGATGAGACAAATCAGCATTTAATAAATGGACTGGTTTGTGTCCCACCATGTGTCCTCATTTCTCCACCTTACTGGGTCTGTGAAACAGCCTCAATACCAGGAACAGTATCTCAGCCCAAACTCTTGTTTCCACTGGCACAGAAAATCAGAGGAGGTGGCAGAACCCCCACCCAGCCAGTGCTGAAGGAGCTGTGCCAGAAGCTGCGTTCACCTGGGAGGAATTTGCTTCCTCTAGGAAGAGGTGAGTCGTACTCCAGGGAAAATTGAAAAAAGGAGAAGATTGCTCTCTGCTCATTTCCTCAGCAGGAGAGCAGGAGCTGGAGGTGTGTGTTCCTGGTGCTGTGCTGATTTCCTGATTTCCCATCCTGCTCCTGGGAGCTGCAGCTTCTGCCTGGAGGTCTCAACAGGCTCCTTGGGGTGAAGCTGTTTCCCAGTTCAGTGCCTTTACTGGTGTTAACCATTGGCTGCCAATCTTGGGACTGTTTCATTGTGTAGATGATGGTTCAAAATAGTAACTTGCTGCTGTTATTTCCCAAGGCACCCTTTTCCTCCTCAGACTGTTGAGTGCAGCTGAACTGGAGCTCACCCCTCTGCCCTTGGACACACCAGCCACTCCATGATGCTGGGCAGGTAAACAGAGGATTTTGCATATTGTAATTCTAGCTGTGCTGCCAGGATCATTTTTTCCATACTTCTGTAGGAATTGCCTTTGCTTTTACAGTGCCAACCTCCTGCAGTGCAGGGACAGAGACACAGGGCATGGCCAAAGCCTACAGCCCCTGCTGGACACGGCCTGTGCTGGTCTTCACTTGGCAGAACACTTCATGACAAAAATGCTTTGATACAGATTTATTATGTACAAGACAAGTTTTAGAGAGTGACTGTTTTTTAGATAAGTACATATTAAGGAAATGTCAAATTAATTAATGTGTTAATGTTATAAAACAAAGGCTGGTATTGCTCTCCCACTGTACCCAGCCATAGTGGGAGGCTCCACAGTGCAGTCTCTAGTGTCCCTCATTTTGCCAAGGTGAACCATGGCCATCCATCACCAAATTAGGAAATCCCCAAGCCCCTCATTAATTTACAGTGCCATAGGGCAAGCCTAATAATGCCCTGGAAGCTCCTAGGCTGATCCCATGATCACACCATCATGGGATACAGAGTGCAAGGTCTAATTGTGAAAAGATTTTACAATTGCTTTGAAAGAAATAAACCACCTAGCCTCCCACTAGAGCTGTCAAGGGCTTGTTTTCAGCAGCCCTGACAAAGGATTCTCCATGTGAGGATGGTGGCCCAGGCTCCCCTAGCGAGGCACAGCACAGATCTTGTAGGGCTGTGGGGCCATTGCGATGCCCATCATGGGCTGGGGGCTGAGTGTGGTGCCTGGGGGTGCCTGGAAGGTGAATTTCTGGAGCAGGGAGGTGAAGAAGAGGAAGAGCTCGGAGCGGGCCAGCAGCTCTCCCAGGCAGGCACGCTTCCCTGTGGAGACAGAACCCACAGCATCCTCAGAGTGTGCTTTTGCTGCTGAAAGTGCTTCTGCCTGCCCTTAGGACTGTGGTCCAGCTGTGCTACCCCATTCCTGGGTGAGTTTTTCAATCCAAACCAAGCTTCCCAATAATACTTTGGCATTACAGCATGGTCTTCCCCCCAGATTGCATGACTTTACACACACACATGACCTGGATGTGCCCATGCTGGGACAGCTCACCTAAGAGAGCTACCAGAGATGTGTGGTGCTGGTGTAAAAGCAGGTGCTAAAAGCAATTTCCCCATGGAAGCTGCTGGTGAGGGTTCCCCAGGGTTCCTGGGGCTGAGCTCACCAGGCCCCTGGCAAGCTTAGCCATGTGGAAGCAGAGCAATGGCCTCAGTGAAGTTGTTCCTAAGTTCTCTGGAATTTACATGGTTTTTTATTACTCCTCATTTCTCTTCTGTGCATGTGAAAGACAAAGGGCTCCAAGTGTGGTTGTGGTGCTTTGGGGAGGCAATGGGAGCATTTTGAGCAGCACCTCCAGGGTGCATCTGCCCTTTCCATTGCTGTTTTCCTCCCTGTCTCCACCCTGCAGTTGGAAACTCAAGCCCACGTGGACCATAATTCAGCAAATCTTACCCGTAGAAAATGGTAGAAAATACTCATTTTTCCAGAACTTCCCATCCTTCAGAAAATGCTCGGGGTTAAAACTATCAGGGGTTTTCCACTCATTCTTGTCAAACAGCAGAGAGGTTAAATTTGTCATCATAATAGTGCCCTAAGAGGAAAAAAGAAAAATAAATCACACTTCTCTGGCACTGACAGCAGGAGGGGCAGTTTTATCTTCCAGTCTCCTCTCCATGAAGAACATCCTTAGTCAAATTCTACTGAAATTATTTGTGCAACATCCCACTGCAAGCCCAGATTTTCTACTTCTTGTCTGTTTGGAAGTGCAGTTATGTAACTGCATTTTCCCTCATCAGCATCATTTTTATCTGTTGTAATCTTGGGCTAAAGTCCCTGTAAGAGCTGGGAGCTGGGATCTGTGCCTCAAAGGCATGTGTGGGGTGGGGCACTACTCAGGGAGCTGGAGAACATTGGATGGAAAAATCCATGTTCAGCAGGAGTGAACTCTGGACAGGGCAGGGACAGTGTCTGCACAGGAGGCAGCTGGCCTGGCACCGTGCCTGGGGAGCTGGGAGTGTCCCTGGAGAGCCAGCACTCTGGAGTTTACCTTTGGGATGTAGTAGCCATCCACGTAGGTGTCCTCTGATGCCATTCTTGGCACGTTGAAAGGGATAACGTTGCCTTTCCTCTGCACTTCATGGATGACAGCGTTGGTGTAGTGCAGCTTGTTCCTGTCCTCCAGGGCTGGTGACCGTGCCTGGCCAATGACCGCATCGATCTCAGCTTGCACCTGGGCTGGGAAAGAGCAGGAATGAGCCCAGGGAAAAACCCTTGGAACAACACAAGGGTATTGCTGTAAGGGTCTACCAAGGGACCTCTTATGTGAGTGTGGGGACGCTCCCAACTGGTCTCTCACAAAGCTTTGAGGGATAAAAGCAAGGCAAAATATGTTTTTGTTAATTGTACCTTGAATTTCTGGATGTATGGCCATAAACAGCAAAGCCCATCGGAGCGTTGAGGACGTGGTCTCAGTCCCAGCAAACATGAGGTCAAGTGAGCAGGCCATGAGGTGCTCCTCCTGGAAGATGCCACTGTTGTGGTCCTTCAGGAGAAGGAGTGTTAGTGCCACAGGAACAGTGAGGGTGTCCTGGCACCAGGCTTGGTCCACACACCCCAAGGATTTTGGCAGATGCTGCTGACCCCTCGCATCCCCATCCTGCTGATGGGTGGCTTGAACCTGATGTCTGTCCTGAGCTCATAAAAGGCTACATAGGCAGCTCAGAGAATCTGGGCTCGTTTCCCATCCCTTCTGGTTTCTCAGCCCCACTCCAGGAGGGTTTTCTCCCCATTGCTGACCTTGGAGATCTCCAGCAGGTAGCTGTCGATGTAGTCCCGGCTCTCTGAGGGGTTCCAGTCCTCCTTGTGTTTGTTGATCTGCTCTTGCATAAAATTTTCCAAAACCTTCCAGTATTTAAAAATTGTTTGGTGGGCTCCAGGTAAATACTTCATTATAGATGGGAAATTGTTGTACAGCTTTGAATACAAAAGGAGAAGGACAAGTTGAATAAAGGACTTTAAAAACTTTTCTGACATCAGGACTTCAGCCTGCGATTGCTCTTGCTGAATTTCTGGAGCTGGTGGAAACAGCTCAGCTCCAGAAGAGCAGAATTCTCCTTATGGGGTAACTTGTGTGTTACCCACTATTTCAGCATGCAGGTTGGCAATCAGTGGGCAGGAAAAGTGATTTTGGATGAGAGAGAGCAGTGTCAGCATGGCACAACTTAAACAGAAGGAAGAAAGAAATGACAGGCAAATCTACCCTGTGTAAAGGAACAGGGAATGACAGGTGATGACAACACTGTGACTTTAAGACTGACTCCAGAGAAGAAACTATGCCCTGAGTTGGTGGCAGGAGGGCTGTACCTGGGTTGAGACAGCCCCATGGAGAGCAGTCATTTCATTCATCAGCTTCAGCAGTCTTTGGAAATCATCATCGTGGTAGTCAAACCGATTGCCAAAGATGAGGGAGCAGATGACATTTGCAACAGCATTAGT
The DNA here is from genome assembly GCF_023055355.1 of Agelaius tricolor. NCBI lineage: Eukaryota > Metazoa > Chordata > Aves > Passeriformes > Icteridae > Agelaius > Agelaius tricolor. The sequence continues at coordinate 27,831,362 of NW_027269271.1, forward strand.
GATTTTCAACTGAGGGTTGAAAGGATTCCCTGGAGAAGACAAAGATCAGTTCTCTTCCATTCTTCTCAGAAAAGAAGAAAACACATGTCAGAGGTAAAGTAGTCAAGAAATATGAATGAAATGAGTGGCCCCTAATGGGCACTGTCCTATGTCAGTGCTTTCCTGGGGTGCCCAGCTGACCCCTGAGCTGGCCAAGCTTGGCAGAACAAGCCCAGTGGTCCCAGTTCAATCAGCTTATGGAGATGTTTGTTTACTTCTGAAAACAAGGTCTGCAGGATGTCATTTGAATTCATTGGAAACATCAGCATTTATGCACACACAGTATTTCCCAGAGAGGAGTAGATTGAAGGTGGGCTGTGAATAATGCTGTGGGTGTTGCCTGGCTGCATTCCCCAGCCAGTTGGAAGGCAAAGCACCTGTAGGAAGGAGCAGGGATGCTGGCAGTGTTGAAGCATTGCTTGCAAGGTGTGGTATTTTTCAGCATGCAGTGACATTATTACAGGCCCCACCACTTCCTGCCCTCACAGCTGCTGAGGGCCATGGCACTCACCCTGTTCATCCCTAAACACATCCATGAGGTATCGGCACTCCTCCTGGATGCGCTCACCCTGTTCATCCCTAAAGTCATCCATCAGGTATTGGCACTCCTCCTGGATGCACTCACCCTGCTCATCCCTAAACACATCCATGAGGTATCGGCACTCCTCCTGGATGCACTCACCCTGCTCATCCCTAAACACATCCATGAGGTATCGGCACTCCTCCTGGATGCGCTCCTCCAGGCTCCTCTTCCCCAGGCCGAAGTTCCGGAGCGTGGTCAGGGTGAACCTCCTCTGTGCCTTCCACAGGTGCCCGGTGGAGGAGATCAGTCCTGGCAGGAACACAGGAACACCCCTGTGAGCCAAGGCCGATCTCCCACTGAGGGAGAAAAGCTCCAGGGCTCTGCCTTGTCTCCAGCTGACTCAGACCTCTGCAGGGTGGAGGCTTGGACCTTACAGCTGAGGCATGTCTAGAGGGGTAACTCACCAATCTTCCTGAAGATCCCCTCATCGACGGGAAGGTCAGGGCGGTCCAGGAACTTGTCCCCTTGGTTTACGAGCACTTCCTTCACCAAGCGCATCCCAGTTACCATCACAAACTTCATGCCGCCCATGTGCATGCCAAAGATGTCACCATATCTTTTAACTAGCTGGGAGGGGACATAAACAAAAGGGGTTTTCATTTGCAATGGATGTTCCCGGTGAGACCAGGACACCCCTGTCAGGGGACATGGGTAAAAATAAGGGAAGAGTGGGAGGGGAGACAGAATGTGTGCACTCTGCCTGAGGGCAGGTTTTTTTTCCTCTTTTCCTAAATCAGTGACTGGGATTATGTTAATTGGCCATAAATCAAGCAAACCTCACCAGGTTTGATTTTTGTGTCCTATGTTTTTCCAGTTTTTGTTCCACCCCATTCCAGCCCTCACTTGGACCTGTTGGGTTTGTACATCCGTGACTGCACCTGTGGGATCATGCTGTGACCTTTGCCCATGGAATCACTCGGCACTTGTCACCCTGCTTGTACTCAGGTAAATGTCACCGATGAGGGCAAACCTCCTGCCTGCCTCCACTACCTGTGGGGTTTGGGTTATCCCTTTCCCTGCATGCCTGGGGATGTGTATCTGCAATCCCTCCATCCCTTCCCCGTGCTGCTCACCACCTACGTACCCTCTGCACTGCGACCACAGGATCTTTGAAACCTATGAGGTAGAGGTGCCCCAAAAAGGGCAGGCGGAGGGGGCTGGGAGGGAAATTCTTTGGATTTCTGTTTTTCATGTAGTCTGCGATGAGCAGGAAGATGAAGAGAAAGATGAGGAATGTCTGGAGGGAGAGGCTGTCCCAGAGGAACTGCAGCATGGCTGGATGCTGGGGGTCAGCAGGGATGTGTCCCACAGCAGGTCAGGCAGGTTGAGCTCACAGGGCACCACTGAGGCCCCCAGGGCTGGGGGAGATGGGTGATGTGCTGGCACAGCTGTGGATGCAAACACAGGACAGCAAGGAGTGGCTTTTGCAGCCTGCTCTTGGGGCTACATTCAGACCCATGCTTTCCCAGCTTTCACAAAGGATTAAACCCCTTCTTGATTAAACTGAAATATTCCCTCTCATCTGATTTAAAACAAACCCACCATCAACCAGAACACCCCCAGCTTCCTCCTTCCCCTCCAGACTCCCCTCAGTACTTTACTAAACCCCAGTGCTCCATGCCCTTGTCTAAAGGACAGAAATGAGCTTTGTGGGATTGAGATTAAAACCTGGCAGTTCAGGCATGCAGCTCCCACAAACCCATCTCCCAGGATGACCCTGCTCCCTCCTTCCCAGGTGTCCTCACCGTGCTACGTCCCAGTTTCAGCTTCTCAGGGAGTCTCCAGCTTCTCGGAGAGCCTCGTGCTTTCCTTGTTTACAGCAGCTCGCTTCCTGCTATGAAGAGTCCCGGGCCAAGCCCCAGGTCTCAGGGGACGCCTGAGATAAGGTTGCACAACCTTTCCCAACCCATCTGACTGAGTTTTGTGTTTCTGTGCGTCTGGGTGACGTGGGCTGGGAGTGAACAGCTGTCCCGGAACTCGGCGCTTCCTGAGCACCAACATTTTCTGATCTCCACCAGAGCAGCGCAGGCAGAGCAGCTGGCTCTGGCCATGCCCTGATCTCTCCAGACACCCCTTCCCACCTGCCTTGTCCTCTGGGTCACAGCCCACGGGGAAGCTGCTCCCAAAGCCCCACAGAGCTGATGAAGGTGGTGAGAAGCCGATGCAGATGCCCAGCTCTGCAGGCTGGTGCCCTTTGGTGGGAGCTGACAGCAGAATGTGCTGCATTTTCCCACCCAGGAGCAGCTCTGGGTTAGGGTGGTGTTCATGCACATGGACATTGTGGAACTTAGATGTGTTTGTTGTGTTTTACTGTGAAAGAAGCAGGGAGCAGCAGCACTTTGCCCCTGCACCATGTGGCTCTGTCACAGCCTCTTGCAGTCATCAGCAGCCTCCTCTTGCTCTGGGGGACGTTTTGGGTGCCTTTTCTCTCTTTTGGGGCCATCAGTTGTGGCTGTTGGGATTGTCCAGTGCTGATGACAAAGCAGCAGAGCCACTGTTGTGATGCCATACACATGTTCTCCATAACCTTACACTTGGGAAGCTGGAAAAGTCAAATCTGTTTTACTGTGGAATTTTAAGGGGAGAGGCCTGTTTTTGAGAATATCTCTTTTAATCTCTGGTTTTTAAGCACACTTAGGCATGAGCCTCTGGAGATGCATGTGTTCACCAGCAGTAAAATGAGAGGATCCACTTGAAAATTAAACAAGTTCATGCCTCCTGCCTTTAAGGTATGGCATCATTGCATTTAATTAAAGGAAAAAAAAAAAAGAAAAAGAAGATCACTTCAATCGTTTATTCTCTCCAGGAGTAGGGGAGGAAACTCCAAAGTTAAGAAGAAACACAAGTTGGAACTGAAAGAGAGATCAATATTTATTTGCTAAACCAATGTGAATAATACAAGCTGCAGCCATAAGCCAGAGGTCAGACCTACAGCAGAAGGAAAACAAAAATGGAGAGAAACCAGTGCCTAGTCCCAAGTGGCGTTGAAGACTTCATAGGTGAAAAGAAGTCCTTGTATCTTTTATGTTTTCTCTTTTACAAAGACAAAAACACAACATGGGAGCCCGTGACTGTGAAACAATAATTAAAAACGCAATAGGATTAAAGCGATCAGTCGGAAGGACAGTTATGTGACAGAATCCCCGTGTGCCCGGCATGGCAGGGATGTGATGTGCAGAGGACTCTCCCCTGTGGCATAAATCTGCCACTGCACAGGGATTGCTTTGTACCGCAGCAAAGCTGCTACTGCCGGGGACAGAGGAGAAAACCAGTGCAAATGAAACTCGATGTAATCCTCTTTTCCTGTTAACTATTCCATATCCTACGTGGGTACCCACAGAAAAGTCACTTACGAAAGGTAAGAAGCAAAAAACCAACAAAACCAAGAAGAAGAATCTTTGCTGTGACTATAGTCCAAACTGAAGCACACAGGAGACAGCATTTCTAAGCACAAATGGTCACATAAATGGAAAAATTCTCTACAAGTTGCATATTTAATTAACTCTTAACTCCAAAGAGGCCTGGCAGAAGCTGTGTCCATGGTGCAGGGTGCCCTGTCCCAGCTGCTACCTCAGCCCCCCGCGACATCCTTGCTGGTCACAGAGACACAAATCTTTGCCAGAAGCAGAGGGGAAGTGCTGAACTTGTGACTTCCCACCACAAAACCACTGTTCCAACACTTCCTTCCTGAGGGCCACCACTGAGCCGCCACGGGCATGACCCTTCCAACTCTGCTGTTCCCTTTCTGCTGTGCTTCAGGTGAACTGCTCCCCAACAACCCCAGGGGATTATTTTGTTGCAGCTTTTCTGATTTGTATTTTACTAGCACAAACCTTTTGCTTTTCTAATATAAAATTGCTATATCACATTTTTATAGCACTTCCAGACCTGCAGGAAGCAGGTGAGAAGTGGGAAGCAGGCTCTTTGTTACCACTTGGGTTGGGCTTTGGTAGAAGCAGCTTCTACTCCCCTGTAGCCTCGTAATTAAAATTCCCATGTACTCTTTGAGATCCAAAACAATGCTTGCTGCTGCTGCTGCAGAGATCTATTTTATATTTCAGATATTTTTTATCCCTGGAAGTGTCCAAGGCCAGGTTGGACAGGGCTTGGAGCAACCTGATTTTGTGGAAGGTATCCCTGCCCATGGCAGAGGGGTTGATCTTTAAGGTCCCTTTCAAGCCAAACTATTCCTTGATTCTGTGATTTCCAGCACACAGCAGCAATGTGGTGCTGTAGGGAATGTCCACCACTCTGAGCCCAAGCCCCCCTGAGGCTCAGGATTGGCTGTGGCCACCTGAAAACCGAAACTGATGCTGAGTCTTGAGTCCAGAGCTTGTGTCCAAGGCCAGCAGCTTGCTCTGAGCAGGGACACCTCAGGAGCCCTTGGCTATTTGGGTGCTGCAGCATTAGAGGCTGCTAAGTGGTCTCTGGGTGATGGACATGCTCCCCATGGAAAAGTCAACATCAAAACATGCTTTTGCAGCTGGCAGAAACCTTTCTGGGAATTCCTGACAGTGGGAATTAGTGAATAAGGCTTTTAAATCCATGCATTTTGTCAGACTGGTAGCAGGGAGCAGAAATGAGGCGAAGGGAAGAGCCACAAGGGTTGTGTTTGCTGCAGCGGGCAGGATGGGGCCCTTGTGCCCTTCCCCTGCCACCCGGATACCAGAGGGTGCTGGACCTCCAGGCCCCATCATTTCAGCCCAAAATCTCTGGGGTGGGTGGTCAGGAGAAGGGGATTTCCCCGTTTGTGAGGCTGAGGGGGCTGTGGGGCAGCCCCAGGCCCGGCTCAGTGCCGGGGCACGGCGCGGAGCTGGAAGGGTTTGGGGCAGCGCGTGAGGCTGAGCGTGAAGGCGAAGGACAGCGCGGCCTCTGCTGGGGCCTGGAAGCTGAACTTCTGCAGCAGGGCCACGAAGAAGATGAAGAGCTCGGTCCTGGCGAGCTGCTCCCCGGGACAAGCCCTCTTGCCTGGAAAAGGAACACAAAGAACCGGACAGAGTGCCGAGCGAGCCCCAGGCAGCTCCGAGGCTCCTCCGGGCCGCGCCGCCTCGCACCGGCTGCGGCGGCTTTTCTTCCTGGAAAGGTTAGGTGGCAATGTTCACCCACACAATCTGCTCAAAGCTTCCCCAGAAGTTTACTGCCGAGCAAACTGCGCCTGTTCTGAGAGGCGAGGAGCGGAAACTGTCTGAACAACCCAGTTATGTAACTTCTGCAAGAAGAAAAAGCCTTTTTCTTTTTTTTTTATCTCACAGTAACAAATTTATTTCCTCCCCGCTCCGAGCAGCCTGTATTAACTGTGACTGGGATTTTCAGTGTGGGGATGGGCTGCAAGCTGAACAGGAGCAGTACCCCCTACTCTAAAAGCAGTGTCTTGGGGAAGAAATAAAAGCCTTGCAAAAAGAAAAGTCAGCTCTGCATCCATCACCCTACCTGCAGAGAAGGGCAGAAAAGCCTCCCGCCTCCTGTACTGGCCGTTTTCCAGGAAATGTTCAGGATTAAAGGAGTCGGGAGTCTCCCACACGTTTTTGTCGAACATTATCGAAGTCAGGCTGGTCATCAGGGTGGTGCCCTGCGAGAGGTGGAGAGGAGTCGAAATGTTGTCAGACTGGGTTATAATTAGCTCTGTAAACTACACTGTTTTAAGGGCAAAACGGGCCTTTTCCCCCCTAAGCTACGTAATTAGGGTGAAAGCCTGCAGGATTGTTCACTTGTGTGCGTGTCTTTACCGATCACTGAGTGTTGATCTGCATCCTGAGCTGCAGTAACAGGTGATGGTAATGCAAACCAACTTTAAATTGGTAGCATTGCATTCCCATAGGACCTTGAAGCAATTTAATCAAGTAATTTTCAATTGATTTTTTAAAATGTGTTTTTTTAGGAAAAAAGTAAAACTGATCTGGTTTATCTCCACATTCTCCATCAGCAAGAGAAATATTCTAATCAATATGGAGGCAAATGCCTGAATTTTTAAAATTTGCCTCAGTGCAACCAGTCATATAGAGGGAAGAGACCAGTTATATATAAATCCCATATTTGCTTTTGTAATTGCAGAACAGCGTGTGTGAAACAATACTCATTACCTGTCTTTCATCAAGTGCTACTTTTAATAGATGATTATTAATATTGTGTAGAATTAACAATCCCAAACTGTTTGCTTTCCTATGTTTCCTCTATTCCCATAACATGTTGAGGGTGTCTTTTACAAAATTTAAGGCATAAACCTTTTAAAATTATCAATTACAGCCAACACCATGAGGATCTCACAATTCTCCTCTGTAAGGAGGTGAGATCCATAACAGCCCCACAGAATCCATCAAGAGGGCTTGTATTTTCTAAATAATTGTGGTATTTCTGTAAGATCCTGCTGACTGGTCCCCCTCCAGGTGAGATTTGGGGCTTGGGCCGTGAAGACCCTGCTCTGGTGGGACAAAGGCTGGTGGGATGAAGGCTGGTGGAGTGAAAGCTGGTGGGATGAAGACTGGTGGGATGAAGGCTGGGATGACAAAGGCCGAAGGGATGAAGGCCGGAGGGATGAAAACTGATGGGATGAAGGCTGGAGGGATGAAGGCCGGTGGTCCCCACGCACTTTGGGCAGGTGGAAGCCGGCCAGGGTGGTGTCACTGGTGGCCATGCGGGGCACTCCCAGGGGCACCACGTTGCCCATGCGCAGGACCTCGCTCAGCACGGCGCTGGTGTAGGGCATCCTCTCCTTGTCAGCCATCGAGGGCTGCTGGCACTGCCCGACCACGGCGTCGATCTCCTGCTGCACTTTCTCTACAGGGAGCAAAAAAAAAATTAAAAATATCCCTCTTCATAGAATTTTTAGGGTTGGAGAAGCCCTCTTAAATGATCAAGTCCAACCATTAAGCCAGCACTGCCAGGCCACCACAGTGCCACATCCTCACTCCTTTTGAGCACTTCCAGGGTGATTGCACCACTCCCCATGGCAGACTGTTCCAGGGCTGGACAACTTTTTCAGTGAAGAAATTTTCCTTAATATCCAACCTAAACCTCTCCTGGCTCAACCGGAGGCCACTTCCCCTTGTCCTGTCTCTTGTTCCTTGGGAGAAGAGACCGACCCCCACCTGGTTGTACCCTCCTTTCAGGGAGTTGTACAGCATGAGAAGGTCCCCCCTGAGCCTCCTTTTTTTCTGGGCTAAACACTCCCAGTTCCCTCAATAGCTTCTCCTAAGACTTGTCTTCAAAAGGTTCCCAAGAGGATACGTGGGGCACAGGCATATCCAAGATGTGGCAGAGCTGGGATAACTCTGTTCCCTGAGTTTTGGGCTAAGCAAAGGACCCCTGAGCAAAGGCCCTACCCTGAATGTGGGGGTACGCGGCCATGTAGAGCAGAGCCCAGCGGATGGCGGTCGCCGTTGTCTCTGTCCCAGTTAAGAACAGGTCCAAGGTGGAGCACAGCAGGTTTTCCTCATGGAAATAGGAGCTGGTGTCACCCTTAAACTTGGAGGAAAAACATGGCAATGAAAGCTCTTACTCTGGAGGGGATGCTTTTAAAACCCAATCCAAAATCACCTGTGTGTAACTGAAGTCCTACTGCTCCTTTATTATCTACACCTGGGCTTGGAAATTTCCAGCCTTTCACTGGATTTCAAGCCCTATGGACTGTTTTGACAGACACCCTGGTTGCTGTAGAGTGGCTCTTGAAAGCAGGTAGCATTTTTAAATGTCAAGTTTCACAATAGCAAACACAGGCGTGCGAGTGCTCACAGAAACATGAACATGTTCCCTGAGAGTCCTCCTACGCCGTGTGACAGAACGAAAAAGGGAGAAAGACAAAGTGTAAATCCTTTCAAATGGAAAAAAAAAAAATCTGTGGGTTTCTAAGTGATCAGGCTTCTGCTGCTGCTGAAGTTTGATGTGGCAGAGGTAGGGAGGGGAAGGCAAGAACTGTGAGGCAAGAACTCCCCTGACAAAATAGCCCTGAATCTTCTCTGCTCATTCTATGGGTTAATCTTTAGGTGGTTTTGGTTGTTTACTTCCTACCTTTTCTATTTCCTTCAGGTAGCAGTCAATATAATCTCCTGCCTCGGACTGGTCCAAATCCTCCTTGTGCTTTGCAATCACACCTTTCACAAAATATTGAAGTTTCTCCCAGTGCCTGAAGATTTTCCTGAAGGGTCCTGGCAACCATCTCATGATCAAAGGAAAAGCGTTATAAAGCTGGTAAGAAATCAAAGAGAGCAAAAGAGCATTTTTTGAGTTAGAATAGAGCAGGTATCAGAGTTGAGAGGATGGGACTCTCAATTAATTGATTAACTCGGCTTGCTACCATGAAAAAAATCATCCTTGCTGTAACTATCCAATTTGTACAAATTTATTTACATAGGTGTAAATGAGTGCAAACAAGATAAGAATTGGACAGATATTTTCTCCTGATAAAGTTCTCAAATACTGAATGGCCAAAGCTGCCCCCTAATGTGAGGTGGCCACAGGTGAGGTGGAGGCAGATGAGCGCCTTAGTGTGTCCCCATGGAGGGGACAGAAATCAGACTATGGTGTGTGGCCATGCAGAAAATGCATCACCAAATCCACCTATTTTGTTTCTAAACCTGAAATCTCAATTTTTTTCATAAATAGAAGTTATTTAAGAAACTGGTCAGGATATGGGTGTGGAAAAAGATAGGAATTTTCAGTGTTACTACTTCTTTTTAGATTTTCTTTTAAGATCTTCTTTTAAGATCTTTCATTTAAGGTCTTCTTTTAAGGTTTTCCTGTTGTTTTTTGGTTATGTCAGGCATAAGATTGGTTTCACAATCCTGTAGTATTTTTTTTCCTCCATGTGTCCCAATAATTTTGACTTATTTCCTTGCTTTCCTGATATTCTTTGTGGATAAATCCAATCTAATGTAAAACAATTCTCCTGGTCATTTTCCTTTAAACGTGGCTCTTTTTATACAGGAAAAGGCAGATTATACCAATGCCTTAGAATTCCTAGTTTCTGAGCTGTTCCATGCAGCTGGAGCTGGAAAAACATCCAAGTGGCTTTACCTGGCCCCAGAAACTTCCGATGAGCAGCAACGTTTCAGCCAGGGAGTGCAGCAGTTCCTGGAAACGGTTGTCATGGTAGTCAAAGCGGTTCCCAAAAGTTATGGAACAGATGATGTTTGAAACAGCACTGTTAATTTTGTAATGAGGGTCAAAGGGCTGTCCTGGAGGAAAGAAAAGGAAAGAAAACTGCCTGTAGGGAGGTTGTGGCCAGGTGGGAGTTGGTCTTTTCTCCCAAGGAACAAGGGACAGGACAAGAGGAAGCAGCCACAAGTTGTGCCAGGGGAGATTTTGACTGGATATGAGGGAAAGTGTCTTCATTTGAAAGGATGGCAGGCTTTGGAAGGGGCTGCCCAGGGCAGTGGTGGAGTGGCCATTCCTGGAGTGTTTGAAAGGTGGATGTGGCACCTGGGGCCGTGGTTTAGTGGTGGACACGGTAGTGCTGGGTTAATGTTTGGACTCAATGAACTTAAGGATCTTTTCCAACATAAATCTCTCCATGATTCTATGATTCTAAAGAGAGCTTTCATTTGTTTTTCCTGTTCAGTCTCAGTCAAAACCATATTCTCTATCAGATCCACAGCTGTGAATCACAGTGAGACCTTCTTCTCACCCATGGTGGTGTGAGGTTTCACCCCATGTCCTGGGGTACCCACCACCCCCATCACCTCCAGCATCCCACTGGAGCCTGGGCACTATGGGCCAGGACATCCCGTCCTGTGTGCAGCCCAGGCTGCTGGCAGCCAGTGACATTAGCACTGAGCTGCCCAAGCAGGGTCTGAAGCATTTTCCAGGGAAAACAAGCAGCATGCCATGCTACGGCTGTCAGCTTTGCCCAATCCAACCTGTGTTTGGTGCCAGTTTCAGGAGAGGATCCCTCAAAGCTTTTCCCAGGGCAGGGAGCCCAGGACAGCCACACTGCAAAAATACCATTGCCCTGGGCTTTAGTTGTCCACCATGGAGAAATCAAGGGAGCTGGAGGAGAGAGGGGAGACGGCTGCAGATCTCTGTGCCCACCTGTAAACCCCAGCAACAGCTCATGTGGCCCACAGAGCCCATTTATAAAGTGAAGTGTGATGTGATGCTTGTCACATCTGTGTTCCCTGAGAGAGCTACTGAGCAGAGACCTCCATCTCCTTGGACAGCCTGGAGAGCCACTTGCTGTGACAAGAGACTGATCTCAGTGACAAGCCCAGTCCAGCCCTGAGCTGCTGTTGAGCATCACTTTGAAATGCAAGGCACTCCTCCCAGCACTGCTGCTCTCTCCACTCTTCAAGAAAGTAATTAAACCGGGCTGGTGCTCAGATATTAGAGTGATGGACATGATCACTATTTGTCATTACTAATGGGAAGAAAGGCCCAAACCAGCAGCTTAATTAGTTTATTGATTAGGACTATAGAAGACTATAATCAATTGGCAACATGGAGTATTTGGCCTGTTCAGTGCAACAGCAATTAAAATGGAGCAAGTTTAGTATATAATTTCAGAATTCCTTTTTAGATCTTTCTTGTTTACTATATATAGCTCCATAGAATTAGCTCAACCCCATCTGCTTCTATTTAAAGCTGAAGTGCAACATCACCCATGTACCAACATACAAATTATTCTTACTAATATCCCTCTGGCAGTTTTTAAAAGCTGGACCATAAAAGAGCAAGGCACACGCTTCATTTGTGTGTGATACAAAGGGAAAGCCTGACTAAACAAGTTTTAAAATACTTTGCAAAACCAAGGACAAGCAGAGGTTAACTAAACCTCTGAGTGGAAGTGCCTTATAGCAGGAGAGCTGTGTTTATTCCTTCGCAGAATGCATGACACTTCCTTAGCCATGTAAACACTCATGTTTTAATAACCACCTAGTATATATTTGCTTAATATTAATAAGGAACAGCTAAAATAGGAGGCCTGAGGTCTAAAATAAGTGCTAAAAGGCACAGTCTGGAAGTGTAAGATAGAGATTTGAGCTATTGAAGAAATGTTTTGCACGTTTGGAGCTGTGCTGGGGTAAGAGTTTTACGTCTCATCATTCATTTAGCTGGAAGCTCTGAGCACAGTGCTGTGCATTAACCCCCACCTTTCTCCTCCTCAATTGTCTCCACGAGGTACCGACTCTCCTCTTGCACTTTTTCCTCAAAATTTACCGCAAGGCTTTTCAGTGCTGCTAAAGCAAACTTTCTCTGCTGTCTCCATATGTGCCCGTTGGATGATATGAGCCCTGTAGGTGGAAAAAACAGGTGAACAATCCTCTCTCTAGGTCATTTGTGAGTGTTAGGATTCTGAAACCATGTCCATTCACCATGGACAAAAACCCCAAACCAAGGCAAACAAAGCTCGTGGCTGTGGAAAAGGCTATGGCTTTTCCTGGGAATTAAAATTCAAGAGTAATTGGCTTATGCTAAAGATCTAGCTTTATGGATTTGCTTTAATCTGCTACTTTGTCACTTTGCGTGGGAAAAAAAGGTGTAAGCCAAAATACTCTGAGTACTATCACGCTGTTGGCAGAGCTGCAGACAGGAGCACCCCGTCTCTGGAGCTGTGTGCAACCCAGGCAGGAAAAGTAAAGGAGAAATGAAAACCAAAGGGAAAAGCTGCAAGTGTATTGATCTTTGGGCAGCTTGCATTTATTTCTTCTCTTTCATTAAAATCTGGTTTTGAGCCCATCCTTATCCCTAAATCTCACAGAGATTAAAACATACCCCTGTGAGATTATTGGTATTTTTGTCTTCCCCTGTGCAAAATTTCACAGGTGCAGCTCACAAGGGTTGAATTCAACCAGTTTCTTTCCCTCTAACAGTTATCATTCCAAAGAGATGAAAATTTTGTCCCAAAATCCTGGTAGCTGTGCTTACCAAAGCCTCTAAATATTTCTTGGAGGAGTGGAATATTTGGCCGGTCAGCAAATATTTCAGCCTGGTGGACAAGAGCTTCTCTCACCATTTGGTACCCGTTGACCACCACGAATGTCAAACTTCCAAACTGCACGCTGAAGATGTTCCCGTACCGACCCGTAAGCTGAAAGAGAGTCCACTGTCCTCTGAGAACAAGAAGATGGGGATTTTCAGAATTCTCCAGGCCAAGACCTTGAACAGGGAAATCTGACTTTGAATTTAACCCTGCTTGAAGCAAAGGTACTTCAGAGAAACCCAAACCCAAGCATGCAGGTCCTATCCAATCTCAGCTACTCCATGAAGGCTGGAGAAGGCATAAAAAGGGCTGGAGAGCTGTAGTGTGGGAGAGATGAATTGCTTATATCTGTTATCTGGTGTGACCTGGGCTTGACCAGGTGTTTGCATCAGTTTGGCTTGTAACAAGGATGTGAGTTGCTTTGTAACTGATGGGCATCTCCTCTGTCCCTTTCTGTCCCACCACCTGGGTCACCACACTCAGGCTGTTCCTGCTGAGAGCAAACCATGACAAATTATCCCTTTCATCAGTTTTGTGTCTAGAGCAGTGTGGTTTCTCCTCCAGCTCTCCCATTTAGACAGGAGCTCTAACTGCTTATTGCTGGACACGTACTTCTAATTTTAAGCCTGACTGCATTTATGGCCAAATTGCGGCCATTTTCCTTGCATGGACTTTGCTGGCATTAGTGTCTCCTCTGAGATGTATAAGGGTAAAACGGGGATCATATCTTCTCTCTGTCAGGGAGCTCATCCTCTTCTTAGACTGAATCTACATGAGAGGACACACAGGGTCACCCCAAACTGCTGTGGTGACTCGTGAAACCAGCCTGGGACCAAACGGGTGTCTCAGTCATTGTGTACTTGTAAATAAATGGGATTATTTTTCTTAATAGCTGTGTGTATTGACAAAATATCCTAAACTCACTGCCTCAGCCTTCCCCAAGGATTCCCTCAGGAACCACCCATGCTGGTGGCCTGAGAGCACCCAGGGTAGACAGGCTGGTGTCATCCTGCTAAGCAAAAGCAAGAGACAAATAGTCACCAGAAAGGATTTTTGCAGACAGCATGTCAGAACTTCTACCTTTTCAGAGAGGAATACTCAGCATGTATAAAATCTCTCTCTTTTTGTCTCTCGTGGTAGTCAAAGCTGTGGAAACCTTTCCAGAGAGATCATTGCCTCTTTCTGCAACACAGAAGAAGCCACAGGACATAACTTAGGATTTTAAATGTTTCTTTCAAATGTGATGGGGTGAATTGTCGGCCTCTGAGCAAAGACAGTGACAGGACAATTTCCAGAGGTGATCTCCAAACAGTTCAGTTGTCACACAGCACTTTTCACCTGTCCCTCAGCCTGGCCCAGCCCTTCAGAGCCCTTTCTGGGGCCCAGAAGGAAATGATGACAGTCAGATGGGAAGAAAGAGGAGGAACATATAGGTCTTCCTCCATTATGGATTTCTTTCCCTTTGGACTGTCCTACTCCCCTGGAAGAGGAGATGCTAGTGAGAGATAAAACCAAGAAGGGTCATCTATCTCATGTGATTATTATATATGCAGCTCTGCAGAGACTGCCCTTGCTGCTTCTCAGTGTGGTGATAAGAGTCATGGAAGGGTAAGATATTGTTAGTAGGGAAAATGTCCATGGAGCTCTTACCTTCTGCAGTGCAAGATGGAGGGGCTGCTTAAAGTCCACAAAGGTTCCCACGAGAGGAAAGAGCTGCGGCCCTGGAGGGAAGTTCCTGGGTCGTCTCTTTTTCACTAGGTCAATAATCAAAAGAGACATGACCAGAGCCACCAAGAGCATCCGACCATTCAGCTTGTTCAAGAATGACACAAAATCAGGCCAAAACTGAAGCTCCATCTTGGCTGATGAACTCGCAGGTTTTCATCCCAGGAAGGGACCTGATTCTGGTGTTACATTTGCTAAAACAGGAGTAAGCAACAACTGGAGAAGAAACAAAAAAAGCTAAAATGCTGATAGCTGACTGGAAGCTGCTTTTCCATATACGGCTGCTGCCAGACCACCTGCTGAATAACTAACTTCAAACACCAGGATCTCCAAAAACAACCCTGAAACCTCACAACATTTGGCCAAGCAAAAGCAATCTTGCAAACCTTTAGCTTTACATCTCTCTCAACTCCCTGATTTCCTTATGGAAGAGCATTCCTTCCTTTTTGCCCTGAACAAGGGGCTCCTTTATATGACACCCCGGGATTATCAGCACAGCAAACATTCGAGGTGAGGTGAAAGCAGCTTATGGGGCTGATCACGTGGTGGGCGTCGCACACTTTCAGGGATGCTGAGGCATCTGAGGTGATGGACACCACACCAGGGGCTGAGGGGCTGATCCTGTTAAGTGCTAAGCACCATCTGCAAAGGGCCGGGTGCCTTTAGTGCCCACCAAAGCCTTCCTGGCTTTGCCAGAGCCCTCAGGGGAGGTTCAGACAAGGGAAGAACTGCAGGGGCCCAGGGCTCTCCCAGCCACACAAATGAGAGTTAAAGGAGCTTAATTTCAAGAATGAGAACATAGGCTCATGTGCTTGCCATGGGATTGCAACTTATGCATTTAAATCTCCTGGGTTTTCTGAAAATCTTCTTTGAATAAAGCTTCACACTGTCCTGGGGGAAGGCTGCAGTGGACTGACAGTGACCTCTGTGACTTGGAATCAGTCTTGTGTCACCTGCTGATTTTTAGCTAACTTGGTTCCAGCTCTTTCCTTTTCTCTTTCCTTTTTTCTTCCCCTTTACAAAATTTACTTTTACAAAGAATCGTAATGTATACTAAAGCAAAACTATAAATAATGAGTTTTCAAATTATTTGCCAAGAACTCAGTATGAGAAATTCTGAAGGATGGTCAATTTTGACTGCTATAGAATCCTATGATGGTTTGGGTTGAATGGGAATTTAATATGAAAAATTCTGAAGGACGGTCAATTTTTACTGCCATAGAATCCTATGATGGTTTGGGTTGAATGGGAACTTAAAGATCCTCTGGTTCCAACCTCCTGCCATGGGCAGGGATACTGTATCTTCAGCTTTAAAGAAAGCTTTAATTTTTAAGGAAGAAAAATGCAGCTTTTCATAAGAAACAATAATTGGGGAAAAAAATCTGGTATTCTCTAGTCTTTGACCATTTTAAAAAGCTTTGCTGTCCCTGTCTTTCATTATCTTAGAAGCACAAGCAGGCTATCTGACAGACCTGCACCTTGGCTATGGCAGGAGTCTTTTTTAGGGGCAAAAGTTATCTGCAACCCAACCCTTCTTGCTTTGAAATATTATTTACAGGTTCCTAGATGGGATTAGGCAGCAAACAGGGAACAGCAATGGGAGAAACATCTCACATCCCTTGTGTATAAAGCACATTTTACATGTCCCCATAGCACAGCTGTGAGCAGCAGTGGCTGGATGTGCTTTGCCTCTCCTCATGCTGGCGCACCCACGGTGCTCCTGCACCACTTGCGTCCACGCGCCTCTTCCAGCCTTCCTGGTGTGGCAAGCCAAGCCTGGCTTACCAGAGGCTAAATCAGGATAGCAGGCTCGTGCTCCTCATCCTGGCACCGGGGAGATGACTCGGTTGGTGGAGGTGTCAGCCTACAGCATGCTCAGAGGGACTGTGATGATAAGGCGTCAACTTCTGCTAGCCCAGTTTCACTCCTCTGTTCCTCACTGTGCCATATGATTTGTCAGCATGCACAGAGTGCAGATCCCTCTACCACTTGTGGCTGCTGTGAATCGGGCTACGTGCAAAGCCAAGGTGTTAATGTGTTCTTCTGGGTGGTGTTGTGGGGGTGGGTGCATCGTGGTTGACAGGAGAAATGTTATTTTTAGCAGGAGGAGCACATTCTGCATGTATTCACATGTGTCTTGTCAGTCAGAAACCTCAAGCCTATTCCTTTGCCTTGAAGCTTCACATGTCCAAATGCATCCCCTCACAAAGTTCTTAACACTCCAGATTTACAAAGAATTAAGGAAGAGCCTTCCAATATTACCAGGGCTCTCCTAACCTTGGCAGACAGTAACACCAGCATGTTATCAAACTGTGGTGATTCTATTTTGGGTCCTAGGCTTTAATCAACCCAGTTCTCAGCACGTGGTGATGTGCAAATCCCCAAAGCACTGAGGAAGTCACGTCGCCATGGCACATGGGCAGTGCAAAGGTTGTTGGACAACACCAATCTCTGCAGTGTTGACCAGATCCTTGTCTGTAAGATCTTGGTCACCTGCAGGATGAACCTGTTCCTCTGGCCAGCACCATGAATGCTGGAACTTTGGTGTTCTGCAGATCAAATAACACAAATTTGAGTTCATAAGAGGATGTGCACCCACACAACTAGTAGGGAACAGGATGTAGACCCACCTTCCCCCAATTTCTCCTCAAATACCTCCCCTGATGCCAGTACACAGCTTTTGACCACCTCACCTGAGCTCAAGGAGATACCATGTGGATAAATTGTGCCATATTGCATGGACAGGCATGCATCACTGCCTGAATATTAAGGCATCTTGAACAGCCAAGAGACAGAAATTGGCCCATATGCTTTGTACCTTCTTCCCTGGCTAGATGTCTAACTGTGTGCAGAAGGTTTTGAAACACAAAGAGAAACATTCTGTTAAAAATGCAATTACCATTTGTTTTTCAAGATATAGTATCCCATTATTTTTTCCAGAGAAGTGAAATTCAATAAGGTTACAACAGAATGTAGTCCAACAGTTACTGTACTTTCAGAGCATTATTTAAGCTACAGAATTTCTTAATGATTAGAAACATATGTAGGAAAAATCACATGCAAAATGAGAATGACTGGAGACAATTTTCCCCTGTTGTAGTGCGTTCTTATATTTTGTAATACTTTGAAGTAGTTTGTTTTGTATTCCCATGTTCTTCCCAAATGGTTTATCCCAGACTGTACCCCCCCCCCCTTTTCCCTCTACTTGTGTTATCCCTTTCCTGGGATAAGATCTCCAAAACCCCCACCCTGGCTCTCTGTCAGTCACCTCGACATCCCAGCCCCTTACCTAGAAGTTTCTGTCCAAGTTGCCGAGTGATTAGCCAGGGGCCAAGGGTCAACCCCCCAAGTCCTGCCCCATACGCTGTTTTGTATGTCTATCCCCCCAGCACCCATCCCCCAGAGATACCTATTGGTCAGTAGGATTTTATCTATGTTAGTTTCCTCCCCCCTTTAAATGTGAGCTCCGGACATCCCCCAGCGCTCTCGGCAGGAAGCCCCTGAGGTATAGGAGCTCCCTTGGGACTCCTTAATAAAAACCTTGGAATATCCCCTGCTGGGAGATGGCCCCTTTCCTCTTCCACCGACGTCTCGGTCGTCTCTGCTGCAGCAAAGGCAACCAGCCTGAGTGCCCTCAGCACCCTCGGGGCACAGAAAGTGTCTCCCCGCAGTCGGCCGTGGTGGGGTCACCCCCCCCACTCTCTGCCGACCCGGGTAAGGCCCAGGGACATTGAGAGGACTTGCAGAGAGACTGGGACAGCTTGGCGCCCAGCCGTGGGGCTCTGAGACCATACCAGGAGCCCACGGAAAGGGGCTCAGACATTCTTTCAGTCTGTTCGATAAGCCTTTGGCCGGCAAGCTACCTCAGAAGAACACACTCCGTTTTAGTGAGTTGCTCTCCTGTGGACGAAACTGGGAACTTCGAAGTACCCTAAGAAGTCAGTTTCAGGTGGAAATCAACATCCCAGGCTTTTTCGTTCCCCTGTCCTGCAGCTGGATTGGTAAGTTTTACCCTTCTCTTGTTTCTCCCCTCTTTGGGAGGGGGTGTTTCCCTGCCCTTTGTTCTCAGGCCCGCCGCGGAGGGCCGAAGTTTTTTTTTCTCTCTATTGTGGGCAGGCTGCCAGCTGCAGGCTTTTTTCCTCCCCCCCCCACCTGGGTTGCTGAAATTTGAGATACAAATTTAAAATCAGAGCCAAAATGGGTGCTAGGCTTTCTGTATCTCACAAGGGTGTCTATTATCATCTTTTAAACATTCTTAAGAGTGAAAAAATCCGATTTTCAAAAACAGATGTTAAACAGTTCGTCAGATGGCTTTTTGTTCACATTCCTGACGTGTCCACTGAAAATCTCAGTGATTTGGCTTTTTGGGACAAAATTGGTAGTGAATTATTGAAGGCAGGGAAATCAGGAGACACCTCTCCGTCAAAATTTGCTTTTTTAGCCCTGCAGATAAGAAATGTTGTAAAATTTAATTTAAAGATGCAAGAACAGCCATCCGGCAACAGTTTCAATATCTCTGTTTCCCAAAAACCCGATCTACCCCCCTCCAAGTTCGGTTCTCCCTCCCCCACTCACCTTTCCCCACCCCCAGCCCCGGCACAAACCCCTGCCCCCCCCCCAGAGGCTCCCTGTCTCCAACCCGGACACTTCTGCCCTGAATTCTCGAGATCCTACCCTTCCCCCTGCTTCTACAAGTTATAATACCGTGTCTCACAACCTTAGTGCCCGCCTTGGTACCCCTGAGACGCGTCCGGTAATTTCTCAGGACAATAATGGTGGACACCACGTGGCAATGCTGGTTTCCTCTCCTTCCCAAAACCCCTTTTGCTCTCCCAACAACCCATTCTGCTCGGAGCACCCCGCCCCCGAAACCCGCCTTCCCCCGGCCCCTCCTCCGGCCCCTCCCGCCCTTCCCCCGGCCCCTCCTCCGGCCCCTCCCACCCCGGCCCCGGCCGCCCCTCCTGCTCTGTCCCTGGCCGGCCCCGCCCCCTCAGAGCTCTGCCCGCCCACCGCGGGCTCCCTCCGCCCCCCCCACGGCCCGCCCTCCGGCCCTCAGAGCAGTGTAACAAGAGACGCTGTCGCCGGCAGACAGAACCCGGAAACAGCACAGTTCCTTTCTGCTGCCCCTGTCTCATACATTCCAGATGTCACCGGGGCATTCCAGCCAAATTATAGCCCCCTTTCTGTTGATTCTGTTAAAGAACTAGCCAAAGCCCAAAAAGATTTTGGGAGATCAAGTGAATATTTTAGAGGGCTCCTTAAAGCTACATTATTCGCTCACATTCTAACCCCTGCTGATATAAAACACCTTTTTTCCTGCCTGTTATCCTCTTCTGAATATCTCTTGTGGGATGTTGCATGGCAAAAAGGATTGAGAGCAATTTTACCAGCTCTGTGGGCTGATGAAGCTACTGCTCGTGATGTTTATGGTAACATGTTATCTCTCGACCATCTCTGTGGACAGGGGGGTTGGGAAGATAGCGTGACCCAGGCAGAAAGCATTCCCACAAGGGCTTTCAGAGAATGTGCTAGAGCAGCTGAGAAAGCTTTCTTTGGGCTCCGTCCTAGTATTCCAATTGAGAATTATTTGAAAATAACACAATCTCCATCTGAGTCCTTTTTGAGTTTTGTGGAAAGGTTGAGAAAAGCTGTTGAATTGCAAGTTCAGAATGAAAGAGCCAGGATGGAAATCCTCACCGAGATTGCTAAAGAAAATGCCAATGAGAAGTGCAAAGCTGCTATTCTCAGCCTGCCTCTTGACCCAACGCCTACGCTGCAGGCCATGCTTGAAGTGTGTGAGAAGAAAGTTACCATCACCCTCGCTGACCACGACGAGAGACCAAAACCACAGAGAAGGATTGCTGCAGTGGAAGGCCCTGAGCCATCATTCACCAGCCAGCTCCAGCATGTCACGATGCCACAAGAGAGAATCTCAAACTCTAATAGACCTTGCCACCTTTGTGGGAAGTTAGGGCATTGGATGCCTGACTGCCCTCTGAAAAAGCAGTTTTTAGATTTTAAATACAATACGCTTAAAAACCAGAATTCCCCAAAGGACCACCTCTCAAAAAACTGAGTAAAGAGCGCTCCTTTCCCCAGCGCTATGACAAAAATAGGGTGGGCTCAATTCAAGTACGGGGGAGGGAAAAGAAATCTAGTGTAAAAGATGTATCGGTGCCAAGCGAGGCACTGGCTTTGAACAAAACAGAACATTCATTTCATTGGAATAATCCCAGACCAATTTTAACCACTGACTCTTCCCATAACCCTTACAGGCTGGCGTTGACAGAGCCTCTCCATCTCAGAGACACTAACTGGCATTTCATATCTGTTAACCCTGAACAACCAGGTACTTGGACACAGCTTTGCCAGAAACGTCACAGTAAGTATGTCGTCCTTGGGGACACAAAACACACACCCCAAGAAATTATTATTCCTCCGGGTCTCATATCATCAGACCCGAAACAATTTGTCATATGGCTTCACTGTACTCATCCACCCGTGTACTTGCCCAAAGGCCAAATCATAGCCCAAGCAATCCCAGTGCCTGAGCCTCCATGGGACCAGGAGCAAGCAGACACCCTCAGAGGTAAACTCCATCCCAATGTCTGCTGGACTCAGGTATTGGGAAAAGAAAAACCCAAGCTATCATGTGGGTTACACCGTGGTGGCGAGTACAAGTTTCCTCCCCCCTTTAAATGTGAGCTCCGGACATCCCCCAGGGCTCTCGGCAGGAAGCCCCTGAGATATAGGAGCTCCCTCGGGACTCCTTAATAAAACCTTGGAATATCCCCTGCTGGGAGTCGGCCCCTTTCCTCTTCCACCGACGTCTCGGTCGTCTCTGCTGCAGCAAAGGCAACCAGCCTGAGTGCCCTCAGCACCCTCGGGGCACAGAAAGTGTCTCCCCGCAGTCGGCCGTGGTGGGGCTGCACCCCCCACTCTCTGCCGACCCGGGTAAGGCCCAGGGACATTGAGAGGCTTGCAGAGAGACTGAGACATTCCCCCAAAACACTTTTTTTCAGGCAAGGAACAGCTCATCCACCACTGTTGTTCCATCCATCACGTTGGAGGTGTGAGACTCCCACCCACCCGGGGAGCCGTGTGCTCAGGTCACATCAACAAACAGGCTCAGCAAAGTCCAAGGAGCCATCCTGATTTCCAGCAAGGAATATTTTGCTGTTTCTCTCCTCTTTATGTCAGACCCAAGGAATTGAGGCCATTTTCACTACAGACAAGCTCTTGAACAGCAGCGACCACCCCGATCCACATTCCAGAAGGTTTTCATGCAGGTGCAGCTGCTGTTTCATGGTCCAGCACAGGTGAGTCTTCATGAACCTGGAGTCAGTGACAGATTAGGACACTCATTTCCTTTCAGGATTTACTTTACTGGATCAAATGAAATCTACAGGGGATTTGTAATTTCACAAAGCCAGGAATTGGAAGTGCTGGAGCACCCAAACATCCTGGGGTGAACTCAGTAAAGACATGGTTGAACTCACTTCGTAGACTGAAGTTCCCCACTTGGGGTGATTTCACTGGGACATAAGGGCTCCCATATATCCCAGACTTTGGCTTCAATGCCCAAAATCAGGAAGCCAAGTCTGTATTTACTGCTCTGTGTGTGTGGTGAATACTAAAGTGCCTCCAATTTTACATCTTTCTCTCCTCCCTCACCCAGACTAGGTGCAGGTAATCTATAGGATTTCTGGGACCATAGACGTCTGAGCTGTAACCTCCTGGCCACAACATTTCCAGTGCTCATTAGAGCTCTAAGTCAGGGAGCTGTCACCAGGAATGGGCAAACTGAGGCATTATGAGCCTAAACCAAGTGATGTGAGCAGACCTACAGTGTCTGCCTGTGCCATCTGGGAAGGATCCCAGAAGATGGGATGCTCAGTCCCCTTCTGTTAGAGTCCAAAACGTCCTTTTTCTGCTGTTCTGTCCCTTTTCTGAAGCCAGTTGTGACGGGATCACATTCAGACTTCAGCCAGCTAATTAAATGCAGTTAGCAGAAAGTGCTGCAGGGAACCCTCCCTGTGCCCCCCGACCCTGCATCACCCCTGGCTTTTTGGTCCAAGATTTTATTCCCTTCTCCCCGGGAGCTGCGCCGCCGTTGCCAGCGCCGCCCCGCAGGCACATCCCGTCCGGATGCAGGATGCAGCGAGTGGGATTTGGGGGTGCCGGGTGCTTCCCCCCGGGGCCGCGCCCGCGGCAGCGCCAGAGGCAGCGCCCACCCTCCCCTGGCACGGCTCTCCCACCGTCTGCCGCAACCCGGGCTGCTCCGCATCCTCCGGCTCCCCATAAACCTCGGGAAAACTCTCCCGTCTAAGGCGCACCTTTTCAGTATTCACAGAGAAGAGTACAGTCACATATTCCTCTCAAAGCCACAAGGACTTGACTAGAGCTAAAATGTCATTTATGTACATATCACAAGCGTTTTTCTAGGCACAGATGTCTTTCTGGTGCCAATATGCTGTTTATGTACTTATCTGTCACAAGCACATGTCTACATACATATGCCCTGCTGGCAGAGGCACAGAGCATTTTGAAACTCTTATTAGACTGCTAATGAATAATACGCATACAAAGGAGAAAACAGAAGGTGGGTCTATCAGGAACAGCCTCTTTCTTAACTACCTTTTAATTGTAGGAGAGGAAGAAAAGAGATGAATTTTGATATGTTGGCATCTGTGAAGGCCTGCTTAGCAGCATCCAACGCCATCATTTTAAAAGTGGATTTTTCACAGGTTTGGGTATTTTGGGGGGAGGGGAGGATTTTTTTTTTTTCCTCTTAAAAAAAACCCACAAAATTTTGACACTGAGAGTATTGCAAATCCTGGTGCCAATGATGTATGATAGTGTGATTGTCACCATGGAATGCTGAAAAGCTCGAGCAGCTGTTTGGCATATTGACAGTGCGAATTTAGAGCGTTTTAAATGCAAATGACAGTATTCAATTGATCGCAGGAAAACAATGGGTCATAGCCTTACCTTTCCTTGGCTATGCTCTGAATAATCAGGCTGCAAATCCATGCACAATAGGGATATTGTACACGTTCTGGGGATTTTATTCCCCACGTTCATGGGGGTCGATATGATGCTTCTTTTGGGCAGAGCTGAAATAGAGGTGCCGCTGAACCATCCCAGGCACCTTGTAGGGGTGAGGTGGGGAAAAGGGCATAATTTGCTCCAAATCCACCACGTCCTAAGTGTCAGCCTGTTTTTCTTCACTTCTATCCTTTCCCGCTTGCTCTTTAATCATTCCCAAGGGTGGCTGGCTTTCTGCCTGACTTGTCTCCATTATACCCTGCTGCAATCAATATGGCAAGCAGAAATCAGCAGGAGAAGGCATGTTCTGCTCCCAGTGAGAGCCGGTGGGAGGGAAGGAGATCAGGCCAGCCAGCTGCAACCCCAGCCCGGCAGGCGAGCCGAAATCCAGCCGAAAAAAGCTGCCGCCAGACGGCTGCGTCCTGTTTCCTTCGTGGTGCCCCCTGCCCGGCAGCGAGCAGCAGGTAAAGGTCTTCCTCCTTCCCCCAGCTCTGGGAGGGCAGGCAGGAAAACCTGGCCCTGGTAAAATTTACCCAGAAACAGAAAGCCCTTCTTTTTTATTCTTTTTCTTTTCTTTTTTTTTTTTCCCTTTTGTTTTTTTGGGGGTTTTTTTGAGTTTTTTTTGGCAGTGGTGGAAAGAAAAAGAAGGGTCTTTCCAAAGCAGAAAAGTCCAGGAATGGGGGAGCCACACTTTCACCTGAGCAGGTCTGTTACATATGGACACTGGTGAGTGCTTGCTGGGTTCACCCTGGCTCAGGTCTCCAAGGTTGGCCATGATAGATTGAAGGCAGACACTGCAACTCTTGAGTACTCTAGCAAT
The DNA here is from genome assembly GCF_023055355.1 of Agelaius tricolor. Taxonomy (NCBI): domain Eukaryota; kingdom Metazoa; phylum Chordata; class Aves; order Passeriformes; family Icteridae; genus Agelaius; species Agelaius tricolor. The sequence continues at coordinate 27,855,488 of NW_027269271.1, forward strand.
AGATTTTTAGTTTGAAGACCCACATTTCTTTGAAAACAAGTTAAAAGCACATGCAGGAGTGGTGTGGATGAGGATATCACCAAGACAGTGCTCTCTGCCCATGGCTTTACCTTGCCATGTACATATATGACATCGCCCTCCAAGCATTTTAGCTTGGTGAATTTCTTCCCTTTCCCTAATTTGTATTGCTGAAATGGATATTCAGAATCGATTCCCTTATTGCAATCCCCTGATTGTATCTAAACTATACCAGTGAGCAGAGCTTTTCTGTCTCCAGTGCTTCCATCTACTCTTCTGGTGTTTCAATCTTAAGTACTTTGGGTCAAGCACTCATTTTTGGGTCTCCTTTATCCATGGGTTGTGTGCTCTGGGACATTTCTGAGTGTTTCTGCAATACAACCACTGTACAAGCAGCATCACAGTTTCCAGAGCAGTTGCTGAGATATCTACAAGATATCCATGATCAGATTTGCACCTGGGATCAGGAGGGTGAGTGGAACATCACAAATGGCTGATGCTTTTGGGCTGTCTGCATGGGAGATCCATGCTGTGGGCTCCTTGCACTAGAAACTGGCTTCTCCAGGGACTCTGACAATTACAAAAAGTTCTGTTTTATAAAGGGGAGATTGATGAGGAGCTGGGGTTGGAAACTACATGTTAATGGTTAATGTCATCCATTTATGAAGTCTTGTTAGAAGACTCCACAAGTTTTTCAGGCTTTCCCAATCTTGCCCAGCAATTCCAGATGCCCATTCTGCCTAGGTACAAAAATCAAGGGACTGTACAGCTAAATGACACCCATTTTATGATCCAGCCCTTCAGTCTCTGATGGAAGGCAATGAATAAAAAAAACCCAGCATCATTATTACCTATGCCTTCCAAAGATAAATCTGTTTACCTGTAAAACAGATGCATTAAAAACCAATCAGCCAATAGAAGTAATTAGTTATAGGGTAGGCATGTGATTTGCTCAGCCTCTGGAACGGGGTAATGTCTTGCTTATCTTGAACTCCTTGCTGATGGATGCTTGGTGAAAGGTCTTGGAGACGATGTACTCAGCTAAACGCTGGGGAGACAGAAAATGATTACTACAGAGAGACATTGCTCAAGTCAGCTCTGCGAGAAATTCATCACCAGCAGCATTGGCACCACACATGAGCAGCAGCGTATGGAAACTGAACTGTAAAAAGTAACAAAATCAGTGAACTAAGGGAACACTGCATACCGTGAACGTGAGGGAATGCATCGTTTCCCAGAGGGAGAAACGTTCTTATTTAGCAGGCTTTTGTTTTGTTACAGGAAACACTTGGATGGGGGATTTAGCTGTGAACACAGAGCCTTTGTTTTCTGGGAACAAAGGGAACCCAATCGACACAGGTTGGAAATGGGTAAACTTTCTATGCTGAGCTGGTAGGTGAAGCCTTGGGCTTGCTATAAAACATGCAGGACTGACTTCTTGTGCCTAAAATCCCCAAAACAGCCCAAACAGCAGCCATTGGAGGTAAATTTATACCTCATGTCTGCTTAGTGGCCACAAGACCACCCTAAAATAAAGTCAAGGCCAATAGGAGGGGCTGCTGCAGAAGGCTGCTGCCCTCTCCCCAGCCTTAGCAAGATGCTCTTGATAAACCTTCAAAAGACATCAATGTTGTCTTTAGTCTGCTGTGAGTCCTCCTGGGAAAATAGCCCTGCATGGAAAGTGGAATTGGGGTCTCCTCTGCCCCAAAGGCTTCCTGTGAGCCCTTTTACCTGAAGGGTGGAGCACGGCAATCTTCAGAGGCTCAGGAACACCCCACAATTTAACAGCAGCCCTCGTTGTTTACAAGCAGCTTGGCACATCTGGAACGAGAGAGAAGATGCCTTGACTTCAGCTAAATGAAGGGACTGATCTCATCCTACCAGAAGGAGAAGGGTAACAATAAAACAATTCCACAAGCGTCCCTTGTGATGACAGGACCAGTAGAATTTTTCCAGTCCTGCTGGCAAACGGTAGAAGGCAAAAGTCTTGTGGAGACAGAAGGAATAAAAACAAAATGTCTTGCAGGAGGCTAGAAAACTTTCCCAAAGCATTTTTCTTTAAACTTAACCACATGATTTACAAGCTTATTATTAGTTTCCCCCCCTTCCTTACATAAAAAAGAGAAATTAAAAAAGTGTAGATTAACACATTTTTGGATAACTTCCAAGCTCTCAATTCCTCTACTTAAAGGATTATTTTGACAAATCAAAAATCACTTTTTGGGTGGCCTGGAGAGACTCAGATTTGCTCTCTCTCTGTAGCAGAAATGATCCCTTCTCAGAGGGTGCTTACTTGTGCCTCTCAGACAAATAACAGCGAGAAATCCAGTCCAGCTTCTGGTCTAACTGTAATACAATACTGGCTGCTGATTCCAGGGAATTTTTTCCAGATTGGTCAGGCTGGGGACTGCGTTGGGTACCTTAATCTCTACCTAGTCACTACTCAGGAGATACTAGAGGTTCTTCAGTTAAAGCAGAGCCTTGGGAGCTGCTACAAGCCATCTTCACCTGGGTCATGAGAGCAGAAAATGCTCCTGAGCAGGTACTGACTGACATTGTTGGGGATGGCATGGGAGCTGGGCTGTCTGCTAGAGCTCCCTGGTGTCACCTGCCTTTGTGGCACCCAGCTAGACACCAGAATGCCACATCCATGGGATGTGCTGGCTTTCTCACTGGGATGTGGCTGCAGCTCATGGTCTGGCCCTGCCACAGTGAGCACCCTGCATCTGACAAGAATTCCTGGTGGCCTCAAAGCATCATGAGCACTGAAGGATCACAATGCATATTGGAAAGGTAAATGGATTAGCAAAAGAAGTGCCCAGAGAAGTTCAGAGAGGCATTTTAAGAACAAACCAAACCACTGTGAAAGAAACAATTATCCTGGAATAGAAAAAGAGTTATATATAAGTTATATATATATATATTCACTTAAAGACAAAATTTGTAAACAGGTTGAAAAAGACTATGAGGCTGGAGGAACAGATGGGAAAATGGAACAAACAGATGGAAAAACTCTATTTCTGAAAAAAAAAATTATCTATTTGTAAAGCTATAGCTACTTTGAATGTTTCAAGGTTAGGAAGCTGAGGCATCAGGAAATTTATAACAAGGCCATAAATTCTGAGATCAGTAGGATGGCAAGTCTTTTAGACAGGTGAGTAAGGTGCTTTCCAAACAGCCATGTATATTATTTATCCATACTTATTGCCACCATCCTCAGGGATACTTTGCTCCCCTTTAAGGCTATATGTTATTCACTGTACAGTTAAAAATTACCTTTCAACTTTTCATTAACCATAGCTGGCTAATATATTAAAAGGAGCAAGTTAACCTTGCTTTCTGCCATCTAATCACAGGGGGAGGAAAGGGGCCTGAGCTCACCAGCACTGTTAGAAAGTGCTGCAGACAAGAAGGGGAGAAGGAGTGAGCACCATGGCTCAGCTTTCCGTGTTGATGTCTAAGTAAAGGCATCTTCATTAAATGCCTCTTACCCACCCAGCTGTTCTTGAGCAGCTCTGAGTAGTTTTAGAGGGGATGATCAAGAGAAAAAGTAGGAGGAAAGGTTTGATGAAACTTCTCTTGCAGCAACCAAGCTGCTGTGCTTGGGGTGAGACAGCCTTGCAGGAAAATGTGTCTTGTGTTTTAGTCAGAGAACCACCACCTGCAGAGACAAATCCAGCCCAAGCTTCACATGGTGTTCCTTGGTGAAGAAGGGTGAGATACAGAAAAAAAATTTCCAGCCACAGACCAGATGTGCAGAAACTCTCCCTGGAGTAAATGAATTCAGCAACCTCCAAGCAGTGCTGGGATAAGCAACAAAAACTGCATTACAAAAAGGATAAGTTGCTCCAAGGACTGGAGAGATGGTGGTTTGGGCTGGACAGTGTTAATAGGTGCTGGTTTATGGTGTTGGCTCCAATCCCTCTGGATCACAGCTTCACAGCTGTGAGAAGGGACAGTAGAAGTGCTCCAGCTCACTGGGGAGATGCAAAGATTGAATTTTTAACTGTGTGCAGTCAGCAGCGTGGAGGTAAAAAAAGGATGTTTGCTTTCAGCACGGGGTCTGGGATGGGGATACAGGGGTGGGGACCCAGCTGCCAAGGGTGTTTTGTTGTCTCCCTTATTTCAGGTCATTTCTTTTAAGTCGGTGCAGGGCTTTTAAGGACTGTGTCCCATATCTGGGTCTTAGCAGATTTGCCCACGTTTTCCTGTGTGTGTCTCTGGGACTCATAAAAGCGTCTTTAGCGCTCAAGTAAGTTCCCCTTTGAGAAGGGACTGTCAAAGACAGGCACTAATGTCATTAGGAGGTTACAAGGGGGAAACAAGAGAGAATTTGCTACAGATCCTCATTTCCATAATCTTGCCTTGGCTTCCTCGTTTGTCAGTTCTTAACCTCAATTCCTTAACCTCCAAATCTGTGGAGTCGTTGACCTTGGGGATTTGTCTTCAAACTGATTTCAAGTTTTAGGCAATCTAAATTAGGCTTCCCGTGACAGAAGACAAAACTTGGTCTTTCACCCAAATGTGAAAGACAGGCCCAGAGTGCAAGTGAAATCTTGCAATCGTTTTTTCAAACCATCTGCCCATCTGCAGTCCCAGAACAATATCAGTTCGGTGCTGCCTTCCCTCTCTCTCTCTCAGGAATAAAGAAATTACCATAAACAAAGCAGATCAAGGGTCTTTTAAAGCCAAATGCAGCCAAGACACATTGCTTCAGAAAGAAGCAGGAGAGGAAAAAAGAGCTGCAGGGGAAGTTTCTTCCTAATTCTCATTAACTCTAGTTTGGCCAGTGATGCTGGACACTGCAGTGTAATTTGGAGGGAATAGTGCTGTGTCCCTCTCCATGGGCACTCAATTTCCAAGGTATTTCTGTGGCAAACAAAAGTGATCACCACAGGAAAAAAAAAAAGGAAAAAAGACTGCAGAACTGCTCCTTAAAAGTGCTCCCTAACTGTGCAGAGGAGGGAGAATACAAGAAAACAGGGAAATTAGTCTGGACACAAAGAGCCTTTTGGTCTCTCAGACCATTTCTGCATTGCACATGGCAGTCAAACCCCTGCCTGAATCATGCTCTTTATTTCAGAGAGCGAAGCCGTTGTGAGAAGATGCATTTATTTCCAAGAGTGTGCTCTGAGTTAGAGAGGCTGCAGCAAGCTGGCAGGGCAGCTTGGCACGAGGATTTTCTGGAGCAGCAGGTAGAGATGAACAACGGGAGCTGGACCAGTCCCTGCATGACGGGGAAACAGGGGAGGCAGAGAGATTAAATAATTCAGTGTGTGTTGATGTGATGCATGGAAAAATACCGCCAGAAGTCACAAAGCTAAATGCCTGGGTACCTCTCCAATGGATCAGAGAGCAGGTTTGGGGGGTAAAGAGAGGGAAACAGGCACATCCGTGCTGGGGAGCAGCTTGTGCAGTGGTGGCTGCAGAGAGGCTGCCCCCGAGGTGCCGAGAGGGGGAAGGAGATCTGCGGGAGCCTCAGCCTCATTATTTTTATGTTCAGCTGCCTAATTACTACATGTCAGCTGTCTGTTGGAAGGAACGATGTACTGCAGCCTCTCGTTTGGGAATTTATAGTGATTAATGGGCCTGGAGGGAATGACTAACGAGGAAATGTTAGAATTAGTAAATATGCATCACCGTGCAATGAGTAAAGCGAGGGACATGACAAATGAGCCCAAGTATGTGAAAGATGTAAATGTTGCAGAGGGACAACCTTTGGGATGTCCTGGGGACCCACAGAAACTGAGAGGAACAGGAGGGCGGGAGCAGCACAGGTGTGATCCCGTGGGGAGACAACAAACCAAGTAAGAAGGGCTCTCCAAAGCTTTCCAAGCAGTCCTAGGCAGACTTGGAGGAACAAACTCGCTCTGGCAGGCCTGCAGCAAGATGGAAAGCTGTTTCCCTGTCTGTTGTGTCCTGTGGAGCACAGCAAGGAGCACCGGTGTCATGGCCACGTGCTGGGCAATCACCACAATCTGTCCTGCACCAGGACCCGTGTCTTTGAAGATATTTAGGTACTGCAAGACCCAAACCACTTAGTTTATCCATTTCATGTGTAGAAATTGCTTTCAGCTCGACTGTTTCAGAAGAACTTGTTTACCAAATAACAGCTTTGCTGCGTGCCAGGGACCTGTAGCTGGTCCAACATCCATGCAAAGTAACACCTGCAGGCTCAGCCTTACAGGCAAGGACAGCACAGAGCAGCACCATGGAGGGGCCTGGGGTTTGGGGCTACTTTCCTTCTATTCCTATGTAAGAGAGATATGTAAACCCCCAGAATTACAGCTTGCAGGTGTTCTTGAATGGCTGGCATTTTAAAAACTGTAACTTTAGGAAAAAATCCACTATTTTCAGTAAATTTATTAAAAGCTGTAAAATGAACAGGATTAAGGAAGAAAAGCAGCTGTCTTAATTTCTTGATCTAACATCTCACTGAGATCTTCTGGCAATCACTAGTTTGTACACCTGTCCACCAGCAGCATTCCTTGAGCAGTGCAAGGTAAACCTTTGTACCAGTGTTGCAGTATTTATATGAAACTTCTTTATATAGAACCCAGTTTAAAATGTTTGTGAGTTTTGGGTCACAGAAAATCTAGAACTAGATCTGCTACAGAAAACTAAAATTTGGTCTTATTTGCACCTACCAGATCAAACCCCTCGTTCCACGTGCCTTTTCTATTTTATTTCCAGCAGAGCAACATTATTCAAATTTCACTCAATTGAAAGATGCAGCTGTTTCTATTTTTGGTGCATCCCTGTTAGAGAATAGGAATCAAACAACAATTCTGCACTGTTTGGTGATCAGCAATATTCTGTCTGTAAGATAATTTTCACTCATTGGAAACAGAAGTCAGGGGAGCAATAGCTTAGGTGCTTCTGCCCTTTAAATACTGCAAAACAGCTGTAATGTTATGTTTTCTCCAAAACAGACATTTCTGAAAGCTGAGGCAATTTTCAGAGGACATAACTAGATCATAGACAAGCCTGTAGCTATGGAATAGATAATTTTCCTTGTTCAGCATGCCTAGATGAAAAAAAAAAATTATAGGGGGAAAACAAATCAACAAAACAAACGCCCCTGCCCCCAAACCAATCAGCCAATCTCCTTCATGAAAATTAAATAACCTAAATAACTCCTGCCCTGGAGAATAACTGTGAACTCCTACAGGTAGAAGCAGGATCACTGTGTTTCAAAGTGCTTTAGGGCTCTGAAGGCAAAGCAAAATCACCAGTGCTGACCTCCAGTTTCTGATTGGACAGTGATAATTTCTATAATCACACTTTAAAAGGGCAAGTACTTCCCTTGCTTTTTTGTAGAGATCAATATAAACTGAGACTAGACACGTATCAAACAACTTCTTCATCCACAGCTTGACTCTGACAGTAGAAGTCATCCAAAATTATTTCTTTAGTCCCTCCTAAAGCAGAAAATGACAATTCCCCCTGCAACACATCCTCTCTAAAGAAACACTCACAAAGGCAATTTTGGCAAACCAAAGACCACCTCCATTGTTCCCATGGGCAATGGGAAGTATCTCATGGACCCAAACCCTCAGGAGCAGCCCAGCACTGCCTCTTTCTCTGGCAGTAATGATGTGAAACACCAAATCCCAGTCTCAAAATCAGGACTTCTTCCTTTCCCATAGGTCTGTGGCCTCAGCCAAATGCCACTTCCATCACTCCTAATGGTGCAATGACCACTGCAATCCACGTGAAGGGAGAGTTCATCTCTCTTGAGGAAGTTCAGGACTGAACCAGAGCTCTCACTTTTCCTGGATTCACCACTGGCAAGAGCAGTTCAACATTTGGTTGAAATGATGAAAAAGAAAACTTTTAGTCGAAACATTATATATACTCTAATTACAATCAATCCATCCCCAAATGAAATATTTAATTTCAATTTTCCCAAAGATGGCTTTATTTGGGGGCTGTACATGCAGGGGGAAAGGATTTCTATTTTTTCAACAGCAAAACATGATGTTTTCGAATGTACTTTTTCAGTTGGAAAATGACAGGATGGAAAATCCACAGCTATCTCTACTTATAACACATCATGGTTAGGTGTGTGTGCATAGCACTTAGCACAGCATAAAACATAACATAGCACATAACACATCCAGGTGGGTGTACATATGGCATGGGCACAAAAAGTAAGTTTTAGAGACAAAGTTTGAGAACACAGAAACTATTGGAAAAGGAGGGTTAAATAGCAGTCAGATCAGATGGTACAAAGCAAGCTGTGCTTTCTTCATCTCAAGGAAAGTTAAAATACAAAAAACCTGTTTGCAGGTGATGCTGAAAACACTTTGGAGGTCCCTCCATTTATTGTTGGGTACAGGGAGACCTGGTGCAAGAAACATTTGGAATAACAAGTCATTTGCACTGGGGGAACAATATGCAGCCCTCAGCAGAGAAAAAGTCAAAACTCAGCTGATGTTTCTGAGTCAGAGGCAAGTGCAACTGGTCAGATGTGCCACACGCTTCTCCCCCTCCAGCTGAAAATAACACTGCTTCCAAATTTTCTGGGAGCATGAAGATTTCAACAGCAGCCTCAGCAGAGCTGCCCTATGCTGTGTTGTTTACTTTTGAGGGAAATTGTTGACTGCTTTCCATTTTGCCACATGTGAGACAAAACAATCCGCTATCCTTTTACTCAATAAAATTGTTTAATATTCCAAGTTTCTCGTGTGATTCAGAAGGGAGCTGTTTCCTAGAGCCAACCTCTCCTGCTGGGGGGTGGAAAATGCCTGCTCCTGGCTTGGTTTAGCAGCAGGATGGCAGCAGATTGGCCTTTCCAAAGCAGGGGGCTTGGGCAGCGACAGGCAGACGTGCCCAACCATCAGCCAAAAATATCACCCAAATCCAGGGCAGGAAACATTTCTAACACTCACCTAAAAAGGCAAAAAATATTTGCCAGAGGTTCCGGCAGTATCACAGTTAACACAGCCATTTCTCCTGGTAAACAGGGGGAATTGCCTGGATTGCCTGAAAAGGGTCAGTTATCACCCTGGGAGCTGCTGGCCAAGTCTGACCTCTCCACCTCACACCTGGGTGCAATTTCCAGCAGCCCAGCCACTGCTTCCAGTGAAATCAAAGCCGGTGCAGCCGTTGACTTCTAAGATCTCCAAGAGGGAGATCTCAGCTGTGGTTACCAGCTGGGCTGCGCAAGTGTCATTTTCCAAAAAACCCATCTGCCACACTGAGGCTTCAGTAGCCAAGAATCTGCTACTTACTACCACAAAACTGCTCCAGATTTTCACAGGGGTAACTACTAGCATTTACATTTTGGGAGGGACAGAGAAGGTGGATTTTAGAAACTGTTACTTTCAGTGTTGAAAGGAAATTTTTCTCCTCCTGCGCTGGTCCAAGTCTGCCTTTTTCTCTGCTGCTTTCTTGCAGAGAAAATGTTTTGCTGCTTCATTTTCAGATGGGTGCCCTTGGCTTCCCAGGACCATGGGCCACCTAATGTCTTTTATCTTTCTTGACATTTTA